>NC_069503.1:978443863-979091363 GCF_027579735.1 Bombina bombina
ACCTGTAGAAATCTGCACACTGTGGATCCTCTCCAACTTTCCAAACTTATTCAAAAATGCCTCCCCCACACTTCCACAATATCCTGCCCTTACCTTGCTACAGCCCACTATAACAATACTCTTTCCTCTGCACTTGAAACTTTTGCTCCTCCCCAAATACGCAAAACCCCACGTTGTCAGCTCCAACCCTGGTACTCTAAGCACACAGGCTACCTGCAAAAATGCTCCCATGCTGCTGAACGTGCCAGGAGGAAATCATGCTCTGAATCAGATTGCCTCCGTTATAAGTTCATTCTTTATTCTTTCTCCTTTGCTCTTCACTTAGCCAAGCAAACCTACTTATCTTCTCTTATATCTACTCACTCCTAAAACCCTAAACATCTCTTCTCCATTTTCACCTCCATCCTCTATCCACCTGCACCACCCCCTTTATCTGCCTTTATTGCTCAAGACCTGGCAGACTACTTTTTCAACAAAACACTTACCATCTGAAGTAATATCCCAACACAAGACTGCAACCTTCAATCTCTGCCCCTGGCCATCCCTTCCACCACTCTCAGCACCTTCCTCCAACCACTGAGAATGAAGTGAGTTACTATTGTCTTCCTCACACCTCACTACCTGCCCACATGACCCTATCCCTTCACATATAATACCTTCTCTGTCTTCTACCCTCACTCCAGCTCTTACTCACATATTTAACCTATCCCTTACTACCGGTTCATTCCCATCTTCCTTCAAACAAGCAAAGGTCACCCCCATCCTCAAAAAACCCTCCCTCGACCCCAATTCTCCTGCAAACTACCGCCCCATATCACTTTTTCCGCTAGCTTCAAAAGTCCTGGAAAAACTAGTTTTCGATCGCCTTACCCACTTCTTGTCCTCCAACTCATTGCTTGACCCTTTGCAATCTAGCTTTCGTCCCCAACACTCAACTGAGACTGCCCTCACCAAGGTTGCTAACAATCTTCTTTCTGCTAAAAACAACAGCCAATACATATATAACTTGACCTGTCTGCGGCCTTTGATACCAGGCTAATCCACCTCTCCCAACGCTCTTTATCTGCTGCACCTCTCTGACAGTCCCTTCACTGGCTCCCCATTCACAGCAGATTTAAATTCAAAATTCTCACCCTGACCTACAAAGCCCTTACCAACGCACCCCCCCCCACCTGTTCTCACTCATCAACAAATATACTCCAGCCTGCCCCCTAAGATCCAACAATGACCTGCACCTTGCATCTCCTACCATCACCTCCTCCCATGCTAGACTACAGGACTTCTCTTGCGTGGCACCAACCATCTGGAATACATTTCCTCAAGCTGTCAGACTTTCCCCTAACCTTTCCTCCTTTAAACGCTCCCTAAAGACTTTTTTGTTCAGGGAAACAGCTGCCCTCATCTAACTCCACACTAACATCATTCTCACCTTTGCAGTCCCCACCTCCTATTTCTTACCCTCCTACCCATCTAGATTGTAAGTTCCCATGGGAACAGGGCCCTCAATTCCCCCTGTATTTGTTTGTTAAACTTTGTCTGGTGTCTTTTATATTGTATTGTACTGTACTTTTATCTTTGTACCCATGGACAGTGCTGCAGAATCTGTTGGCGCTTTATAAATAAATAATAATAATATATATACAGTATACTGTGTATATATATATATATATATATATATATATATATATATTTGCTCCATTGACTTCTATTTGGGAATTGGTTATCACTCATGGTCAGCTCATGAGCGAAAACCTTTAACTTTCAACTTGTAAAACAAGCACAACCGGACACTCACAAAAAACTTCACTTGTAATCTGGCCCTTAGATTTTAATGTGGTCGAGTTTGCGAATAGGAAAAATTTGTATCTTAAGGTGCTTTGATGAAATATTACATATGAAATATTATTATTTTTTTTATATAAAAAGGATTAAACCTTCAAAATAATACTTATTTCATTTAACTTTGGACTGCCAGAAAATAGGTTTGCCATATTACCGCTTTAAGGTGACACATATAAAAAATACATGTCAGGGTTCTAATACTGGAACATTATTCAAACATTTCTTTTAGCAGCCCCTGACATATGTATTTTTCATGTGTCCTCCCTTAAAGTGGCAATATGGCAACCCTAAAATTTTCAGAAGATCAAGTATTTCATTGCAACAGAATAAAAAAAAATAACATTTAGATGATCGTATTTCATTGGCGCATTTCCTACTTTAAAAGTATGAACTTTTTACTTAACTTTTTTCAAAGAAAAAAACAATGTAGTTTAGTAGTAGCATGTAAACTTGTATCTTGTGTTTTAAATAAAAAAAAAGGCATAATATTATTTTTTTCTAAATAGCATTTTACCTACCTATAGATCCTTAGCACATACAAAATAAACTATTATAAAATATATATAGCAATGCACAGATGAATTGCATAATTAGGGTGACCATATTGCCGCTTTAAAAAGGGGCACATATGAAAAATACATATGCCAGGGCTGTTGTTAGGGTTGTTTAAAGAAATGTTTTGTATAAGAACCCTGACATATGTATCTTTTATATGTGTCCCTTCTTAAAGCGGCAATATGGTCAGCCTATGCATAATGTATATATTTTTATCTCATTGAGTATGCTATGTTTATGCTAAATAGTTTATTTTTATTTAGTTTTTTAATCTAAAAGAAATGAAGTGAAATTGTATTTTTTTCTGCTTAGGAGAAAACTTCTCTAGCCGATTATACTTATTTTTATAATACTCTAACTGAATGATTTATTCTCTAAGCACCTACCAAAGATTGTTCAAGGTCATTTTTTTACCAAGAAGTACAACATATTTCAAAACCTGTAACAGATGCTTGAATTCTTAAGGCTGAGATCCTTAAGGCGTTATTTGTTCCAGAAAGAAGCGCACCCAGATGCTTTCTCCTGTAAAGCCTTCAGCATCAATTGTACCTGCAGTGAAAATGACCAAACATCAAATTTGCAGGTTAACAAATAAATTCAGCATAAAGAGTAATCAACCATTATTTTGAATAATATTTCCCCGTATTCAACGCTATTACTGTTAATAAAAAAAATAGTCCTTTGTCTGGTTGTTAAACAAGTCACACACAACTGTTGCATCTGTATTTCAGTATGATTGTAATCACTGAAATAGTTTTAGTTTGTTAATATATAAAAGGAAAGTTAATATATATCATTTTAAATAGCTAGTACAAGGTAAATCTTAATGGGATATGAAACAACAAATGTTTCTTTCATGATTTAGATAGCGCATGCAGTTTTAAATAACTTTCTAATTTACTTCTATTGCCAAATCGTCTTCGTTCTCTTGGTATATTTTGTTAAATAGCAGGAGCCTAAGCTCAGAGGCGTGCAGAGGTCTGAGCACTATATTATTATTATTATCATTTATTTGTATAGTGCCGCCAAATTCCTTAGAGCTGGGTACAGTGAAAGGGGTATACAATGACAAGAATTTGTGATAAAATACAAAACATAACAAAACTAGATACATCTAGTACAGGAGGAAGAGGACCCTGCTCCGGAGAACTCACAGTCTACAGGTATAGGGTGCAGAGACATAATGTGTAAAAGAAAAGAAAATAGACCAAGCGCAAATGTGGGCACCTATAGCTCTCTACAATAGGTTTTCTAGTGAACCTAAAAGATACAAATATGGAGAGAAGTAAAGAGCACCTAAGCAAAAGGCAAAACAGTCTTATGTAATATGCAAACAATGTTATGCAAAAAACTTTTATATGGATAATGCAATATCCGGCAATCATATATCTAAAAACATATATTAATAACATATATTAATATAAAATAAAATCATGGATCCATGAAGATGAACATGAACAAATATAATACTGGTTAAAAAAATGAATAAAAATAGTCCCAGAAATGTCTAGATATAGGTTACTAATCAGTGTCCAAAGGAAGTGTCCAAAGTAATGTGCAATGGATAAGTATCCAATATCCAAATAATTGAAAATTAAAGAAAAAAATTCAAAAAGTGTGAAAATGTGTCTTGATAAAAGCCTAGTATAGGCTGAAACACGTTGGCAAAAACGGGAAATCGGATTATTGTCATGTTTTTAATTAATCAATCGACAATGTTCCTCCAGCACTCCAGGAAAAGGAAACAACAGACTCCGGTAAGTAAAATCAAAGATACAGTCTTTATTTCGAATTCAGCTCATAAAAACAGCAGCAACAACTCCAATCAGAGGGAAGTGGAAGTTTTCAGGTCAAACATGTTTTGTCTATACAACGTAACTTCCTCAATGACTCACAAAGTTAGGCACTCCTATGCACACCTATATAGGGCACGCCCATTTTAATTGATATCAGGATTAACCCTTTACTTAAAAAATGCAATTTATCTAGTGTGCTTATAGAAATGTCTAAACTTAAGAAGGCTACTATTTAATTATTAAAGATTAAATGTGCTAATACATACAAAATTTCCAATTCATAACACTGCTTTAATGTTTGGCTATTATGGCCTATTAATTCATTAATTGCAGTTTCTTTAGAAAAATATACAAATGCATGCACAAACTTTAATGAGAGCTAATTGCTTAGAATATAACCATTGTCTACCAGATATAAACAGAGAAAGAAGAAATTCATAAGAATAACCTCTATACAAAATATTTACATAATTTACAAAGTTTCCATATTGCAGTGCTTCATTTTTATTTATATCACAAAGGTTAAAAGTTCCAACAATTTTAGAGATTTAATCCACAAACAGTTTAACATCCCATTCACTATTTAAACCTATGGGTATTCTGGTACCCGGAGTGAAAATCCAAAAGACCTCTTGTTGTTTTAGTGTTTTAATCCTATTACCTCCTCTGGGATGTCTGAATACATGTTCAATGCCCTGTACTTGCAATAAAGAACTATTGGATGCATGGAATTTGTGGAAATGCTGTGCTATGGGTGTAGTTGATTCTGGGTCATCTATTGCACGCAAATGCTCCAGAAATATGTCTTTGAGACATCTAGTCGTGTGACCTACGTAGTTTTTACCATAGCCCCTGCATGTCAATAAATATACTACAAATTTTGTATTGCAGTTAATATATTGTTTAATATTGTAGACCCTAGATTCATCCTGTGATTTAAACTCATCTCCTAGGATGATGTAGGAGCATGTTTTACATCTCCCACTGCCACATCTATGATATCCTGGTTTCCTACTCAGCCATTTTTTCTTATTTTCTGAGGGTAACATGGAAGGTGACAACTTGTTACCCAATGTTCTTGACTTCCTACTTGCATATATAAGACCTGAGTCTATAATTTTACTCATAACACCATCAGCTCTCAAAATGGGTAATGCATTCTTAATAATATTACAGATTTGACTGTATTCTCTACTGTAGGTAGTGATAAAGAAAGGTTTTTTGTCATGTTCTTTAGCTGTCTTTTTATTTTTATTTGTCTTATATTTCTTATTGATTTCCTGTCCATGTTGTCAACCTGTCTCTTTGCATTATCTAGTTGAGCTGCACTATATCCTCTATTAAGAAATCTCTGTGTAATTTCAGTAGAGTGTTTATTATAGTCATCTATTGATGTGCAGTTTCTTTCATTCTCATATATTGACTTTTAGGTATAGCTTTAATAGTATGCCCTGGATGACAGGATCTTGCATTGAGGAGGGCATTACCCGCTGTTGGTTTCCTAAATAAACTAACTGTAATATCAGTATTTAATTAATTAGTTTTAAGCATAACATCCAAATATGGAATAGATGACCTTGACAATTCCAAAGTAAAATCCAAATTCATATTGTTGCATTTAATATATTTCAAAAATTCCTGCAACTCACTTAAATCATTAGATTCCCACACAAATAGCAGGTCATCTATATAACTGCCGTAATAATGTATGTTGTCACTGAAGTGGTTCTTATCTCCAAAGAAGTGGAACAGCTCCCACCAACCTAAATACAGGTTGGCATATGCAGGAGCAAACTTTGCCCCCATGGCTGTTCCACATCTTTGGAGATAGAACTCTCCTTCAAACAAAAAGAAGTTGTGAGTTAAAAGGTTCTCAACAGATCTCATAATAAACTCTTTAACATTATTTCCATTACCAGAGTATTTCTCCAAAAAGAAATCAATAGCCTGTAATCCCTGCTGGTGAGGTATAGAAGTGTATAATGACACCACATTCACTGTAATGAAACAGTAAGAGTCCTTCCAACCAACCTTTTCCACCTGAGTAATTAAGTCTGTGGTATCACATATATAAGTTTTCAGATTCTTTACAAATGGTTGTAAATACATATCCACTATCTCACTCAAAGGTTCATTTAGAGAATCAATGCCCGCAATAATGGGGCAACCTGGAGGCGTAATGAGATCTTTATGAACCTTAGGTAAGTAGTGGAATATAGCCACAACTGGGTGATTTACCCTAAGGTACTCTGCATTCTTCTCTGTAATCACTCCACTCTTAAGTGCACTATCCACTATGGAGTAAATTAATTTCCTATATTTAAAAGTTGGATCTGTAGTTAACAATTCATAAACCTCATTATGTCTCAGTTGTCTATTCGCCTCTTTGATATAATCATCACGCTTGAGTAGAACTACTCAAATTGCAGATCACAATTGTTCTTTCAGATTCAAGCTGTTTAAGAGCCTCATACTCTCTTAAACTGAGATTGTTTTTAGTGTATTTTTCTCTATTGACTTTTAAGTTAAAACGTGTCAACTCATTCTCAACAGTTTTCTGAAACACTTCAACAGCATTGGTTCTGGAATGAACTGGGTAAAAACCAGATTTTTGTCTAAATTTAGCTAAATCAGGTGTATTAATATCAATATTCTGAGCTACATAATCACTTTCCATTTGATGGGATCAGGGGCGGAACTACCGGTGGTGCAGCAGTCGCGACCGCGACCGGGCCCCCGGGAGGTCCCCCATCAGCACATTTTTTCTTTTTTTTTAACTTTTTTTTCAACTTTCCCCCCCTATAAATTCTTGGGCCCCCTCGCCCCCCCGCCCCACGGCCCCTCCATCTGTCTGTGCAGCTGTCTGTGTCTACACCATGACCTACATATTTCTGAGACAGTTTTAAATCAGAGCGTTGCAGCGGGTTACCATGGCAACACTCTGAAATATTTCCTGCTTAGCGGGAAAGAAGGTTGGAGGATTGCATACGAGAGCGTGTGGACACTGTTGTATCAGCTAGCTCTGCTACTTCTCTGCCGCAGCCGCTTGTTCCCAAGGTACAGTGAGTGTGACTGCATCTTTCTTTATGATCTTTCTTGTCTGTAGGAAACGGATCAGTATCAGTTAAATATACTATTGAGTACAGTAGTTTTTATTACAACATGAAGTCTGCTCTGTTTCTCCTCTCCCTGTATGCCATTTAGTACTGTAGCATCTGAGCAGATTTGTTCTTACCCACCAACCAAGCGCCTGGTGCAGTTCATGGGAAATTGCTAACGCATGCCAGGTAACTGTAGTTGTGAAAGCAGTAGCACTGTCCTTCATATATCTTTTTCTTCTAGCATAAGCTGTTTACAGTACACTCAGCCACAGCCAGTAGTTTGCTTTATGGGAGCACAAACTGCTGGGTGTAGTAATGTTTCATTTACAGTCCTTAGTTCTTCCTGTAATGATGACAGTCAGATCTTCTGTTTTTTCGTTATATGGTGCTGTGCTCATTTCCCTGTCTCTGCTCCGCAATGCGCTGCAGCCCTCTCTCTGTTAAATTTACCTATTTTCAGGCATTGACTAGCTGTTATCTAAGAGCAAGAGGGTCTAATTTTTTTTCCTCAAATGAAAGAGCTAGGTTGTATTATTTCCCCTTAGGGTGTAATTTATATGTGTGCCTCTCTCCCCCTCCTTCCCTGTGTCTCTCTTCCCCCCCTGTGTCTCTCTCCCCTCTACCCTGTGTCTCTCTCCCCCCTCCCCTGTGTCTCTCTCCCCCCCTCCCCTGTGTATCTCTCCCCCCAACCCTGTGTCTCTCCCCCCCTCCCCTGTGTCTCTCTCCCCCCCTCTCCTGTGTCTCTCTCCCCCCCTCCTCTGTGTCTCTCCCCCCCTCCCTTGTGTCTCTCTCCCCCCGCCTCCCCTGTGTCTCTCCCCCCCCCTGTGTCTCTCTCCCCCCCTCCCCTGTGTCTCTCTCCCCCCCCTCCCCTGTGTCTCTCTCCCCCCCCTCCCCTGTGTCTCTCTCCCCCCCCCTCCCCTGTGTCTCTCTCCCCCCCCCTCCCCTGTGTCTCTCTCCCCCCTCCCCTGTGTCTCTCTCCCCCCCTCCCCTGTGTCTCTCTCCCCCCCTCCCCTGTGTCTCTCTCCCCCCCCTCCCCTGTGTCTCTCCCCCTCTCCCCTGTGTCTCTCTCCCTCCCTCCCCTGTGTCTCTCTCCCTCCCTCCCTCCCTCCCCTGTGTCTCTCTCCCTCCCTCCCCTGTGTCTCTCTCTCTCCCTCCCTCCCCTGTGTCTCTCTCCCTCCCTCCCTCCCCTGTGTCTAATTTTTTTTCCTCAAATGAAAGAGCTAGGTTGTATTATTTCCCCTTAGGGTGTAATTTATATGTGTGCCTCTCTCCCCCTCCTTCCCTGTGTCTCTCTTCCCCCCCTGTGTCTCTCTCCCCTCTACCCTGTGTCTCTCTCCCCCCTCCCCTGTGTCTCTCTCCCCCCCTCCCCTGTGTATCTCTCCCCCCAACCCTGTGTCTCTCCCCCCCTCCCCTGTGTCTCTCTCCCCCCCTCTCCTGTGTCTCTCTCCCCCCCTCCTCTGTGTCTCTCCCCCCCTCCCTTGTGTCTCTCTCCCCCCGCCTCCCCTGTGTCTCTCCCCCCCCTGTGTCTCTCTCCCCCCCTCCCCTGTGTCTCTCTCCCCCCCCTCCCCTGTGTCTCTCTCCCCCCCCTCCCCTGTGTCTCTCTCCCCCCCCCCTCCCCTGTGTCTCTCTCCCCCCCCTCCCCTGTGTCTCTCTCCCCCCTCCCCTGTGTCTCTCTCCCCCCCTCCCCTGTGTCTCTCTCCCCCCCTCCCCTGTGTCTCTCTCCCCCCCCTCCCCTGTGTCTCTCCCCCTCTCCCCTGTGTCTCTCTCCCTCCCTCCCCTGTGTCTCTCTCCCTCCCTCCCTCCCTCCCCTGTGTCTCTCTCCCTCCCTCCCTCCCTCCCCTGTGTCTCTCTCTCTCCCTCCCTCCCCTGTGTCTCTCTCCCTCCCTCCCTCCCCTGTGTCTCTCTCCCTCCCTCCCTCCCTCCCCTGTGTCTCTCTCCCTCCCCTGTGTATCTCTCCCTCCCCTGTGTCTCTCTCCCTCCCCTGTGTCTCCCTCTCTCCCCTGTGTTTCCCTCCCTCCCTCTCTTCCCTGTGTTTCCCTCCCTCCCCTGTGTCTCTCTCCCTCCCTCCCCTGTGTCTCTCTCCCTCCCTCCCTCCCTCCCCTGTGTCTCTCTCTCTCCCCTGTGTCTGTCTCTCTCTCTCCCCCTCCATCCTTTGCGTCTCTTTCCCTCCCGTCTCTCTCTCCCTCCCCTGTGTCTCTCTTTCTCCCCTGTGTCTGTCTCTCTCTCTCCCCCTCCCTCCCTTGTGTCTCTCTCTGTCTCTCCTTTCTGTGTGTCTCTCTCTATCCCTCCCTCCCCTGTGTCTCTCTCTCTCCCTCCCCTGTTTCTCTCTCTCTCTCTCTCCCCTCTGTCTGTCTGTCTGTCTCTCTCTCTCTCTCTCTCCCCTGTCTCTCTCTTTCTCTCTCTCTCCCCTTTCTCATTTTAAGTGTAAGTTGACATGATTAACAGATTTTTTTTTAATGTGTTACATGTTGCAAAAAAAAAAAAAAAATAGAAAAATTAAATGTATAAAAATCATTTTTTTTGGGTGGGGGTGGGGGGGCCCTTCATGGATTCTTGCACCGGGGCCCTGAGGTTTCTAGTTACGCCTCTGGATGGGATAGTAGCTGTAATTCAGTACACACATCCTGAAACGTGAAATCCAAATCCTGTCTAGTATTTACATCCTGATCCACTATAGTGGTTTCTGTCTCCACTCCTATATCCGAAAAAAAATGTTTTTTTCAAAACAAGTGACCTTACAAATTTATTAACATCAACTATTGTTAAAATGGCTAGTTGGTGAAAAATGTAAACCCAATGATAGTACTCTTTCTTGGATCTTAGTAAGCTGATAATCAGATAGATTAATAACATTCATGCTTTCTAAATGTATTTTCTCTTCTGACCCTGTCTCTGTCTTCTGGGATATCTGTGATGGTTCTTCTGTGTTATGTATGTCTTTTCCTTTCCCTTTTCTCCTACCTCTTCTTGTTTTCCTTTTTTGTCTTTCACTTTGTTCCTGACCATACCCTCCCCATTTTTTGAAACATTGGATTCATTTGTGTTAGGGATAATATCATCTTGTAAAACAAATGATGTAGCAGTGTGTATGCCTGTTCTTTCCTCCCCTGCACTGTCAATATCTGAGGAGTTATAGTCATAGTCAGATTCTTGGTCACTAAATGTAACTTACTTTGTTGTTTTACTGTGTTGTGTTCTCCTAAATTTCTTTCTGTTTCCCATGTGTCCATTTGTATACACTATTAGTCTCATAGTCTTGTTTATCCCTAGAGATCTTTACCTTTTTAAATTTCCACATATTTTCCTTAAATTCATAAATTATGCATCTGATTTTTTCATCATATTTCTTAAAATCCTCATTGGCTATAAATGGTCTTATATATTCTTGGATCTTTTTAATTTCATCACTAAGATCTATTTTCTGTTGATTTTTATATTCAATCAGAAGATCCATTAAAGCCAATGAGCAACTTGTAAGAATATCATTCCATTTTGCAATAAAGGTACTATTAGTTACTTCAAATGATGGAAATTTTCGTATTCGCAAGCCCCTTGGAATACGTAGAAACATGTTTTTAATTACTAGGATACAAAGGGAAATCACCAACTTATTCCTAAGGACCTTGTACACACGCCTTCTCATTCACAGCAAGTTATTTTTATTTTTATATATTTTTTCCATTTTTGATTGTCACTTTTTGCATAGTTTTGCTCATTATTTTAATATATTTTTTGTTTGTTTTTTCAAAATTTTTCAACATTTTCACACTTTTTGGATTTTTTTTTCTTGAATTTTCAATTATTTGGATATTGGATACTTATCCATTGCACATTATTTTCGACACTTCCTTTGGACACTGATTAGTAACCTATATCTAGACATTTCTGGGACTATTTTTATTCATTTTTTAACCAGTATTATATTTGTTCATCTTCATCCTCATGGATCCATGATTTTATTTTATATTAATATATGTTATTAATATATGTTATTAATATATGTTATTAATATATGTTATTAATATCTGTTTTTAGATATATAATTGCCAGATATTGCATTATCCAAATAAAAGTGTTTGCATACCATTGTTTGCATATTACATAAGACTTTTTTGCATATAACACCTAGCCTTTTGCTAAGGCGCTCTTTACTTCTCTCCATATTTATAATCTTTAAGGTGCAGAGACATAAGGTTGGGGTAGCTTATCAATAATGCTATATGGCATCAGTTTTGGAGGAATATGATTAATTTACAAGAGCACTATATGGCAGCACTATTTCCTACATGTAGTGTTCCAGATATCTACCTAGGTATCTCTTCAACAAAGAATACCATGGTATTGATTCTATTATCTGTCTGACTTACAAAAGGAAAATTTGGGGTTCTATATTCCTTTAATAAAAAGACATAACATTTTCAAATTTATTTACTCAAATATTAAGAATTAATGTCAATGAAACATTGCAATATGCACTGATTTATAATTATTATTTTGCTTGATTTTGCTATTAAATATTTTGGATTTGCAGTAAAAGATTTTACTTGTCTCAAGCTCCCTAGAGAGGTTTAAAAAGTATATTCTGTAATGTAAGTATGTGGAAAAATTCTGCAAATTTCCTAAATCAGTTATATATTTGATTGTCTTTGATTGTATCCAATTATGACTAATTGTGAATGGATTTGTGCACTGCTATAAGCTATCACCAGTATAGGAAGTTGAATCAGGTAATTTGCATGTTCTAAGATCTAGACTCACTATGGAAATGGAACATGGGAGAAGCACAGTTTTTACAGCGAACGTTACAATAAAGCAACATAGAATAATTTAACGTTTATCTCTATTAATAAAATTAAAATTAACGCAATTATTATGGTTATATAAAAACAGTTTAACTAAAGCACATGCTATCTTGACCAAATTATAAAAAAATATAGGGCTAGATTTCAACTGGTTTTCTAAGGTTAGTAACTGTGCTAACTTGTGTGCGTATTACCGGGGTTTTCCGTAAAGCCGCCCACCCGATAAGCCGCCATGGGCGCTTATTTTAGGTGGGCGGCTATATGGGGTTAAACATTATCTGAGCCCATCTCTGCTTATAACTTCAATTCTCCTTACTCGGTGGAGAATGGGAGTTATAACCATTGACATGGGCTCAGATACGACTGGTATACAGGCTGCTCAAAAATCTACATGAGCTAATAAATTTACTTACTACAAGAAAATAAAGCATCCTCTTTTATTTGCTATGGCTTAACACTTTAAAATGATTTGGAGGGGCTATCAGCATCCTACAGAGTTGTATAAGTGACTACCATATTATAGCCCTTGGCTGTAATTCGGTCCAAGAATGAAAAGGAAAAAAACAGGATTTTCCATTTAACAGCCCTGGGCGGCTTTTCGGAAAACCCTAGAACAAGTTGAAAGTAAACCCGTACCGCAGAGCACCATCTAAATTTGTGAGTAAAGACCTTGCATAAAGGATTACGGCTAAAAGTTGCACTAAACACAAAATAAATACATTAAAATAAAGTGTTAAACGCACACACACACACACACACATATATATATATATATATATATATATAGTACACAGCAAAGACAGCACTGGATTTAAGTAGAAAATAACTTTTATTGAAAAAAGTTAAAAGCATAGTCCCATGACGTTTCGGTGTCCACAGACACCTTTGTCAAATGGCATCACCCAGCTTGAGGACCGTTGTATAATCCTGACATCCGGGAGGCAGAGTAACATATCTCCTTTCAAGCTGTCTTATATACCCTCAAATGACTTGTCAAACAATCCAAATTGCATACATCTGTGAGGCCACGTCCCTTCCTGTTTCCTGCTCCTTTACAATTGGAAGTAGACACGCTCACACCCCTCCAGTATTTGTTTTGCATGCACATGGCTAATTAGTATATCCGGAACTGTGCAGGTCATCATCACAGCTCCTGGGTGTGAACACATGTAAATGCTGCTTGTAGGAAAAAAGAACAGTTTTTAAAAATGCAGCTGCTGATGTGTAAACACATTCAACACTGTCATGGTACAGCACATGGTATAGGAAAAGAAAGGCAGACACAATTATATGCTTAACCACATCCTTGTTATGCAGAGTGAAAGTTATAAAGATTGGCTTTAAATTCCTAAGTCTTTGAATGTCCTTTGTTGAAAAGCACTTGTGTATATGCACAAATCCCAGCAATGTCCTTTTTGTATGCAGGGATATCTACCACAAATAGATATAGATAGATGAGTATCAACAGATCAAGAACACTAGCCAATAAATGGTCCAAAGTCCATCTTGAATGTCCTTTGTTGAAAAGCACATGTGTGTATGCACAAATCCCAGCAATGTCCTTTTTTGTGTGCAGGGATAACTACCACAAATAGATGTAGAGAGATCAGTGTCAACAGATCAAGAACACTAACCAATAAACAATAGCTGTTTACATGGGTTACCAAAGGGCATGTGTAACACCTGCCCTTTGCATAAAAGATAAGATACATGTGGAAGTACTGCTGGAGGGCTAAGCAATTGATATGCCCTTGGGAACTGCATTACTTTTTTCCTTATGTGATGAAACTGATGTAAAGCCTAACAGTAGCGCCAAATGCCAAAGTTATTTAATAGCATCTGAACTGTGCTATTCCTGGCTGTCACAATAAGCCTATCTCTGGATGAACATAGATCCTTATGATCTCTAGGCATATATAACAGTCCATCAAAAAGACCTAGAGACCCCCAAGACCCCTTATTTTAAAGACTAAAAACCCCTCTTTAAAATAAATATCCTCTATAGTTTTTAATAGCCAGGTGATCACTACAGCAATAGTGATAACCTGGCGTGAATACACGTGCATTTATTTGAGTATAGGCTCATGGGAGCACCTTCGTACACATCAACATATAGAAACGTCATAATAGATCAGAACAGGGGTGGAAATCGCTCAGCGGTTAAATGGTTAAAGGGACAGTCAAGTCCAAAAAAAACTTTCATGATTTAAATAGGGCATTTAATTTAAACAACTTTACAATTTACTTTTATCACCAATTTTCCTTTGTTCGCTTGGTATTCTTAGTTGAAAGCTAAACCTAGGAGGTTCATTTGCTAATTTCTTAGACCTTGAAGGCCGTCTCTAATCTAAATGCATTTTGACAGTTTTTCACCACTAAAGGGCCATGTGTTTCATATAGATAACATTGAGCTCATGCACGTGTATTTACTGAGGAGTGAGCACTGATTGTCTAAAATACAAGTCTGTCCAAAGAACTGAAATAAGGGGGCAGTCTGCAGAGGCTTAAATACAAGGTAATTACAGAGGTAAAACGTGTATTATTATAACTGTGTTGGTTATGCAAAGCTGGGGAATGGGTAATTAAGGGATTATCTATCTTTTAAAACAACAACAATTATGGTGTTGACTCTCCCTTTAAATAAGAAAGGTTCAATTATGATGTATTTTTTTTTTACAGAAATACTGTTTTCAGTGCATGATTTCTCATTGTTATTTATTGCTTAGACAATTCCTCCTTATATAGGAATGATGTTTATATTTATAAAAATAAGAAAAACGAGCAGAAGAAACAGCCAGGCCAAACGTTACCTTTACAGATGAGGACTGAAGATTGATGCTTAAACTATAGATGAAGATGTTGCCTTATCCGCTTTGAACGTTTGCCTTTTGCTGATGTGTCAGGTTTAGAGGGAAAGGCAAATGCTAAATTACCACAATATAATAGTATTGTTGCAGGGAGAAAACTAGAGAGTGAATAGGGAAGTGATATTCAGTAATTATTTTTCACTGATATATAAACAGAGACTATTTTGTTAGCGGCTCACAGTGAGGTGATTAGTTGTCCCACAGCCCGCATAGATGGTACGTGAGTGATTACACCAAACAGATTTTTGAAAATGTCCTACTAATCATAGCAAATGATTAATTATTATTTTTTAATATATTAACAGGTGCCAGAAAACGTTAGATCTCAGCAATCAAATAAGTCAAAAGCATATTTATTGTGTAAACAGGCAGATAAAGCTAAAAGCCTTGTTATCCTGAACAACAGTTATTAAAGGGACAGTTTTCCCAAAAATGTTTTACCCTTTAAAGGGACAGTGTACACTAATTTTCATATAACTGCATGTATTCAACACTACTATAAAGAAGAATATGCACAGATACTGATCGAGTATACATTTTTTAAAAAACTTACTTAGAAGCTCCCAGTTTAGCACTATTGATGAGGTTAGGCTGAGATACCCAGTGAAAGGGACTGGAAAGCAGTCAGAACAGACACTCCCTTCTCCACTCTTCCCTGTATATGAAAATACAGATGACACAAACTGGAATCTGTAGACCTGGGTCTACATCTGATAATTTTGGGGCTTGGTTAGGAGTCTGAAAATCAGCCAAAACTATACATTGTTACAAAAACACTCTTAGATGGGCTATATAAATGGAAGATCTACAAAACATTTATGCAAAGAAAAATATAGTGTACAATGTCCCTTTAATTTGTTCCCAATGATCCATTTTACCTGCTGGAGTGTATAAAACTGTTTACCTTTACCCTTATTTTGGCATTTGAAATAGCTGATTTAGCCTGTAGTATCCCCACCTATACTGAATATTTCCATATTTAAGCCCAAGCTACTGAATGTAAACACTCCAGGGGGGTGTTGAAGAGATAACAACTAATAAAACAATAATTTTCCATTGAGCTTTAGTTTCCAGACAAATATAAGATAAGGAAGCAAATATATGTACACAAAGTAATAACATAATTAGATCTCATTTTACCTGCAAGCTTAACCCATTGCAATAGGCTGTGGTTTCAAAGCACAAATTGTCTGTCAACGTTTCAGCTTTATACAAAAAGGTTTTGTTCAAGATATAATTTTCATCAAATACCTAAAAGATATATACATATACCAAAGTCAAATTCCCACTTTAAAAACATTCCCATTTCACACCCGTGTATAATATAATTGGTCATTGCTCATTTTAGCCAGTTTATCTGTATCCATTTATGATTACTAAATCACTATTATTTCCATTCACATTGTAACATTTAATGTTGCTATTAAATCTCAGTTACTTAAAGCTTTTGTTTCCTTTTAAAAAATGTTTTATTATTCACAGAATGCCCGCTTTATCTTCTGAAACATACATAACTACATACATAACTATAAACAGCCGTATTATTAGCTAACACTATATTGTTTTTCATCTTTCACATCAAATAGCCTAACATTTAACTTAATGTGCATTTATAGCAGGTTATAAAACCGGTTACTACTGTATGGTTTCTTCATCCATAAAAATCCACTAATATATGACATAGGGCTAGATTACAAGTAGAGCAAAGCGATATTTGCGCTCCACTGAGTAATACCAGCACACGCAAATGTGCACTGGTATTACAAGTTAGCCGTAATTGCTGTGAGACACGGCATGAGAACTAGCACAGCGAAGGGGGTAAGTAGCGCAGCAATGGCATCAAATTGTAAATATATATGTATGATTATATACATATATATTTATGTGTTAATATGTGTATATAAACATATTAGCACATAAATATATATACATATAAGCATATACATATATATTTACAAGGAACACAAAGTTTCCATAGACTGAAAATTAAAGGCATCCACCAACTTTAGCCCCCAAAAACTGCCTGGTGCAGTTATTTTATGAAAAAATAATAAAATACACCACTGTATTTTGGGGGCATTTGGGGCACATTTATAAAATTAATCAGAGATCTGATCTCTGGTTAATTTTATGATCACTAATTGCTTGCGCTAGCAATAACCAACCACTTGTAATGGCTGGTTATTTATCATGTGCCTGCAAACAGGCAGTTTAGTTCATTTGCGGGCGTGCGATAAATTAGCGCTCCACTTTTAATCTAGCCCACAATGAGGCAATTATTTCTATTGGCTGATTCAAATCAGCCAATAGGGATTTACTGAATTGAAATTAGAAGTAAGGGTTACCCCTATATATTGGGGTTCCGCTTTTCCAGGTTTCAGTGGGCAGTGGAGATCGCATGAAGAGGATGCCCTGAGCTGAAAAAAAGGAGGTGTGGAGAGTAGGCGGTGGAAGAGGCCGTCAAAGTCCGCCTCTGCTGCCTCAAAGATGGGCCCCTAATGCCTTTGAGGGTGGACGAAGATGGGCCCTGCTGTTGATAAAAAGTGCAGCCTCCGGGGCTGCAAAGATAGGCCAGCAGCACCTAGAGCCTGGACAAAGATAGGCCAATGATGGATCAAGAGGAGCCGGAGTCCTCATCAACCATGGAGGGTTAGGTTTTTTGGGGGGCATGTAGTATAATTTTTTTATTTTGGATAATGTATTTTTTATTTTGTGTGACTTAGTGGGGTTAGTTTAGAGGGGTGGCTTATTTTAGAGGGTGGTTAATTTAGAATGGGGTTTAGTTTTTAGTGTAGTTCTAGTTTGCATTGGGAGGTGGCAGTTTAGGCTTTAATCTCCTAACCCCCCCATACCAGTATGGGGGTTGATTGGTTGATTATATTATTTATTTAGGATTTTGTAACCTTTAAACTCCTAACCACCCTCTATACTTGTATGGGGGTGATTAGGTGATTATTGTTAGTTAGTTTTTTGTAGGCCTTAATAACCTAACCACCCCCCATTCCTGTATTGGGCTTGATTAGGTGATTAATGATGGTAACCATTTATTAGGCCTTAATTAGTTAACCACCCCTCATACCTGTTAGGGAAGCTTAGGGGTTAATATTGCATTTATCTACAATGTTTTAAATATGCATATTATTTTAAAGGGACATTATACACTCATGTTTTCTTTGCATAAATGTTTTGTAGATGATCTATTTATATAGCCCATAAAGTTTCTTTTTTAACAAAAAGGTATCGTTTTGCTTATTTTTAAATAACATAGCTCTGATTTTCAGGCTCCTAACCAAGCCCCAAAGTTTTAGGAGAATACCGTTAGATACCTACTCCAACTTGCTTCTGTTTGTGTAAAGGGTCTTTTCATATGCAAAAGAAGGGGGATGGGGGGAGTGTCTTATTTCCCACTTGCAGTGGGCTTTCCAACTACCTTTTCAACAGAGCTAAACTGACAGCTTCTAAGTAAGTTTTTAAACAGTTTTAAACTGGATTTTTATATTAGTATCTGTGCATCGTATTCTTTATAGTAGTGTCTATTAAATGCAGTTATATGAAAATTAGTGTATACTGTCCCTTTAACTATTGTATATAAATGACTATGCATTTATTTTTTTCTTGCTGTGTTTTTTATTTTAAATATAAATATATATTTTAATTTTTTTTATTTATGTTACAAAAGGCATTAGTATTACAATTGTTTTATTGCATAACAGGCATGCAGTTATGTGATACTATAATTATAATGCAACTATCTTTTATAACTTAAATATCTATTTTAAAAATATATTTTTATTTACCAATAATAAATGCATCAAGCAAGAATATCTACATTTTAATTTATATATACAATACTTAAACTAATTTAATTCTACATTACAATGCATTTATTTCAAAAATTGTAGATATAATGTAGTTAGGCCTTGTATTGATAATCAATATTTAAACAGTTATGCATGTATATTGCATAATGGTTTATCTATTGCATATACATTAAAACATGTTAATGTAAGCTTGTTGTTTTTGTTGTAGATATATGTTAATATGTTTATGTTACAGAAGTCAGTATCATTAAATTCTATATTTACATAACAGGCATGAAGTTATGTATATCTATAATATCAATTATACTGTCTTTAATTAGAAATAATAAACACAACAAGCAACATTAATCACATTTTAATTTTAAATCACCATTTTTTTATTACGGTAATTGGCATAAAGAAATACATGAACAATTGACAAACATAAGTCATGCAACAACACCTTTATAGGAAAAATTACTTTAATGTCCATGACCATACAAGACTGTAGGTTTAATGCTTCGTAGTATGTTATTGAAATTAGCTATGATCTTGAACAGTTGATACCTTATTTTCTCTAAAAGGAAGAAAAAAAATTTAGTCTCCCAATGAACTTATTTCACCTATTAGATTGATATTAAAGGAGATATCAGTGGAAACCTATTTCTATTGTGTTATTTGGGGAATTAATTTTTGATTTTAAGTTGCATTACTATTTTCAAATTTTTAAGTTATGTGGTTCATTGGTTAGTGCTATATATAAAGTTGGAGACTTAGTATGAACATGCGTAATCACTACACAGTAGAACAGACTAATATTTAGGGGAATCATAGGGTGTGCATGGGGTAGATAGTAAAAAGGGGAAGGGATAGGATAGGAAGAAAGAGAAAAAAGGGGGAGAAGGGTGAAAAAAGGAGGGTGGGATAAGATGCTATAATTAGTCAGAGAAAAATTCTGACCAGTGTTCCCAAATGTCACAGTAAATGGCCATTTTGTCCAGGATGCCAAAAACATATGTCGCCATCTTCTTAATAAATTTGATGAGATCAACCACATTTTTGAGAGTAGGGGAGAGTATTTGTTTCCATTCTCTAGCTATAGTCAATTTGGCCGCGGTGAAAGAATATATAAGGAATACTTTCCTCGCCAGGGGCATTTTCGGGAATAGTAAATTTAGTAAACCCTCACATTTTATTTATCTGCAAATATTTAGACATTATGCATTGTACATAACAATGCATTATTTAAATATTGAATATTTATATTTTTGTGCCTTAGCTTATACAGCTAGCTTCAGTTTATGGCAGATTAGGGTTTAATGTTTAAATAATATGCTTTGTCATGTACAATGCATATTGTTTAAAGTATTGTAGATATCTTTAAATGGATTTAATGCTTGCTTAATATTATTTTAAACATAAACATATTTTTTCAAATATATCTTTAAGTTTGAAATAATAGCAAGCAGCTATTAAATATCTTTTAAGATGTCTCCAGTACATTAATATACACTGTACATGACAATGCATATTTTGTCACAGAGATGGGCTAAATCACTGGCAGCACCAGCAAAACCTGCTCAGCCTATCTGGGCTCCTTGAACTCAGCACCAGTACTCAGTACCAGACTGAAGTTTAACCCCAGACCACCGCCGGGAGCCTACCACCAGAGGACCAGCAAAACCTCCTTGGCCTATCCATGCTCCTGGAACTCAGTGCCGGTACTCAGGCAGTTGGCTGCCACCAGTGGCCCGTGGCTCAATTTTGGCCCAGCACTGAGTTTCAGAAGCCCAGATAGGCCAAATAGGTTTTGCTTGTTCTCCGGTGTTTTAGCGCATTTCTGTGACACATTATTTAAACATTGATGATAACTTTAGCAACATAGCTATATAGTTATAATAAGGTTTATTACTTATAGTATAGTTTATTATACTTAATTATATTTTGACAGTAGGTAGTTAGATGAGCATTACAGGGGAAGTGTTGTTTAGACATTACATCAGTGTAGGCGGTATTAGGGACTTAGCTGGGCATTTTGGGGGGTGTAAGTTAGGTGTGACATAGGTGTAGGCGGTCAGGGGGAGTTAGCTGGGCGGTGCAGGGGGAAGGTTAGCCGTGACATAGGTGTAGACAGTCTGTGGGAGGTAGCGAGGCAGAGGGGAGGGGGGGAATGTAGCTTAGACGTGTAATAGTTATAGGCATTTAGAGGGAGTTAGCAAAGTGTGCTAAGGGGAGTAGCCTGCACTTTGCTTTGGATACATTGACACAAGATCGATACGTTCAAAGCAGTGAAGTGCAGGTTGTGAGGGTGTTAGTGGCCATGTTTGCCTCACCAGCTATCAGCTGCTGATACAAACATTGCCTGAGGTATTTTATGTATGTATTGTAAATCTTAGGTCCCCACAGCAATATTGGAAGTGTGCCTACATAAAAACTAATTTTAGTTTCAGTGAGCACACTGATTGCACCATGGAAGCACACTTCGAATAGGGCCCCCCTCCACAGTAATATGGCAAAAAGTGGCAACACATTTATTTTATTTTTTCAGTGATTTTACTTTCATGCAAAGTTATTTCTAGATTACTGTGGGTGTAGTTTTCAAATGTTATGTTAAATTTAGAAGTTTTTTTGCTTTAGTACTGTAATTCCTACTTGATGTGACACAGTTTCTCTTACAACAATTAATATTATACTTGTGCAGCACTGAATAGTTTGTTTCAGACAAATCATTCAGAACAAATATTCGGAAAAATAAGTTTTTCACAATATTTGTGTGCTGCACAATTTGGTATTTGGTTCCTTTAAAACGAACCGAATACTGAATATTTGTTAAAATTTACATCTGTTTTCATTGAAACAAATGCAAATGGTATCTACGCTTATCACCTTGATACTTACCTGCAGCGAGCTAGGGAGCCATGCTAATTCTTTTCTTCTTTCTAGGCTCCCTGGCCGTGCTACCGTGGTGGATCCCTTCTCCTTTAGCACAGATGGAGGGGGCGCTAATCTGACCCTTCTTCACAGAGCCCAGGGTCTAATTCTCCTATTAACATGGCCCTGGACTCTGTAAAGAGGGTTTAGATTACTGCGCCCCCCATCGCTAAAGAAAAACGGATTTGTTATACTAATGTACTTATAGCACAGTGGAGAAGAGCGCTAATAGGGTCATTAACGTGGCCCGGGAGTCTATGAAGAAGATGAAGATTACTACATCTCCCCAGTAGGCTACAAGTAAGTAATATACCTAATTTAAAGAATAAAGAATATATTCATGAATAATATTAATTATTCTTTAAATTAGTGCATTAATTTGGCTATTCGTTTTGTTAAAACAAAACTAATATCTACATTTTTGTTAGGAATTGATATTCATAGCTAAACGAATGCACATCCTGAATTAATATTAAGATATTAATTTCAAGACACCGTCTCTTATGATATGAATTCTATATATGTATATTTTTGGATATCGCAATCCTTTTTCTAAGTATATATGCTTTACAATATTTGAAAAAGGAGTAAAAATGACTGATCCTCACTCAGGTCATAAACGAACAAATCTTTAATCCATGTTGTTTAAAAGTTGGAAACAGAACATGACAGAACATGCAGCCAAGCTGAATCGTCTGACTGGTTTCGGTCACACAGGACCGTAATCATAGACACAATGATACACACATGCAACTACCCTTAAAAAAGGTTAAAACCACAATGATTGGTTAATAACAATTGCCACATAACAAACCTTAATACAATTAAATGCATTATAAAGATATGAGAAGAAAGCCTATGTATAATTTTAATTCAAAACATAGACCCTGGATTAGTGTTCAAATGAATATTCAAAAAAGATGCCATTAGTAATAATTAGTGTACTACACAGAACAGATTTGATAAACATAAGAGGGGAAGATAAAAATTACAATGCAGCAGACCAATTTATCATTTTAAATAAACATAATGGATTTATGCTGACAATAAATAATTAAACAAGCCCATATTTAGTATTATTGAACTTAACTTATAAATCACACAGTCATTAAATACAACTGCCAATACTAATCGGCACTGTTGATGACTCAATTTACCTGTGCCAAAAATTAAGAATATCATGTTCAGAGTTGAAACCTACTGGAACCAAACAATTCAGTTTGAATATCCAGCAGGTTTCTTGTCTGCATAGGGAGGTTAATTTATCCCCTCCCCTAGGGGACTTAGGGATTTGCTCTATTGCTTGCCATTTGAAAGTAGTGACATCACCATAGTGAATATCCAAAAAATGTCTAGAAAGAGCAGAGCATGGTTTATCACCCGATATATAGGATAGATGCTCCCTAATTCTAGTTCCAACATCCCTAGTCGTTCTACCTACATAGGATTTTGAACAGCAAGTGCACTCAATGAGATAGATAATGTAGGTACTCCTACAATTAATGCATCCCTTAGTGTTGAATACCTCACCAGAATGGCCAGATACAAATGATCTGCCCACCCTGATGTGGTCACAAGAGGTGCAAGTACGTCTGCCACATCTATAAGTACCTTCATGTGTCAGCCATAAGTTACTAACAGATGGTTCCTTCAGTAGACTTGGAGATAGTATGTTACCCAGCGAGGCAGCTCGCCTTGCTACAAACATACAACCTCCCTCAACTTTGTCCCTCAATTGCTTATCTCCCATCAGTATCGGAAGATTCTTCACAATAATCTTGCACACATCTCCGTACTGATTAGAAAACTGAGTTACAAATTTTGGTTTGGTATTAGTGGATGGGGGTTTTCTTTTATTTGAAACATCTCTTAGCAAAGCTGCCCTGTCCATTTTCTTTACCTCAGAATGAGCTTTGTATACAACCTTTCGTGGGTAGCCTCTTTGTCTAAGCCTTCTGCACAGGTCCCCACTTTCCCTCTGGAAATCACATTGCCGGGTACAATTGCGTCGCACCCTCATGAATTGGCCCTTGGCAATACCGCCAAAGACATGTTCAGGGTGACTGCTTTTAGCATGTAACACAGTGTTACCGGCAATGGGCTTCCTGTAGAGGGACGAAACAACCTTATTCTCAGCAGGGACACCTTTGAGGACTATATCCAAAAAGCAGATATCTGTTTTGTTCCATTCAAAGGTGAACTGGATGCCAACTTCATTTGTGTTCAGATAATCCACATACCTCTTAGCAGAAGTATGATCACCTGACCAAATTATGAGCAGGTCATCAATATAGCATATGTACTTGATGACTCGATCTGAGGGATTTATGCCACTATCTCCATAGACGTGGGCCCTCTCCCACCACCCCATAAAGAGGTTGGCGTAGGAGGGGGCAAATTTAGCCCCCATAGCGGTCCCACGTCTCTGGAGGTAGTAGCGACCCTGGAACATAAAGAAATTATGCTCAAGCAAGAATTTAACAGAACCCACGATAAATTCTTTCATTCTATCCGAAAGATCCGTATAAAGGTCCAGGTAGAATTCAATTCCTCTCAGGCCATATGTGTGAGGGATGGATGAGTACAAGGAAACAACATCAATCGTCAACCAACTGTACTCCTCTTTCCAAGACACATCCTCCATCACACACATGGCATGGGTAGTGTCCCTGATGTAACTTGGAAGCCTTTTCACCAAGGGTTGAAGAAAATAATCTACCCACTTGGATAATGGTTCTAGTAAAGAGCCAATACCGGCCACAATTGGCCTACCTTTCACATTAACAATACTCTTATGAATCTTTGGTAAGTGGTGGAAGATGGGAACAACTGGATTATTAACAATCATTGTTTCAGCAGTTGCATGATCAATTATCCCATCCTCCACCGCCTCATCCACCCAATGCCTCAGTTCATTTGAGTATTTCAATGTCGGATTTCCTGGTAAACCAAGATATGTGTCACAGTCTTCTAACTGGCGAAGGGCCTCACTCACATAATACTCTTTGTCCATGACAACCACATTGCCACCCTTATCAGACTGCTTAATCACAATCTGATCATTGTTCCTTAAATCAGTCAAGGCTGATTTTTCTTTAAGAGTAAGATTATGGGGCCCCACTGTGGCCGTCATGGACAGTTTGGTGAGATCCTCCACCATTCTTTTATGGAAGACTTCAAGCGCTTTACCTCGTACTTGCATAGGATAAAAAGTAGATGGTGACCTGAGTTTGGGGGCTACCATCACAGAACCCATGTTCCCAATGTTACCCTCATTAGATAAACTTTCAAGGGACAAAAGTGTACACGTATCCCTAAAATCTAAATTGTCAGATGCTCTACCAACTGGCAAATCCCTTCTCATATCCAGAGTATCAGTATTAGGCTCTGAACCTGAAAAATATTTATGAACCGTAAGGTCTCTAATTAATTTGTTGACATCTACAATTGTTTGAAAAAGATCAAACGTCTTAGCTGGAACAAATCCAAGACCGTAATTAAGGAGCTAAGGCTCAAAATCAGTTGGATAATGTTTGGAAATATTAATGACCGCATCTAGACATACTTGTTCTGTTTTCTGGTTCTCACGGTTCTCAAGGGGTATCTCTGTTGTTCCTGATCCCCTATCTGGGGGTTTGAATTTCTCATACTCTGCTTGCCCCCCCCCCTTCGGGTGGGTCCTGAGCACCCTGAAAAACCTGGGGTTTAGAGCACTGCGACTGATTGGACCCCAATTTTGATTTAGGTTTTGCTCCTTGTTGAGCCGAATTCTTTAATATTCCCTTAAAGGGAACATTAGTGGAGGTTGAAGCACATGCTGTTTCTAATTGATTCTCAAACTCAGATACCTGATCATCACTAGAGCCTCCCTCATAACTTGAGGCAAACCTATCCTCCTCGGAAGTATCACCCCCTGAATTAAAAAATGACACTTTCTTAGTTCCATCCTGTCCTAATTCCATTCCTGTTGATTTACTCTGTTTATTATATCTGTGACCCCTTCTTCTCTTGTTCTTGTTTTTATTTTTATTCTTATAAGGAATGGTATTATCAGTAGTATGCTCAAATTCCTCCAAATTAGACCACTGTCTATTTCTTTGGCGTCGCCGCTAAATATAGACGTTACCTGAGGTATAATCCATTTGGTCACGCAAGAACTTGGTATGCTTAATTTGAATTACCAATTTCTTGGATTCCTCAATTGTCTTTTTAAAAATGGCATCAAATCTTGAATAAACCTCATAATCCCTAAACCTTTCCATATCGGAGTAGACCTTATCCAGCCTAGACTTTACTTCTACCAATAACATATCCTTATACTCTATAAGCAATGAAATCAGAGTTAGTGAACAATTGGTGAGAGCATGATTCCAACAATCAATAAAGTCCTGATCTTTCACATCATAAGTTGGAAACTTATTTATCCTAAGCCCCCTGGGCACCATTTTTAGTTGTAAATATTTATTGAGAATCCATTTGTCCCACTTCAACTTCTGTTCTTTGAGCTTTAGGTATTCATAATCTTGAAAAAGGTCTCCTAGTTTAATATTTGGGGAGTCAAATTTAAACACATCCTCCAGGTCTAAGGAATCCAAATTGTCTTCATCAATATCAGTAAAAAGTGAAATTGCCTGTCCCTCTTGGTCCTCCATAGCTACCACCTATAGACTATAGGGAGCTAATAGTTATAGTCCAACTTATATGTATATATGAATGATACACACAGTAACATTACTGTAATTGCACTATACCCAAGATAAACAAAGATAAAGTCACTGGATATTTGTTAAAATTGACATCTGTTTTCATTGAAACAAATGCAAATGCTATCTACGCTTATCACCTTGATACTTACCTGCAGCGAGCTAGGGAGCCATGCTAATTCTCTTCTTCTTTCTAGGCTCCCTGGCCGTGCTACCGTGGTGGATCCCTTCTCCTTTAGCACAGATGGAGGGGGCGCTAATCTGACCCTTCTTCACAGAGCCCAGGGTCTAATTTTCCTATTAACATGGCCCTGGACTCTGTAAAGAGGGTTTAGATTACTGCGCCCCCCATCGCTAAAGAAAAACGGATTTGTTATACTAATGTACTTGTAGCACAGTGGAGAAGAGCGCTAATAGGGTAATTACCATGGCCCGGGAGTCTATGAAGAAGATGAAGATTACTACATCTCCCCAGTAGGCTACAAGTAATTAATATACCTAATTTAAAGAATAAAGAATGTATTCATGAATAATATTAATTATTCTTTAAATTAGTGCATTAATTTGGCTATTCGTTTTGTTAAAACAAAACTAATATCTACATTTTTGTTAGGAATTGATATTCATAGCTAAACGAATGCACATCCTGAATTAATATTAAGATATTAATTTCAAGACACCGCCTCTTATGATATGAATTCTATATATGTATATTTTTGGATATCGCAATCCTTTTTCTAAGTATATATGCTTTACAATAATTTGGGCTAGATTACAAGTAGCACTTTAAATATATATTTCTCTTGCTAACTTTATATATCGAGCCTAAGTTAACTTCTACCCATAGACTTCAATGTAGCGTGTTTTAAAAAAATAAAAAATAACACTTATCGCTCACATGCTAACCTGACACTGCGTTAGACCTATAGTAGGTAGTTATGCATTTCAATGTTCTTCACATTTTTAAAAATATATTATTTTATATTATATATTTTATTTTATATACATTTTATGATTATATATGTGTATATATTTGTGTATATATGTATATACATTCTTATATATATGTGTTTATATGTATGCATATACATATATAAACACATAAATACACACACACAAATATATATATATATATTTATATATGTATACACACACACACACACATATATATATATATATATATATATATATATTTATATATATACATATACATATATATACTCAAATATGCGCCCATACACATATTTATACACCATAGCCCTTTCCAGTTAAATACCTTGTAATATTGCCATATAGCTTTTAACCCTTATAAAATGTTTTTTTTATATATTTATATGAATAATTTTTATCAGATAGTGTACATATAAGTGTAATACTTTATTTTGAAATACTTATCTTGTGCTTGGTACGACTTATTTTTAACACTTACACTTTACGCTAGGTCTTTAGTTTGTGCTTGAACAAACGTCTTTACTTTCAATTTGTAATATGCATGCGTTAGTGCACCACTTGTGATACAGTGGGATATTAGTCACTTAATATTTACTTATCAATATCAGAAGAGAGTGATACATTATTTTGATACCTTTGTTGAATGAATTGTTGATAAAGAAGTGTGAGCAACTCTGTTTTTCAAAACCTGATTTCTGGTAACTCATTAATCCATGATGAGAGAAATCATCCAGCTCATGACCTGTTTGAATTTCTCAAACAATGAATGTCAAGAGCTAGACATTGCTGTTTAAAGAGCCAGTACACCTTGTAATTATGAGGCATTTTTGTCTTGCTACAGAATAGCATATGAGCCAAGTCTAAACATTTTTAAAACAAAGTAACATCCATTTTACTGCAATTGTTTGTCAATAGCTAAACTCCATCCCCCTCATTTGCCTTATGTAGAGGAGCCATCTGGGCTTTAGGATGGTCGGAGTTATTAAGGGTTAGATCACAAGTGGATTGCAAATTAGCGCTCCCACTCAGGCGACAACATCACTAGATGGAGGCTTATTGTGCAATACGGTTATTCCGCTAGCATTATAGCCTATACCCCAACAATCCATTCAGCAATCAAAGTCCAATAGTTATGTATTTTGCAAAACAAAAATATTTCACAAAACTCATAAAAAATATGTTACAAAGTACACTAACACCCATAAACAACCTATTAACCCCTAAACCGCCACCCCGCAATGCAAATACTAAAATAAACCTATTAACCCCTAATCCGCCACTCACCCACATCGTGCGATCGTCCGCCACACACTGAAGATTGAATGCAAGTTACCCCTTTTAAATTGGGGTACCTAGCATTCCTATTGGCTGAAATGTTCAAATCAGCTAACAGGATGAGAGCTTCTTACATCCTATTACATCTAAAAAAAATGCAGACCTTGAAAAAGTTCAGAGAAGGGCCACAAAGCTAATAAGGGGAATGGAGAATTTAAGCTATGAGGAGAGGTTAGCTAAACTGGGTCTGTTTTATCTAGAAAAAAAGGTGCTTAAGAGGTGACGTGATTACTTTATATAAATATATTCAAGGCCCATATACAGAGATGGCAGAAGTTCTGTTTATTCCCCAAAATTTTTTTTGTGACAAGAGGTTACAATTTAAGGCTGGAGGAAAGGAGATTTAATCTCCTGCAACGAAACATTTTTTCACTGTAAGAGCAATAAAATTGTGGAACTCATTACCAAAGAAGGCAGTGAATGCCAATACCTTAGATGCATTTAAAATGGTTTAGATACATTTCTGGCTAGAAACAGAATTCATGAATATGATTGCTTGTGTTAAATGGGTCAACTTTTAATGGAATTAATCTAAGCTCAACTGGAGTTTTTTTGTAAGTATATTAGATTTGTATAGGTTGAACTCGATGGACTTCTGTCTTTTTTTCAACCTCATCTACTATGTTACTATGTTACCACGGTGGCTATATCCATTGAAAGTAGAGGGTGAATTAAAAGGATGTCGGTTATGTTAATGATTGTTAATAATTATTTAATATTTCTTCTTTACCATCTGCTTGTAATATAAATTTGCGTGCTAATCCTAGACCAGCCCAGTAATACTAATAGTGCACCTGGCACTATTTATAAGTGCTCCACTTTTAATCTGGGTCATATTATTTCAGAGATCTAGGTTTCTGTATTCTAAAAATATGACTTTAGGTAATACTCTCTACCTTTTTATGTTGAAACAGGAGACCTCCTAGAGTTCTTGAGTGAGACATAACGGAATGTTCAATCTTGGTAAAAGACACTAACAACAGACAATTTCTTGTGTTACACACTTACTTTAGAAAACTTTGACAATAAGGGTTGATAGAAATGTACCACCTGTTATGTTGTTTATCATATTATCTGTGTCAAGTGTTCCAATCCCTTCAGTATGTAGGGAGAATGACAATAGAAATTAAATTTTAAAAAAATGGAAACTTTTCATTTACATTGAAAATGGAAACCCCTTTCCTGCCTTGCCAAAAGCTCTAGACAAGTATATTTCCAGAAGTTCAATGGAAAGTTTTAATGGGGTGTAGTTTAATATTCTGATCATGACCCAACTGGGTTTCTTTAGTATTTTAAATTGGGTGTTGATGTTAGTGACACTTTACTATGATTACAGTGATATGACTAAAAATGTCAGTTATTTATACTGACTACACCCCTATAAGGGATTTCTGCTGTGATAAATGGATTGATAAATGTTGCTACTTTTATTTGTAGTTGAGTTTTCTTTTTGCATCTAAAAGAGAGCATGTTAACATTTATTACAATTTTTCTTTATTTCCCCACCCCACAAAAACAGATGTAAAAATAAAATGTTTTTGTTCTTATATATGTTGAGTGTTTTATTGTCAGATAGTGAGCCCACATTTTTCGTTAATAATTCAGATAGAGCATACCATTTAAAAAGAAAAAAATCTCCGGTTTATGCTATTATCAGATTTGTTTATTTCTCACTGTATTTTTGTTGAAGAGCTTCTGAGCCTAGCTACCCTGTTTTCAACAAATGATACCGAAATAATGAAGTACATTTCATAATAGAAATAAAATGGGACATTTGTTTTTAAATTTTGAACTATATCTGAATAATTGATTTCTGTTTATGGTCTAGATATAGAAACATAAATAGTTTGACTGCAAATAAGAGTCATAGGACGCATAAATATGTCCATTTTCCTATAAATTGAAAGCTTAATACGTTTGTAGGATAGCCTTATGTTTATTTCTGGCATATGCACGTCCTGTTAGTCAATGTAAACAGCTTTAACATTCTTTATGAAGAAAAAAAAAATGTATGCAGTATTTAGAGTTTACTGTACCATTATATTTAGATGCAAGCTTTCTGTCAGCCGTTTAGGAATCAGTCCAGGGTTTAACCCAACTGCTAGCGTGAAAAGTAAAACACACGCTAGCAAACTGAGAAATAACCAGGACGTGACCCACTCAGGAAACAAATAAGGTAGGATACAAAAATAATAAATGTTCTATTAAGCAGGATAGCAACAAAAGAGTTAGCGTCCCTTTAAGTAGAATTGATTCCAACAGACAACAAAGTTCCTTTAAGCAGGTTTGAAGTAAATGAAAAGAAATGTCCCTTTAAGCAGACTTGCAAACAACAAATGATTAATGTTCTCTTTAGCAACTTGTAAAAGTAAATGTCCCTTTAAGCAGGTTTGCAACAAACAAATGTTAATGTTCTCTTTAGCAGCTTGTAAAAGTAAATGTCCCTTTAAGCAGGTTTGCAACAAACAAATGTTAATGTTCTCTTTAGCAGCTTGTAAAAGTAAATGCCCCTTTAAGCAGGTTTGCATCAAACAAATGTTAAATGCTCACTTTAGGCAGGACTGAAGCAATATTAGAGACTGTAGAAGACTCAGACAGGCAAAGGAAAATATATCCAGGAGTGTTTGAGGGTCAAGGCATAAGCAAGGTCAGGCAGGCAATAGTCGGTATCCAGGAGTCAGAAGAAGGGTCTAGGCATAAGCAAGGTCAGGCAGGCAATAGTCGGTATCCAGGAGTCAGTATAGGAATAAGGAAAGCAAGGTCAGGCAGGTTCAGAATAATTACTCACAGCACCGGAGTTAAGCAGACAAACGGGCCCCGAGAAGATCTCCCGCCGTGGTTTAAAAGGCAGGAGCGGCGACGTCATCAGAGGGAGTGTCGGAGGACGCGTCACGTTGCTAGGCAACGTGACGTCATTCACAGAGAGAAGATCCGGGAGCCGCAGTGACACGGCGATGAACGGAAGGATCATGACACTTTCTTCTTTAAGACATAAAAAGAACATAATTGATAAAGTTATGTCCAATGAAAATTGTGTTTCACTTTTATCCTCACCATGGCTCGATATTCAAAACATCGATAGACATGTGAGAAACTGCCTTTCTGGCCTTGTTGGCCTTGCAGTCCCTCAGTCTGTCAATATACTAAAAAAGGGGATGGACCCATGAAGTGCTGACGAATGGCGATGTGCCTCCCATAGGAAATAATAGGGATTGCAGCTTCTGCAAAAGTCTGCCAACATTGCCTCTTGTCGCCACTACTTGCTTCACACTGTAAAGTCTCGCCACTGAAAAGGTGGCAAGACAAACCAGGCTGACACCCTTATCATAACCTGTACTTCAGACATTGGAATATATTGCACTGCTGGCAAAGTATCCCAATCAAAGTGCAGTTTACTCCCCTGGAACACCCAGCTAACTTCTACAGAACGCCTGCACCTACGTCATATATTAGCTATACTCCCCCTGGAATGCCCTGCTAACTTCCTAAAACTGCAGACACCTACGTCATGTCTTAGCTAAACTCCCATGGATCACCCAGCTAACTGCTGCAAACTGCCTACATCTACATCATGTTTTCCCTTACACTCCCCCTGGATTGCCCAGCTAACACCCACAGAACGTCTACACCTACGTCATTTCTGCAATCTACCTAAGTAATAAAGTATACAAAAAAATCATCTGTATTATAACTATAGGAGAAATCTCTCTCTCTCTCTTCATATATACATATACAATGTGATAAAGCGATATGCATTATCATGTATAATTTAAAATGGTATATTTATTTTTAAAATAATGAAATGAACAAGTAAAAATAACTACATTTTAAATTATATACAATACTTAAAATAATATGCATTATACATGGCAATGCATATCATTTTAACTTTGTATATAAATGCAATGCTACACTAAACTATTAACCCCTTAGGCACCCTCACTTCCAGAGCAACCTACACTATTAACTCCTAATCTGCCATAACCTAAAGATCTAACCACCCCCTAGCCTATTAAACCCTAAACCGAACACAACCCCTAAAGCAAGCTACTCCTACAGTACTTAACTACCTAACAGCTAACCCCCAGACTTCTAAGCTAGCACCCCCTATGTTACAAAAAAATAACAAACACTAAAATTACTGAAAATAAAAAACACATTATCAAAAAACACTACCAAAAATAAAAACCCCACAGTTATGCCTATACTAAAGTCCCCTTTTAAAAACAAATCAACGCAAAATAAAAAGCCCTATACTAGCACTAAAAGTTACTATAGCAATAGCCCTTAGAAGGACTTTTTGTAGGGCATTGCCCTAAAGTGATTTAGCTATTTTTCTCTAAAAAAATACATCAACATTCCACAATAAAAGTAACCCCACCCCCAAAAAAGCCTATTTAAAAAACCTACTCTAAAAATTGCCCTGAAAAGGTCATTTGGTAGAGAATCACCATAAAGTAATTTTAGCTCTTTTGTCTATTAAAAAACAAACCCTATCCTAAAAAAGATTGGCCTTAAAAGGACATTCGGTTGGGTATTTCCTTTAGAAAGGCATTTAGAAGGCCAGTGTCCTAAAGTAAACATAGCTCTTTTGCTCAATTAAAAAAAAATCACTATACTTAAAAGATGCCCTGAGAATGGTATTTTGTTTGGCTTTGCCCTAATAATCTAAAAAACATCTAAACTAAATAGGGTATTTTCTAGTGCCTTGCCCTAAAGTTATTTAAGCTCTTTTGGTCTATAACCCCCATTCTAAAAAGAAACCACCCCTCAAAATCCTAACTCTAAACCCCAAATTTACTACTTACCCAACTTGAATCCGGCTACTTCGTGATCAACTCCGGTGGTGCTCCTCTTCATTCTTCATTGTGGCGGTCCTCCAGGGCGATCCTCTTCATCCTCTTCTTCCATCTTCCATCCCATGCTTTTTTTCTTAGTATTGTCTTATCTTCTTTCAGATGTTGCCTTAATGTGGTCACCACTGCACCCTGAAGCTTGAATGTGAGGTTCCTCCTTATTTAAGGGTGCCCTTGCATTTCTATTATCTGATTTTTTAATTCTTAGTCCAATCAACCAACAGAATTAAAGATTTTTCTATTGTTTGATTGGACTAATGAGTTAGGGAGTGTTTGTGTTGGGGGATTGTGGTGATTTAGTGGTTAATAGGTTAGGAAGTGTTTGCTATTTGGGGTTATGGTGGTATAGCGGTTAAGTAGTGTAAGAGTGGTTAGGAAGTTTATTGCAGTGGGCTGTTGGTGGAATAGGGGTTAATAGATAAGAAAGCAGATTGCAATGGGCTATTGGCAGCATAGGAGTTAATAGGTTTGAAAGTTTATTAAGGTGGGCTATTGGCAGTATAGGGGTTAATAGGTTAGGAAGTTTATTGCGGTGGGCTATTGGTGGTTTAGGGGTAGTTAGTGTAAGCATAGTGTGCGGTGGTGGGTTATGTCAGTTTAAGGTTACATATATAGGTATATTTATTAGACTTGGTGCTATATATTTAAAAGGGATCCTTTACTTTTCATTGCCAATGTCGGTGACAATGCTGCTTTTAATATTTCACCAGCATCACCACCTATTGGTATGTATATTAAAACACCTCTCAGCCTCGCCAGTCTTGCAATCCATGGGTCTGGGGATATAGTCCAGAAAAGTAGGCTGAACCTCTGCTCCGATGAGAATATGATTTTTAATTTCTTGTTCACCTGCTTTTAAAAAAAAAAAAAGGATTATTATTAAAGACAAATGTGGATCTGTTATTAAAATAAATTGTGGATCTTACCAAAATGGTTATTAAAAAATGTAACTATTTGCCTTTTTATTCATATCATAGTCGTAAAGGAATCTGGTTGATGGTCTCCCTTAGCAAACACTATACTGGTTTTATTTTGATATTTATGAGTTAAAAGCAAATCTTTGAGAAAATGAAGGCGGACATTTGACCATTCCTTACAACACTTGTTATGTAGCTGAGACCTGAATATCTCAGAAGATCTCAACCCGAATACCAAACAAGTAATTTGAAAGCAGATCATGTTCAGCCTTCGCTCTCAAAGGCCTCTTCTGGGAATAGTTGATAATTAATGAAGGCTTTCACTATCAAATTAATTACATTTTTCTGATGCAACTTGTCTTCATGGCAAGCTTGCAATGAATAATAAGCATAATATTGCCTTATTTAATGCTAACATGCTGGGAAAAATAGCTGACCAGTATTGATTAAAAAAGTTAAATGGAAATGGAGGAAAAGTACTAAACTCTGTTAAAATAAAACATGCATGTTATAACCCAGTCTTGCTAATTTTGTTTGTGAAGTGGACCATATTATGTACCCATTAGTGTGCAAGACAGATTAAAAATTAAAATATTAATATAAAATGTCTTCTGAAAGCCAGCAATATCATAGAATGTTGCAAGCAAACCTTACATGACCTAAATAAATAGTATCCATTAGCAGCTCGTTACCCACAGCACACATACCTCCATACATTAGCTTAAATTGTTACTGACCTCTATTACTTTATTAGTATATCAGAAAGATGTCGGACTATCTATATACATGGATTCTCTTTATGTTGCCTTGTTGTTAAGGTGATATTATGTTCAAAATTATTTGAGATAAGATATTTGTGTATGTGTGTATATATATATATATACACCCTGTTCCAAATTATTATGCAAATTCTATTTCAGTGTCACAAAGATTAAATATTTTTTTTTTCAGTTTAACTCATGGATGGCATTGTGTCTCAGGGCTCTTTTGATCACTGAAAACAATCTCGGGCACCTATGATAATTAGATTGCCAGGTGAGCCCAATTAAAGGAAAAACATCTACAGGAGGGTGTTCCACATTATTAAGCAGAACACCATTTTCAAGCAATATGGGGAAGAAAAAGGATCTCTCTGTTGCCAAAATGAGTGAAATAGTTCAATGCCTTGGACGAGGTATGAAAACATTAGATATTTCACGAAAACTTAAGCATAATCATCGCACTATTAAGAGATTTGTGACTGATTCAGAGCACAGACGGGTTTGTGCAGATAAAGGCACATTGAGGAAGACTTCGGCCAGATCCATGCATCGGATCAAGAGAGCAGCTGCTAAAATACCATTACATAGCAGCAAACAGATATTTGAAGCTGCTTGTGCCTCTGGAGTCCCACGGACATCAAGGTGTAGAGTCATCGAGAGTCTTGCAACTGTGCATAAACCTTCCATTCAGCCACCACTAACCAATGCTCACAAGCAGAAATGGCTGCATTGGGCAGAAAAATACATGAAGACTAATTTTCAAGCAGTCCTGTTCACTGATGAGTGCCGTGCAACCCTGGATGGTCCAGATGGATGGAGTAGTGGATGGTTGATGGACGGCCATCCTGTTTCAACAAGGCTGCAACATCAGCAAGGCGGTGATGGAGTCATGTTTTGGGTCGGAATCATGGGAAGAGAGCTGGTCGGCCCCTTTAGGGTCCCCGAAGGTGTAAAGATGACCTCTGCAAAGTATGTGGAGTTCCTGACTGACCACTTCCTTCCCTGGTACAGAAGGAAGAACTATGCTTTCCGTAATAAAATCATCTTCATGCATGACAATGCACCATCTCATGCTGCAAAGAATACCTCTGCATCAATGGCTGCTATGGGTATAAAAGGAGAGAAATTCATTGGATGGTCTCCATCCTCCCCTGACCTCAATCCTATTGAGAACCTTTGGAGCATCCTCAAGCAAAAGATCTATGAGGGTGGGAGGCAGTTTACATCCAAACAGCAGCTCTGTGAGGCTATTCTGACATCTTGCAAACAAATTCAAGCAGAAACTGTCCAAAAACTAACAAGTTCAATGGATGCAAGACTTGTGAAGCTGCTATCAAATAAGGGGTCCTATGTTAAAATGTAACGTGACCTGTTAAAATGTTTAAAAAGTTAAAATGTTCAAAGTTTGATTGAAATAGCTTTTGATTTCAGTAAATATGCTGCAAACACAACAAATGACAATTTTCTGTTCTTTACAACCTATTTTGAATCTTACAGTGTGTAATAATTTGGAACAGTGCATTGTACGTTTTTATTTAAAAAAAAAAAAAATACTGTTATCATTAGGAGGTTTGTTCAATAAAATTTGAATTGTACTCTTAATAGTTGATAACATGAAAATTATGCTGACTGTTGTTTACATCAATTATTTAGGTAAATGAGAAAGATATCATTGGCATAATAATTTTGAACAGGGTATATATACACACCCAATAACCAATAGGATTTGCACTCTCACCTCCAATGCAGTATGCCATGATGTCAGGAATGTAGGACATATACACTGTAGTGAGGCTCCATACTTGCTAGACTTTACCAATAAGTGAATATTTTATTCAAAACAGTGACATTTCTGGGATTAAACACTCCCCTTCACCAGACCAAAACGGGGAGTGTTTGTTCCCTGAAACTTCACTGACGTCTTTGCGCTTGTCTCACGCAGTCTCTACTGCACAAACAATGCTGGTTGTTAAGGGGTTAAGGCCAGGTATGTTTGTCTCATGACTGTGTCAGACAAACATACTTAACCTTTATTATATACTAGTGTTAAAGCCTGTGTACGTGTGCAAAAATGTTTAAGGAAAGAAATATACCTATCCCTCTATCCATTTATCCCTATCCCTCTCTCCTATCCCTCTATCCCTAATCCCTATCTTCTATTCCTATCCCTCAATTTTTATTTTTCTGCAGTGTAGGATCCCCCTAACCATCCAACCTAACTGATCCCTCCTCAAAGAGCTCTCTAACCCTCCTCCCCCCTCTAACTATTGCCGCCATCTTAGGTACTGGCAGCTGTCTGCCAGTACCAATAAACCCCTTTTTTATTTTGTTTTTTATTTTAATTTTTTTTTCTGTAGTGTAGTGGTCCCACCACCTAGCCCCTTCCCGTGGTCACCATTTAGAACCCCCCCGCATCCCAAAACCCCTTTTCTGTAGTGTAGCTGTCCCATCCCTCCCCCTTTTTTTCTGTAGCAACCCCTTTTCTGTAGTGCAGTTGTCCCATCCCTCTCCCTTTTTTTCTGTAGCAACCCCTATTCTGTAGTGTAGCTGCACCATCTCTCCCTGTCCCTTTTTTTGTAGCAACTCCATTTCTGTAGTGTAGCTGTACCATCCCTCCCTGTCCTTTTTTTTGTAGCAACTCCTTTTATGTAGTGTAGCTGCCCCATCCCTCCATGTACTTTTTTCTGTAGCAACCCCTTTTCTGTAGTGTAGCTGCCCTATCCCTCCCTGTCCTTTTTATTTTTTCTGTAGCGACCCCTTTTCTATAGCGTGACTGCCCCATCTCTCCCTCTCCCTTTTTGTATGTAGCAACCCATTTCCTGTAGTGTAGTTGCCCCATCCCTTCCAGGCCCTTTTTTTCTGTAGCAACCCCTTTTCTGTAGTGTAGCTGCCACATACAGCAATCAAACAAGATACCTTTTTTCAGTCAAAACAACACAGTCCTCTAAGGTCGCATACTTGAAATTGTAGAAAAGAGCCGTTTTTATTCCAAAAATAAACATATGCTACACTTGGCTTTAAATCACATTCACAGGTGATTTAAAAAACAACTACAAACAACTTGATTGCATCAGCCAATAGAATTTTTTCTATCTTAATTCCGATTGGCTGATAGAATTCTATCAGCCAATCGGAAACTAAGGGACGCCATCTTGGATGACGACACTTAAAGGAACCGTCATTCGTCGTTAGTCCGTCAGATGTAGAGGATGCTCCACGTTGGATGTCTTTAAGATGTCTCTCATCCTTTCCCGCCTCGACTACTGCAATTCCGTCCTCTCTGGTCTACCTAGCTCCTTTACAATCCATTATAAATGCCTCTGCCAGGCTCATCTTCCTTACTCGTCGCTCTTCATCTGCTGCACCACTCTGCCAATCCCTTCACTGGCTTCCTCTTGCCTCTAGGATTAAACACAAAATCCTTACCCTGACATATAAAGCTCTCAACTGCACTGCTCCCCCCTATATCTCAGAACTTGTCTCTAGATACTATCCCTCCCGTCCCCTTCAATCATCTCAGGATCTCCTCCTCTCTTGTTACTTCCTCACATTCACGTTTACAGGACTTCTCCAGACTGGCCCCAATCTTGTGGAATTCCCTGCCTCGCTCCATAAGACTCTCCCCTAGTTTTAACAGCTTCAAGCACTCCCTAAAAACTCTACTATTCAGGGAGGCATACAACCAACACTAACCTTTTCTATCGCCATTGCTTTCCCCTTGAACCACTTAGATTGTAAGCCTATGGGCCCAGCTGTTTACAGATCACTTCATAAGAGCCGACTACAACAGTGAAACTCTCGGCAGGGCCCTCTACCCACTTGACCCCTACAAAAGCTATCCTATACACCGACTATGTTTACAGCGCTGCAGAATCTTTTGGTGTTCTACAAATACCTGATAATAATAATAATAATAATAATGGAGCCGCTCCGCATCGGATGGACGAAGATAGAAGATGCCGTCTGGATGAAGACTTCTGCCTGTCTGGAGGACCACTTCGCCCGGCTTGGATGAAGACTTCTCCCGGCTTGGTTGAGGACTTCGGCCCGGTTGGATGAAGACTTCTGCTGCTTCCTTGAGGATGGATGTAAGATCTTCAGAACAGTAAGTCGATCTTCAGGGGGTTAGTGTTAGTTTTTTTTTTAGGGGTGTATTGGGTGGGTTTTATTTTTTAGATTAGGGTTTGGGCCGCAAAAAGAGCTAACTGCCCTTTCAAGGGCAATGCCCATCCAAATGCCCTTTTCAGGGCAATGGGGAGCTTAGGGTTTTTAGTTATTATTTTATTTGGGGGGTTTTGTTGTGTGGGTGGTGGGTTTTACTGTTGGGGGGTGTTTTTTTTTTTTTTACAGGTAAAAGAGCTGATTTCTTTGGGGCAATGCCCCGCAAAAGGCCCTTTTAAGGGCTATTGATAGTTTAGTTTAGGCTAGGGTTTTTTTTATTTTGGGGTTTTTTTTTTATTTTGATAGGGCTATTAGATTAGGTGTAATTAGTTTAAAGGGACACTGTACCCACATTTTTTCTTTTGTAATTCAGAAAGAGCATGCAATTTTAAGCAACTTTCTAATTTGCTCCTGTTATCAATTTTTCTTCATTCTCTTGCTATCTTTGTTTGAAAAAGAAGGCATCTAAGCTTTTTTTGGTTTCAGTACTCTGGACAGCACTTTTTTATTGGTGGATTAATTTATCCATCAATCAGCAAGAACAACCCAGGTTGTTCACCAAAAATGGGCCGGCATCTAAACTTACAATCGTGCATTTAAAATAAAGATACCAAGAGAATGAAGAAAATTTGATAATAGGAGTAAATTAGAAAGTTGCTTAAAATTTCATGCTAAATCTGAATCACGAAAGAAAAAATTTGGGTACAGTGTCCCTTTAAAGATCTGTAATTTGTTTATTATTTTCTGTAATTTAGTGGGGGGGTTTTTGTACTTTAGATCATTTAATTTAATTTATTTAATTGTATTTAATGTAGGGAATTTATTTAATTATAGTGTAGTGTTAGGTGTTATTGTAACTTAGGTTAGGCTTTATTTTACAGGTACTTTTGTATTTATTTTAGCTAGGTAGTTATTAAATAGTTAATAACTATTTAATAACTATTCTACCTAGTTAAAATAAATACAAACTTGCCTGTAAAATAAAAATAAACCCTAAGCTAGATACCATGTAACTATTAGTTATATTGTAGCTAGCTTAGGGTTTATTTTACAGGTAAGTATTTAGTTTTAAATAGGAATAATTTAGTTAATGATAGTAATTTTATTTAGATTTATTTAAATTATATTTAAGTTAGGGGGTGTTAGGGTTAGGGTTAGGTTTAGGGGTTAATATATTTAGTATAGTGGCGGCGACGTTGGAAGCGTCAGATTTGGGGTTAATAAATGTAGGTAGGTGGCGGTGATGTTAGGGATGGCAGATTAGGGGTTAATAATATTTAACTAATGTTTGCGAGGTGGGAGTTTAGGGGTTAATATGTTTATTATAGTGGCGGCGACTTTGGTGCGGCAGATTAGGGGTTAATAAGTGTAGGTAGGTGGCAGGGACATTGTGGGTGGCAGATTAGGGGTTAATAAATATAATGTAGGTGTCTGCGATGTCGGCGGTGGCAGATTAGGGGTTAATAAGTGTAAGATTAGGAGTGTTTAGACTCGGGGTTCATGTCAGGGTGTTAGGTGTAAACATAAATTTTATTTCCCTTATAGGAATCAATGGGGCTGCGTTACTGAGCTTAACGCTGCTTTATTGCAGGTGTTAGACTTTTTTTCAGCCGGCTCTCCCCGTTGATTCCTATGGGGAAATCGTGCACAAGCACGTTCAACCAGCTCACCGCTGACTTAAGCAGCGCTGGTATTGAAGTGAGATTTGGAGCAAAATTTTGCTCTATGCTCACTTTTTGTCTTTTAACGCCGGGTTTGTAAAAACCCGTAATACCAGCGCTGTAAGAAAGTGAGCGGTGAGCATAAACTGCTCGTTAGCACCGCACCCCTGTTACCGCAAAACTCGTAATCTAGGTGTTTATATTTAAATTATATTTATATATATTTCCCCAACCTTTCTGATAAACTGTTTTCTCAGATATGTTTTTACTGCTCACTGTTGTCCTGCCCTCAGCAGGTTAAATAAAACATTCTCTGCCTAGGAATCAGCAGCCTGAGAATTTAGCTGCTACTAATTAATTAATTAGGGAGAGGTGAGTGGATAGAGATTATTAAGGATTCTGGGTCCTAAATACCTTCCCTCTACTACTTTTCCAGACACACTGTGACAATTTATATATACACAATATATATATTTATTTATTTAATTCATTAACCTGACTGTTGATTCTTAACGTACTACGCCAACTCCGTTTAGGCATTTTTAATCCTTCTGTACTTGTATGACCTGGTAGATTGACAGCACTTGTCCCCACACGTTTGGCTGCAGGTGAGTAGGGGGCGGCATTGCACAAGCTATAAATGCAGGCAGCATAATGCTGAATGCTAGCCATGATTCTGGGCTTACAGAAGCATAAATGCACCTCCATCTTAAAACGTTGCCCTGAATCAGTTAATATGACAAAAAAGATGCAACGCTGGCTGGTCATTTGGGGTTTCGCACCTACTCGCGCTTAATCTGCTCAGTGAAGGAAGGTAAATGTGGCAAATGGGTGCACCGGCAGGCCCAGTAAGCCAGTCCAGCACTGCTTGTATTTTCTATCTGTTTGCCACTGCCAGTGGGCATTCCAGCCATTGATATCAAATATGAATGTCCTGCAATGTGGAAAAGCAATAGTTTGGAAACATGTTTCCGCAAATGTGTTTGCTAAATTTATGTATGACTTTTTTAATTTAATGTAAAGTTAAACTAAAGTAATATTGCAGACAGGAACAAGGGCTTAACTGTGGACATTCCAGGATGTTACAGTGAGGTATGGTTGGGATTTTTCATCTAAACTCATCACGTGGGATTTAGAAAGATACTATTGGCTCTGGAAAATATCTTATCTTTAGGCCGTTTCTCGCTATGTCAAAGCTAACAAACGGCTAGATTACGAGTGTTGCGCTATATGTTGCGCTATAGAAGGTGCAAAACGAACGCAAAAAAAGTTGCATTATCTCACTCTTCATAGCGCTGCCATTACAAGTTTCTGAAAAGCCTCCTTGTGCGTGCGATATGGTGGCATTAAGCTCCACTCCCTACCGCACAAAATCCAAGGGCTGCTTTGACATACTCGTGCACGCTTTCCCCCAAAGACATCAATGGGGAGAAGGTGTTAGAAAAAAAAACTAACACCTGAAGTGCGGAATGGTGATCGCCATAATGCAACCCCATTGATGTCTATGGGGAAAAAAAAGTTACGTTTAAACACTAACACCCTAACATAAACCCCAAGTCTAAACACCCATAATCTGCCGCCCCTGACATCGCCGCCACCTAAATAAAGTTGTTAACCCCTAATCTGCTGCTCCCCGACATTGCCGCCACTAATAAAAGTTATTAACCCCTATTCCGTCCGCCACTAATAAAAGTTATTAACCCCTATTCCGCAGCTCCCAGACATCGCCGCCACTAATAAAAGTTATTAACCCCTATTCCGCCACAACCCGACAACACCACCACTGTAATAAATGTATTAACCCCTAAACCTCTGGCCTCCCACATAACCGCCACTAAATAAACCTATTAACCCCTAAACCGCCAGCACCCCACGTAGCAAAACACTAAATTAAACTATTAACCCCTAAACCTAACAACCCCCTAACTTTATATTAAAATTACAAAATCCCTATCTTAAAATAAATAAAAACTTACCTGTGAAATTAAAAAAACCTAAGTTTAAACTATAAATTAACCTAACATAACTATTATACTACCAAATAAAAAAAACTAAATTATACATTTAAAAAAACTAGTCCAATATTGCAAAAAATAAAAAATACTATATTACGAAAAATAACAAACAAAATTTTTAAAAATAAAAACAATTACACCTAATCTAATAGCATTATAAAAATAGAAAGTCTCCCCAAAATAAAAACACCCCCTAGCCTACAATAAACTACCAATAGCCCTTAAAAGGGCCTTTTGTGGGGCATTGCCCTAAATAAATCTGCTCTTTTACATTGAACAAAATGGCGTCCCTTGCATTCCAATTGGCTTATTTGATTCTTGAAATTGAAATCAGCCTATAGGATGAGAGCTACTGAAATTCTATTGGCTGATTTCAATAGCCAATAGATTTTAATTAGCTCTCATCCTATTGGCTAGAAAGTCGAGCCATAAAATTTTCTTCCTAAAAAAAGAAAATTAAAAAAAAAACATGCCAAAAGCAAATACACGATTTTAAAAATCATGACAAGATTTAAAATATGTCATAGCATTTTATAACAATACATATAAATTATACATTGAATACATATGTACAATATACCCACAATCCCCCAGCTCCAATAGGTGTATTATTAATGTCCTAGTTTCACTATTGCATTGTTACAAAAGGGGTTGAGTTTCGGTTCATACATGTAAATTGTATTTCCATTTAATTCTATATAAATGTATTATTTACTTTGCAACTTAAATGTAGGTGGCAATGCTGCTTTTAAAATTCTGTATCAGAAAAACATTATCACCCTTAAGAGATCTATAGAAAAACACTTTTCATTTCAGCCCTTTTTAACACCGGCAATCTTGGTCGCAAGTCACATCCCTTTTTAAAATATCACTGAGTCCAAAGACTGAAAACAGTCAGGTATTACACTTTAAAACTGACTGTAAATATAGAAGACCACAATAAATGCATACTATTTTAAATATTATTGTGATTAACACCTCTGGGCAATGAGGATATTATGACATGCACATTCTGTTCTAATCAATAACTGACATGACACAAGAACTTGGGGTGAAAAGGCAGCAGCCGCATTTATTTAAACCTCAAACATAGTTTGAATAATTTCAACATCATAAATTATGACATAAACCATGGGTGCAGCCTCCCAGATTCTCCTCACATGCCTTCCCCTGTCTATTGTCAGGCACTTTCCTAAACATTCACAAAACAAGGAAAATTGGCACAGTGAAGTTACTACACAGGAAAAAGGGATATAATAATCCCTGGTGCTAACCCTTATTAACAAGTTTCAGAGTAAGAGGATTGGGGGGATTGGGCAAGAAGGGGTTAATTAGCACTCATTCCATTGTATTTTGTGAGGATTGTTGAGACAAAATTCAACTATAATTAGTAAAGATAGATTAATTAAAACTTAATATTTTATTAAACCACTATTAAAATGTAACTATTATTACCATTGGGAGAATTCCCATAAACCTATTGATAATCACACACACAGAGATATATTACCATCTGCAATATACCGAGACAGGGAACGTAGTTCCAGCCACCCCCTGTATTCCTGGCCAGTAACAGGATACTCTGGCTTCAGGTCACAGGGATGGCTAGTTTACCACGTTATAATCTCTTGCAGAAAATTACCTCATAAGGTGGATAAATCAATGTTAGAAGTTAAAAACAAGTACACATTCATACTAGCATACACCACACACAAACGCGTTTCGGCCGAGTAGCGGCCTTTCTCAATGTGTATCACCGATTGACAAGACGAGTGTTACAATGACGATTCCTTAAATACCCTATGTGTTACTGTCACAACCAATCCCGTTGCTCATTGCGTACACGCCCATCAAATGGCGAATCAAGAACAAACCTGTCTAACCGGAGTCAGCACTGACACCTAGTCACATGATTGGTCCCAATTTAGCCAATGGGCATTAGCCTACGAGCGTGAATTGCAATGTTGTTATGTCTATGCGATCGTTGTTTTAACACAGGTATTCATCCATCAGTGACAGTGTCGCTCAGACACCCAGTACCTAATTCTACGTGCACTCAGAAATAACCATTTTTATTCGGCTGGTTGTATACCAAGGGAGTACAGTAGACCGCACATTTGCTTGCTAGAACGCTGTCCCCTCTAACACCTTGCGCATGCGCCTCCGCCGAATTTTATTTAAGCATATTCCATATATATTAGAGATAAGTGCCCATCACGAGCCAATCCCCCATTCCCCATAAATAACATGTTGATAACGACACATCCAGTGTTTCGCTACAATAACATTCAGGGTAATATATACTATCCCACTTTGTAAATCAGTGTCTGGTCCATATTTTCCAGCCATACTAACAGTAATAACCTGTTTAGATTTATTCATCTGTAGTAAATCTATTGTTTAATACACTGCTTTATATAGTTCAATTTTGAAGCCTTTATCTATGGTTATAGTTATTTGTTATGTGGTCTCATTTTTCTTATAGATATATTGATATCGTTTATTATGATTGATTAAAGCTTAATATATCTATGCAATGGTTTTACATTGTATGCTATTACTTATATTATGATTAAACCATAATCCTAAAATGATGTACTGACCCAACATTACTATACAACCATATTGGAAGCTAATTATATTGGTGTTATCACTGGTGGGGTCCTAAGGACATTTAATGCCAGCGACTCACTTATAAAAGAATGTATAGATTAATTACAGTGCAGCAGGAATTCCGGACTCTGAGCGGCATGTATAGTATCATCATATACCCCATATTTTTACTGCAAGTTATAGTGTTGTAGCATTGGATGTCCATTTAACATCAATAATTATATGGGTCTGTTATGGATAAAAATTAATGAACTTCTGGGTGCACGTTTATGAAAGAGGTACCAATTTAACCATTATAAGATATATCTGAGGAGTATTAATTGTGAAGTTGAAGAATTGGTAAAAGAGATACAACATAAATTACAGGAATGCCCAAAAATTATTGTTCTCGTTCATACCGTATGGCATTACAGTATTTAGATTAAATATCCATTTGGCTTCTTTCTTTAATAAAATTTGTTCCATATCACCACCTATAATACCTGAACGTATTGCTTCCAGTCCCCAGCATCTAAATGTGCTAGTTTTCCCATTATGATGATTTAAGAAATGCCTAGCAACACTTGTAATTTGTTTGCCTTTTTCAATATCTTTTGCTGCGTTCCTAATGTTGCTGAGGTGTTCCGTCATTCTTGTACCCATTTGTCTTGTGGTCATACCTACGTATAAGAAATTGCAGCTGCATGATAGGCAATAAATTACATTAGGGGTTTTACATGAAATGTGGTTTTGAATGGTCCATTTTTTATTGAACCTATCCATTACTGTTTTCTTTTTTACCATGTGTGTACAGATCTTACAATTCCCACATGCTAATGATCCCTTATATAAAGGGGCTTTTTTGGCATTTCTATCAAAGTGGCTAACTGTCAATTTATCATTTAGATTGCTAGCTCTTCTACAGGTAAGCAGTGGTGTTTTTGGAATAATGGAATTTAATTGTTCGTCTGATTGTAGAATGTGCCAATGTTTTGACAGTATGTTGGACACTTGTTGGCTTTGACTACAGTATGTAGAGATAAATCTCAAAGGATTAAGATTGTCCTCTATTTTTTGGGGGCTTAAAAGTTCCTGTCTGTCTCTATATAGGGCTCTGTGGTAAGCTCTTTTAAGAGATTTCCTAGAATATCCTCTTAATAGCAACCTATCTCTTAGTTCGTTTGCTGCCTTTTGGAACGATTCTATTGATGAACTATTTCTGCGAATGCGTAAATATTCCCCAATCGGTAAGCTCCTTATTGTATTGGGGTGATGAAAACTGTTCGCATTTAAAATATTGTTTGTTGCTGTTGGCTTCCTGAAAGTTTCAGTCTCTAAACAATTATTTACTTTTTTGATAGTTAAATCAAGGAATTCTACCTTAGAGTCATCATGTGTCATAGTTAAGAAAAGTCCAAAAGGATTATTATTAACAGTTGTGATGAATTCATCCAATAATTCTATAGACCCTTCCCATACAAAGAAGATATCGTCTATATACCTGGACCAGTGGGTGATATGTTTGGTAAACTGTGAAAGATTGTTATGGAATACCACAGTTTCCTCCCACCAGCCCAGGTATATATTAGCATATGTGGGGGCGCACGACGTCCCCATCGCTGTTCCACATACTTGCAAATAGAACTTCCCATCGAAAACAAAATAATTATGTTCTAGAACGAATTCCAACAAATCTACAATGAATTGTTTGGTCTCGTTGGTAAGATTTTTGTTTTTTGTCAAAAAGTCGGAAACCGCTGCACACCCCCAATTCTTCCTTATACTAGTATACAGTGACTCCACGTCACATGTCACTAGGATTGATTGTGGTGTTATAGCTAATGTACTGATTTTATTGAGTATGTGCATTGTGTCTTTTGTATGGGAGGGCAATGAATCCACAATATATCTGAGTCTTGCGTCCACATATCTGCTGGCCTTTTCAGTCAGAGAACCAATGCCAGAGACAATTGGTCTCCCTGGTGGACATTGTTGGTTTTTGTGGGTTTTAGGTAATAGATATAAGGTGGCTATTATTGGATGTTTTACTTCTAGGTATTGTAGTTCTTTTTTATCAATAGTGCCCTCAGCTGCTGCTGAATTAATCAACTTTCTATACTGCTTGAGAAAATCCTCAGTTGGATTCCCAAAGAGATTTTTATAATTCTTTTGGTTACTCAGTTGTTTTTTAACCTCATTCAAATACATTTCAGTAGGCCACACAACAATATTCCCCCCCTTATCACTCTGTTTAATTTGGACATCTGTCCATTTATTCATTGATCTGAGTGCTAGTTTTTCTTCCTCAGACATATTTTCTAGTTTACCATCAGATTTGGGGGAAATTGCCAGTATGTCTTTACACACCAAGTCTAAAAATGTCAAGGTGTTGTATGAAGTGCTTTGTGGAGGTATGAACTGTGATTTCGTTTTTAGTATGCTTCGCCATTTGGTGTCATTATATATAATCTCGTTTGGGTTATTATCAGATTCTTCCAAAAGGGAAATTAGATCTTTTATTGCCTTGGCATCATTTGTATCTAATTCCTCTATTTCTGTGTTTGTGGAAAAATATTTTCTCAGTAGTATTTTACGTGTGAAAAGGTGTACATCTTTAATGGTCTCAAACTTGTCAAGTGTAGCTGTTGGAACAAATGACAGGCCTTTTTTCAAAACTGAGATCTGTGTATCAGTTAAGATTCTGTCAGATAGATTAATTATGTTTAGTTCTTGTTTGCTTGTTTCTTTCTGGGGAATGTTTTCTGACTGAATTTGACTTGCTTTTTTGGGAATTGTAAGATCTGTACACACATGGTAAAAAAGAAAACAGTAGTGGATAGGTTCAATAAAAAATGGACCATTGAAAACCACATTTCATGTAAAACCCCTAATGTAATTTATTGCCTATCATGCAGCTGCAATTTCTTATGCGTAGGTATGACCACAAGACAAATGGGTACAAGAATGACGGAACACCTCAGCAACATTAGGAACGCAGCAAAAGATATTGAAAAAGGCAAACAAATTACAAGTGTTGCTAGGCATTTCTTAAATCATCATAATGGGAAAACTAGCACATTTAGATGCTGGGGACTGGAAGCAATACGTCCAGGTATTATAGGTGGTGATATGGAACAAATTTTATTAAAGAAAGAAGCCAAATGGATATTTAATCTAAATACTGTAATGCCATACGGTATGAACGAGAACAATAATTTTTGGGCATTCCTGTAATTTATGTTGTATCTCTTTTACCAATTCTTCAACTTCACAATTAATACTCCTCAGATATATCTTATAATGGTTAAATTGGTACCTCTTTCATAAACGTGCACCCAGAAGTTCATTAATTTTTATCCATAACAGACCCATATAATTATTGATGTTAAATGGACATCCAATGCTACAACACTATAACTTGCAGTAAAAATATGGGGTATATGATGGTACTATACATGCCGCTCAGAGTCCGGAATTCCTGCTGCACTGTAATTAATCTATACACTACCTGATATGTTTATACATTCTTTTATAAGTGAGTCGCTGGCATTAAATGTCCTTAGGACCCCACCAGTGATAACACCAATATAATCAGCTTCCAATATGGTTGTATAGTAATGTTGGGTCAGTACATCATTTTAGGATTATGGTTTAATCATAATATAAGTAATAGCATACAATGTAAAACCATTGCATAGATATATTAAGCTTTAATCAATCATAATAAACGATATCAATATATCTATAAGAAAAATGAGACCACATAACAAATAACTATAATCATAGATAAAGGCTTCAAAATTGAACTATATAAAGCAGTGTATTAAACAATAGATTTACTACAGATGAATAAATCTAAACAGGTTATCACTGTTAGTATGGCTGGAAAATATGGACCAGACACTGATTTACAAAGTGGGATAGTATATATTACCCTGAATGTTATTGTAGCGAAACACTGGATGTGTCGTTATCAACATGTTATTTATGGGGAATGGGGAATTGGCTCATGATGGGCACTTATCTCTAATATATATGGAATATGCTTAAATAAAATTCGGCGGTGGTGCATGCGCAAGGTGTTAGAGGGGACAGCGTTCTAGCAAGCAAATGTGCGGTCTACTGTACTCCCTTGGTATACAACCAGCCGAATAAAAATGGTTATTTCTGGGTGCACGTAGAATTAGGTACTGGGTGTCTGAGCGACACTGTCACTGATGGATGAATACCTGTGTTAAAACAACGATCGCATAGACATAACAACATTGCAATTCACGCTCGTAGGCTAATCCCCATTGGCTAAATCGGGACCAATCATGTGACTAGGTGTCAGTGCTGACTCCGGTTAGACAGGTTTGTTCTTGATTCGCCATTTGATGGGCGTGTACGCAATGAGCAATGGGATTGGTTGTGACAGTAACACATAGGGTATTTAAGGAATCGTCATTGAAACACTCGTCTTGTCAATCGGTGATACACATTGAGAAAGGCCGCTACTTGGCCGAAACGCGTTTGTGTGTGGTGTATGCTAGTATGAATGTGTACTTGTTTTTAACTTCTAACATTGATTTATCCACCTTATGAGGTAATTTTCTGCAAGAGATTATAACGTGGTAAACTAGCCATCCCTGTCATTTGAAGCCAGAGTATCCTGTTACTGGCCAGGAATACAGGGGGGTGGCTGGAACTACGTTCCCTGTCTCGGTATATTGCAGATGGTAATATATCTCTGTGTGTGTGATTATCAATAGGTTTATGGGAATTCTCCCAATGGTAATAATAGTTACATTTTAATAGTGGTTTAATAAAATATTAAGTTTTAATTAATCTATCTTTACTAATTATAGTTGAATTTTGTCTCAACAATCCTCACAAAATACAATGGAATGAGTGCTAATTAACCCCTTCTTGCCCAATCCCCCCAATCCTCTTACTCTGAAACGTTCCTAAACATCTCATATCTCCACCTTTTTAAGAAAGGTACCACTTGAACTTTTAAATCGCCTCATAAGGCCACACCCACCACAGCTGCGACAACCACTTATCTAAACCTAGGAAGGGAGAGAGGGAGCTTCTTTCCTGCTCTAAGAAAAAAAGTTACTTTCAGCTTCTGATGTCCTACCTACTTATCTGCTCTCTAACACCTCCCCTTAACCACCAGCTCACCATAGCAACCTCTCTCACATGGCCTTCATTGCTGTAATTAACCCCTCCAATCTATGCTCTCCTTATGGGGTTCTATTGACGTGCACATTTGGCACATTCTGTTCTAATCAATAACTGACATGGCTATTGCCAGGCACGCTCCTAAACATCTCTCCCCCTTTTTAAGGGAGGTACCACTTGAACTTTTAAATTGCCTCATAAGGCCACACTTGCCACCTAAGGTCGAGCTCCACCCATACGGGCTAAGGCCTTTTGTTCCCCTCAAATTGAAATTGAACAAATGCAGCCCAACTTCAATGATATGCACTCCGTCTTTTAAAAATAAATATTTACCCGACTCTCCTTCAAATTACACATGTCATATACCCAGCCCCCCTAACTGAGCAACAAAACCAGAAATTGTTCTATTGACCTTTTTCCTGGAATTTTCCAGACTCCTGACATCCCAAGCCAATCTCCAACTCAATCTGGTCACAATCTCTGACCATACAATGACTAACTGAGGGATCAATTACTTGAGACTCATCATTCCCCAACTCATTTTGTCCACCAGTTCCTTCTGCACCATAAACCCAAGGTCATTACCCCATCATGAATAACCAGGATGTCAGGAGGCCTGAAAAGTCTAGCATATTCGCTCACTATACCCACCACCTGGTCCCATTTAAGTCTCCTCACCCCAAACCCTCTAACTAAAACTTTATCAACAGGGAATCTCAGCTGGACCCCAGTATCCTTCACCGCTGCTGCCTTTCATGCCCAATATATGTACGAGTGACCCACTATCCAACAATGTAATGGACCTGTGGAAACACAAAATACTACACCCTCAAATTTGACCTCACATATCATTTATAGCATCCCGACTTCCACCTCCCCACATTATTTACCATCTTCTCATTCAAACCCAATTCATACTCTTCCGTCGCCCCCCAAATGAAAGGAATGGCAACCAAAATCCCTTGGATCCACCCCCACCACCTCTTTAGCACCGCCCCAAACTGCTACTTCAATAACACATACCCATACTCATGCATCAGCAAAGGACCCCCCTCTTACAGGACACCTTCTCAAATATTCAGCCACTGCAAACACTGGGCAACATTCCCCCACAATAGCAAACAGTCGAATCCATCAACCTTTTCCTTCCTGATCGGTCTTAGATTTCCGAAGCCAAATTATTAACTCCGAACTGCTCACCATCATCTCATTCATCCATACACCTCCTGCATCCCTCTTATTTGCCCAAATCAACTCAAAAACCCTAAAGGCGCCAAATAATGCCAAAGCGTAAGCCACTCGAAACAATAAAAACTCAAACTCTGATTTTCAAACCAGGGGCAACCCCTCCACTACCCTCTGTAGCAAAGAGAACACCAATGGTTGCCTCTTGTCCACCATTCCCCTGCCTCTGCATATTCCCCTGACAGCCAACTTGACCATCAATTCTTTTGACAGGTCACCCCACCTCAGCATATGAAACAGAAAGGCTAAAGCCGCCACCTGCCTTTTTACCATAGACCTCGATACCCCCAGCCTACCTCATTCCTCAATCCACTCTACTAAGCAAGATACCCTCCTGCTATCTGACATCCCAATCTCTTTTTCTTCCAGCCTTCTAAACTATCGAATCCACATAACACTGTGCATGTTTTGGTTTTCTTTAAAAAAAAATGAAAATAAGTTTCTCTCTTGTGTTTGGCTTTGTTACAGAGAGAACGATTTGTACTGTACATTTAAAGAGGCAGTACTGGTGTTCTATGTTATAAAAAAAATGATAAATATAAATTGCTCACTACAAAGAAACAAGTATTTATATTATATTCTGTCATAGAATATAGCTTAAAAAATGATAATTTTATTTCTGTGGCTGTCAAACTGTATCTCACAGATATAACTCTTTGTTATTTAAAATAACCCCCACTGCGTTCAATAAATAAATGAGATATTATTTAATGAAGTGATTTCAGTGACACTTTAAAATATATAGTTATTTGGTTACTAACTAGTCTACCACTATTATTGCAATGACTTTGATTGCTGCTTAACAGTTAAGCCGTGGTCTATAAGGTGTCTAGAAATAAACACCCCTAAAACAAATGATGCACAGTTTATCTGATTCTACTGCATTTATATAACTAGTTAATTTATTTGATCACAGTTTTGGTTTTATTTATATGGCTTACGTGTATGCAAAAACAATATCATATCTTTACATGCCGAACAACAATTATCACTTAAAACTAAAACTGCATATGAATACCACATACTTAAAACATGCTGGTGACTTTAAAATACAGGTATATAAAATAACATTACAAAATATCTTCTTAAAACGTCTGATTTCCCAACAGAGAAACATAAGGAAACATTCTTACGATACAGACACACAAGTTCATTCCATCTCGCATACCAGAGATTCACTCCCTTTTTTTTCCCTTTCGCATAAAAACATCTATTGCATCGCGTACGACATACATATATATATATATATATATATAAAAAACACTAGATTAACTTTTCACCATGTCCACAATGCATTTTTTTTTTTTCTCTCCGATTCCACACAAAATGGCCATTTTTTGCCTGGAATGGGATAATCATTTTCAAACAATACATTCTGTCTTTGGTTTAAAGCAAATCTGTTACACTCATACCACAGTGAGAACCTACAGACCATCACACATTATGCATCTCAATATATCCTGCAAGCAATCAAAAAAAATCTTACAAACGGAGCTGCTGTAACAGGTTTCTTTTCTCTTTTTTTTTTTTATTCTGATCTATGTGCGCGCTCAGTGGTGGCCCCCCTTCTTTGCCTGCTACATTCTTAAACACAGAGATTCCTCTATTTATCACACAGCAGTACTTACTGACAGTGTTTTAAAAATATTTCTGTCTTTTGCAGAAACTATTAACTCTTCTTTTCTTTTACCTTATACATGTAATTTTCTCTGTGCATTCTTATCAATAAGCAGTTCCCAATTCTCAACACAATAATAGCCACAATAATAACATGCACAGCCACTTAATATTTTCTACGCACAGCATCATTTTATATAGCAGCACCACACAAATAACCAAAGCAAAGCAAGCATCAGATATCAACATGAGCTTCAGGTGGTTAACAAAACTCTATTATGGGAATGAATATGGGAAACTTTAACACACGTGAGACTCACTCACTGCCAAGTTCGCCCGGAGTAGCTTATCTTAAAAGCTCCCCGTCAACTGGCATACATATATTACTTGCGCGCTTATCACCGACAGGACTCACAATACCTGTCGTGTCCCAGCACAGGACTGATTACCTGTCTGGAGGGGTATCACAACTGCCGGCAGGACTATAACCTCCGCAAACCTGTGCTTCAACCACAGGAACCCCTTTAACCCTTTATCATATATTATCAACACCTATTACCAGACTAAATTTAGGTTCAAATTCACAGAAGGAAAGCATGGTAAAAGCACTCATACTTACGCACTGCGAATCCCACAAACTGACGCCAAAACTGTTAGGTGTCCCCTTCAGGGGTAAGTGTCAGTGCAGGCCAAAGCCTGGGGCCTAGTGTACCACCTGAGGCATATGTAGATTATCTGATAAGGGCCCCTTAGAATGACTCAGACCACGCAGCATTATGATCGAAAGCCAATTCTGTTTATTTCACAGTGCAAGCCTTTCTTATAGTAACATACAGGGTTAAGGGAATGACACGTTAGGACCACGTCATCTCGTACCATATTTCATGAACAAAAGAAGCTTACAAAAATACATGAGAAAAAGAGGAGTATGAAGGAGTGTTTCTTATGACAGTAGCAAAAATATATCTGTGCGCATATTGCAGCCTAAAGCAAGGTCGTTTGGCCATCTTACCTAGATAACAGACTTCCAGGCACCTTGCCAGGAACCTTCTACAAGGCCAGTAATACTAATACAATTTTACTAACATCAGCATATTTCTCACTACATAATAACTGCTATAATAAAGTCTAATTATTACAAAATGGATGCTAATCATCACAAGATGGCTGCGGGGAACAAGATGGCTGCAGTCAGGTTCATATTACCCCTAACACCCCCTTTGCCAATCTCAATCCCCTAGAAAATTAATCTGCCACAACTCCCCAGGGTATTTCCACTCCTTTCATTTTTGCCAAATTTTGGCCTATTTGGAGATTCGAATGCATCCGAATTTCCGAATCGGCACCATAACTAAAATCCCGAAAAATCCGGAAAATGAATAAATTAGTTTCTGGATTTTCAGATCCATTATTCATATTCTGAATTTTTCATTGTTCTAATCTAAACCTCAGTTCCCTGACATCGCCAACACTAAATCATTAAATAAAGCTATTAACCCCTAAGCCGCAGTTCCCTGACATCGCCAACACCAACAAAATCACTAAATAAAGCGATTAACCCCTAAACCGCCATTCCCCGACATCACCAACACTAACTAAACCTATTAACCCCTAAACCACAGTTCCCTGACATTGCCGACACTAACTAAACCTATTAACCCCTAAACCGCAGTTCCCTGACATCGCCGACACTAACTGAACCACTAAATAAATCTATTAACCCCTAAACCACCATTCCCAAACATCGCCAACACTAACTAAACCTATTAACCCCTAAACCAACATTCCCAAACATTGCCAACACTAACTAAACCTATTAACTCCTAAACCGCCGGCCCCCACATCGCAACAACCTAAATTAAACTATTAACCCCTAAACCTAACACCCCCTAACTTTACATAATTAAAATAGACCTAAATTAAAGTTACAATTATTAACTAACTACCTATTTAAAAATAAATACAAATTTACCTGTGAAATAAAAATAAAACCTACACTAGCTATAATATAACTATTTACTAACTACCTAGTTAAAATAAATACAAACTTACCTGTGAAATAAAAATAAAATACACTAATAAAATCTAACATTACTAAAAATAAAAAACTAACATTACTAAAAATAAAAAAATCTAAGATTAATAAAAAATTTAAACTACAATTACAAAACTAATAAACACTAAAACTACAAAAAATAAAAAACTACCATTACAAAAAATAACAAACGAAATTATCCCCCCCCAAAAAATCTTCCTATTCTAATACTCCATTTAAAAAAAAAACACCCCAAAATAAAAAAAACTAATCTACAATAAACTACCAATAGCCCTTAAAAGGGCCTTTTGTAGGGCATTGCCCTGAAGTTAACAGGTCTTTTGCAAATAATTAAAACAAACACTCCCTAACATTACAAACCCCCAAACCCACAAAATAACAAAAAAACCTAACTAAAAAAAACCCTAATCTACCCATTGCCCTGAAAAGCATTGGCCTTAAAAGGGCATTGAGCTCTTCTTCGGCCCATTAAAATAAAACAAGCCCTAATCTAAAACAAAACCCCCCCCCCCCAAAAAAAAACTAACACTAACTCCAAAATCGGTACTCACAGTTGCTGAAGTCCGGCAAACGATCTTCACCACAGCGGTGAAGCATCTTCATCCAGGCGGCACCATGTTCATCCATCGCAGGACCAGCATCTTCTTCATCCCTGTGGAGTTGGAGTTATTGATGCACAGAGGCAAAAGTCCAGGCAAAGGTCCAGGCAGAGGTCAGGCGGAGGTCCATCGGTCTGACGTGGAGGTCCTCTTCATGCGATCGTCAACCGCACACTGAGGATTCAATGCAAGGTTCTCCTTTTATATTGGGGTACCATTGCATTCCTATCGGCTGAAAAAATTAAATTGGCCTTTAGGAATGAGAGCTGCTTAAATCCTATTGGCTGATTTAAACAGCCAATAGGATTTAAGCAGTTATCATTCCTATTGGCTGATAGTTTAATATAGTTTAATTTAGGTTGTTGTGATGTGTGGTCTGGTAGTTTACTGGTTAATAGGTTAAGTTAGTATTGGCAATGTTTGGGAATGGTGGTTTAGGGGTTAATAAGTTTATTTAGTGTTTTATTTAGTGTCTGCAAAGTTTGGGAACGGAGGTTTAGGGGTCAATAGGTTTAGTTAGTGTTGGCGATATTTGGTAACAGCGGTTTTGGGGTTAATAGGTTTATTTAGTATTTCAGTTAGTGTCGACGATGTTGGGGAACTGCGGTTTAGGGGTTAATAGGTTTATTTATCGACGGCGATGTTTGGGAATGTCGGTTTAGGGGTTAATAAGTTTAGTCAGTGTCAGCAATGTTTGGGAATGGCGGTTTAGGGGTTAATAGGTTTAGTTAGTGTCAGCGATGTCGGGGAACTGCGGTTTAAGGGTTAATAACTTTATTTAGTGATTTAGTTAGTGTCGGCGATGTCGAGGAACTGCGGTTTATGGTTAATATTTTTATTTAGTGTTTTAATTAGTGTAGGCGATGTTTGGGAAACACAGTTTAGGGGTTATTAGGTTTAGTTAGTGTTGGCAATGTTTGGGAACGGCAGTTTAGGAGTTAATAGGTTTATTTAGTGTTTCAGCTAGTGTCGGCGATGTCGGGGAACTGCAGTTTAGGGGTTAATAGGTTTAGTTAGTGTCGGCGATGTTTGGGAATAGCGGTTTAGGGGTTAATAGGTTTATTTAGTGTTGGCAATGTCGGGGAAATGCGGTTTAGGGGTTAATAGCTTTATTTAGTGATTTAGTTAGTGTCTGCAATGTCAGGGAACTGCAGTTTACGGGTTAATAGGTTTAGGTAGTGTTGGTGATGAGGGGGCGGCGGTTTAGGGGTTAATAGGTTTAGTTAGTGTTGACTATGTGGGGGTACAGCGATTTAGGGGTTAATAGCTTTATTTAGTGTCGGCAATGTGGGTGGCAGCGGCGGCAGTTTTAGATAATTTTGTTTCGTAATCGGCGGCAAATTAGTTATGTTTAGTTAAATCGTTTTTTTCGGATCCATTCTTTATTCATATGCATTATTCTATTCTAAACTTCAGAATAGAATTATGCATATGAATAAAGAATGGATCCGAAAAAACAAACGGATCTGAAAAAATTATTTAACTTAACATAACTAATTTGCCGAAAAGATTTTTTTTAAGCTTAACTAAACTAATTTGCAGAAACAAAATTATTTATATAACTAATAAAAACAAAACCAAACAAATTTTTTAGCATTGCACATGTCTATCAGCAAATATATTCAACTTCCCCGGCACATGTACTGCCTGAAAAAGGACATTCCCCCTCAAACACTCCAACACAAACACCTGAAGGGGCCGGATTACCGGGACTGACTTTGCTGTTAACTTGTTAATCGCGAACACCACTCCCAAGTTGTCTGAGTGAAAGATAACTTTCCAGATCCCCAAATTCCTTTTCCATACCATAACCACCACTACCAGCGGGAACCATTCCAGGAACACCAAGTTCCTGGTTAAACCCCTTCCTTCCAATCTTCAGGCCACGAGTCCACGCACCATTTACCATACAAATATGCCCAAACCCATGGGCCCCAGATGCATCCATGTACCAGTGCAGCTCTTTTTCCAACACTGCACCATACTGCACAAAAGACCTTCCATTGGACTCCTCAAAAAATACTAATCACACCCTGTCAGGGTATCTGTGAATGTCAGTAGATAATATATATATATATATATATATATATATATATATATATATATATATATATATATATATATATATATATATATATAAGATAAAATAAATATCAAAATATCAATCTATCAAATATTAAATTTGAAAATGCTTATTTTATTACTGGACACATTCTGTGTATTGCAATTCTGAGGTCATGAGACATTAGATGCCTGGCTGACTACACATCAAAATTCAATCCTGCCCCACTCAATATGCAAAATTACACAGGAGAGAACAAAGGATTTAGACCGTTGTATAAATAAGGCCAGTAGGCCACTTCAAAGTAAATGTTAACATATGGAGTCCTCAGATATATATGCCCATAAATGGATTTCCTGCCCAAGATAAATAATAAAACTCACAGGTCCCATGTAAGGATCAGACGGTCTGTCTATAAGAATACGGGAATATACAAACATTCTCAAGGGATGTGGCTCATACAGTCTAGGTGTAAATTATCCCCTGCAGAGTTTCCAATATACATCTCCCAGACGAGCATGTTTCAAGTCTCTGCATGACATGGACAACTAGATCTAAGATAAAGGAATTATGCCTAATTTTCATGTAGTTTAAGATACTCAAATGAATATATATATATATTCAGACACATATTAAATATGAACATATGAATCTGTGAGATTGTCTATGCCTAAGAAGGGTAATATGGGAAGCTGAAAACCTAAAAATTCAGATTTCAACATGTTTTAACCTATGTATTTTTGAAAACATAGAAGTCTTAAGTCAAACATTAAATATGTGCCTCAGACTAATAGGTACGAATAAATGGATATGAAATTGCCCCCAATGTCGCCGCCACCCACCTACACTTATTAACCCCTAATCTGCCGCCCCCAATGTCGCCACCACCTATCTACACTTATTAACCCCTAATCTGCCGCCCCCAACGTCGCCGCCACCTACATTACACTTATTAACCCCTAATCTGCCGCCCCAATGTCACCGCCACCCACCTACACTTATTAACCCCTAATCAGACGCCCCCAATGTCGCCGCCACCTACGTACACTAATTAACCTCTAATCTCCCGCCCCCAAAGTCGCCGTCACCACTATACTAAAGTTATTAACCCATAAACCTCTGGCCTCCCACATCACTAACACTAAATAAATATATTAACCCCTAAATCTAAGTCTAACCCTAACCCTAACACCCCTAACTTTAATATAATTAAAAAAATCTAAATAAAAATTACTATTATTACCTAAATAATTCCTATTTAAGACTAAATACTTTACTGTAAAATAAACCCTAAGATAGATACAATATAACTAATAGTTACATTGTATCTAGCTTAGGTTTTATTTTTATTTCACAGGTAAGTTTGTATTTATTTTAACTAGGTAGACTCGTTAGTAAATAGTTATTAACTATTTACTAACTACCTAGTTAAAAAAAAAATACAAAGTTACCCGTAAAATAAAACCTAACCTGTCTTACACTAAAACCTAACATTACACTAAAATTAAATAAATTAAATTACAAAAAACATTTATCTAAATTACAAAAAATAATAAACACAAAATTAAACAAAATAAAAAAAGAAATGATCAAATGTTTAAACTAATTACACGTAATCTAATAGCCCTATCAAAATAACCCCCCCAAAATAAAAAAAAACCCTAGCCTACACTAAACTGACAATGGCCCTTAAAAGGGCCTTTTGCAGGGCATTGCCCCAAAGAAATCAGCTCTTTTACCTGTAAAAAAAAATACAAACTACCCCCCAACAGTAAAACCCACCAGCCACCCAACCAACCCCCCCCCAAATAAAAACCTACCTAAAAAATCTAAGCTCCCCATTGCCCTGAAAAGGACATTTGGATGGGAATTGCCCTTAAAAGGGCATTTAGCTCTTTTACAGTGCCCAAAGTCCCTAATCTAAAAATTAAACCCACCCAATAAACCCTTAAAAAAAAGCTAACACTAACCCCCGAAGATCCACTTACAGTTTTTGAAGACCGGACATCCATCCTCATCCAGCCGGGAGAAGTCTTCATCCGTGCGGCAAGAAGTCCTCAACGAAGCCGGGAGAAGTCTTCATCCAAGCGGCAAGAAGTTATCCTCCAGGTGGGCAAAAGTCTTCATCTAGACGGCATCTTCTATCTTCATCCTTCCGACGTGGAGCGGCTCCATCTTCAAGACATCTGGCATGAAGCATCCTCTTTTTTCGCTGGCTATTGAAGAATTAAGTTTCCTTTAAATGACGTCATCCAAGATGGCGTCCCTTGAATTCCGATTGGCTGATAGAATTCTATCAGCCAATCGGAATTAAAGGGTAAAAAATCATATTGGCTGATGCAATCAGCCAATAGGATTGAGCTTGCATTCTATTGGCTGATTAGTTATATTGTAGCTAGCTTAGGTTTTATTTTACAGGTAAGTATTTATTTAGTTTTAAATAGGAATAATTTAGGTATTAATTGTAAAAAAAATTTTGAATTATTTAATTATGTTAAAGTTAGTGGGTGTTAGGGTTAGGGTTACGTTAGGGTTAGACTTAGGGTTAGGTTTAGAGGTTAATAACTTTAGTATAGTGGCGGAGACATTGGGGGCAGCAGATTAGGGGTTAATAAGTGTAGTTAGCTGGCGGAAATTTTGGGGGCAGCAGATTAGGGGTTAATAACAGTAATGTAGGTTGTGGCGATGTTAGGGACAGCAGATTAGGGGTTTATAAGTGTATGTAGGTGGTGACGACATTGGGGCAGCAGATTAGGGGCTAATAATATTTAACTAGTGTTTGCGATGCGGGAGTATGGCGGTTTCGGGGTTAATATGTAGTTTATGGGTGTTAGTGTACTTTGTAACACTTTATTTATGAGTTTTATGGTACAGCTTTATAACGTAAAACTCATAACTACTGACTTTCAGGTGGCGGTACAGATCTTGTAGTTATAAGCTGTACCGCACACTTTTTGGCCGCACAGGCACACTCGTAATACCGGCGCTGTGGAAGTCCCATTGAAAAAAGACTTTTTGAAAGTTGTGATAGTTACGTTGCGTGAAAAAAAAGTGTGCGGTACAGCTGTACCAACAAGACTCGTAATAGCAGTGGTTGTGAAAAAGCATCGTTATGAAGCTTTTTCACTCATAACTCAAAACTCGTAATCTGACCGCATATATTTTAAATGTATAAGAATTACTTTGTATTGTGGGAAGTATATCACATTTAATATTGATGAAATGCCCAGATTTAATAATATTAAGTGATCCTATACAAATTGGACATAATTGTTTGCTGAGGCAAGAAATAGCGAATACACTAAATATACATTTTAAAAATATATATGAATCTATATCAAACTGAATATCGGTGTTGAAAATTAAACTGTCTTGTCTGCTGCCCCCGATGGCCTAAATCCAGAATTACAACCAAAAGACATTTGGCTGTTAAAATGACATATCCCAGTAGCCAATCAGAGAAGATTGCGTATCCAAATCTATCGAATGATTAAGATATGGGGAGGAGTTTTGTCTCAGACAAAAACTCCCTACACAGAGAGAGAAGGGATCTTGGTGAAAAAAATTTCATGGTGACTGTTTGCAATCACAGTTTTCTGTAAGACAAATACGTTGGAATACTCTTTCTGGATAATAAACTGTCAAGATTAGTTCTCTTACGAATGTGCATAATTCTCCTAAAACATATGACGGTAGACATATTTGGATACTAACTGAATTCTCAAACTGGTGAACTGATAAAGTATACGCGATTGTTAAATATATATATAATATTTAAATCAATAGTATTTGGTAGCTACAGTCTAATTGAAGCTGGTAAACTTAAAGAGCACAATTGGTAATTTAAGCCCATGTTCATAGTTCTGTGTAGTTTAACTAGTCTTTATTGCTAAATAATTTATTTGCTAGACAGGACTTGGAACTCCAGATTTATAAGTCAGTTATTATAGTGAAATCTTTCAGAAATGTACATGAACTGGTTATTGTGATTAAATCCCTGGTAGTTATTAATTAAGCATAGCAAGTTGGTAATCCATATTGGGCATTGAACTAGAGTTATCAGTTATTAACAGAAGATTCTGGTATTTTATTGTGATATTTTAATGCGATTCATTGTGAGTAAGGTTAATTTTTAAGATATATATATTTTTTATGATCTTTGTATAGAATATTGTAACAGCATAACTGCGTATAGTTTGATTCATAATCTGGTTTCTATAAATATAATTCAATGTGTTTATAACTTTAACTAATATAAAGAATTTAGGAATTTATATTAATTTTAATTGTTTCGTATATGCATTTTAATTTGGGGTTTGTTTAAAAGAATAATAATAAATAAATCGTATTATAACCCTGCTATATACTGACAACTCTTAGGTCCTCCTTCAAGTCTCTTGAAAGTTTGACCCTTTGATGTGGTGCCCTCAAACCTGCAGTTGCCAAAGACAATCTCCTCCCAAAAACTCTCCCGACCAGAATCACCCTACACACAGAATTTAGTTTACCCAGGAGAGATTGCAACTTCCTCAGCATCATTTTTTCTTTCTTCGCCACCCTAGAAATGACCAACCTCAAATTCTCAACCTTCTCCAAAGGCAAACTACACTCCATTCTCACCGTGTCAATCTGGATCCCAAGAAAGCTCAAAATGTTCACAGGAACCTCCGTCTTATCCGCCGCCACCGTGATCCTTATTTGTGCAGCCACTTCCAGGAATGGGTTCAACAGGTGCTCGCAGTCCCCTGAGTCAGCCAACCTGACAAACAAGAAATCTTCCAAGTAGTGGACTAGCGAAGACAGCCCCACTCTGACCTTCACCACCCATTCTACAAACTAACTAAATGTCTCAAAATACAAGCACGAAATGGAACAACACATGGGTAAGCATAAATCCACGAAGAACTCCCCCTAAAAATGGCAACCTAAAAGATGATGACAAGTCGGGTGCACCAGTAACAGCCGAAAGGCTGCCTCCACATCCACCTTAGCAAGCCACACCCCCGACCAGCCCTTCTAACCACGCTTACTTCTTTATCAAATGAAGCGTACCGCACAGCCATCAGGGCTGGGTCAATCCTATTGTTAACTGATGACCCTTTCAGGTAGGAAATATGGTGGATCATCCTAAATTGACCAGCCGCCTTTTTTTGGGACCACTCCTAAGGGAGAAATTAGCATTCCTGGCAATGGTGGGTCCCTAAAGGGGGCCCCCATCCTCCCAAGGGCCACTTCCTTTTCCAATTTAGCTTTGACCACCTGCGGAAATTCTAATGCTGACCTCAAGTTACCCGAAATCTCTGAACCCCCTGATTCTGAAAAATAAATACAAAAGCCAGAACTAAACCCCGAAATCAACAGCTCCGCATCCTCCACTTTTCCTCTCCTCCTAGCATACTGCCTTAGTCAAGGCAGCATCTCTCTTACCCTCACCAGAGTCCATGCCTATAGAATTATCCTCTCCACTTTTTCCGTTTCCCTTGTTTCGTTTGAAACACTTGGTACCAGACTGCATTCCCCCACACACCGAAAACTTGTGCTGATACTTTCATGCGGACCGAAACCTGCATGCTCCCTCATTGAACTGGAAGCATAATCCTTTTTGAATTGCCATGGCTGTTGCTACGACCCCCGCACCCCCACCTCCACCTGTTCCTGAGCCCCAAAAGGATTCCCCCCTCAATGACATAATGGGCTCCAGCCACACTACCATCTCACAGTCACCGGGCCATCACATCTCTGGATGAACCGCCATCCTCTGGCGAAACTGATCATCATAGCGCCACCACGCTAGCCCCTCATAACTTCGATGAGCTAGATTTCAACCAGGTAACAGAACATTGCAGAGCAATGTTCTGGGAACTTTTTACCAATCACGCTGGATAATATACAAAAGGCCTTAGACCAGTTGGCAAATGTATTTGGCAATTTTCTGCATCTCTTTATTCTCTCCTCCTCCTCCTTTTTCCCCTGTTCTACTTTTGGATCCTCATTCACCTCTATAAAGTGATCAAACGGAAGCAATGAAAACAATTCCACAAACTGCACTGGCTGGCTCCGCCCCACCAACAACTACAGGTGTCTCAACCCTCCCCAAACCGGCCAAAACCCATGCCCCAGCCATCTCCGTCATCCCACTCCGTGCAGACCCCCCTATCTCTTTTCCTTCCAACTTAGAAACCAGCTCCTTCAAACCTTTCAACACCAAACCATGCACACACCCTCTTCTGATACCAAACTCACCCCCTCCCCCATTGGGGCACCCACCTTCTCAACTGCAGGCCTTGCAGCTGTCTCCTTGTCCACTGGCACCCCGCCAATTGCTGCCTCTCCACGGTTCTCCTGTCACTAGTTGAATATGAATTCTCCCTCCTCTGCCTGTTCTCAGAGGCTGCTTCTAGTCTACCCCATGTGGGTGACGAACGCCCCTCCTGCTCCCTGTAGGCCTCCGAGATCTGTCCCTATGCGCTTCCATCATGGACTGGCTCCTATCTCTCCTCACCTGCCTTTGCGAGGCATGAGAAGCCCTCTGTAAAGGAGGAGAAGTGGTAAACCTCCTCCCCTTTGAAGTCTCTGTAGGATTCTTCCACCCACAGCGCAACTTCTTCCAGGTTCGGTAATGTTGAGTGTGCCAATGGAAACCCCCACTGTACCTAAAGGATGCTGTCCACCTCCTCCAGCTCAGTAAACAAATGACAAGCAAAATCATTCCCTTGCCCTTGAAACCCCAGCCTCCCTCCCTGCCGGCCCATGCCAAACTCCAGTTCCCCCTGTCTCCCAACTTTGCCTCTCACTGTTGCTCTCCCCCTACTCCCCCTGACTTTCTCAGCCCTTGGACCAATTCCTCTATGACATCCCCCATCCTAACCCCTCTCGCTCCAACTTCCTCCTGCCCACCTCCTGCTTCCACACCCTCCTCCAACATTACTACCTCTCCTTCCCTTCTCACTTCCCTCTCTACTACCATCACTCCACTGCTGCCTCCATCTCTCTTTTCTCCTTAACTGCTTATTTCCAACAGTCTGACTCTTTCATCTCATCTGCCTCAGACCACTCTGGCCCTCATCTTCAGATCCATTTCCCCCACCCCTCTCCGGCTCCCCAGTGTCTTCCAACACCCCAGCCTGTCCCACTCATCGATCCTTCCTTTGCCTCTCCTCTCCACTATCTCCTTACCACTGCTCTGCTGTGCGGCCTTCTGCTCACTGCCACTCACATCCCGCGATGTCTCATTGATGGCGTCACCGCTCCTGGCCAATCTTCTCTTTTGGCACCATCTGCTCACCTCCATTTCCATCGTGGGGGAAACCACTGGGGCGCCAGCACTCCGATTTCTCCTGCCAGGCTTCCCATTGCTCACTGCTCTTTCCTCCACTGGATCCTTCCTATGATGGCTCTTGGATCATCTCCTGGTCCTGATAGTGGGTTTAAGTCGCACCGGTGGCCGTGACCACTGCCAGAGCTGAGACTAAGGGCTCCTATACAGTCGTTCCACCTCCAGCACTGCTGCCCACCTCTGCACCTTTATCAAGCCATTGCTGAATCCAGGTAAGCCCCAGCCTCTCCACCAGGCCCTGAATCTGCACTAACAACGCTTTTACATCTGCCATCCTCTCTAGCTTCTTTCACACTCTAAGAAAATGTGACTTTAAGCTTCCGCTGTCCCATCTACTTATCTGCTCCCTAACATCTCCCCTTAACCACCAATTCACAATAGCAACCTCTCTCACATGGCCTTCGTTGCTGTCATTAACCCCTCCAGTCCATGCTCTCCTTATGGGGTTCTATTTCTGACTGCCAGCATGTACCCTATAGCCTTTACTCTGGAATAGGAGGGGACATGATTACAAGTATGAGGAGATAGAGGAAGTGGAGATTCTACTACACAGGCCATGCATAGTGGGCAGCAGCTCATGTTCTTCTCTAGTTTTAGGCCAGTAGTCTCCACCTGTATTCTCCTCCTCTTCAGCAACACCATCATCTCCTGTTGCAGAGCAGCAAGTTACTAGAATTCAGAGTTGAAACCTCTGGAAATTTGGGCCTTAATTTTAAAGATTCAATACACCTCCTGTCTATCTACCTCCTAGATTACAAGTTTTGCGGAAGGAGAGGTGCGAAACGAACGCAACAAAAGTTGCGTTATTACACCCTCTATAGCGCTGCCATTACAAGTTTCTAAAAAGCCGCCTTGTGCGTGCGATATGGTGGCGATGAGCTCCATACCACACAAAATCCAAGGGCTGCTTTGACGTGCTTGAAGCGCGAAATGGCAATCGCTGTACCGCAACCCTATTGATGTCTATGGGGGAAAGAAAGTTACGTTTAAACCTAACACCCTAATATAAACCCCAAGTCTAAACACTCCTAATCTGCTGCCCCTGACATCACCGACACCGAAATAAAGTTATTAACCCCTAATCTGCTGCTCCCGACATCGCCGCCACTAATAAAAGCTATTAACCCCTATTCCGCCTCACTCCAACATCGCTGACACTATAATAAAGCTATTAACCCCTATTCCGCTTCTCCCCGACACTGCCACCACTAAATAAAGTTATTAACCTCTAAACCGTCAGCTCCCCACATCATAAAAAAACTAAATTAATCTATTAACCCCTAAACCTATCAACCTCTAACTTTATATTAAAATTACAATATCCCTATCTTAAAATAAATAAAAACTTACCTGTGAAATTAAAAAGACCTAAGTTTAAACTAACAATTAACCTAACATAACTATTATACTAAAATTAAAATAACTTTCCATTAAATAAACTATATTACACATTAAAAAAACACTAACACTATTCAAATCAGCCAATAGAATTTCAGTAGCTCTCATCCTATTGACAGATTTTAATTTAAAACATCAAATCAGCCAATAGGAATGCATGGGACGCCATTTTGAAAAGGCTCCCTTGCACTGAAGATTCAGTGTACCGCGGCAACCGTATAAAGAGCTCTGCGCCCCCGGGATGAAGATAGAATATGCAGCTGGGATGAAGATAGAAGATGCCACCAGGATGAAGATAGAAAACGCCGCCTGGATAGATGAAGACCTCGCCACCTGGATGAATACTTCTTGACGCCTGGATGTCCGGACTTCAGAAACTGTTAGTGGATCGTCGGGGGTTAGTGTTAGTTTTTTTTTGGGTGTTTTTTGTTTTAGATTAGGGTTTGGGCTTTTTTAAAAGAGCTAAATGCCCTTTTAAGGGCAATGCTAAAGAGTTAAATGCCCTTTAAAGGGCAATGTCCATACAAATGCCCTTTTCAGGTCAATGGGTAGCTTAGGTTTTTGTTAGAGTTAGGTTTTTTATTTTTGGGGGTTGGTTGGGTGGTGGGTTTTACTGTTGGGGGGTCTTTGCGTTTTTTTCAGGTAAAAGATCTGATTTCTTTAGGGCAATGCCCTACAAAAGGCCATTTTAAGGGCTATTTGTAGTTTATTGTAGGCTAGGGTTTTTTATTTCGAGGGCGCTTTTTTATTTTTATGGGGCTATTAGATTAGGTGTAATTTTTTTATTTTGGATAATTTCATTTATTATTTTTTGTAATTTAGTATTTTTTATTTTTGTAATTTTAGATTTTTTTTTTTTAGTAGTATTAGTTTTATTTAATGTGTAATTTAGTTTATTTGATTGGTAGTTTTTTAATTTTAGTATAATAGTTGTTAGGATAATTGTTAGTTTAAACTTTTTTAATTTCACAGGTAGGTTTTTATTTTATTATTATTTTATTTTAAGATATTGTATTTTATTTATTTTGGAATATTGTAATTTTAATTTAAAGTTAGGGGGTTGCTAGGTTTAGGGGTTAATAGTTTAATTTAGTTTTTTGCAATGTGGGGGGCTGGCGGTTTAGAGGTTAATAGGTTTATTTAGTCTCAGTGATGTTGGGAAGCGACGAAATAAGGGTTAATAACTTTATTATAACGTTTGCAATGTGGGAGGGCAGCATAATAGGGGTTAATAGGTAGTTTATGGGTGTTAGTGTACTTTGTAACATTTTAGTTATGAGTTTTGTGTAACAGTTTTGTTGGACAACACTCAAAACTACTGGTCTCAGATAGCGGAATGGATCTTGTTGGTATAGGCTGTAACGCAAGCTTTTTAGCTTCACTGCACAACCTGTAATACCGGCGCTATGGAAATCCCACGCAAAAACGTAATTTTTTTGGAGTGCGGAATTGACGTTGCGTTACAGGCTAAAATGCTTGCGGTACAGCTATACCGACAAGACTCGTAATGGCTGCATTACGGTTTTTATGGTGAAATGGCCATTTTTTCAGTGTTAAAATCGTAACGCAAAACTCGTAATCTAGGTGTAGGAAAGTAAGTCTATCACCACCCCATTTAGGATATCTCACTTTTTCTATAGCTTTCCATTTAAAGGTATTAACACTTTTTTTCTTGAAAGGCTATAAAGTGTGTGGAGATGGCAGAAAAGTTTTTTTTTTTATAATGTATATTTCCTAGGTGTTCATTAATTCTATACCTGGCCTTTCGAGTCGTGAGACCAACATGTGGTAGGAAACATGTAAATAAGGATAGAATTAAAGGGACATAAAACAAGTGGGGATAGAGACAACATATATGTACTTTAATTACTTAACCTGCAAATTTATACTGCAGTGCCTCGCCATTAACCCTTTCTTTTAAGTTTCTAAATTTTATAGCTCTAACTCCCCCCACACAATTCCTTATATGGCTGTATCTATTTTCCCCTTTGCTTTGGTAGAATACAAGACTTAAACACTCATTATCTACTGGAGCATGTCTAGAAGCAAATAAGCTGCTGTAAACTCAGTTGAAATACAATGCCTATGTTTCTGATGCTAAACACTGATAAGGGGAGGTGGCTCAGACTTCTCCAGACAGCATAGCTATGTAACTAACTTTGCTTTTTTTTTGTTTTTTATGCAAACAATTTTTACTTAATTAGCCCTTTTAGGATATGCACAGATCTCAACATGTTTTATGGCACTTTAAGTGTAAGAATCTCTTGAACAATTAGCAAAAAAAAAAGCACCACTAGCATAAAAGATATGTTTTATTTAAGGCCTTATGCCTGGGGTAAAAAACAGTGTGTACACAAAGGTCTGTTGCATTTCAGCTTAATCTGCCGTAATCATAGATCCCTAAAGTGCATTTACATTAAAAAAATTTAAAAGGCTCCTACGGAGCTGATTGGTTGCTCTATTAAGACCAAAATTAATTGTTTCACTCCCCTGTAGCCACAGGTTCACAGTTTATCAGACAGTAATTCTCATTTAACCAGAATAGCGTATTGATAGAAAACATCAATATCACATAAGGTTACAATTAAATCACAATTATATATACAATGTTTTATCTAAAAATTGTTGTACAGACTTATGATCATGACCAATGATTTATTTATTGTATCGAATTCAGAGTTAAAACCTCTGGAAATTTGGGTCTGAAGTTTAAAGATCCAATAGACCTCCTGTATTTATAGGAAAGTCAGTCTCACTTTCTTTATAGCTTTCCATTTAAAGGTATTAACGTTTTGTTCTTTAAAGGCTATAAAGTGTTTGGAGGGGGCAGAGCAGGTTTCTTTATGGTGTATATTTGCTAGGTGTTCATTAATTGTAAATCTGGCTTCTGAGACCAACATGTGGTAGGGACCAACCTGTATATTTACAAAAGATATATCATCTTTTTGGTAGAACAGTTTATACATGCATTAGTGCTATACATCTCTCTTGTCACATAAGAATTAAATGTCCATGAAACCAGAATAAAGTCACAGGCATAACAGCATCAGCTGCCACATCTGGAGGTATCAGTATGAGACTGCCAGGAACTTCCTGACTGATAAGGGAGCATACTATGGGAAAAAACCATATTGCCTATAGTCAAATTTTAAGCTTGCCAAACTTGGCATCAATGTCTTTTATAATTTCCATACAGTATCGGTAAATATTTACGGATGATGTTGCAATTCTGTGTAAACTGATTGGAATATCTTGTGATAAATCTAGGTTTCTTAGTATCATTAGGTCTTAAAGTGTGTCTAGAAGAAATCTGAGATTTTAAAAATGATTGTCTTCTCTAACGGTTTCACTTCCTCTAGGGTGCAATCAACTAGAAACTCAGAATAACATTTTTTCAAGTAAGCGTCCCTTAAGAACATACTTTCTCAAAAACCCTAGGTGCAGAACAACATAATTTGGAAATAATTGATGATTGACATATGCCACAGTTGTGATATTGTCTGTCTGAAAGCAAATGAACGGTTCTCTCTTCAACAGAGGCCAAAACTGAAGAGCTCTGAAAATTGCACGGAGTTCTAAAATATTAATTGGTAATCTCGCCTCTTGAGATTTCCAAACCCCTTGTGCTGTCAGAGATCCCCAAACAGCTCCCCAACCTGAAAGTCTTTCGTCTGTAGTGATCACAGTCCAGGTTGGCCGAACAAAGGAAGCCCCTTGAACTAAACGCTGGTGATTTAACCACCACGTCAGAGAGTGTCGAACATTGGGATTTAAGGATATTAATTGTGATATCTTTGTATAATCTATGCACCATTGATTCAGCATACAAAGCTGGAGAGTTCTCATGTGAAAACGAGCAAAAGGAATCGCGTCTGATGCTGCAGTCATGAGGCCTAAAACTTCCATGCACATAGCCACTGAAGGGAATGCCTGAGACTGAAGGTGCCGACAGGCTGCAACCAATTTCAAATGTCTCTTGTCTGTTAGAGACAGAGTCACGGACACTGAATCTATCTGGAAACCTAAAAAGGTGACCCTTGTCTGAGGAATCAAGAAACTTTTTGGTAAATTGATCCTCCAACCATGTTTTTGAAGAAACAACACTAGTTGATTTGTGTGAGATTCTGCAGAATGTAAAGACTGAGCTAGTACCAATATATCGCCCAAATAAGGAAACACCGCAATACCCTGCTCTCTGATTACAGAGAGTAGGGCACCTAGAACCTTTGAAAAGATTCTTGGAGCTAGTGCTAGGCCAAATGGAAGAGCAACAAATTGGTAATGCTTGTCAAGAAAAGAGAATCTCAGGAACTGATAATGTTCTGGATGAATCGGAATATGAAGGTATGCATCCTGCAATTCTATTATAGACATATAATGTCCTTGCTGAACAAAAGGCAGAATAGTCCTTATAGTCACCATCTTGAAAGTTGGTACTCTTACATAGCAATTCAAAATTTTCAGATCCAGAACTGGTCTGAATGAATTTTTCTTCTTTGGAACAATGAATAGATTTGAATAAAACCCCAGAACCTGTTCCTGAAAAGGAACCGGCATGATTATCCCTGAAGACTCCAGGTCTGAAACACACTTCAGGAAAGCCTGAGCTTTTACTGGATTTGCTGGGATACGTGAGAGAAAAAATCTTCTCACAGGAGGTCTTACTCTGAATCTTATTCTATACCCTTGAGAGACAATGCTCTGAATCCATTGATTTTTGACAGAATGTATCCAAAAATCCTTGAAAAACCTTAATCTGCCGCCTACCAGCTGAGCTGGAATGAGGGCTGCACCTTCATGCGGACTTAGGGGCTGACTTTGGTTTTTTAAAAGGCTTCGATTTATTCCAATTTGAGGAAGGCTTCCTATTGGAAACAGATTTTTGTTCCTTATTTTGATGAAAGGAACGAAAACAGTTAGAAGCCTTTGATTTACCCTTAGGTTTTTTATCCTGGGGCAAAAAAAACCATTTGATATCAGCATTCCAAGATTTAAGCCACAAAGCTCTTCTAGCTAAAATAGCTAAAGACATGGATCTAACATCAATTTTGATAATATAAAAAATGGCATCAGTAAACAAACAATGCTAGATATGTCAGAATCCAATTCTTGTTGTGCTAAATTCTCAAACCAAAAAGTTGATGCAGTCACAACATCAGCCAAAGAAATTGCAGGCCTGAGAAAATGACCTGAATATAAATATGCTTTCCTTAGATAGGATTCAAGTTTCCTATCTAAAGGATCTTTAAAAGAAGTACTGTCTTCCATAGGAATAGTGGTACGTTTAGCAAGAGTAGAAATAGCCCCATCAACTTTGGGGATCTTTTCCCAAAACTCTATAGAAATTGCTGGTAAAGGATACAATTTTTTAAACCTTGAAGAAGGAATAAAAGGAGTACATGGCTTATTCCATTCCTTAGAAATCATATCAGAAATAGCATCAGGAATAGGAAAAACCTCTAGAGTAACCACAGGAGGTTTAAAAACAGCATTTAAATGCTTACTAGTCTTAATGTCAAGAGTACTAGCTTCCTCAATATCCAAAGTAATTAACACTTCTTTTAACAAAGAACAAATATACTCTATTTTAAACAAATAAGTAGATTTGTCAGTGTCAATATCTGAGGAAGGATCTTCTAAATCAGATAGATCCTCATTAGAGGAGATAAATCATTTGAAATTTCATCAACTTTATGAGAAGTTTTAAAAGACCTTTTACGTTTTTTAGAAGGCGGAAATGCAGACAAAGCCTTCTGAATAGAATCAGTAACAAATTCTTTAAAATTCATAGGCATATCAAGTACATTAGAAGTTGAAGGAACTGCAACTGGCAATGTACTATTACTGATGGATACATTCTCTGCATGTAAAAGTTTATCATGACAACTATTACAAATGACATTCAGAGATATAATTTCCACAATCTTACAACAAATGCACTTAGCTTTGGTAGAACCGATGTCAGGCAGCAATGTTTCAACAGATACTTCTGAGGCAGGATCAGATTGAGACATCTTGCAAAATGTAAAAGAAAAAACAACATATAAAGCAAAATTATCAATTTCCTTATATGACAGTTTCAGGAATGGGAAAAAATGCAAACAGCATAGCCCTCTGACATAGAGAAAGGCAAGAGGCAAACAGCAATGGGGTATAAAACTAATGAAAAATTTGGCGCCAAGTATGATGCACAACGTAAGAGAAAATGTTTTGGCGCCAACAATATCCGCAAATGACACACTTGCGTCACTAACGACGCAACCATGTGTAAGACTTCTGCGTCAACTACGATGCCGGAAGTGACAAACTTGCATCAACGGACGTACTTTTCGCACCAAAAAAATTATTGTGCCAAGAATGACGCAATAAAGTCTAGCATTTGGCGCAACTGCGGGCCTAATGCTGCTCGCAATTTGAAAGAGTAAAAAGTAGTCAATTTGAAAAAAGACTAAACCCCAGGTAAGAAAAAAATATTTCCTAATATGTTTTATTTCCCAAATATGAAACTGACAGTCTGCACAAGGAAATACATGAACCTGACTCATGACAAATATAAGTACAATACATATATTTAGAACTTTATATAAATGCATAAAGTGCCAGACCATAGCTGGGGTGTCTTAAGTAATAAAAAACATACTTACCAAAAAGACACCCATCAACATATAACAGATAGCCAAACCAGTACTAAAACAGTTATTAGTAGGGGTAATGGTAAATTGAGAGTATATCGTCGATCTGAAAAGGGAGGTAGGAGATGAATCTCTACGACTGATAACAGAGAACCTATGAAATAGACCCCCGTTAGGGAAATCATTGCATTCAATAGGTGATACTCCCTTCACATCGCTCTGACATTCGCTCTACTCTGAGAGGAATCGGGCTTCAAAATGCTGAGAAGCGCATGTCAACATAGAAATCTTAGCACAAACTTGCTTCACCACCTCCATAGGAGGCAAAGATTGTAAAACTGAATTGTGGGTGTGGTGAGGTGTGTATTTATAGGCATTTTGAGGTTTGGGAAACTTTGCCCCTTCTGGTAGGATTGCATATCCCATACGTCACTAGCTCATGGACTCTTGCAAATTACATGAAAGAAAGTTACTTTTTAATATCAATAAATTTACTTTTTGCTACCCCCTTTATTACGTGAGGGGGGTGATTGGTCTTAGAATGTAATAAAGTATTTCTTATGATTGGTTTTCAATAAAGGCAAGTGTCAACCTTTTTAGGTGTTAAATTGCCAACTAATGTTTAATCCAAAAAGTTATTCCAAGTAAAATTGAACTTCAAGCAAAAATTTCCAGTATCACATGTTTCAGCAAAAGCAGAAGCTTTGTCTTCAGTGGAGTTCCAAACAAATACAAGGTCATCGACGTACCTCTTATATCAATTAATACTGCTCCTGTAACATCTCCACATCCATAGACGTGAGCACGTTCCCACCAAACCATTTATAGGTTGGCCTAAGATAGGGCAAAACATGCTCCCATCATCATGCCACTTTCTGGAGGTAGAAATCATTGTACAACTAGTAAAAAACCCAACATGTAAAGGAGCTTTATTTGATTTAGTACTTAAAACAGTAAGTAAGTGATATAGTATCTGAAGTGTCTGTGGGTGAGAACTTAGGCTCTAGAGATTATCAGTCTATATGGTTTAATAATCAGGCAAAGGTATTGTGCAACCATAGTATAAGAAACGCTTTAGATTTTGAAAAGGCTCATTTTTCTCACATGGGTAAAAACCTAAATGGTTCTATAAAAGGGATGCCACAGATTACAGGAGCACAAGAACAGTAGGAAAATTTTGAAAATGCTATTTTAGATGCAACTAAACACTGTATAAGGCTTGTTTGTAAAAGTGAAAGAAAAAGAAAACCAATATGTTTTTTTAAGAAAAGTAACACATGTAGTTAAGATAAAAAAGACAGTCTATAAAAAATTCAAACACACTGGCTCAGAAGAGAAGGGAAAATGGAGAGCTCAACAAAAAAATCACAAAGCAGAAGATACAGAAGATAGCACAATCAGTAAAAAATGGAGACAAAATCTTCTTACATCTCAGTGAACAGAGAAAAACTTGGGGAAGGATAGAAAGACTGAAGTTGATAGAGTAGTGGAAGGAGATAAACAAATAGCAAACTGTCTAAATAATATTTTTATTCAGTATTTACAACAGATTGTAATGATAGTTAAATTCTATTAAGGGATGTTATATTAAATGATAATGTAGGTATTCTCTTTTTGCAAAGAAAGGGGTTTCAAGGGCTTTATCAAAAATAAAAGTAAAATGTCCTGATAATATTTATCCAAGGGTTCTAAGAGAACTTTGATTGATGATAGTTAATTGATTGATGTTAATCAGTCATTGTTAACATGAGTTGTTCCAGAAGACTGGAAAATTGCTAATATAGTCCCTCTTTGTAAAAAGGGTAGTAGGGAAGATTCTGCTAACTATAGGCCTGTCAGTTTGATCTCAATTGCAGGGAAATTAATGGAATCTCTTTTAAAGGAAAGACTTCTGTCTTACCTTCAGGCAAACAACTTAGTAGACAAAAGACAGCATGGTTTCACTGCTGGAAGATCATGTCTGACTAATCTAATTCATCACTTTAAACATAACTAAATTAATAGACCAGGTAGAAGCGATAGATATATCTTGAATTTAGCAAAGCATTTGACACTGTCCCACACAACAAACTTATTCACAAAATAGATTGCCTTGGACTAGATGCTAAGATTGTTAAATGAGTAGAATGCTGGCTTAAGGATAGAAGTCAGATGGTTTAAATTAATGAAGTATTTTCAAATGAGGGATCAGTTACTAGTGGTGTTTCCCAAGGGCCAGTTCTTGGGCCTGTTTTGTTTAACATGTTCATTAGAGATATTGGAGTGGGCTCCAGGGGAAGGCGTGTTTGTTTGCTAAGGATACAAACATTTGTAAGAAAGTTGATGTTTCTAGAGGAGCAGTTAAAAAACTGAAGAACTGGGCAAATAAATTTGATCTAAAATGTAATATTACCAAAAGCTAAATAATGCATATAGTATCCAAAAACTTAAAGGCCAATTATACTCTTAATGCTACTTTACTAGATGTAACTAAAAAGGGACTTTAAAATGATTATTTCAGATTATTTAAAATTTGGTAGACAATGCAGCAGTGCAGCCAGTAAAGACAGTCAAATACTTGATTGCATTGGGAGAGGTGTTAGTAGCAGGTTCTTATGTCACTTTACAGATCAATAGTTAGGTCTCATCTGGAATATTGTGTACATTATTTGAGACATTGGGGCCTAGTTATCAAGCCGTCAACCTCAAATACACTGGAATTCTGCAGCGTATTTGTGGCGAGGCTGATACGCCTTAGTTATCAAAGGCTCGAGACCGGCAAAAGTAGAATTTTGTGACGTAAGCTTCGATCCGCCGGACTCAGTCCGACACAGATCGATTCTTACGTCACTCCAGATGTTCCGCACACAAGTGCGGCACAATCTCACTACTTTTGCTAGTTATCAAAAAACTAGCAGGTACGCTCGGCACTTTTACGGCCCAGCGTACCTGGTTTTCAATCCCCCACCCCTGGAGGCGGCGGATCCCATAGGAATCAATGGGAGTCTGACCATAGCGAAAGTACAAGTTCGCTGCTGATAGACATCCCATTGATTTCTATAGGAGCTGTCTACACCTAACACCCTAACATGTACCCCGAGTCTAAACACCACTAATCTGCCCCCCCCCTACACCGCCGCAACTAAATAAAGTTATTACCCCCTAAACCGCCGCTCCTGGAGCCCACCGCAAGCTACTCTATACATATTAACCCCTAAACCGCCGCTCCCGGAGCCCACCGCAACTATAATAAATGTATTAACCCCTAAACCGCCGCTCCCTGAACCCGCCGCAACCTATATTAAATGTATTAACCCCTATCCTGCCCCCCCTACACCGTCGCCACCTATAATAAATGTAATAACCCCTAATCTGCCCCCCCTACACCGTCGCCACCTATAATAAATTTATTAACCCCTATCTTGCCCCCCTCTACACCGCCGCCACTGTAATAAAATTATTAACCCCTAAACCTAAGTCTAACCCTAACCCTAATGCCCCCCTAACTTAAATATTAATTAAATAAATCTAAATAAATTAACTCTTATTAACTAAATGAATCCTATTTAAAACTAAATACTCACCTTTAAAATAAACCCTAATATAGCTACAATATAAATAATAATTATATTCTAGCTATCTTAGTATTTATTTTTATTTTACAGGTACCTTTCAATTTATTTTAACTAGGTACAATAGCTATTAAATAGTTATTAACTGTTTAATAGCTATCTAGTAAAAATAAACTGAAATTTACCTGTAAAATAAATCCTAACCTAAGTTACAATTACACCTAACACTACACTATACTTTAATAAATTATTCCTATTTAAAAATAAATACTTACCTGTAAAATAAACCCTAAGATAGCTACAATATAATTAATAATTATATTGTAGCTATCTTAGGATTTATATTTATTTTACAGGTAACTTTGTATTTATTTTAGCTAGTTAGAATAGTTATTAAATAGTTATTAACTATTTAATAACTACCTAGCTAAAAGAAATACAAAATTACCTGTAAAATAAATCCTAACTTAAGTTACAATTAATCTAAATAAAATAAAGTTCAAAGATCTTTTACCTTACCAGCCCTTAAAAGGGCCATTTGTGGGGGCATGCCCCAAAGAAAACAGCTCTTTTGCCTGTAAAAGAAAAATACAACCCCCCCAACATTAAAACCCACCACCCACATACCCCTAATCTAACCCAAACCCCCCTTACAAAAACCTAACACTAATCCCCTGAAGATCATCCTACCTTGTCTTCACTCAGCCGAGCAGCGATGGAACCGAAGTGGACATCCGGAGCGGAAGAAGTTAATCCTCCAAGCGGCGCTGAAGAAATCTTCCATCCGATGAAGTCATCATCCAGGCGGCGCTGAAAAAAAGTCTTCGATCCGGCCGATGTCATCTTCAAAGAGGCGCTGAAGAGGTCTTCTATCCGGGCGACGTCATCTTCCAAGCCGGGTCTTGAATCTTCCTTCCGCCGACGCGGAACCTCCTTCTTCACCGACGGACTACGACGAATGAAGGCTCCTTTAAGGGACGTCATCCAAGATGGCGTCCCCTCAATTCCGATTGGCTGATAGGATTCTATCAGCCAATCGGAATTAAGGTAGGAAAAATCTGATTGGCTGATGGAATCAGCCAATCAGATTGAGCTCGCATTCTATTGGCTGTTCCGATCAGCCAATAGAATGCAAGCTCAATCTGATTGGCTAATTCCATCAGCCAATCGGATTGAACTTGAATCTGTTTGGCTGATTCCATCAGCCAATCAGAATTTTCCTACCTTAATTCCGATTGGCTGATAGAATCCTATCAGCCAATCGGAATTGAGGGGACGCCATCTTGGATGACGTCCCTTAAAGGAGCCTTCATTCGTCGTAGTCCGTCGGTGAAGAAGGAGGTTCCGCGTCGGCGGAAGGAAGATTCAAGACCCGGCTTGGAAGATGACTTCGCCCGGATAGAAGACCTCTTCAGCACCTCTTTGAAGATGACATCGGCCGGATCGAAGACTTTTTCAGCGCCGCCTGGATGATGACTTCTTCTGATGGAAGATTTCTTCAGCGCCGCTTGGAGGATTAACTTCTTCCGCTCCGGATGTCCACTTCGGTTCCATCGCTGCTCGGCTGAGTGAAGACAAGGTAGGATGATCTTCAGGGGATTAGTGTTAGGTTTTTGTAAGGGGGGTTTGGGTTAGATTAGGGGTATGTGGGTGGTGGGTTTTAATGTTGGGGGGTTGTATTTTTCTTTTACAGGCAAAAGAGCTGTTTTCTTTGGGGCATGCCCCCACAAATGGCCCTTTTAAGGGCTGGTAAGGTAAAAGAGCTTTGAACTTTATTTAATTTAGAATAGGGTAGGGCATTTTTTTATTTTGGGGGGGGTTTGTTATTTTATTAGGGGGCTTAGATTAGGTGTAAGTAGCTTAAAATTGTTGTAATATTTTTAACATGTTTGTAACTTATTTTTTTATTTTTTGTAACTTAGTTTTTTTTATTTTTTGTACTTTAGTTAGTTTATGTAATTGTATTTAATTGTAGTTATTTGTAGGTAGTTTATTTAATTAATTTAATGATAGTGTAGTATTAGGTTTAATTGTAACTTAAGTTAGGATTTATTTTACAGGTAATTTTGTATTTCTTTTAGCTAGGTAGTTATTAAATAGTTAATAACTATTTAATAACTATTCTAACTAGCTAAAATAAATACAAAGTTACCTGTAAAATAAATATAAATCCTAAGATAGCTACAATATAATTATTAATTATATTGTAGCTATCTTAGGGTTTATTTTACAGGTAAGTATTTATTTTTAAATAGGAATAATTTATTAAAGTATAGTGTAGTGTTAGGTGTAATTGTAACTTAGGTTAGGATTTATTTTACAGGTAAATTTCAGTTTATTTTAGCTAGGTAAGCTATTAAATAGTTAATAACTATTTAATAGCTATTGTACCTAGTTAAAATAAATTGAAAGGTACCTGTAAAATAAAAATAAATCCTAAGATAGCTATAATATAATTATTATTTATATTGTAGCTATATTAGGGTTTATTTTATAGGTAAGTATTTAGTTTTAAATAGGATTCATTTAGTTAATAATAAAAATATTATTTAGATTTATTTAATTAATATTTAAGTTAGGGGGGCATTAGGGTTAGGGTTAGACTTAGGTTTAGGGGTTAATAATTTTATTACAGTGGCGGCGGCATAGTGGGGGGCAGGATAGGGGTTAATAAATTTATTATAGGGGGCGACGGTGTAGGGGAGGCAGATTAGGGGTTAATAAATTTATTATAGGTGACGACGGTGTAGGGGGGCAGGATAGGGGTTAATAGATTTAATATAGGTTGCGGCGGGTTCAGGGAGCGGCGGTTTAGGGGTTAAACTATTTATTTAGTTGCGGAGAGGTGCGGGATCAGCAGGATAGGGGTTAATAACTTTATAATAGAGGGCGACGGTGTAGGGGGGGCAGGATAGGTGTTACTAGGTATACTGTAGGTGGCAGCGGTGTCCGGGAGTGGCGGTTTAGGGGTTAATACATTTATAAGAGTTGCGGCGGGGTCTAGGAGCGGCGGTTTAGGGGTTAGTAACTTTATTGAGTTGCGGGGGGCTCTGGGGGTGCCGGTATAGGGGGTAGAACAGTGTAGTTTAGTGTGAGTGCTTAGTGACAGGCTAGCAATAAAGCTGGGAAAAAGCCGAAGGGAAGCGAGATCGGATGAGTGATAACTGTCACAGTCCGCTGCTCATCGCCCCGCGGCTTTTTGACAGCTTTATTTGATAACTTAGGCGTATTTTTTCAGGTCCGTGGTGGCGATGTGAGGCGAGCTTAGGCGGGCGTATTGGGCCGGCGAAGCCAGGAAAGTAGACGGCTTGATAACTACCCCCCATTATCTCCAAGAGGATATAAATACACTAAAATCTGTCCAAAGGACGGCTACTAAAATGCTACATGGTCTAAAATATAAAACATACAAATAAAGACTCTGATCTAAATATGCATAGTTAAGAGGAGAGAAGAAAATAAGGTGACATGATAGAAAACTTAAAATATATGAAGGGACTTTATAAAGTGGAAGCTGAAAGCATTTTCCTGCAAAAAACACCAAAAAAGGGGTACCAATCTTAAGTTAGAGGGTAGCAGATTCAGTAAAACTGTGAGGAAGCATTTTTTACAGAAAGGGTGGTGGATTCATAGAAATAGACTTCCAATAGAGGTGGTAAACACAAGGACTGTAAAATAATTAAAAAATGCCTGGGACATGCATAAGGCTATCCTATGAAAACAATAACATATAATATGGGTAGACTGGATGTGGCTTTTGGTTCTTATCTACCTTCAAATTCTATGTTTCTATGTTTAGTGTTAATCTGGACCACTTGCTGGCTTGGTCTGACATAGTAGTTCTACCCCCCGAGTGATCATTGCATGGGTTTCTGCTGATATTCCTTATGCGTATCTACAATTTATTTATGTTATCATACTGGACATATCAGAAATTAAAGATTTATTATTATGGCAGTTATATCCCATTAGGGATTATACCCACGCACAGATTAGACACTTTGACCTCTGTCACAATCTATCAGGAGCAGCGTTTCTGCTTTTTTCAGACCAAAAATGCTTCTTTTTTATTCAATTACAATATCTCAACTTTGGCAGATTCGACCCTCACAAACGGCTTTTCAGATGCTCAGAAAATGGAGCCAAAAAGATCTAAGCAATCATAATGCACTTTCTGGTCACTTTTCGACAGCTTTTAAAGACCATTTTTGGCTTATCGTATTTGGCACCTCAAGGTACTTGATAAGTCCTCGGAAAGGGCTTTTCGAACATTATTAACACAATTTCATGGCTATGTCTAAACATTTTATTTACTTGCACACATGTTAAACACACAGAGATGGCCACTGGAGACTTTCTAGTGGTTTATTAACATACAGGATATTGATTAATTATTCTCCATTCATCCCTATTGGGGAGCCTCCATACAGTCAACTGGGCATACATTGACGTATGTATAGGGACATATATATGTAGATCAAATGACAACTTAGGGGATCTGCAGGAAAAATCACTTCAGGACACAAAAATGTACAAATGGTATATTATTATAACTAATTTTTAATATTTGATTTGTAGGTCACACCCACACATTTGTGTTTGTGTTTTGGTGTTATGAAAATTAGGTTTTAACAGGAGATTGATTCTAAGTCATGCCTTTCATAGTTCACTATTGCAATATATTCCATCTGCACCACTGTTAACCAATCAAAATACATCTTTTAGGTTATCAGAATGGGCAGACTGTGCAATCTTTTTCTATTGCAATATGGTTGATTTTTAACTTTCACAAAGATTGTGTAAACAAATTTATTTCTATTGTTTGTTAAAGGCCCATTTCAATTTTGGTGTGAACTGTAAAAAAAATGGTGACTACGAGTTTCTATGCAAAACATTGCTTCGCTGCTTTTTATTTTTCGAAGAGACCCTTAAATGAGATTGCGCCTTATTAAAAAGATTTTTATAGGGGGCGCTGCTCCATGCATGATAATTCCAGACTCATTCATGGCAGTACATACATTATTGAACTCACTGTCTCAAATGCTGATACTGGTTTACAAATTCAATAAGGTATGAATTGTCATGAACACATTTTGACTATTGTGCATGGAACTTCAATGTCATTGATAATTTTCTACCAAGTCCTTCGTATAAGATCTCATATTTGTCACTAATGGTTGAAAAAAAAGTTGTGGATCTTTGCGTGCGTCGGGAGTAGCAAGCGGATTACAGGCTCGAGCGCAATTGAATTTAATTCATCAAAAATAATAACATTATCTAATAAAAATTATTTTAAAAAATTGCAATAGAAAGTTTTAAATGTTCTAAAATATGAGGTCTCAGGTGTTAGGGAAAATAGGGCTGTAAATGGCTTTAACATAGCGATACATACCTATACATGTCTAAAGATGTATATGCATGTATATATATATATATATATATATATGTCTGTACATATGTATTTATGTATTAATATGTGAATATATGTATTTACAGACATATATCCAAATATAAAATCATAAATACATATGTATACATATTTAGATACATATGCATGCATTGGAGCCCTTTGCAGTCAAGAAGCTAAAAATATGTTCCTCACATAGGGGAATTTGTTCTATGTATTTTTAAATAGATATTCCTATATATATCTCTGTATTTCTCTGAGGAAGCGCATGTATGCATGTTCAAAACGCGTCAGTTCTTGGCGTGCTGCCATTCCATATAATCACTTTATTTTTGGTTGTAATAAACCAGATACCAAGCAATAAGGATCCTTTTGTTCTCAAGTTTGCTTATTTACTATATATCTGTATATATCTTTTCTTACATATATATATATATATATATATATATCTAGAGGAAAAAACTATACTGCAGTATAGTGGTAGAGTGCGCCAAATAGCTAACAAAACAACGTGTTCCTAATCAAGGTGACAAGCCCCTATACTCCAGGGCAACAATTAATAAAAACGAAATCGCCACAAAAAATGACAAAAAAGAGAATTGGTAATGTGACAATGTGAAAAAATATGGAAATGAAACCAAAATAATAAAACCAAAGTAATAAAACAAATCAATAAAGCAAAAAAAGCAGATAAAAAATTAGTACGTTTGAATACAATATCTATATAAAAAGAAAGAAATGTTTTAAGTGCTTATCATTTGGATGTCCCAGAATGTGGTTGTGAGCAGTTTCTCAAACAATAAGTGTCTCTGTGGATAAAACGAAGACTTCGGCACAGTGATAATATCTGAGTGCAGCAGGCAGCTAGTCTTGGGACTGGATGATCAAAGCAGTGTATCTAAAAAGTGAGCAAAAGAAGACAGCGCTTCATAGTGCAAATAAGTTCAATATACTGGAGTCACAAAAAGAGACAAACGGTTGTAGATATACTCACAAGAGTACTGGCACTCTTATGTAAAGAAGTGCGAATGGGCAGGCTGACGTTTTGTGCAGCAGTCAGTACGCTGATACAGAAAGCATCCAAACTTCCAAGGTGCAGCTGTGGGCTCTCCTCCACGTTTTGTGCAGCAGTCAGTACGCTGATACAGAATGCATCCAAACTTCCAAGGTGCAGCTGTGGGCTCTCCTCCACAGATGGAAGGGAATTTAGGGAATACATTTGGTCTAGAAGCTATAATGAGACATCGTATATATAAAAATAAATGTTTATCAGAGGTGTATGAAATTTGTTGTGTTTGACACTGTGTTCGATAATATCTAAATGTTAGATAAATATATATGAATTGTGAGATTGAGAACAAACTAATGCCAATATGCGCAAACTGAAATCTATACTCCTTTGCTTCACGGACTTGAATTGCAAAATATATATGCAGGTGCAAAGGATTGTAGGGATTTATGAAAAAGATTAAGTAAAAATTCCAAGTGGAGAAGATAATAAGAGTTACATCAATATTTTTAAATGCACTATATTGATTTTGAATGTGCATATTTCCATTTCCTTTCAAAGCGTTCATAATTGAACTCTTATTATCTTCTCCACTTGGAATTTTTACTTAAACTTTTTCGTAAATCCCTACAATCATTTGCACCTATAGCTGCTTTCTTTTATATACTGCTGCTCCAGACGATTCCCTTCCATCTGTGGAGGAGAGCCCACAGCTGCACCTTGGAAGTTTGGATGCTTTCTGTATCAGCGTACTGACTGCTGCACAAAACGTCAGCCTGCCCATTCACACTTCTTTACATAAGAGTGCCAGTACTCTTGTGAGTATATCTACAACCGTTTGTCTCTTTTTGTGACTCCAGTTTATTGAACTTATTTGCACTATGAGGCGCTGTCTTCTTTTGCTCACAATATATATATCTATACCTATATATATATATATATATATATATATATATATATATATATAAATATATTAATAAGAAGAGAGAAGCACAAAACCTGGAAATGAACAATAGCATAATAGCTTGTTCTATGGCTATTTACCATCCAAGAAGCAGCCTCTTTTTGCTCAACATGTGCCTGATTTGAAATTTTCTGCCAAAAGAAATGCAAGGTACCCCAATATAATAAGGGTACCTTGCATTCAATCTTCAGTGTGCGATCGCATAAAGAGGAGGATCCACGTCGGATGTCATCACGGTTGCCAATCCTGCTCTGCTCCGCACCACCTCAGCTCCGCAACCCCTGGATGAAGATGGAAGATGGCTCCGCCACACAGGGATCAAGATTGAAGATGGAGCCGTCTGGAAAAAGACCTTCACCGCCGGACTTCAAGAATGGTGAGTACCTTTGTCGGGATTAGTGTTTTTTTGTTGTTTTTTTTTTGGGGGGGGGGTGGATTTTTTTTGAGATTAGGGCTTTTTTATTGTTTAATGGGCAGTAAAAGAGCTGATTGCACTTTTAAAGGCAATACTCATACAAATGCCCCTTTGGGGGCAATGGATACCTTAGGTTTATTTTAGTTAGGTCTTTTTTATTTTGGGGATTTGGGTGGGTGGGAGATTGTATTGTTAGAGGGGATTTTGTAATTTTTTAAAAAAAATTAGATGATTTCTTTAGGGCAATGCCATACAAAAAGCCTTTTTAAGGGCTATTGGTAGTTTATTGTTAGATTAGGGGGTGTTTAGGGATATTAGATTTGGTATAATTTTTTTTTTGGATAATTTTGTTTATTATTTTTTATAATCTTAGATTTTTTTTTTGATTTTTTTTACTTTTAGACTTTTTTTTTTTGTAATGTTAGTTTTTTTTGTTTTTTTTCTGTAGTGTTAGGCTTTTTTAATTTTGTAATTTAGGTTTTTTATTTTTGGTATATTTTATTTTGTAAAATAGTAATGTTAAGTTTATTTATAGTTTAAGCTTAGTTTTTTTTATTTCACAGGTAAGTTTTTATTTATTTGAAGGTAGTTATATTGTAAGTTTAATTTAAAGTTAGGGGGGTGTTAGGCTTAGGGGTTAATAGTTTCATTTAGTTTGTCGCAAAGTGGGTGTTTGGCAGTTTAGGGGTTAATAGGTTTAGTTAAGTATTTGCGATGTGAGTGTTTGACGGTTTAGGGGTTATTAGGTTTAGTTTAGTATTTGCAATGCGGGGGTGGCGAATTAGGTGTTAATAACTTTAGTGTCTGCGATGTCGGGGCGGCAGTTTAGGGGTTAATATTTTTATTTAGTGTTGCCAATGTAAGGGGTGGCGAATTAGCGGTATTTAGACTAGGAGTTTATGTTAGGGTGTTAGGTTTATACATAACCTTCTTGTCTCCATAGACATCAACAGGGAATGCGTTATAGCGATCGCCATTCCGCAATTGCAGGTGTTTAATGTCTATGGGGGAAAACGTGCACGAGCACGTCAAGTCAGGACTTGGCTTTTGTGCGGTATGGAGCTTATCACACCATCCCACACAACACAAGAAGGTTATTTTGTAACTTGTAATGGCAGCGCTATGGAAAGTGCAGTTGCGCTACATTTTTAACGTTATTTACGCACCAGGTTTAGCATACAACTTGTAATCTGGGTGAATGTTTTTCCAGTTCCTGATATGTTTTTGATGATTGTGAGAGTAGTGTGTTTGTTTATTTCTGGAGTACTTGTACAGAAAAATTGAGTATGGAAAAGAGAGTACATGTAAAGACAAATAAGGAAGAATATGCCTGAAAATAAGAGATTTCTGATGAACAATTATGTAAGTATATATATAAGGCTAAGTATATGTATAAGGTTAAGTATATGTATAAGGCTAAGTATATGTATAAGGCTAAGTATATGTATAAGGCTAAGTATATGCATAAGGCTAAGTATATGTATAAGGCTAAGTATATGTATAAGGTTAAGCATATGTATAAGGTTAAGTATATGTATAAGGCTAAGTATATGTATAAGGCTAAATATATGTATAAGGCTAAGTATATGCATAAGGCTAAGTATATGTATAAGGCTAAGTATATGTATAAGGCTAAGTATATGTATAAGGCGAAGTATATGCATAAGGCTAAGTACAGGTGGCCCTCGTTTTATAACGGTTCAAGTTACACAGTTTCAGAATAACAACCTTTTTTTCTAGTCATTTGACTGCTATTGAAAAGCATTGAGAAGCAGTGCATTTATTAAAATAGCCAGTAGGTGGAGCTGTCCGCTTGTGTTGCAGCAAAGCCAAGCAAGCTGAAATTAATCAGTTTAACCAGACCTGAGCTATCGAGCAGATTTCAAAGGAACAAGATCTTCCTGTCTATAAATCAGTCCAGATTGGAATGCATAGAAAGAACTGTTTGCAGAAAAATGCAAGTGAAGTCTGTGTTGTGTGATTATTTTATTAGGTTTATAATGCTGTTTAGCAAATGTTTTTGTTCATTTAACTTAGTTTAATTATATATTCTGTGTCGTGTGATTATTTTATTAGGTTTATAATGCTGTTTAGCATTTAAAGTCTTCATTTCAAAGCTTTAAAAATAATGTATTAGGTGTTACTTATGACAATTTTGAGAGGGGCCTGGAACCTATCTCCCTCACTTCCCATTGACTTACATTATAAACTGGGTTTCAATTTACAACGGTTTCGATTTACAACCATTCCTTCTAGAACCTAACCTTGGCGTAAACTGAGGGCTACCTGTATATGTATAAAGCTAAGTATATGTATAAAGCTAAGTATATGTATAAGGCTAAGTATATGTATGAGGCTAAGTATATGTATAAGGCTAAGTATATGTATAAGGCTAAGTATATGCATAAGGCTAAGTATATGTATAAGGCTAAGTATATGCATAAGGCTGAGTATATGTATAAGGCTAAGTATATGTATAAGGCTAAGTATATGCATAAGGCTAAGTATATGTATAAGGCTAAGTATATGTATAAGGCTAAGTATATGTATAAGGATAAGTATATGCATAAGGCTAAGTATATGTATAAGGCTAAGTATATGCATAAGGCTAAGTATATGTATAAGGCTAAGTATATGTATAAGGCTAAGTATATGCATAAAGCTAAGTATATGCATAGGCTAAGTATATGCATAAGGCTAAGTATATGTATAATGCTAAGTATATGCATAAGGCTAAGTATATGCATAAGGCTAAGTATATGTATAAGGCTAAGTATATGTATAAGGCTAAGTATATGTATAAGGCTAAGTATATGCATAAGGCTAAGTATATGCATAAGGCTAAGTATATGTATAAGGCTACGTATATGTATAAGGCTAAGTATATGCATAAGGCTAAGTATATGTATAAGGCTAAGTATATGTATAAGGCTAAGGGCCTGATTTTAAAAAACATGCTGAAACTCAAAGGGTCTGCCCTCAGGGAATTATTCTAAATAAAGGGACTGTTCCTGCTAGTAACAAGATGTCTCCGATCCCATATAAAGTAATGGAAGTTGATGAAAAAGGAAAACTTTGATTGGGAGAGCCTGGTATTTCAGGGCTGTATCAACCTTTTTTGGACAGGATCAGACTGATTTTCTTCAGAAAAGTCCTCCTCTGTGGAAAGCGCAATTGGATGAGCACTACTAACATCGCCACCACCTACCTACATTTATTAACCCCTAATCTGCCGTCCCCAACGTCGCCGCCACTATACTAAAGTTATTAACCCCTAAACCTAAGTCTAACCCTAACACCCCCTAACTTAAATATAATTAAAATAAATCTAAAGAAAACCTTCTATTAATAACTAAATTATTCCTATTTAAAACTAAATCCTTACCTCTAAAATAAACCCTAAGATAGCTACAATATAACTAATGGTTACATTGTATCTAGCTTAAGGTTTATTTTTATTTTACAGGCAAGTTTGTATTTATTTTAACTAGATAGAATAGTTACTAAATAGTTATTAACTATTTACTAACTACCTAGTTAAAATAAATACAAATTTACCTGTAAAATAAAACCTAACCTGAGTTACACTAACACCTAACCTTACACTACAATTACATAAATTACCTAAATTAAATACAATTAACTAAATTAAATATAATTACCTAAATTACAAAAAAATCCCCCACTAAATTACACAAAATAAAAAACAAATTACAAGATATTTAAACTAATTACACCTAACCTAATAGCCCTATCAAAATACCCCCCCCCCCCAGATAATAAAACCCCTAGACTAAACTAAAAGGGCCTTTTGCGGGGCATTGCCCCAAATAAATCAGCTCTTTAACCTGTAAAAAAATACAAACAACCCCCCCAACAGTAAAACCCACCACCCACACAACCAGCCCCCCAAATAAAACCCTAACTAAAAAAACCTAAGCTCCCCATTGCCCTGAAAAGGGCATTTGGATGGGCATTGCCCTTAAAAGGGCATTTAGCTCTTTTGCAGCCCAAAGCCCTAACCTAAAACTAAAACCCACCCAATAAACCATTCAAAAACCTAACACTAACCCCTGAAGATCCACTTACAGTTTTGAAGAGCCGACATCCATCCTCAACGAAGCCGGGAGTAGTCCTCAGCGAAGCGGCAAGAAGTTCTCAACATATCCGGGAGAAGTCTTCATTCAAGCCGGGAGAAGTGGTCCTCCAGACGGGCAGAAGTCTTCATCCAGACGGCATCTTCTATCTTCATCCATTCGGCGCGGAGCGGGTCCATCTTCAAGACATCCGACGCGGAGCATCCTCTTCTGACAACGACTACCCGACGAATGAAGGTTCCTTCAAGTCATCCAAGATGGCGTCCCTTAGATTCCGATTGGCTAATAGAATTCTATCAGCCAATCGGAATTAAGGTTGATTGGATCAGCCAATAGGATTGAGCTTGCATTCTATTGGCTGTTCCAATAATAAATATAGTATAGTGGCGGCGACATTGGGGGCGGCAGATTAGGGGTTAATAAATGTAGGTAGGTGGAGGCGATGTTAGAGACAGCAGATTAGGGGTTAATAATATTAAACTAGTGTTTGCGAGGCGGGAGTGCGGCAGTTTAGGGGTTAATATGTTTATTATAGTGGCGGCGATGTCGGGAGCGGCCTATTAGGGGTTAATAATTTTACTTTAGTGTTTGCGATGCGGGAGGGCCTCGGTATAGGGGTTAATAGGTAGTTTATGGATGTTAGTGTACTTTTTAGCACTTTAGTTATGAGTTTTATGCTACAGCTTTGTAGTGTAAAACTCATAACTACTGACTTTAGAATGCATTACGAATCTTGCGGGATAGGCTGTACCGCTCACTTTTTGCCCTAAAAAAAAAAGCTTGTAATACCGGCGCAATGGAAGTCCCACTGAAAAAAGACTTTACGAAAATTGCGTAAGTTGATTTGCGGTACGGCCAAAAAAGTGTGCGGGACAGCTGTACCTACGAGACTCGTAATAGCAGCTGTAGTAAAAAAGCAGCGTTATGAGCCTTAACTCTGCTTTTTTACACATAACACAAAACTCGTAATCTAGCCAATAGTTTATTGTTATTGAGTGTAGGTTGTAATTAGTAAAGCAGCTTTCAATGCATTTTCTGCATCAGTACGGAACAAACTGAGAACCTACCAGATTAATTGTGACCTTAATTTATGCTGAATCTGGATTCTGTTCCATTCTACTCTTTCTTAACATTGGATAGAAGCCAGTTTCTAAGCAACAACCCCTGTCCCTGGGACCTATACAGGGTCTTTAACTAACTAACTAACACCTAGATTACAAGTTTTGAGTGCTATAGAGAAATTAACGAACGCAACAAAAGTTATGTTATTTAATTTCCTATAGCTCTGCTATTACAAGTTTTAAAACATACACCTTTTGCGTGCGATATGGTTGCGTTGAGCTCCATACCGCACACTGCTGAGATGTGCTCGTGCACGATTTCCCCATAGACATCAATGGGAGAGCCGGCAAAAAAAAACCCTAACAAAAGTTCCGTAACGCAGCCCCATTGATGTCTATGGGGAAATAAAAATACTGTTTAAACCTAACACCCTAACATAAACCCTAAGTCTAAACACCCCTAATCTGCTGCCCTCAATATCGCTGACGCCTGCCTACAGTTATTAACCCCTAATCTGCCGCTCCTGATATCGCCACCTCTATACTACATTTATTAACCCCTAAACCGCCAGCCCCCCCACATCACAACAACCTAAATTAACATAATTAAATTAGATTTAAATTAAATTTACAATTATTAACTAAATAATACCTACTTAAAACTAAATACTTACCTGTGAAATAAAACCTAAGCTAGCTACAATATAACTAATAGTTATATTGTAGCTAGCTTAGGTTTTATTTTTATTTCACAAATAAGTTTGTATTTATTTTAACTAGGTAGACTAGCTATTAAATAGTTATTAACTATTTACTAACTACCTAGTTAAAATAAATACAAATTTACCTGTGAAATAAAACCTAACCTGCCTTACACTAAAACCTAACACTACAAAAAATAAAAAAACCTACCATTACAAAAAATAAAAAAAACTACCATTACAAAAAATAAAAAAAACTATCATTACAAAAAAACACACGAAATTATCCAAAAAAATAAAGATGAATTCTATTCTAATACTCTTAAAAAAACCACCCCAAAATAAAAAACCCTACTCTAGAATAAACTACCAAGGGCCCTTAAAAGGGCCTTTTGGGGGTCCCTTAAAAGGGCCTTTTGTAGGGCATTGCCCTGAGATAAACAGCTTTTTTGCTCCAAAAAGAATACAAACACCCCCTAACACTATACAAACCCCACCCCCCAAACTCCCAGAGGCCCTTAAAAGGGCCTTTTGTAGGGCATTGCCCTGAGATCAACAGCTCTTTTGCTAAAAAAAAACACCCCCTAAAAATATACATTAAACTAAATAACAAACAAATTATCAAAAATAAAAAAGAATTACACCTAATCTAATAGCCCTATCAAAATTAAAAAGCCCACCCAAAATAAAAAAAAACCTAGCCTACAATAAACTACCAATGGCCCTTAAAAGGGCCTTTTTGTGGGGCATTGCCCAAAAGATATCAGCTCTTTTACCTGTAAAAAAATACAAACACCCCCTCAACAGTAAAAACCACCACCCAACAAAGCACCCAAATAAAAAAAACTATCTAAAATAACCTAAGCTACCCATTGCCCTGAAAAGATTTAGCTCTTTTACTGCCCAGACACTAAACTAAAAAAAAATCCAACCATAAAACCCTTAAAAAAACCTAACACTAACCTCCGACGATCCACTTACAGTTTTTGAAGTCCCGCTTGAAGGATCGATCCAGCCGGTGAAGTCATCATCCATGCGGCAAGAAGTCTTCATCCAGATGGCCTCTTCTATCTTCATCCAGCCGGCGAAGTCCTCATCCATGCGGCAAGAAGTCTTCATCCAGGCAGCCTCTTCGATTTTCATCCAGCCGGCACGGAGCAGGTCCATCCTGAAGACATCCGGCGCGGAGCATCCTCTTCATATGGTCGCTGTCGTACACTGAATCTTCAATGCAAGGGATGCGATTCAAGATGGCGTCCCTTGCATTCCTATTGGCTGAAACATTTGAATCAGCCAATAGGAATTAGGGCTGCTAAAATCCTATTGGCTATTCAAATCAGCCAATAGGATTTAAGCAACTCTCATTCTATTGGCTAATTCAAATTAGGGGTTAATAATATTTAAATAGTGTTTTTGATGCGGGAGGGCAGCAGTTTAGGGGTTAATAACTTTAGTATAGTGGTGACGATGTCGGGGAATGGCGGAATAGGGGTTAATACATTTTTTTAGTGGCACTGATGTCGGGAGCGGCAGATTAGGGGTTAATACATTTATTATAGTGTTTGCGATGCGGGAGGGCCTTGGTTTAGGGGTTAATAGGTAGTTTATGGGTGTTAGTGTACTTTATAACACTTTAGTTATGAGTTTTATGTTACAGCTTTGTAGCGTAAAACTCATAACTACTGACTTTAGATGGCGGTACAGATCTTGTCATTTTAGGCTGTAACACTCACTTTTTAGCTTTACCGCAAAACTCCCTGCATTGGATTGGACTCTTTTCTTATTCTCAAACATCATACAAACCAACAGGGGAGGCTCAGTCCTCAATCCAGAGCTTATTCTTGTATTATATGTGTGCAGTTGACAGGTCTCTTTGAAACTTAATACAGCTGATGCCGCTCACTAAGCCCCCCACAGAGCGCAAAGGATGCAGTTGTGACATTGTGGGCTGTGGGTATATGAATCAATCAGGCTGCCACTCAGCAGAGTATAAGTATTAAGCAAGGTTCCAAAAATTACCGCCCCTTCCAAACTGCCGCCCTAGGCCCGTACCTTGTCTGCCTAGGCAGTGATACACCCCTGCTGTTTCTTGAGACCTGCAGACGTCCTTGAGCTGCTCAAATTATGTGTCTCAAGTGTGATGGTGACTGCTGTTGATAGTGACATAGCTCCCTGCTATCATGGCATTATGCATATAATATTAAAGCTTAACTGGCACTTATTTTTTCCGAACACTAAATAAACACAGCAACCAGTTTTTGTTTTTACCTTCTATTCAGGCAGTATAAATGGAAAAACTGTCAACTGTTAAAACTGTCTGTCTGTCTGTCTATCTATACTAATACAGTATGATGCATTGCAAAAAAGCAAAACTAATATTTAACAAACATTTGTGAAATATTTACTTAGTAACTTACGATGTTAATGGAAGCTTAAGCATTTCAGACGGTCTACGAATACAGTTTGTCAGCGTGCCAACTAGGTGGCCTGTTTCTGTAATAGTTTAATGATGTTGAATCCTCTGGGGTGTGAATCTGACAGAACGCTATAGCTCATTTCAAGCAATCCAACAAACATCATTGCAACGATGATGATTTTTGGACATTATTATTTACAAGAGATGGATTGTAGAGTCATATATTTCCCTCTCTTAATTAGCTATAGTAAAACATTGTAATTTTATACATTAGTGACATGGTGCTCAACCCACTTATGATTAACACCTGCTTGATTTGGCACAGAATGTCCAGTGTTTCCTGAATTCCAGAATGACATTAAGCAATAAAATACTGAAATATGTTGTGCAAACATATGTTTTCTTTCTGGCCATCTGGTAACCACAGCTGAAATGCAGCCTGGCTACAGATGTGCTAAACAGTTTGGCTCAAATTCAGATTCATCCTATTCCCTACCCTTTTCTTTAATTGCAGTTTTTTTTCACATTTTCTGAACTGGCATGTCTTTTATGATGTGTCATGTCTGCTAGTGTCATTTATATCTGTAATGTAAACATGGCACGAATAAATCAGCCTTATTGAAAGGAAGGCAGAAAATGTGAAAATATATGTCTTCATTTTTTATATTGTTTTTGTTTGGAACAGTCAGACTTATATCATTTATTTAACCAGTTGTGACCTTTACAAACCTGATCCAATGCCTAAATCAGCTAACAAAAACCCCCCTCTATATCAGGTCTATAATTATATTAAATCCATGTGCAATTAAAAAGAGTGCTCAGTTCGGTGTGTGCATTTATGTTTTAACTTTACCTTAAGCTCTAATGATGAAGCAGGGGCCAGTGACAGATTTAGGGAATACTACCACTATATTTTACTACAGAGTTTGCATTTAAAGTGAAGGTCCATTTTGATGAATTAGTGCCCGGTTTTTAATAAACCTAATTCATCAAAATTGACATTTCATTGTTTTCTTCAAAAACGTACCTTTTAATCCTGAATGCCCGCTCCAGCGATTCCCCCAGCCGTCGGAAGCCTCTGCAGACGTCAGAAATGATGAATCGGGCTTTCTCCAATCACAGCTTCCCCCCCGGGGGAATCTTGGCCTGATGCAACACTGTGATTGGAGGAAGCCGGATTCGTCATTTTGGACCCGCAAAGATGGCTTGCGACGGGCGAAGGAAGTGCTGGAGCGGCTGCCAGGATTAGAAGGTAAGTTTTTGAAGAAAACAGTGAAATATCAATTTTGATGAATTAAAGTGCTCTTGTTTTTAATAGGTTTATTAAAAACCAGGCACTAATTCATCAAAATGGACCTTCACTTTAAGATTCTTAAGGGTAACAGTATCCCTGTATTAAAAGCCCCCCTTTTATGCCCATTAAAGAGACAAGGGACGTGGAAGTCAGATAGATGTCTAGACATACAGAGATAGATTGATAGATACAGAGGCGTCACTAAGGCTGGCGTCACCCCCCCCCCCCCCCCCCCAGTAATGTTTTTTTTTTTTTTTAAATGGTGGTGTGTAAATTAATATCAGCCCACAAAAGGTCCCACATGGTTCAGCTTATGTTATGCTATTTTTTTTAATGTATTGCCAATGCCGTTTTAACTGTGTAAGTGAAATTAATTATTCATACCAATAATAGTTTTAGTCCTATAGTAAAATATTTAACATTTATATTTATATATATATATATTTATATATATATATATATATATATATATATATATATATATATATATATTGTATATATATATATATATATATATATATATATATACAGTATATACACATACAAAGATACACACCTTTGAGCCATTTCCAGTCAACTTGTCATATACCAAGTCCCTTTAAATTAATGATAAAATATTTTTTTCAATAATAAACCCTGAGTTTACATTTGATATGTATAAATATGAGTGAAATACTTTATTTTACTTATGTTTTATGCACATTTTCAAGTGTTAACACTTTACTTCTGGTCTCTAAAAGCACTATATTTTCCAGCACTATTTTGTGCCGCATTCAAGCACAAAACTAAACTCACCACTTGTAATATGAAGAATAATAGCGCACCCTGCTCTATCCATTCAAAGTATAGGTAGTGCTACCATTCACTTCTAATACCAATTCTAATGCGCTATTCTTTGCCCATGGTCGCACTCAGTGGGGAACTACCATTGGTACAATGGCACCAGGGCCCAAGTGCTGTGGGGCCTATAGCAGACAATCTATACATAGGCATGTGCAGAATGTGTACAATCCTAATGCAGGAGATCCTTTTATTTGTGCAGGTTGTATGTATATCTAGCTTTCTATCTATCTATCTATCTATCTATCTATCTTTCTGTCTACTACCTGTATAGAAGAAGAAGGATGGAGTCCCAGGTTATAATAAAACAAATTCTTTTATTCGATTCTTTTAAAAGTTGAAGTGAGACACAGCTCACACAGACACAACATCAGCCAGAAAGTAAGTGGAGAGATGAGCGTAGCACCAGTGGCTTACATGTTTCGGCGAAATGCCGTAATCATAGCCTAAGGTGCTATACCTGTGCAGTGTTTAAAAAGGAGGTGTGAAGTGATTCAATTGGCTAAAAACACTTTCAAAGAAAAAACAACAAACGCCCATTTCAACACATTTAGCATGAACATAAAAGTTAACCCTATACATGTCAGAATATATTTTAGAGCAAGGGGGTAGGTAAAAGAAAGCAAACATATATGATGTATAAGTAAAGAGAAAACGGAAAAGAAGAGAAGAAAGAAACTGGAAAATCAGCAAATGGATAGAGGGAACAGAGAAGCAGCAATATGGGACACTTAAAGTGTTCACATGGAAAAAAGTATATAGTCACAATATATGTAAGATAGTATGCAAGATACTTAATGTTATTAAATAATGTTAATAAATGAATGATTGCCAAATAGACAATGCGTGAACATAGGCGAAAATATCGATATAATGATTTAAACACGCAATGTCGCTATGCAAAAGAAAAGAAGAGAGAAAGAGAAGAATAGAGAATAGAAAGGGGGTGGGGAGGGGGAAAATTAAAGAGGAGAGAAAGAAAGAAAAGAGAATAAAGAGACTGAGAAGAAGAGAGAGGGAAAAATAAAGGGGACTAATGAATACACATATAGCACATATATAAAAGTATATGTGTACGATATCACATACACCCTATACAAATTAGGGTGCTGTATATAGTCTAATAAAGACAAAAAGAAAAATATATAGTGTACACAAACTGTAATGCTATATTTTTGTATATATATAATATATTAGATTAAAGATTATGTCGGAAGAATATAAAGGAACCACAGCAGATTCTAAGTATAGATGAATTGCAGCTATGAATCACACTATATGAGACATATGGTACATGCGATATGGGCACTATAAACAAGAGTCAAATGGACAGCAATATATTGAAGAATAGAAAGTACATTGAGTATACATGTATTAACAATTAGTCCCAAATGAAAATAGTCAGGGTTAAGGACTACGGACATATGTACTTGAATGTGAATAGGACAGTAGAGGAAGATTGATTTGTCAAAATATATATTATGAATTGACCTATACATTGACATATAGACATCTACTCCCAAAAGTTGATCAAATCAAATTTGGAGTTAAGCCCTTGAGGAAGTCTGGTTTTTAATTGGAAAATCCAAAAGGTTTCACGTTTAGCTAGAACTTTGTCTATATCTCCCCCTCTCATAGGGACTTTGGCTTTTTCAATGGCTGCCCATCTAAACGAATTAAGGCAGCAGTTATGTTTGGTGGCAAAATGTTGCACTAAAGGAGTTGTAGCCGTACCCCTAGTCAGGGAGGAGATATGTTCTCTTATTCTAGAGTTAACGTCCCTAGACGTGAGACCAACATATTGAATATTGCAAAGGATGCAAGAGACAAGATATATGACATTGGTGCTGGTACAATTTAGACAGGATTTTATAGGATAGATGGTCCCAGTTACAGTGGATCTAAATTCTGTCGTAATTTGAGCATAGTCACATGGCTTGCACTTTTTATGACCACATCTATACATGCCCTGATGTCTCAACCAAGAGCTACTAGGTTGTGTTGTAGATCTAAGTTGTGTAGGTGATAGAATTGAAGCCAAAGTGGCACATTTTTTGTAAGAGCATCTAATGCCATTTTTCACTACATCTGTGAGCTTGTCGTCTGCAATTAGAAGAGGAAAATGTCTTTTGATAATGTTGCAGACCTCGGTGTATTGAGCACTGTACTCTGTGACGAAGTGAATACCCTGAAAATTGCTTGTTGTATTCTTGTATTTATCAAGTAGCATTTAACATTTATATTTATATATATATATATATATATTGTATATATATATATATATATATATATATATATATATATATATATGTATATATATACAGTATATACACATACAAAGATACACACCTTTGAGCCATTTCCAGTCAACTTGTCATATACCAAGTCCCTTTAAATTAATGATAAAATATTTTTTTCAATAATAAACCCTGAGTTTACATTTGATATGTATAAATATGAGTGAAATACTTTATTTTACTTATGTTTTATGCACATTTTCAAGTGTTAACACTTTACTTCTGGTCTCTAAAAGCACTATATTTTCCAGCACTATTTTGTGCCGCATTCAAGCACAAAACTAAACTCACCACTTGTAATATGAAGAATAATAGCGCACCCTGCTCTATCCATTCAAAGTATAGGTAGTGCTACCATTCACTTCTAATACCAATTCTAATGCGCTATTCTTTGCCCATGGTCGTACTCAGTGGGGAACTACCATTGGTACAATGGCACCAGGGCCCAAGTGCTGTGGGGCCTATAGCAGACAATCTATACATAGGCATGTGCAGAATGTGTACAATCCTAATGCAGGAGATCCTTTTATTTGTGCAGGTTGTATGTATATCTAGCTTTCTATCTATCTATCTATCTATCTATCTATCTATCTATCTATCTATCTATCTTTCTGTCTACTACCTGTATATACTCAAAATCATTATGCAGAGCAACATGTATATTATTACTATTGTTTATTATTGAGTTACCTTTGGGGGGCCCAAAACTTATTTTTCACCAGGGCCTGTTGAGTGAGTTTTGCTACTGGTTGTACTGAGTATAATACACCCTGTGTTATTAGTTTCATTACACTTGTGATCAAGCCCTATATGCTTTATAAATCATTTAAGCCAGTCGGTAATATAGAAATTTGCTTTGTTTTGCAGTAGACTGACATACATTTTGAAATGCTTCTATATTATTATTTATTTTCTCTCCTAGATATATATTAAAGGGACATGACAGCCAATTTTTTTCTTTCGTGATTTAGAAAGAGCATGTCATTTTAAACAACTTTCTAATTTACTTCTATTATCTAATTTGCTTCAGTCTCTTGATATCACTTGCTGAAAAGCATATCTAGATATGCTCAGTAGCTTCTGATTGGTTGCTGCACCTAGAGGCCTTGTGTGATTGGCTCACACATGTGCATTGCTAATTCTTCAACAAAGGATATCTAAAGAATTGAGCAAATTAGATAATAGAAGTAAATTGGAAAGTTGTTTAAAATTGCATGCCCTATCTGAATCATGAAAGTTTAATTTTGACTAGACTGTAACTTTAACCCCTTAATGACCACAGCACTTTTCAATTTTCTGTCCGTTTGGGACCAAGGCTATTTTTACATTTTTGCGGTGTTTGTGTTTAGCTGTAATTGTACTCTTACTCATTTACTGTACCCACACATATTATATACCGTTTTTCTCGCCATTAAATGGACTTTCTAAAGATACCATTATTTTCATCATATCATATAATTTACTATAAAAAAAATGATAAAATATGAGGAAAAATGGAAAAAAACACACTTTTTCTAACTTTGACCCCCAAAATCTGTTACATATCTAAAACCACCAAAAAACACCCATGCTAAATAGTTTCTAAATTTTGTCCTGAGTTTAGAAATACCCAATGTTTACATGTTCTTTGCTTTTTTTGCAATTTATAGGGCCATAAATACAAGTAGCACTTTGCAATTTCCAAACCATTTTTTTCCAAAATTAACGCTAGTTACATTAGAACACTAATATCTTTCAGGAATCGCTGAATATCCATTGACATGTATATTTTTTTTTTTAGTAGACATCCCAAAGTATTGATCTAGGCCAATTTTGGTATATTTCATACCACCATTTCACCGCCAAATGCGATCAAATACAAAAAATCGTTCACTTTTTCACAATTTTTTTCACAAACTTTCGGTTTCTCACTGAAATTATTTACAAACAACTTGTGCAATTATGGCATAAGTGGTTGTAAATTCTTCTCTGGGATCCCCTTTGTTCAGAAATAGCAGACATATATGGCTTTGGCGTTGCTTTTTGGTAATTAGAAGGCCGCTAAATGCCACTGCGCACCACAAGTGTATTATGCCCAGCAGTTAAGGGGTTAATTAGGGAGCTTTTAGGGAGCTTGTAGGGTTAATTTTAGCTTTAGTGTAGTCTAGTAGACAACCCCAAGTATTGATCTAGGCACATTTTGGTATATTTCATGCCAAATGCGATCAAATTAAAAAAAAAGTAAAATTTTTCAAAATTTTAGGTTTCTCACTGAAATCATTTACAAACAGCTTGTGCAATTATGGCACAAATTGTTGTAAATGCTTGTCTGGGATCCCCTTTGTTCAGAAATAGCAGACATATATGACTTTGGCGTTGCTTTCTGGTAATTAGAAGGCCGCTAAATCCTGCTGCGCCTCACACGTGTATTATGGCTAGCAGTGAAGGGGTTAATTAGGGAGTTTGTAGGGAGCTTGCAGGGTTAATTTTAGCTTTAGTGTAGAGATCAGCCTCCCATCTGACACATCCCACCCCCTGATCCCTCCCAAACAGCTCCCTTCCCTCCCCCACCCCACAATTGTCCCCGCCTTCTTAAGTACTGGCAGAAAGTCTGCCAGTACTAAAATAAAAGGGGTTTTTTTAATTTTTTTTTTTTTTTTAGCATATTTACATATGCTACTGTGTAGGATCCCCCCCTTAGCCCCCAACCTCCCCGATCCCCCCCAAAACCGCTCTCTAACCCTCCCCTCTGCCTTATTGGGGGCCATCTTGGGTACTGGCAGCTGTCTGCCAGTACCCAGTTTGCAATAAAAAGTGCTTTTTTGTTTTTTTTTGTTTTTTCTGTAGTGTAGCTTCCCCCCCCCACCCCCACACAGACAAACCCCCACCACCTTGCTGATCGTTTATTTTTTATATATATATTTTAAAAAATTTTAACATTTTTTCTTTTCAAAATTTTCTGTAGTGTAGCTGTTCCCACCCGCTCCCTCCCCGTGCACGCGCCCGCCCCCACCCTCCTGTGCACGCGGGCGCCCGTGCGCGCCCCCAGCCACCCCCGCCCACGATCCCGCCCCCCTTCACATAACCAGGGCCATCGATGGCCGCCACCCGCCTCCCGGTCCGGCTCCCACCCACCAACAAAGTAAGCCACCGATCTCCGGTGCAGAGAGGGCCACAGAGTGGCTCTCTCTGCACCGGATGGCTTAAAAAGGTTATTGCAGGATGCCTCCATATCGAGGCATCACTGCAATAACCGGAAAGCATCTGGAAGCGAGCAGGATCGCTTCCAGCTGCTTTCCACACTGAGGACGTACAGGGTACGTTCTCAGGCGTTAACTGCCTTTTTTCTGAGGACGTACCCTGCACGTCCTCAGTCGTTAAGGGGTTAACTCCTGCACTGAGCAAGCAATAACTGTGTAGACTGTTGAAGAGTCAAGAGAAGTCTGGAACCTGTAGATGCACTCCAGACCCTCAGTGGCAGTGAAAAGAAAACACAATTTACAGGAAAATATGTCAAAATAAATAATTAAAGCATATTAGAATAGAAAGTTATTTTAAACTGCATAATAAAACATTAAACAAGTGGAGCGTAAGTGCAGGGTTATATTTTGAGTGACCTCGAGCAAAGAATATCATAAAATTTGGTATTACTCATAATAGCTCTAATGTTTTTAAACTCCACTTCTAATCTAGACCTTTATAGGGTAATTCAGTTTCAAATCAAAATTAAACATGCATGATTCAGATAGAACATGTAATGTTAAACTGCTTTACAGGGTTCTCTTGGTCTTGTATCCTTTGTTGAAGAATAAAGCTAGGTAGGTTAGGTAGAGCTTGTATACATACATACATTCTATGAGTATGAGTATAACATTGCTATAAACGTGCACACTCCTGAGCTCACCTATGATTACTCTTAGGCCTCTATTTATCAAGTCTACTTTCTAGCATTCGCCGGCACCAATACGCTCGCCTAAGATCGCCTAACATCGCCGCCACGGACCTGAATACATTCGCCAAATTTATCAAGAAAGCTGTCAAAAAGCAGCGCACCAAGTACGGAGCGATGATCAGCGGACTGTTGTTAACTAACAGTCATCGATCTCGCTGCTCATCGGCTTATTCGCAGCTTTCTTGCTAGCCTGTCACTAAGGCTGCACCTCTCTGACGAGGCCCATAGGAGGCCGAAACGATCGTCTGGGGTTGTCATGTTCCTTGTTCAGAGGAGAATTGCCTGGTATTTCGGGGCTGGACTGACCTTACTTGGCTGGATCAGACTGATATACTTCAGGAAAGTTTTCTTCTGTGAAAAGCACACTGGTCTAAAAGAGGCTGCTTCCGGCTGGTAAATCGCCATAGAACAAGCCATGAGCTGTTGTTCGTTCCTGGTAGAGTGCTTCTCTCTTCCTATGCAAATTATTATGACCCTGGGGAAGTCTCCCTATGGGTGATGGGGGAAACCAGACGTGGACTACTTGCCCAGTGTGCTTAGATGAATGTGGCTGCACCTCACTGACGAGGCCCATAGGAGGCTGAAACGATCAGCTGAGGTTGCTTCTCGGGCCTTTGGCTTGGATCAAGTGCAGTTTTCTGTGATTGGTCTTGGTCTGGGTTTGCTGCCTGGAGACCTGCTCCTTCGGCCTGGGGTCCTTTCCCTTTGGGGTTTGGGCTCCTGCTGCTATTGGGGGGGGTGGCAACTCCTTAGGCGTAGAGCAACTGGGTAGTAGGGCCGTCCCCTTGGCCTTGTGGCATCGTCCCTGGACTTCAGCCACATGCTGCTTTTGGGGGGGCGCTCTGAAATCCAGCCTAAAGAGGCAATAGGGCAAATATGGCTACCAATGTGCCAAATGTTCCCCATACACTTCAGGTGTTGATTTCTGAGGACTTTCGAAAGAAGATTGGTTTGGCTCATGTCCAGCAGGTGGTTTTGGAGGGTGTTTTGAAGATGCCAAGAGCAAGTTTGCATTGTGTTCAGTCATTCCCTTCAAGAGGGATTTTTGATGTGGCTTTCTACGATGAGCATTATTTACAGACCTGCTATCAACGGACTATTGATATGGCTGCTGCTCCAGAGTTGGTTGGCATGAAATTTGTTGCCTGTGTGCAGAGGGAGAGAAGAATCCCGGTGACAGTACATATGTACAACCCTTGGGTCACTGATGTGGAAATTCGTCTGTTTCTTTGTCGCTACTTTGATGATGTTCAAGGAGGTAGCAAGCTGAAGAATCAGTTTGGGACTTTCAATGGAAAGCGCAGGTTCTGGGTGTGGTTTGTGCCTGATGAATTAGGTATTGGTGGAAAGAAACACCCTCCACAGACTTTCGCCATTGGTGGAAATAGAGGTTTCCTATACTATGATGACATGCCTCTTTTTTGCCGTAGTTGCAACCTGTTTGGTCACATTGCTGAAAATTGCCCAGGTGCCAGATGTCGAAATTGCGGTGAGGAGGATCATCTTGTTGCCCACTGTAGTAAACGCCGGACCTGTGACCTGTGTGGTTCTTCAAGTCATCTGTGCAGGATGTGTCCTTTGATGATGTTGCAGGGGCTTGATAGAGTGAAGCCTTCCTATGCTGATGTTGCAAAAAAAAACATCTTCAGTTGCAGTTGAGCCATCTGTGAATGAGGAGGAGGTCTCTGATGAGGCATTGAACTCTATATTACCTCTTTTGTGCAAGAAATCTGCATTTGGGGTCCCTGTCGGAGAGGTGTCTGATGCTCCTGTGGTGGTTCCTGTGGCTGAGAAGGTGGAGGAAGCCCAATCTCATCTTCTGGAAGTGGATCTTGCTACATCTAATGTGATAGCTGCTTCAGATTTTCTTGAAGCCCTGTTGCCCAATTCTGTGGATGATACTGTTGCTGTTCCTGGGACAGAGAATGTTTCCTTCACTGAGTCATCTTGTGATGCTGCTCCTGATGCTGTTCTTGGTGAAGGGGAGAACATTGATTGGTCTGCTGTTGTGTCCTCTAGTTCTGAGGAGGATATGGACACTGAAGGGAAAAAATCTGCCTCCAAGCGAAAAATAGATGTGGATTCTGATGGATGGGAGAGTCCTGATTTGAATCTTCCAGTAGTTAAGGGTGCAGATCCAGATACTACAAGTGATGCTGACTCTTTAATTTCAGAGTTTCCTTCTGTCTCTACTAAAGACGTTCCTTCTGACTCAAGCCAGTGTATAGGTGACTTTTCTGATGCCTCTTCTGTTGGTTATCTAGATAAAAGAGATGTGAACCAACTTGCTGAAGTTACTGGTTATGAGGCTGGCAAGGGGGAGCCTAGGAGGTCAGAACGTCACAGAGGCAGATTTAAAGGATCTCCTTTGAGTCCTAAGAAAAAGAAAGGAAAGAAGAAGTTCTGATGTTATTTTTTTTTTTGTTTTTCTTTAATTTATTTTTGTGATGTTTCTGACCATTTCTTCCCTTAATGTCAGGTGTATGACAACTATAGCAAGGAGAGCTGCAATTTTTAAATTATTATCTGTATGTTCTGCTAATATTTTTTGTTTGCAGGAATGTGGTCTCTCTGAACATCCTAAATGTGCTGACTGGGAATATGGTCCTAAAGTATGGTCTTGTTCTTCTGATAGGAATGGGGGGGTGGGAGTTTTGTTTAAGGGGTTTAGTTTTTCTATCCTTAATGTAGTTCATATTGTCCCAGGTCGGGTACTTTTGGTTAGTTTTAGTTTTTGTGGGACTGTTTTTCGTTTGTTTAATGTATATGCTTCTCCAAATAGGGTAGAACGTTTGCTTAATTTTGAAACTTTAAAGTTTTTTCTGCCAGGTCGAGAGCCAACTTTTTTGGTTGGGGATTTTAATTGTATTATTAAGAATGGGGACAGAGAGGGTGGGAGTGATTGTAGGGTGGATAGCTCAGGGAAGTTTTTACTTGATTTGCTTAAATCTTTCGGTTTGAAGGATGCCTTCGGGTCTGTTTCTTTTTCAGGGGAGGGTTTTACTTTCTTTAGTGATAGTGGTGGGATAAAATCTCGAATTGATTTTTGTTTTTTATTTAAATTTTTATGTGTTGAAGATTTTTCTTTAAAGCGGATGCCCTTTACGGATCATGCCCTTTTGATGTGTAAGGTGAATTGTGATTTGAAGATCAAGTATGGTAAGGGTGTTTGGAAACTGAATGTGGATTTGTTAGAAGATGAGAAGTTTAAGCGTCAGTTTGTTTGGATGTATGAAAGGTGGCGTGAAAGAAAATGTGATTTTAGTAATGTGCTTATGTGGTGGGAATGGTTGAAGGTAGAAATAAAGAGGTTTTTAATTAAGAAAGGCTGTGAGAAAGCTAGAATGGAAAGGGAGTTGTATGATACATGGTATCTGAGGTTGTTGTATTTGTATGAATTAAGAAATTGTGGTATTGATGTGCATGAGGAAATTGCTGAAGCAAGAAAGATAATTAAAAAGTGTATGCATGAAAAAGGAAAGAAAATTGTTTTTATGGCAAAATTGGAGAAAATGGAAAAGGATGAGTCTTGTAGTAAATATTTTTTTAAGAAAGCTTTTGAAGGAAAGACTGGTTTTGTTAGTGTTTTTGATAAGGTTGAGTGTGAAGTTAATGGTACAGATGGTGTTTTGCGTGAAGTTCATGAGTTTTACAGTGAGCTGTATAAAGAAAAAACAAGAGATGTTTTATTGGAAAATGAGTTGTTAGAAAACATTGAGGTTAAGTTGGAAAAATATGATAATGATTTGTTAGAAAGGGATCTAAGTTTGGATGAGATTGCAGAGGTTATTAGGAGTTTTAAGAATGGGAAGGTACCTGGTTGTGATGGTTTGCCTGTTGAATTTTATACTTGTTTTTGGAATTTGATTGGGGTAGATATGTTGGATGTTTGTAAGTTTGTTTTTAGAATGAATGTTTTGCCTGTTTCAATGAGGAAAGGTTTGATTGTTTTGTTATTTAAAAAGGGTGATAAGAGAGATTTGAGGAATTGGAGGCCGATTACGTTGTTGAATGTTGACTATAAGGTTATTGCAAAGGTGTTGGCAAATAGAATGCGTGGAGTGATTGGTAAGGTTGTGGGTGAAGAGCAAGTGTGTGCTGTTCCTGGGCGTCAGATTTCTGAAAGTTTGTTGTTACTACGTGATGTACTGTGGTATGTGAGGGAGAGGATGAGGTCTGTTGCTATTGTGGATTTTGAAAAAGCGTATTATAGGGTAGTGCATGATTTTATGTTTCATGTTTTAGAACGTTTAGGTTTTTCTGGTAAGATTATTGGATGGTTTAAATGTTTGTATAGTGATATTGTGAGTCAAGTCCAGGTTAATGGTTTTTTGACTGAGGAATTTTGTGTTAAATCTGGAGTGCGTCAAGGATGTCCTTTGTCTCCTGTGTTATTTGTATGTGTCATTGAGACATTATTAACTAGTTTGAGGAAGGATAAATTAGTTAGAGGTGTGAGTGTTCCTGGTAGTAATGGAAGGTGTTTAAAAGTGATTGGGTATATGGATGATGTGAGTGTGGTATGTGAGACTCAGGCTGGTTTGAGGAGGGTGAAAACTTTAGTTGAATGTTTTTGTATGGCAAGTGGTTTCAGAGTTAATTGGAATAAGTGTAAAGTTAAAGTTTTTGGTAATGATAGGGAGATTGATTCCTGTGGATGGCCTGTGACTGAAGGTGCAATTGAGGTGTTGGGTGTGAAATTTGATGAGGATTTGAAAGGCTTGGAAAGTTGGGAGAATGTTTTTGATAAAGTGAGTAGAAAACTTCAGTTTTGGTCTTTAAGGACTTTATCTTTGGAAGGAAAAATGTTAGTTATTAAATCGGTTTTGATTCCTTTTATGTTATATTTGGCGTTAGTTTTTCCGCCACCTGAGAGGATTTTTCGGAGAATTTTGAGAGTATTGTTTTCTTTTTTCTGGAGTTCTGGAATGGAGCGTTTGAAAAGAGATGTTGTTGTTAAGAGTAAGAATGTTGGTGGTAAGGGTTTTCCAAATGTGGAGAGATTTTTGGCTGTGAAATATGTTAGTAGGTGTGTGGTTCTGAGTGGTAAGGATAGCATGGCTGGTTGTATGGTAAAGTATGCTTGTGGAAATGTTTTAAGACGATATGGTTTATTTGAGATTGATAGAAAGAAACCGGTATGTTTTGCTGTTCCGTGGTTTTATGTAAGGGTGGAATGTTGGATTAAAAAATATGGTTTGGAGAATGTTAGTAGGGAGATGTGGTGTGCAAACAGAATGGTGTTGAAAATGTTGGAGAAGAAGGAAGGTCTTGAGTTGATTGGGGGTTTGAATGAAAATGAATGTGTGTTGGTATGGAAAAATGTGTGTAATAAGTATTTGATGAATAGGCAGAAAGATATTAGTTGGATGAGTGTGCATAAGTGTTTGCCAACAAGGGATTTTCAGAGAATGCGTCGTTTAGTGGCTTCAGAAGTGTGTCCTAGAGATGGTTGTTTTCAAAGCGAGAGTGTTATTCATTTGTTTTGGAATTGTGAGTATGCTAGGGATGTTTGGAGAAGTTTGAAAAGGATGATTAAGGGTTTGACTGGAGTGCAGTTTTTTACTTTTAATATGATGATGTATGGTTTGTGTGGAAGTGGTGTGGAAAAGGAGAAAGCAAGATTGATATGGTTGTTGGCATGTTGTGTGAAGGAGGTGTTGTGGGATGTGCGTAATATTTTGATTTTTAACCCCTTAAGGACCAGCGACGTACCTTGTATGTCGCTGGCCTTTTTCTGGGACTTGATTGTTTTATAGCGCGGTCTTGCCACCAGCTTTGTGACTGCTCTATTCCACAAAGCCTGCTGGAGGGAGGGCATTAATAGCCTGTTCTTGCTAGACTTGTGCTATTATGTCCTGAAAAAACCCTTAACGACCAGTGACATACAGGGTACATTGTGGTCATTAAGGGGTTAAGAAAGAGGTAGTTACTGTAGGTAATTGTGTGGGTATGATCCATGGGAAGTTGTTTTTATATTTTTCTTTTGATAGGAGGCGATATGGGGAATTAGATTCTGAAGGCATCTGGAAGACAAAGAAGTGGAAGGATTGGATTATTTAGTTTTGTTTGTTTTGTTTTTTTTCCTCCAGTTTGTTTTTGTCTGTATTTGAAATATGTTTAATTTTATTTTGTGTGATTATTTAACTTTAATGTTTGCATTTTGATTTTTTTCTGATGACAAAAATTTTGATCAATATTTCAGTTTTGTAACAAGAGATATTTTGTTTGCATTTATGATTTTATTTTGTATATATGCATATATGATTATTTTTCTAATAAAAGAATTACGAAACGATCGTCTGGGGTTGTCATGTTCCTTGTTCAGAGGAGAATTGCCTGGTATTTCGGGGCTGGACTGACCTTACTTGGCAGGATCAGACTGATATACTTCAGGAAAGTTTTCTTCTGTGAAAAGCACACTGGTCTAAAAGAGGTTGCTTCCAGGTGGTAAATCGCCATAGAACAAGCCACTGAGCTGTTGTTCGTTCCTGGTAGAGCACTTCTCTCTTCCTATGCAAATTATTATGACCCTGTGAAAGTCTCCCTATGGGTGATGGGGGAAACCAGACATGGACTCCTTGCCCAGTGTGCTTAGAGGAATGTGGCTGCACCTCACTGACGAGGCCCATAGGAGGCCGAAACGATCATCTGGGGTTGTCATGTTCCTTGTTCAGAGGAGAATTGCCTGGTATTTCGGGGCTGGACTGACCTTACTTGGCAGGATCAGACTGATATACTTCAGGAAAGTTTTCTTCTGTGAAAAGCACACTGGTCTAAAAGAGGCTGCTTCCGGGTGGTAAATTGCCATAGAACAAGCCACTGAGTTGTTGTTCGTTCCTGGTAGAGCGCTTCTCTCTTCCTATGCAAATTATTATGACCCTGGGGAAGTCTCCCTATGGGTGATGGGGGAAACCAGACGTGGACTCCTTGCCCAGTGTGCTTAGAGGAATGTGGCTGCACCTCACTGACGAGGCCCATAGGAGGCCGAAACGATCGTCTGGGGTTGTCATGTTCCTTGTTCAGAGGAGAATTGCCTGGTATTTCGGGGCTGGACTGACCTTACTTGGCAGGATCAGACTGATATACTTTAGGAAAGTTTTCTTCTGTGAAAAGCACACTGGTCTAAAAGAGGCTGCTTCCGGGTGGTAAATCGCCATAGAACAAGCCACTGAGCTGTTGTTCGTTCCTGGTAGAGCGCTTCTCTCTTCCTATGCAAATTATTATGACCCTGGGGAAGTCTCCCTATGGGTGATGGGGGAAACCAGACGTGGACTCCTTGCCCAGTGTGCTTAGAGGAATGTGGCTGCACCTCACTGACGAGGCCCATAGGAGGCCGAAACGATCGTCTGGGGTTGTCATGTTCCTTGTTCAGAGGAGAATTGCCTGGTATTTCGGGGCTGGACTGACCTTACTTGGCAGGATCAGACTGATATACTTCAGGAAAGTTTTCTTCTGTGAAAAGCACACTTGTCTAAAAGAGGCTGCTTCCGGGTGGTAAATCGCCATAGAACAAGCCACTGAGCTGTTGTTCATTCCTGGTAGAGCGCTTCTCTCTTCCTATGCACCTGAATACATTCACCAAATTTATCAAGAAAGCTGTCAAAAAGCAGCGCACCAAGTACGGAGCGATGAGCAGCGGACTGTTGTTAACTAACAGTCATCGATCTCGCTGCTCATCGGCTTATTCGCAGCTTTCTTGCTAGCCTGTCACTAAGCACCCACACTATACTATACTGTTTTACGCCGCAACTATAATAAATATATTAACCCCTAAACCGCCACTCCCGGACCCCGCCGCCACCTACATTATACCTATTAACCCCTAATAAAATTCCCTACCCTATACTAAATTACAAATAGCCCTTATAAGGGCCTTTGCGGGACATTGCCCCAAAGTAATCAGCTCATTTATCTGTAAAAAAAGAAATACAACCCACCCCCCAACATTAAAACCCACCACCCACACACCCAACCCTACTCTAAAACCCACCCAAACCCCCCTTAAAAAACACTAACCCCATGAAGATCACTCTACCTTGAGCCGTCTTCACCCAGCCGGGCACAAGTGGACCTCCAGACCGGCAGAAATCTTCATCCTATCCAGGCAGAAGAGGACATCCAGACCGGCAGAAGTCTTCATCCAGGCGGCATCTTCTATCTTCATCCATCCGGAGCGGAGCGGGTCCATCTTAAATCCATCCGACGAGGAGCATACTCTTCCATCAAGGTCCTAACACTGAATAAAGGTTCCTTTAAATGACATCATCCAAGATGGCGTCCCTTGAATTCCGATTGGCTGATAGGATTCTATCAGCCAATCAGAATTAAGGTAGGAAAAATCCTATTGGCTGTTCCAATTAGCCAATAGAATGCGAGCTCAATCCTATTGGCTGATTGCATCAGCCAATAGGATTTTTCTTACCTTAATTCCGATTGGCAGATAGAATCCTATCAGCCAATCGGAATTCAAGGGACACCATCTTGGATGATGTCATTTAAAGTGTTAGGGCATTCATTCAGTGTTAGGATGTTGATGGAAGAGGATGCTCCACGTCGGATGGATTGAAGATGGACCCGCTCCGCTCCGGATGGAAGAAGATAGAAGATGCCGAAGATAGAAGATTAATTTTATTTAATTGTAATTAGTTTTATTTAATTGTAGTTAATTTATGTTATTATTTTAATAATAGTGTAGTGTTAGGTGTAATTGTAACTTAGGTTAGGTTTTATTTTACAGGTAATTTTGCATTTATTTTAGCTAGGTAGTTATTAAATAGTTAATAACTATTTAATGACTATTGTACCTAGTTAAAATAAATACAAACTTGCCTGTAAAATAAAAATAAACCTAAGCTAGATACAATGTAACTATTAGTTATATTGTAGCTATCTTATGGTTTATTTTATAGGTAAGTATTTAGTTTTAAATAGGAATAATTTAGTTAATAATAGTAATATTTATTTAGAGTTATTTAAATTATATTTAAGTTAGGGGCTGTTAGGGTTAGGGTTAGACTTAGGTTTATTATAGTGCCGGCAGTGTAGGGGGGGGCAGATTAGGGGTTAATAAATATAATGTAGGTGGCGGTGGGCTCTGGGTGTGGCGGTTTAGGGGTTAAACACTTTATTTAGTTGCGGCATGGTAAGGGATCGGCAGGATAGGGGTTAATAACTTTATGTAGGTGGAGGCGGTATAGGGGGTGGCAGATTAGGGGTTAATAGATATAATGTAGGTGGCGGCGGGGTCCGGGAGTGGTGGTTTAGGGGTTAATATATTTATTATAGTTGCGGCGGGGTCCGGGAGCAGTGGTTTAGGGGTTAATAAGTATAATGTAGGTGGCGGCGGTGTAGGGGGGGCAGATTAGGGGTGTTTAGACTCGGGGTACATGTTAGGGTGTTAGGTGTAGACTTTTTCCATAGAAATCAAAGGGATATCGCGCAGCAGCGAACATGAGCTTTTGCTGCTGTCAGACTCCCATTGATTCCTATGGCATCCGCGGTGGCGGATTGAAAACCAGGTACGCTGGGCCGGAAAAGTGGCGAGCGTACCTGGTAGGATCTTGATAACTTCCAAAAGTAGTCAGATTGTGCTGAACTTGCGTTCAGAACATCTGTAGTGACGTAACCATCGATCTGTGTTGGAGTCCTGCGGATCGTATGTTAAGTCACTAAATTCTACTTTTGCCAGTCTCTAGCCTTTGATAACTAAGGCGAATCAGGCTCGCCACAAATACGCTGCGGAATTCCAGTGTATTTACGGTTGACAGCTTGATAAATAGAGGCCTTAGGATACCAAGAGAACTAAGCAAAATTGATATTAGACGTAAATTGGAGAGTTGTTTAAAATGTCATGTTCTATCCAATCCATTTAAGGTTAATACTGATTTTACTGTCCCTTTAAATTCATTAACCAAGAAGTGGTAACCAATACTTTTTAACTCTTCCATTAAATCATATGAAAAAACTGCAGCAACCTTGATCTTTAGAGAAAGAGTGGGACATTAAAATAGGTGCTTGGTGTCCGGGCTATGGTCGAAGATGGCCGCTAATCTGGGAGCTCTACAATAGTGATATACATTCTGGCTTGTATTTCAAACTGTGGAAGTCATCCGGCAGGATATTCTACTGCAGGTGATAGATGAAGACTTGTTAAAGTGGAATATCTAATTATCTTTATGTTACTGAACTTTCCAGACCAGATTCCGGGGTTTGACTGAATAACAACACGCTTCACTCCTTTCAATCCAAACCTGTATAGAGTTGAATATATACCTGTCATGAGCATGGATGATCTCCATATCACTATGCTAGCTCTTTTTGAGGACTATGATCGTAAACCGATGAGTAGAATGGATCGGGTCTTATTATTCATCAGACCCCAGTGTATAAAGAGGTTGGATGCAGAGCTACATGAAGCAGAGGGTGCGTACCTCGGCATGCAAAGCAATTCTATACAAACGACCACTGGAAGCCACCCACTACCAGACACAGTAGCAAAAAAACGGAAGGAGTAGAATTACGAGGGGAGGGCCACTAAGGCTGGGGCTCCTATTCTGGACAGGGAGATGGTAGTGCATAGAAGGGAGGGGGGTTAGCTGCAGGAGTCAGAGGGACAAAAACGGGGGGGGTGAGCATAGAAAGAAGGGAGATGAGGGAAGGTGCACAGAATTATAAGGGATGTAAACGGGAATACATATGTGATGTTAAAGGGAGACCAGATGTGGGATGATAGGGGAAGTGTAGGTAAAGAAGGGGGTAGAGAAAGACTGAGGGAACAGGTCTGGGGAAGGGAAAAGGAGCTGGATAAAGATAGAATGTACATTGATGATAATGACCTTGGGATTGTATTGCAGAAAGTAATGACGGACAGTGTAGCAAAGGGCACAATGCGTGGAAAAGAGATGGGAAGAGAGTCCCCAGATGCAAAAAGCAGTGGAGAGAGGACGGCAACAGGAAGTGCGGGAGAAACAAAAGACAAGGCGGGAGAAAGTAAAGGTCAACCAAAACAAGATAAGAAGATAATGTATTGCAGAAATGAGGGATCAGACAGTTCATCTGAATAGGATTCGGATGATGACAAACTTCAAAGGGAAGGTAATAGGAGAATCTTGAAATTTGTAAAAAAGATATATGCAAAACAGGGGAAAAGAGTAGAGAGCGATGTTACAATGAGAGGGGGTGATAGTGAAGGAGAATTCAACGCGGATGATGAGGTGACGGGGACAAAACAAATGCCGTTAACAATGCACTTAAAGGCAAAAATAGTACTGAAAGCGCAGAAAGTCAAATACGTTGATGTGTTTGATATTACAAGGGTAGCAGTGGTGCTAAAATCCAGGAGCGAAGAAAGGAAGGGGAAAAAACTAAAGCAGTCATTTCCAGAATGGGTAAAAGGGATGTTAATATATGCGGAATGCTTTATTTCTGAAAATCTGGAAAAAGTTAAGGGCGTGCTAAGATATAAACACTTAATAGCGGAGTGTTACACGACATATGGGGGATTTGGATGGAAGGACTATGACGGCGAATTTAGAAGGGGTAACCTGCAATTGGGTGACAAAGGAAGGAGTTTGGAATTAAGATATTGGATTTGTGGACGAGGTTGATAAAACCAGCAGACAGCACAGTGTAGGGACCGATAACGCAAGGCGTAGTGGACGCGATTAACAACTTATCTGCCTCTTCCATGCCAGTGATAAAGTACCTGAGATACCTAGTGTTGAAATGCTTACAGTTGAATATTTACTTTAATGCTAGACACATTCCGGGTTACAGAAATGTAGTGGCTGATGCGCTGTCAAGGTTTAAATGGGATGTATTTAGAAAAGTTGCGCCAGCCGCCAGAAAAGAAGGTGAAAGCTGCCCTATCTCTCTTTGGCAGATTGGGAGCATATAGAAGGAATAAAGAAGCTGGTTGAGAATTCTGTGGCTCCAAGAACCTGGAGGAAATACAATAACTATTGGAAACAGTTGCTACAATTTAGGGGCGCAGAAACAAGGGGCAAGCGAAGTAGGTTTTTAGAATGGCTATGGACACTAAAAATGAGGGGCATAAAAAAGGTCAGGTTGGCATAGTCTTGGCGGGGGTATCATTTTTCGCAAAATTAATGGGTGAAGAGGACATGACTAAATCATTTGTAGTTAGAAAGGTTTTAAGAGCATGTCAGGTGGATGAGGAAAAGAGATCGGACAACAGGGAGCCGATTACGGAGGAGAGGCTGGAAAAAATGGTAGGGGTATTGGGAGAGGTGTGCAGGGATAGGGACAAATCAAATCTCTTTAAAGCGGCTTTCATAATGGCGTTTTGGGGATCTTTGAGGATAGGAGAATTGGTTGCAGAAATGGGGTAAGAGAATCAGACGTAAGGATATATGAGGATAATATAATGGTGCTGATAAGAAAATAAAAAACAGACAGAGAGGGTAAAGGGACGTGGGTGTCGATGAAAGAAACAGGAAGCATGGCATGCCCAGTGAAGGGGGTAAAAGAGATGTTAAGGACAAAGCGTGAGAAGGGTAGATTGTTTCTGAGACATATAGACGGGTCCAATTTGACAAGATTCCAATTTAAAAAAGTGTTGGAAATGGTAATAAAAAAGTTGGGATGGGAACACCGACGTTTCGCGCCACATTCAGTAAGGATAGGGGCTGCGACTAGCGCTGCAGAGAAAGGTTGTTCAGTAGAAAAAATAAAGAATCTGGGGAGATGGAAATTCCAAGCATATAGATCTTATATTAGGCTAAAAGGGGAGTAAATTAGAAAGGTTGGTGATTACTGGACTCGCAAATTGGTGACAGCACTTTGTGTGCATGGTTCATAATATATTTTGTGTTTTCTGTTTTACAGATGGAGCATTGAGGGTGTGGGTAGTAGGGCATTCATATGTACATTGGGCGTGAATGAGGGCAACGGGTATAGGGACGCATTTAGGTTTTTCACATAGGGATGCGAGTATCAGGTGGTTAGGAAAGAGGGGTATGAGATGGGAAGAATTAGTCGTGATGATACAACAGGCTAGAAGAAGGTGGGGTTGCCCAGATATATTGATAATACACTTGGCTGGGAATGACATAACGCATTTCCATTAAAGGAGTTGGAGGACAAGATAAAGGAGGTAATCAGTTGGTTAAAGGTGGTATGGCCGCAGGTACGAGTCATATGGTCTAACATAATATCCAGAATACATTGGCGTAACACAGATACGCAGAGGGCAGGATATAGATCGCATAGGATGATTAACCAAGTGGCTGCAAAAATAGTAAGGGAAACAGGGGGTAGGGTACTGGAGCACCCGTTGATCGCAGCTAAGAGAGAGGAGCTGTTTCATGCAGAAGGAGTGCATTTGAATGAGGTCGGGAATGATCAGTTCCTAGAGGACATAAGAGCGATGGTGGAAGAGTTGATTAAGGTAAGGAAAAGTCACTCTGTTAGGTTGGTGGAAAGAGAATCTTTGTTGTCGGTGAAAATGGGTCTGGCATGCGGGTGGGGCATCAAAGACGTGGGAGGATTCCGCTGCATACTCGGCTTGGGCCATGATCCGGTGGTCTAGATGCTGGGCAGGCTATGCAGCGGGTTCTCTCGTAATTCCTCAGGCCTCGCCACAGGGGTTTGGTGGTCCTCCCCTGAAGCGTGGACCCATGTTCATTGAAATGCTTGGGAATTATGTTGATTTGTGGTGTTGAAATTGTTTGAAATTGATTTATGGCTCTCTTAACAGATTTTGGCTGCAACAGCAAAATCTAAGCAAATTAAAGTGACCTTTCCATTTGGCAAATATTGGTGTTGTGTATTTATTTCCGGTTAATAAGAAAAGGGATTGGGGAACTGGGGGGTGCCACTAAGGCTGGGGCTCCTATGCTGGACAGGGAGTTGGTAGTGCATAGGGAGGAGGGTTAGCTGCAGGAGTCAGAGTGACAGGAAAGGGAGGGTGAGCATAGAATGAAGGGAGATGGGGGAAGGTGCACAGGTAAAGTGGGCAGGTCTAAAGCTCAGGTAATATAAGGTAGTGAAACAGGAAGTGAGGCACACTAATATTTTTCTTGTATTTCCCTCCCACCCACCCTGCATTAGGAACGGTAAAGAGAGAAGGATTCATACCGGAGAGCTTACAATGAGAAGAAAGAGAGCAAACAAACAAGGATATGGGCAGGATGCTGACCAATTGGTTGGATCTTCATAAGACCGTCTGTGTTTTTCCCTTAAGAATGATAATTGGCTGCAGCCGGAGGTTAAGTAGGTGATGCAAATCGGTCTAAGCTAACTAATGGCAGTAATTTACAGCAGCTTTAGGAGCAGAAAGGATAATAAAGTGGATATTGCAGTGAAAATGAGTCTGGCACGCGGGCAGGGCATCAAGGACGCGGGAGGATCCCGCTGCATACTCGGCTTGGAGCCGTGATCCGGTGGTCTAGCTGCTGAGCAGGCTATGCAGCGGGTTCTCTCGTAATTCCTTGGGCCTCGCCACGGGGGTTTTGTGGTCCTCCCCCAAAGCATGGACCCATGTTCATTGAAATGCTTGGGCATTATGTTGATTTGTGGTGTTGAAATTGTTTGACATTGATTTATGGCTCTCTTAACAGATTTTGGCTGCATCAGCAAAATCTAAGCAAATTAAAGTGACCTTTCCATTTTGTATTGGCAAATATTGGTGTTGTGTATTTATTTCAGGTTAACAAGAAAAGGGATTGGGGAACTGGGGGGTATCTATGACATTGGGTATTGGTTATAACTGGGAGGTAAAATGGATCCTCTAAGCCTTATTGTCCTCCCAGAAGCTGTCCCAGAAAATGGATGCTGCCGATCCTCTGGAGCGGGGGATTAGCGGTCCAGGGACTCGAGGGGTGAAAGACACAAAAGACATTACTGGTGAAACTCCTGCGACGCCTGGAGATAGGTCAGCGGATATCTTTGAGCAAACGGCTGACCCTCAGTACTGCTATATGGGATCGGAGATCTGGCTGGATCAGCCTGTTCTGTTGCACTGCCTTGAGGAGAGGAAACTCTCGCTGCTGGAGCACCAATATCTTCAAGGAGGAAAGCAATTATGGAGAGAGCTCCTCCACATGCAGTGGGACAGCTTGACCATATCTTGGTCTTGAGGCCCTGCACTAAATACGGATATTGGTGGATAGTCTTTCATAACATGACTCTCTTTGTGGTATTGCCAATTCTGCAGAATAGCCTGGATGTGTGTGGAGTGGGGTAAACATTGACTTTACAACTGTACTGTTGACAACAGATATATTATTCTCCCTAATTTTGAAAAAGCTATTTTGGTCTAGAATGAGTTATATAGTATTTATGTTCTCCCTATGTAATAGAAAGTTTGGATTTAAATTGCCAGTATGCCAACAATGATTTATTTGTAATCTATACCTCCACTATAATATATTATACATCCAGTCTATTATGTTGATATGTTGCTGTACCACCTAAAATGCTTTTGAGTATTGCTGTATAAGTTCCCCTTAAACATATTGAGGGTCCAAAATGGCCCTATATGCTTTGCATACATTCCTAGAATACTAAACTATTTGAGTGTACTTTTATTTGGATTGGGCCCAAGAGTTGGCCGCTGACTAAATTGTTCACTAGGTAACTCAAAGTTCTATGTGTGTTATTTACTATAACAATGAAGTTTTCCACTACCTCTAGCATTCCAAGTTGTACCTTTATACTCTGCTAGTCTTCAGCTGCTATATATTTAAGAGTTTAATACTTTCTGTGCTATCATTAGTTACTATTTTCAGGGGGTTTTGGTGCTCACATACTCAGCGCAAGTCTTGCTGCGCCTGCCTATGTGTGGCGAGGCTAAAATTAAGTAAAACTTAATTTTCGTCACATAAGTCCTTGCACTGAATATGTGATATCGATTTGCGACGTGGTTCTATGTTAGCTTATGGGAGTAAAAATTGCGGGCGACGGGTGAAATATATGCGACACATTTACATGCAGCGCTGTATATGTGATACCAAAACAGCGGAAAACCCAGCGTTGCCGGCTTTTGCGGGCACCGCTGCATATGTAATCTTGCCCCATATTCACCTAGATTACAAGTTTTGCGCTATAGAGGGTGCGAAACGAACGCAACAAATTTGCGTTATTTCACTCTCCATAGCACTGCCATTACGAGTTTTGAAAAAGCCGCCTTGTGCGCGCGATATGGCTGCGTTAAGCTCCATACCGCACAAAATACAACTTGTGCACACTTTCCCCATAGACATCAATAAGGAGAGAGTGTTATGCGATCGCGGAATGAAAAGCTCCGTAACACAACCCCATTGATGTCTATGGGGGAAAAAAAGTTACGTTTAAACCTAACACCCTAACATAAACACCACGTCTAAACACCCACATCATCGCCGACACCTACATAAACTTATTAAGCCCTAATCTGCCGCCCCCAACATCGCCGCCACCAAAATAAATCTATTAACCCCTAATCTGCCACTCCCGATATCGCCGCCACTATACTAAAGTTATTAACCCCGATTCACCCGCACCCCATCGCCCACACTATAATAAAGATATTAACCCCTATTCCGCCGCTCCCCGACATCACAATACACTAAATTAAGCTATTAACCCCTGGCCTCCCACATCACTGCCACTAAATAAACCTATTAACGCTGCAGAATCTGTTGGCGCTCTACAAATAACCGATAATAATAATAACCCCTAAATTGACAGCCCCACACATTGCCAAAAACTAAATTAAACTATTACCCCCTAAACCTAACAACCCCCTAACTTTAAATTAAAATTACAAGATTCCTATCTTAAAATAAATAAAAAAACTTACCTGGGAAATTAAAAAATCTAAGTTTAAACTATAAATTAAACTAAAATTACTATTATACTACTATTATAGCTACTTAAATTCTATTGGCTGATTTGACTAGCCAATAGAATTTCAGTAGCTCTCATCCTATTGGCTGATTTGAACAGCCAATAGGATTTCAGTAGCTCTCATCCTATTGGCTGATTTGAATTTTAAAAATCAAATCAGCCAATAGGAATGCAAGGGACGCCATTTTGAAAAAGCTCCCTTGCAATAGAGATTCAGAATATGGCTGCGACCGTATGAAGAGGATGCTCCGCGCCGGATGTCTTCAGGATTGAGCTGCTCCGCACTGCTGGGTTGAAGATAGAAGATGCCACCTGGATGAAGATAGAAGACGCCACCTGGATGGATGAAGACCTCGCCGCCTGGATGAAGACTTCTCGCCGCCTGGATGAGGATGGATGTCCGGACTTCAAAAACTGTAAGTGGATCGTCGGGGGTTAGTGTTAGGTTTTTTTTTAACTTTTTTTGGGTGGATTTTTTTTTTTAGATTAGGGTTTGGGCTTGTCTTAGAAAGAGCTGAATGCCCTTTTAAGGGAAATGCCTATACAAATGCCATTTTCAGGGCAATGGGTAGCTTAGGTTTTTTTTTTAGAGTTAGGTTTTTTATTTTGGAGGGTTGGTTGGGTGGTGGGTTTTACTGTTGGGGGGTCTTTGTATATTTTTTCAGGGAAAAGAGCGGATTTCTTTAGGTCAATGCCTTACAAAAGGTCCTTTAAAGGGCTATTGGTAGTTTATTGTAGGCTAGGGCTTTTTTATTTTGTGTGGGCTTTTTTATTTTGTGTGGGCTATTAAATTTAGTTTCTTTTTCATTTCCCAGATAAGTTTTTATTTATTTTAAGATAGGGATCTTGTAATTTTAATTTAAAGTTAGGGGGTTGTTAGGTTTAGGGGTTAATAGTTTAATTTAGTTTTTGGTGATGTGGGGGCTGTCGGTTTAGGGGTTAATAGGTTTATTTAGTGGTAGTGATGTGGGAGGCCAAAGGTTTAGGGGTTTAGTGGCGGCGATGTCGGGGAGCGGCGGAATAGGGGTCAATATCTTTATTATAGTGTGGGCGATGTTGGGGTGCGGGGGAATAGGGGTTAATAACTTAAGTATAGTGGCGATGATGTTGGGGAGCGGACAAATAGGGGTTAATAAATGTTAGTGGCGGCCATGATGGGAACGGCAGATTAGGGGGTTAATAACTTTAATATAGTGTTTGCGATGCGGGAGGGCCTTGGTTTAGGGGTATATAGGTAGTTTATAGGTGTTAGTGTACTTTGTAACACTTTAGTTATGAGTTTTGTGTAATAGTTTTGTTGCGTAAAACTCATAACTACTGGTCTTCAGATTGCGAAATTGATCGTGTCAGTATAGGGTGTAACACAAGCTTTGTAGCCTCAATGCAAAACTTGTAATTGCAGTGCTATGGAAATCCCATGCAAAAATGTAATTTTTTCGAGTGGGGGACTGACGTTGCGTTACAGACTAAACGGCTTGTGGTATAGCTATACTGACAAGACTCGTAATGGCTGCGTTGCTGTTTTAACGCTGAAATTTTTTCAACGTTAAAACAAGAACGCAAAACTCATAATCTAGGTGTGTGTTAGGTAATAGGGTGCAAGTATCTTGGCACCCCAAAAACTGTCCTGTATCTAACTCAAAGTTGTATGTGTGTTATTACTATAACAATATGTATCTAATGTTTTTCAATATTTCTAGTTGTATATATGAACCTATATACTCTTATGCCAGTCGTCAGCGGCTATATATATATGAGTTTAATATGAGCTATTTTTAGTTATATTTTATGCAATTAGTACAAAATGTTTTTATGGTACTGCTTTAACCATGGGCACAAACTATTTGACCTGTTATATAGTTTAATAGAAAAATAATCACCACATGTGAGTGTTGTCTCTCATGGAAATGGTTTCTAACTATTTACTTATGTTGTTAGCTATGCATAGAAGTCAAGGGTCCAAGAGTGCTGCTATCATCTAAATACACCTCCTATGTCTCATACAGTTGGCATTAGAGGCCCAAGAGAGTCCTTATTAAGTCCAGGAGGTAGAAAATGAGAGACCATGGGCCTGATCCGATATGCAGCGTTGCCCGCAAAAGCCGGCGACGCCAGATTTTACGCTGGTTTGGTATCACATATACGGCATAGCATACAACATACACCCGTATATTTCACCCGTCGCCCGCAAATTTTACTCCCATAGGCTAACATGGGACCGCGTCGTAAGTCGGTATCCAATATCCAGTGCAAGGCCTTACGTGGCGAAAATTGAGAAATCTTACTCCATTTTAACCTCTCCATAAAATGCACCTGTAGCAGGCCTTGCGCTGAGTATTGGAGCACCGTAACACCCTAAATTGCCTTCCAAAAAAAACCCTAACACCTAACGCATGTGCAATGTCTATCTACCTATCAACTGCATTCCCTAATAAAGTGTATTAACCCCTAAACCACCGCTCCCGGAGCTCACGCCACCTACATTATATGTATTAACCCCTAAACCGCCGCTCCCGGACCCTGCCACACATAAATAAAGTGTTTAACCCCTAAACCGCCGCTCCCAGACCCCGCCGCCACCTACATTAAATATATTACCCCCTAATCTGACCCCCCTACACCGCCGCCACCTACATTAAATATATCAACCCCTAATCTGACCCCCTATTCCGCCGCCACCTACATTAAATGTATTAACCCCTAATCTGACCCCCCTACACCGCCGCCACCTACATTAAAAATATATTACCCCCTAAACCTAAGTCTAACCCTAACACCCCCCTAACTTAATTATTATTTAAATAAATCTAAATAATATTAATATTATTAACTAAATTATTCCTATCTAAAACTAAATACTTACCCTAAGATAACTACAATATAATTAATAATTACATTGTAGCTATTTTAGGATTTATATTTATTTTACAGGTAACTTTATATTTATTTTAACTAGGTACAATAGCTATTAAATAGTTAGTAACTATTTAATAGCTACCTAGTTAAAATAATTACAAAATTACCTGTAAAATAAATCCTAACCTAAGTTACAAATACACCTAACACTACACTATCAATAAATTAATTAAATAAATTAACTACAATTATCTATAATAAAATACAATTAAATAAACTAAACTATATTACAAAAATTACAGAAAATAAAAAAATATTACAAGACGTTTAATCTAATTACACCTAATCTAAGTCCCATAATAAAATAAAAAAGCCCACCAAAATAATAAAATTTCCCTACCCTAGACTAAATTACAAAGTAATCAGCTCTTTTACCAGCCCTTAAAAGGGCTTTTTGCGGGGCATTGCCCCAAAGTAATCAGCTCTTTTACCTGTTAAAAAAAAGAAATACAATATCCCCCCAACATTACAACCCACCACCCACACACCCCTACTCTAAAACCCACCCGATCCCCCTTAAATAAAGCTAACACTACCCCATTGAAGATCACCCTACCTTGAGCCATCTTCACCCAGCTGAGCACCACTGGTCATCCGATGCGGCAGAAGAGGACATCCAGACCAGCAGAAGTCTTCATCCGATCGGCATCTTCTATCTTCACCCTTCCGGCGATGAGCGGCTCCATCTTGAAGACCTCTGGCGCGGAACATCCTTCTCGCCCGACAACTACCCGACGAATGACTGGTCCTTTAAATGATGTCATCCAAGATGGCGTCCCTCGAATTCCAATTGGCTAATAGGATTCTATCAGCCAATCGGAATTAAGGTAGCTATTTTAGGATTAATATTTATTTTACAGGAAACTTTGTATTTATTTTAACCAGGTACAATAGCTATTAAATAGTTAATAACTATTTAATAGTTACCTAGTTAAAATAATTACAAATTACCTGTAAAATAAATCCTAACCTAAGTTACAATTAAACCTAACACTTCACTATCAATAAATAAATTAAATAAACTACCTACAATTATCTACAATTAAACCTAACACTACACTATCAATAAATTAATTAAATACAATACCTACAAATAAATACATTTAAATAAACTAACTAAAGTACAAAAAATAAAAAAGAACTAAGTTACAAAAAAATAAAAAAATATTTACAAACATTAGAAAAATATTAGAACAATTTTAAACTAATTACACCTACTCTAAGCCCCCTAATAAAATAACAAAGCCCCCTAAAATAAAAAAATGCCCTACCCTATTCTAAATTAAAAAAGTTCAAAGCTCTTTTACCTTACCAGCCCTGAAAAGGGCCATTTGCGGGGCATGCCCCAAATAATTCAGCTCTTTTGCCTGTAAAAAAAAACATACAATACCCCCCCCAACATTACAACCCACCACCCACATACCCCTAATCTAACCCAAACCCCCCTTAAATAAACCTAACACTAAGCCCCTGAAGATCTTCCTACCTTATCTTCACCATGCCAGGTTCACCGATCGATCCAGAAGAGCCTCCGATGTCTTGATCCAAGCCCAAGCAGGGGCTGAAGAGTGACATACATCCTCCGGCTGAAGTCTTGATTCAAGCGGGCAGAAGAAGACATCCGGACCGGCAAACATCTTCATCCAAGGCGCATCTTCTATGTTCTTCAATTCGATGACAACCGGCTGATCTTCAAGACATCCAGCGCGGATCCATCCATCTTCACCGACGACTTCCCGACGAATGACGGTTCCTTTAAGGGACGTCATCCAAGATGGCGTCCCTCGAATTCCGATTGGCTGATAGGATTCTATCAGCCAATCGGAATTAAGGTAGGAAAATTCTGATTGGCTGATGGAATCAGCAAATCAGATTCAAGTTCAATCCGATTGGCTGATCCAATCAGCCAATCAGATTGAGATCGCATTCTATTGGCTGTTCCGATCAGCCAATAGAATGCGAGCTCAATCTGATTGGCTGATTGAATTTTCCTACCTTAATTCCGATTGGCTGATAGAATCCTATCAGCCAATCGGAATTCGAGGGACGCCATCTTGGATGACGTCCCTTAAAGGAACCGTCATTCGTCGGGAAGTCGTCGGTGAAGATGGATGGATCCGCGCTGGAGGTCTTGAAGATCAGCCGGTCGTCATCGGATTGAAGAACATAGAAGATGCGCCTTGGATGAAGATGTTTGCCGGTCCGGATGTCTTCTTCTGCCCGCTTGAATCAAGACTTCAGCCGGAGGATGGATGTCACTCTTCAGCCCCTGCTTGGGCTTGGATCAAGACATTGGAGGCTCTTCTGGATCGATCGGTGAACCTGGCATGGTGAAGATAAGGTAGGAAGATCTTCAGGGGCTTAGTGTTAGGTTTATTTAAGGGGGGTTTGGGTTAGATTAGGGGTATGTGGGTGGTGGGTTGTAATGTTGGGGGGGGGGTATTGTAATGTTTTTTTTTTACAGGCAAAAGAGCTGAATTATTTGGGGCATGCCCCGCAAAGGGCCCTTTTCAGGGCTGGTAAGGTAAAAGAGCTTTGAACTTTTTTAATTTAGAATAGGGTAGGGCATTTTTTTTATTTTGGGGGTCTTTGTTATTTTATTAGGGGGCTTAGAGTAGGTGTAATTAGTTTAAAATTGTTCTAATATTTTTCTAATGTTTGTAAATATTTTTTTATTTTTTGTAACTTAGTTCTTTTTTATTTTTTGTACTTTAGTTAGTTTATTTAAATGTATTTATTTGTAGGTATTGTATTTAATTAATTTATTGATAGTGTAGTGTTAGGTTTAATTGTAGATAATTGTAGGTAGTTTATTTAATTTATTTATTGATAGTGTAGTGTTAGGTTTAATTGTAACTTAGGTTAGGATTTATTTTACAGGTAATTTGTAATTATTTTAACTAGGTAACTATTAAATAGTTATTAACTATTTAATAGCTATTGTACCTGGTTAAAATAAATACAAAGTTGCCTGTAAAATAAATATTAATCCTAAAGTAGCTACAATATAATTATAATTTATATTGTAGCTATATTAGGGTTTATTTTACAGGTAAGTATTTAGCTTTAAATAGGAATAATTTATTTAATAAGAGTTCATTTATTTTGTTAGAATAAAATTATATTTAATTTAGGGGGGTGTTAGGGTTAGGGTTAGAATTAGCTTTAGGGGTTAAAAAATTTATTATAGTAGCGGTGAGCTCCGGTTGGCAGATTAGGGGTTAATACTATTTATTATAGGGTTATTGAGGCGGGAGTGAGGCGGATTAGGGGTTAATAACTTTATTATAGTAGCGGTGAGCTCCGGTCGGCAGATTAGGGGTTAATAATTGTAGGTAGGTGGCGGCAACGTTGGGGGCGGCAGATTAGGGGTTAATAAATATAATATAGTGGTCGGCGGTGTTAGGGGCAGCAGATTATTGGTTCATAGGGATAACGTAGGTGGCAGCGGTGTGCGGTCGGCAGATTAGGGGTTAAAACATTTTAATAGAGTGGCGGCGATGTGGGGGGACCTCGGTTTAGGGGTACATAGGTAGTTTATGGGTGTTAGTGTACTTTAGAGCACAGTAGTTAAGAGTTTTATAAACCGGCGTTAGCCCAGAAAGCTCTTAACTACTGACTTTTTTCTGCGGCTGGAGTTTTGTCGTTAGATTTCTAACGCTCACTTCAGCCACGACTCTAAATACCGGCGTTAGAAAGATCCCATTGAAAAGATAGGATACGCAAATGGCGTAGGGGGATCTGCGGTATGGAAAAGTTGCGGCTGCAAAGTGAGCGTTAGACCCTTTCCTGACTGACTCCAAATACCAGCGGGCAGTAAAAACCAGCGTTAGGAGCCTCTAACGCTGGTTTTGACGGGCTACCGCCCAACTCTAAATCTAGGCCTTAATTCCTGTAAAATACCTGTAAAGTAAATATAAATCCTAAAATAGCTGCAATGTAATTATTAATTATATGGTAGCTATCTTAGGGTTTATTTTATAGGTAAGTATTTAGTTTTAAATAGGAATAATTTAGTTAATAATATTAATATTATTTAGATTTATTTAAATAATAGTTAGGGGGGTGTTAGGGTTAGACTTAGGTTTAGGGGTAATATATTTAATGTAGGTGGCAGCTGTGTAGGGGAGTCAGATTAGGGGTTGATAAATTTAATGTAGGTGGCGGTGGTGTAGGGGAGTCAGACTAGGGCTTGATACATTTAATGTAGGTGGTGGCGGTGTAGGTGGGTCAGATTATGGGTTAATAAATTGAATGTAGGTGGCGGCAGGGCCCGGGAGCGGCGGTTTAGGGGTTAATACATATAATGTAGGTGGCGGTGAGCTCCGGGAGCGACGGTTTAGGGGTTAATACATATAATGTAGGTGGTGGTGGGCTCCGGGAGCGGTGGTTTAGGGGTTAATACATATAATGTAGGTGGCGGTGGGCTCCGGGAGCTGCGGTTTAGGGGTTAATACTAGGATAGGCTTATTGCGATGTGGGCTATGGCGGTTTAGGGGATAATAATTAAGCTTATTGCGTTGTGGGGGTTGTCGGTCTAGGGGTTAATACATTTATTATTAGGAGTGAGAGAGGGGGATTGCAGATATAGGGGTATACGTGTCGGGATGATGTTTGGGAGGCGTGTTAGACAGTTACGGGAGATTTGATATGTTAGTTAGTTTTTTTAGGCGCCGGCAGTTTCCGTAAGTAACTGGCGACTCCAGAAATTTGTATTTATCTCATTTCTGGACATCGCTGGTTTATCCGCCATACGGCACTTTAGCAACTGCCGTCACCATATATGTAATACCCCGATGTGCGAGGTGAAACTACGGGTGGCGTGGGTTCCCTCGCTTGCGCAGAAAACTATGCCGTATATCGGATCGCGCCCCATGTCTTTCTTCTGCTACTGGTGTACTAGCACTGTTCAGGTTATAAGCATATTGTACATAGATATTCTGTACGTCCTTTGCATTTATATATACTCACAGATATTGTTAAGTAATGGAGTGCAAGTATTTTGGTACCTCAAAAACTGTCCTGTATCTTCATAAGTTACTGGTTGTATCCTATTTTTTACTGTACAGCTGTTAGAGTTTGTAATGGATTTCTGTATATTCTACAATATTTATATGTACTTGTCATCCCTGAAAATAGTCTCTTAATAAAAATAATAATAATAAAAAAAGAAAAAAAAAAGTGCATAATGGAGCAGAAAAGGGGACAAGTGTGCAGCAAAAACCACCTGTAAGTCAGAGAGAAATAAGGGAAATAAAATAATTAATATGTGAAAGGATTATGGTATTTCCTAGACATGTGCACATTTGTAAATATGGATATTCGTGTCATTTTCATGAAACTAATATCCAAACAAATGCAGCTCGAAATTGAAAGAATTTGAATGAATAATGAAGAATCCGTCAGTGTACATTAATTTTCTTTAAATAGTTAAAATACCTTTAGCACGTAGAAGAGCCGCACTAATCACATCTTCTTCTTCGCAGAGCTCCGGCTGCGGTAATAGGAGGCTAAGCACGGCAGCTCGCTTCCTATTAGCGGGCCCCCGGGCTCTGTGAAGAAGGATCGGAATTAGCGCGGCTCTCCGGTTCACTATAGGTAAGTATTTTACACTACAGATGAACTTTTTCCCCTGTAGCAAAGGACCATTTACATTCATTTAACAAAACGAAATGTAAATGTTCCACGTATGGTTGGTATTAGTTTAGTATGAAATGGGGCAAATACCAAATAACACGGGCAACAAATATTCTACATATGAAGCATTTGGAATATTTGGAACAAATGATTTGACAAAACTGATAATTTTAGCGTGCACATGTCTAGTATCCCCCACCTGTACTAAAGTTGTCCTTTGAATATTTAGGTTTTTTGGCTTTGTTAGCACCCCAATAAAATATAAAGCTTTGAATTGTCCAGTGGTATACTTATTAAATGAATATGACTATTCAAAGAAATAGATAACCAGTCCTGGATAAAGCTTTATTGCAAATAACAATAAAATTAGTATTAAACTGTGCAGAGTGTTAAAGGGATAGGAAAGTCAAAATTAAACTTGCATGATTTAGATAGAGCATGTCATTTAAGACACTTTTAAATGTACTTCTATTTTCAAATGTGCTTTGTTCTCTTAGTATCCCTTGTTAAAAATGAATACACACATATCATACACTAGTGGGAGCTGCTGCTAATTGGTGCCTGCACACATTTGTCTCTTGTGATTGGCTAAATAGATATGTTCAGCTTCAGTAGTGCAATGTTGTCCCTTCAGCAATGGATAACAAGAGAATGAAGAACATTTGATAATAGAATTAAATTGGAAAGTTGTTAAAAATTGTATGTTCTATCTGAATCATAAAAGAAAATTTTGGGGTTTACTATCCCTTTAACTCAGTGCAGAAGATGATTTATTTATTTGTATTACATTTTTAAGAGAATACAATTACAAGATATATAATCTAGTAAACTATTCTACACTACCAAAAACATCTGACAGTTGGAAAAGATTAAAAAAATAGAGGAGAAAGTCTCTCACCACCTGCCACTAATATTTTTACCCTTTGTCGATTCATGATTACTTATAATTTGTGATATATTTCACTATGACAAAAGTATAATTAGTTGACATTAACAAATAGGAAACGGGCATGAACTGATGATAAAGCCTTTGGTCTATGAGAAGGAGAAAATAAATATATACATTAATAGTTTTAATAGTTCAAAGTACCTAAAAGCATCTGCACATTAGCTAAAGGAACATACAACTGTTCTTAGGACTCGCATTAAGCATGGAGTTCGCATAGGAAATGCAGACGGCCACACTTAGGGGTCCATTTATGAAATTGCAGGAGAGCAATGTACCCAGGCAGGGAACCTGTCTTCCCATGTTTGCAGCCAGTGAGACAGCATTAGCTAGTGGAACTTATTATTGCAGACTCACTAGTCACCCCAGATGCTGCGTCTTAACTTGTGTTCCAGGCTCCCATTGGCAAGGCTCAGACGATGCATTTGCAACTTCATAAATGGAGCCTATAGAACAGACAGTCATACTATAATATCACCATAGTGATAGTGTCATAGTGTAGGAAGTAATAGTTGACAAAATATAACTTGGTAGCTGCTGCAACTATCTATTGATATTAACAGTTATGCAGCTTTGTTAAGCACCTGTCATTATCATTAGTGATGCTCATAAGATTTAGGCGTAACTCACCACATTTACTGTATTAGCTACTTTGTCATAGAGTTTAAGTAGAGAGCTATTAATAGTGCAAGGAATTACAAGTGCATGGTAAAACAGAAGTGCCAGAAAATGTTTAGCGTGGCAACATCTCTTTAGTGCACCCTTTACTTTCAATGGATGGTTTGGCCGCAGCTAAAGGCAGGCAAAGGACTTTAACATAGACATACATACATAAACATGTCTAAAAATATATATGTGTATATACTGTATGTACATATATATATCTAACAGCTTCACACTCCTCGCAACACAGCTTTTTGTTACTCACTTGTCTTTTAATTCCACAATCTCATCCTAACGTTCTTTGTCAAGGACATTCCTTCAATTCACAGCATATTTTTGAATATGCTGTGAATTGAAGTAATACCTTTGACAAAGGTCCAGTGCCTGGACCAAAACGTTGGGATGAGATTGTGGAAATTAAAAGACAAGTGAATTCCAAAAAGTTGTGTTGCGAGGTGCATGAAGCTGTTATATTAATTTGGATCTCTGCACCAGCAGACAACTAAACAGAGGGAGTGTCGTGGTAAGACTGTATATATATATATATATATATATATATATATATATATATATATATATGTCTATACAGTTGCAAGAAAATGTATGTGAACCCTTTGGAATGATATGGATTTCTGCACAAATTGGTCATAAAATGTGATCTGATCATCATCTAAGTCACAACAATAGACAATCACAGTCTGTTTAAACTAATGTTAAACTAATGCCATGTTTTTATTGAACACACCATGTAAACATTCACAGTGCAGGTGGAAAAAGTATGTGAACCCTTGGATTTAATAACTGGTTGAACCTCCTTTGGCAGCAATAACTTCAACCAAACATTTCCTGTAGTTGCAGATCAGACGTGCACAACGGTCAGGAGTAATTCTTGACCATTCCTCTTTACAGAACTGTTTCAGTTCAGCAATATTCTTGGGATGTCTGGTGTGAATCGCTTTCTTGAGGTCATGCCACAGCATCTCAATCGGGTTGAGGTCAGGACTCTGACTGGGCCACTTCAGAAGGAGTATTTTCTTCTGTTTAAGCCATTCTGTTGTTGATTTACTTCTATGCTTTGGGTCATTGTCCTTTTGCAACACCCATCTTCTGTTGAGCTTCAGCTGGAAGACAGATGGCCTTAAGTTCTCCTGCAAAATGTCTTGATAAACTTGGGAATTCATTTTTCCTTCGATGATAGCAATCCGTCCAGGCCCTAACGCAGCAAAGCAGCCCCAAACCATGATGCCCCCACCACCATACTTCACAGTTGGGATGAGGTTTTGATGTTGGTGTGCTGTGCCTCTTTTTCGCCACACATAGTGTTGTGTGTTTCTTCCAAACAACTCAACTTTGGTTTCATCTGTCCACAGAATATTTTGCCAGTACTGCTGTGGAACATCCAGGTGCTCTTGTGCAAACTGTAAACGTGCAGCAATGTTTTGTTTGGACAGCAGTGGCTTCCTCTGTGGTATCCTCCCATGAAATCCATTCTTGTTTAGTGTTTTACGTATTGTAGATTCGCTAACAGGGATGTTAGCATTTGCCAGTGACTTTTGTAAGTCTTTAGCTGACACTCTAGGATTCTTCTTCACCTCATTGAGCAGTCTGCACTGTGCTCTTGCAGTCATCTTTACAGGATGGCCACTTCTAGGGAGAGTAGCAGCAGTGCTGAACTTTCTCCATATATAGACAATTTGTCTTACCGTGGACTGATGAACAGCAAGGCTTTTGGAGATACTTTTATAACCCTTTCCAGCTTTATGCAAGTCAACAATTCTTAATCGTAGGTCTTCTGAGAGCTCTTTTGTGCTAGGCATCATTCACATCAGGCAATGCTTCTTGTGAAAAGCAAACCCAGAACTGGTGTGTGTTTTTTATAGGGCAGGGCAGCTGTAACCAACACCTCCAATCTCATCTCATTGATTGGACTCCAGTTGGTTGACATCTCACTCCAATTAGCTCTTGGAGATGTCATTAGTCTAGGGGTTCACATACTTTTTCCACCTGCACTGTGAATGTTTACATGGTGTGTTCAATAAAAACATGGCAACATTTCATTCTTTGTGTGTTATTAGTTTAAGCAGACTGTGATTGTCTATTGTTGTGATTTAGATGATGATCAGATCACATTTTATGACCAATTTGTGCAGAAATCCATATCATTCCAAAGGGTTCACATACTTTTTCTTGCAACTGTATATGTGTATAGCCCTTTGCAGTTAAGTAGATAAAGCCATGTAAAAACATATTTATGCAATATTCATATTTAATAAAGTGTTATACTGTGTATTTACTGTAAATATTTTACATTCCAATGTTCTGCACATAGGGGAATATTTTCTTTGTATTTCTAAATAGATTTTCGTACATATACTATAGCTGTATATAATCATGTATATATACCACATATAGGTATAGATATTTATTGTACCAAAAAAAACACATCAGGTATATGTAGAAATATGTATTTATGAATAAACAGAACATATTCTGCTATGTGAAAAACATTGTAATGTGAAATATTAATATTTTCACATTGGGTTAGCACAAATGAGAATATGCGTTTAGGTTTACGCGAGAGTGGGTGTTTTTTTCTCCATTGACTTCTATGGGGGAATACGTGAACGCACACGTAATATTCTAACTTAAGCTTTTTGCGCTTGTCGGGTTAGCATGAGTGAAAACAGTTTACTTTCAATTCATAATACGAGTGCAACCTCACAAGCACAAAAATCTTACTTCTAGCGCAATTAATGCTCAAGTGGGAGCATTAATTAGTGCTCCACTTGCAATCTCTCTCTCATTTTTCTTCTATGTGAAGAACAAATGTGTATTTCAACTCTTTCTTAACGCACCTTTGGCAAAATTAGATTAAAATTTTAGAGTGTGTCCCATAGAAGTTTATGAGGAGAGAGTGTCAGAATGGCCTCCATGTCGGCATTTAAGGATGTTGGGCGGACATGATTCGCTACAACGAATCATGTCTGCCTGACATGATAAATTGGCCCTATAATGGGAGAGCAAGAATAAGAGCGTTATTAATTTAACTTAAACTGTGTTTTTGTGCTTCACTTGTAATCTAGGCCTTTCTTTCCTGTAAGAAATGAAGGGTGGATCAAGTCTCCATCAGTAGGACTACTCATTGTGTGTCCCAAAACTTAAACAATTTACTGTATCCTATTTGAATATGTATCAAATATTTTTTTATTTTTTTTAAAAAACAGACATTAAACATTATGAAAATGTGTATTGGATTAAAATGATCTTCATTTGCAATAATGTACAATATCTTTCTAATGAGCAATAATATTTATAGTAAAGTTTTACCTTAAAAGTGCCTCCGACAGATACCACAGCACTAATTAACAGCAGAAGCATTTTATATTTGTGATCCCATGAAAAATCCACTGAAAATATCGGCCAGCATTGTTATCTACCAAAAACAAGAGCAAGATTGTGCTCAACCCCACTGGTTGCTGGTCCATTGGGTCAGTGAGGGTAGTGCCCCTCCATATGCCCACATAATGTCTTCTTCTAATTATTATTATTATTATTATTATTATTATGCTTTTCTTAATTTCTTAATTTATATTTTTTTCTTTAAATAGTGCAATTTTATTTAATGTTTGTGCTATTCTACACGGAATCATGAATCCTTAACATTTTAAACAACTTTCCAGTTTATTTCTATTATCAAATTTGCTTATTCTCTGTGTCATTTGTTAAAGGAGCAATGCACTACTGAGTGCTAGCTGAACACTTTGGATAAGCCAGTTACAAGAGGTATATATATATGCAGCCACCAATCAGCAGCTAACTCCCAATAGTTCATTGCTGCTGCCTGTTCCTGAGCCTACCTAGGTATGCTCCTGACAACATATAACAAGATAATGAGAAAATAGACGTACATTGGAAAGTTTTTCATACACCAGTTAATTTTTTATGCAATCTGCAAGATATCTGCAAAAAGCTGCACGTAGATTGTCTGCATCCCAATTCGTCTCAGCAGCCAGGGTAAAAAACTCTACAGCATATTGTGCCTTAGTTCTAGTGTCTTGCTGTAGACGGCAGATATTTAAAAAGCCTCTGCAGTCTTCAGTTTCACCCCTAAATTTTTCAGGCAAGGAAAGTTTGGGTGGCACAGAAGAAACTGCTTGGACTGGCATAGAAACAGGTGTCTGAACTGGTGTAGGGCAGGACTGCAGCAAGGATTTCACCATACTTGTGAGCCTGTAAAGCTTAGCATCCAGGGAAGAAAGAGGTTTCTCATGGGTATTAATTAACTGTCCCTGGTGCATTATAGCCTTAACTACCTCAGCTGGGTCCACTGTCATAGTGGCCGGTTTATTATGTAAGATACCAGCTACAAGGTTCTGCCTCCACTACTCATTGGCCGCTAGAAGGGAGATCCCCTAGCTTTTGGTAACGTCAGTGAAGCTAAGGCTGAAGAATAAGGGAAAAATTGAGTCAAGCAAGCAAAGTCGGCAACAATCAGGCAGTGTGGTACAAAACCAGGATCTAGGAGAATAGTCTAGGACAGGCAGAGGTCTAAACACAATCTGGCAGCAAAGTACAGAAATGGCAGGCATAGGAGCAGTCAGGAATCAGGCAAAATGTCTCAACGAAAATCCAGCAGAAAACACAGGACCAGCACACCCAGTAAATGAATCTAAATAAACGTCTCAGAATACAGGAAGTGCTGGGTATTTATGGACTGGAGTTAATTGCACATTTGCTGCAGCTGGCAGGTAAGTGGAACCAAAGAGTCCAAAAAACAAAAGTAGTGTACTGATCTAGGAAATAATTGTAGTAATAACTGAAGCCACAACTGAAGCCGTAACTGAAGCGTACCTGTGGCTACATGGTGGAGCTTCAGCACTAACAACTGAAAGATGCAGGACAAACCCCACGTGGTTATTTCCATTAAACAGGTGTGGGACAGAAAGGTACGTGACAGAGTATCTCTTTGATTAAACGTGTCTTCTTTTTTTGTATTACCTTTGTTCACTTTATACTGACTAATAATCTGACTGTTCCTAATTCCCCTATAGCTTGTGAATTTTAAACGGCATTATTAATCTACGCTATTGTCATTGGTTAACTCATCATCAGGCATTGGTGCAGACATAAAAATCATATTAAATGTAAAATGTATGTTTATTATTGAAATTAATGTGTAAAAAATGTTATTTGTCAAGGTGTTTAACTAGGAAGGGCTATATTTGTATGTGTTTATGTATATATGTGTTTATATGTGTACATATGTATGTGCACAAATACATATATACACAAACAACACATGTATACACATACAAATATATACACACACATACATATATATATATATATACACACACAAACATACACATATAAATATATATACATCTATACACCTTGACATATAACATAGCCCTTTAAAACAAAGTGAAGAGGGGCACTGTAGAAAAATATAGACATCCAAAGGCAGCGATGTTGAGCGGACATGATTTGCTATAGTGTGTCCGCACGAAATGTTATAAATCTACCACTAATAAATGTAATAAATCTACCCCAAATCATCTGGAGCATTGCATGGCAGGTAATAGTACTGTGATCTAGTGCTGTTGAAAATGGATAGCATTCTTGTAAAACTGCTGCCATATAGTGCTCGTAGAAATGGACCGGCTCCTAAGCATACGGTCATGCTTTCCAACAAAGGTTACCAAGAGTACAAAGAAAAATTGATATAAGAGGTAAATTAGAAAGTTGTTTAACGTTGAATGTTCTATCTAAATTAAGAAAGAAAAGTATTGGGTTTCATATCCCTTTAAACTATAAACTGCTTAGCGGTCTGAATTATGCAAGATCTTTTAAAAAACTTTCCAATTTACTTCTATTATCTAATTTGCTTCATTCTCTTGATATCCTTCATTGAAACACATATCTAAATAGGTTCAGGAGCTGTTGACTGGTGTCTTCACATAGATGCCTTGTGTTATTGGCTCACCAATGTGCATTGATATTTGTGCAACAAAGGATACCTAAAGAATGAAGCAGATTAGATAATGTAAGTAACCTGAAATTATGTTTAAAATTGTATTCTCTATCTGAATCATGAAATAATTTTTTGGGGTTTCGTGTCCCTTTAAGCTTAATTATTATCTTAATCGTTATGAGAGTTAAAATCAAAATGATGCATTACCTGATTAGATATCCAATTCGGAACAACATAGCACACAGTTAATTAGGAAGGTTAAAGCTCATGCAGAAGAGAAGATAGCACAGTCAGTAAAACATGGGGACAAAACATTCTTTAGATATATCAGTGAAAGAAGAAAAAATAAGGTAGGAATAGTAAAATTGAAATCAGTTGATGGTAGAATAATAGAAGGAGATAAGCAGATTGCAGACTGTCTCAATGATTACTTCTGTTCTGTTTTCACTAAAGATTGTGAAGATACAATGTCTACATTAAGGGATGCAACACAAAATAGAAACAAGCTTAACAGTAATCTTTTTACAGAGGATGAGGTTTTGTTAGCATTATCAAAAATAAATGTTACAAAGGCAGTGGGTCCTGATAATATTCATCCAAGGGTTTTAAAAGAACTTCGATCAGTGCTAACTGTCCCATTAACTGATCTGTTTAATCAGTCACTATTAACAGGAGCTGTCCCAGATGATTGGAGAATAGCAAATGTAATACCCCTTCATAAAAAGGGCAGTAGAGAAGAATCTGGCAACTACAGGCCAGTTAGTTTAACTTCAGTAGTAGGGAAATTAATGGAAAGCCTCTTAAAAGAAAGAATTATGACTTACATAAAGACAAACAATTTAGAGGACCAAAATCAGCATGGTTTTACTTCAGGGAGATCATGTCAGACTAATCTAATTGACTTCTTTGATTATGTAACAAAAGTATTAGACAAGGGAGGAGCAGTTGATGTAGCATATCTAGATTTCAGCAAAGCATTTGACACCGTCCCACACAATAAACTTATTCACAAACTATATCTCCTTGGTCTAGATTCAAAAATTGTGAACTGGGTGGAATGCTGGCTTAAGGACAGAAAACAAAGTGTCTTAGTAAATGGAGTTCATTCAGCAGAGGGGGCTGTTACTAGTGGTGTTCCTCAGGGGTCAGTTCTGGGGCCTGTTTTGTTTAACATATTTATCTGCGATATCAGCAAAGGGCTACAGGGGAAAGTATGTCTCTTTGCAGATGATACAAAAATTTGCAACAGAGTGGATGTTCCAGGGGGGGTAGACAAAATGAGAAGTGATATACAACAATTGGAGGATTGGACAAATGACTGGGGTCTAAAGTTTAACACAGCAAAGTGTAAAATAATGCATTTAGGGAAGAAAAATCCAAATGTTAATTACAGACTCAATGACACTTTACTGACTGTTACAGACGAGGAACAGGACTTGGGAATTATTATTTCAGATGATTTAAAACTTAGTAAACAATGTAGTAATGCAGCGAGTAAGGCTAGCAGAATGCTTGGATGTATTGGTAGAGGTATTTGCAGCAGAAATAGTAAGGTTCTTATGCCACTTTATAGATCATTAGTTAGGCCTCATCTTGAGTATTGTGTGCAGTTCTGGAGACCATATCTTCAGAAGGATATTAACAAACTTGAATCTGTGCAAAGGAAGGCTACCAAAATGGTACATGGTCTAAAAAATAAAACTTACCAGGATAGGCTCAATGACCTAAATATGTATAGCTTAGAGGAGAGAAGGGAAAGAGGTGATATGATAGCAACTTTCAAGTACATTAAAGGGTTTAGTAAAACTGAGGCTGTGGGTATTTTACATAAAATGGAAAATTCAAGAACAAGGGGTCATGAGCTCAAGCTAAAGGGTAGTAGATTCAGAAGTAATTTGAGGAAGCACTTCTTTACAGAAAGAGTGATTGATTTATGGAATAAACTTCCTCAAGAGGTAGTAGCAACAAACACTGTGGGGGACTTTAAAAATGCATGGGACAAGCATAGGGCTATCCTACGAACTAGATAAGTTTATACTGTTAGGTAAGGTCGGGCAGACTTGCTGGGCCTATGGCTCTTATCTGCCGTCAATATCTATGTTTCTATGTTTCTATGTTTCTATATGTCTTTCTACTAATACGGTCGGTGTACTTATATGTGTTTTTGATGTCATATATATAAAATTACATAAAGATATAGATATATACAGATATATATAGGAACTATTAGTAACACAAACCCCCCCAAAAAACTTATATATGTGTCTATATTTGTATACATGTATAAATGTGTTTATATGTGTTTTACTGTATATTTACTGTAAATATTTCTCACCCCAATGTTCTTCAATTACAGGATAATGTTATTTTTATTCTTAAAGGGACAGTCAAGTCAAAATTAAACGTTTATGATTCAGATAGGGCATGCAGTTTTAAACAACTTTCCAATTTACTTTTAGCACCAAATTTGCTTTGCTCTCTTTGTATTCTTTGATGAAAGCTAAACCTAGGTAGGCTCAAACTGATTTCTAACCTGTCAAAAACTGCCTCTTATTTCAGTCCATTTTGACAGTTTTTCACAGTTAGACAGGGCTAGTTCATGTGTGCTATATAGATAACATTGTGCTCAATCCTGTGGAGTTATTAACGAGCACTGATTGGCTAAAATGCAAGTCCTGTTTGTTTTACCCCTGTGCAACTCCGTATTTCAGCGCTGCTTCTTATGAACACAGAAAACTCAACATTTATGCAATTAGCATTGGGTGTGCTAGTGTAAGGTGTTGCGGCTCATGCTTATTTACATGTACTGTTCCTTTAAGCCTGGGTTTTCTTCCCTATTTAAGGCCGCCTCCCAGACATTGCATTGCTGGATTATTGCAGACCAACCTCCTAAGGAACCTCCTTGATCGATTAGTCTGAAATCTTTACAGCACTTCCTTACGCTGCCTGCTCCTGCCTGATCCTCAACTGCTGTGCCTCTTGCTGACGTCGTCAGCTACAGACGAGAGAGCGTCTCTCACACATACCATCCGCCTTGCCACAGCTTCTCCTACTCTGCACCGGACCAAAGTTACACAGGTACAATCTGCACATCTCCTCACAGACCGGACCGGACTACCAGCTTCTACCTTTACTTACATCTTCCGTTCTGTGAGTTTAGTACCATCCGTGCTGCAAGGGAGCTGTGAGTACTATCTATCTTACTGCATAACATTGTTATATTCACTACTTGCCTGCCAGATTATTGTGTGTTAACTACCCATGTATTCACACACAGTCTGAAGCCTAGGCAAATAGCAAGTCGCAGAGTTAACCCTTACAGCTTTCTTAGTGGTGAACTCAGTGACACAAATAACCTTTTCAGTGAATATTATTATCAGACATTATTCTGAATACTGGAACTGTATTGTATTTACTTGAAGCAACTAATATAATTCGCAGAAGGCAATCCCTACTTTGTTAAGTTAACATTTATTGCATATTATTACATAATAATCCAGCCAAAAGAAATTCACACAGGTGTGTGTTGATTTACTTGATTGCATCATTTCTTTTGTTATACAGTTTCTGTTTGTACATTTACATTATGGATCCTACTCAGGTTGCTGGTCAAATACAAAGTCTCTCTGACAGGATTGACATTTTAACTAATTCCTTTCATGAGCTTCAGGTAGAAAATCAAGCTTTAAAAGCTTGTCTCAGGGAGGTGCTCTCCTCAAAGACTCCTTCCACTGAATCTCATCCTGAACCACTAGTCTCTGCACCTGAAAGATTTTCTGGAGACCGCTCCATTTTCAGGGAGTTTAGGAATTCGTGTAATTTGATGTTTGAACTAAAGCCAAAAACCTATCCCATGGATAGAGTCAAAGTGCTCACAGTGTTCTCCTATCTTAGAGGGGAGCCCAGGGCTTGGGCTGATTCCTTCTATGAACAACAATCTTATATCCTGGGTTCTCTAGATGGGTTTTTCTCTGAAATGACTGTACTTTATGACGATCCCTTCAAGCAGGTTTCTGCTGAGAATACTCTCAGGTCTCTAAGGCAACTAAAGAACCAAGTAGAGACATATATCACACAATTTAAGATTGCAGCCACAGATTCTCAGTGGAACCATGTCTCACTAAAGAACCAATTCAGATTGGGATTATCTGAGAACATAAAGGACGAGCTTTCTCGTACAGGCATACCTGATACCCTTGAAGAATTGTACAGTCTTTCAATCAGCATTGACAGACGTCTGAGGGAAAGACGCTCTGAAAAGACTAGCACTCCTAAAAAATATCTCTCCTCACCTACCTACATCAGCAAGGAGCTTGTGCAACCAATGGATATCGGGTTCATTAAGGGTCCTCTAAGTCCCCAAGAGAAGACTAGGAGGAAGAACCAAAACGTATGCATGTATTGCGCATCCCCTGCACATGTGGTAAAGGAATGCCCAGTCCTTAACAAACAAAAAATGGGTAAGGAATCTATCCTCCATCTCGATCCTATGGTACCACGTACCACAAACCCTTACATAACTGTTTCTCTTCTTTTACAGTGGGAACATCACAAGATTAATGCCACTTCTATCATCGACACCGGGTCTTTTGGGAATTTCATGCACTGGGGTTTTGTGAGAAAAAATAAAATACCACTTGTTACTAAGCAAAAAACAGTCTCAGTCAAAGTCATTGATGGTTCTTTACTTGCTGTCACACATCACACTTCTAGTATTCATCTCACAACTCCTATCGGTTATGCTGACCAGTTGTCTTTCAATGTTATAAATTCACCCATGTTTGATGTCATCTTAGGCATAAACTGGTTACACACACATAAACCAGTAATAAATTGGGAAAACCTTAGTTTACACTTTACTCCCCCACCTAATCATCAGGTCAGTTGTAACTTCAACTCTTCAATTTCTCAGGTATGTGACAATTCTCTGCCTATGCACTATAATCAGTACTCTGATGTCTTCAACAAAAAAGAAGCAGAGTCTTTACCACCCCACAGGGCCTACGATTGTCCCATTGACCTCTTACCAGGAGTCTCTATACCCTTTGGGCATATATACCCCCTCTCCAAACCCGAGCTTGAACACCTAAAAACTTATATAGATGAGAACTTGAGGAAGGGTTTTATAAGACATAGAACCTCTCCTGCTAGTGCGGGCATCTTTTTTGTTACGAACAAAGATGGTTCACTACGCCCGATTGTGGATTACAGGGAGCTAAACAAACGTACCCGCAAGAATAGGTATCCACTTCCCCTTATACCCGAGTTAATAGAACGACTACGTGGCTCCTCTGTTTTCACCAAATTGGATCTCAGGGGAGCATACAATCTTATCAGAGTAAGAGCAGGTGACGAATGGCTTACTGCATTCAGGACCAGATATGGCCTGTTTGAGTATACAGTAATGCCATTCGGGTTATGCAATGCACCTGCTACATTTCAGTGTCTCATCAATGACATCTTTAGAGACATTTTGGATATATATGTTGTTGTCTATTTGGACGACATTTTGATTTTCTCCCAACACCTTGTTGATCATAAAATCCATGTGGCTACTGTTCTAGAACGGTTGCGACAACATCAGTTGTATGCTAAATTAGAAAAATGTATTTTAGATTCCCAAGACATCACATTTTTAGGTTACCATATCACTCCTCATGGTATTAGAATGGAAAACAACAAAGTTCAAGCAATAAAAGACTGGCCTGTCCCCCGTTCTAAAAAGGATGTTCAACGATTTTTAGGATTTTCCAATTTTTATCGGAAGTTCATCCCAGGCTTTGCTGCTATTACAAAACCACTATCAGACCTAACCAAACTCACCTCCACTTTCCATTGGACTGAAACTACTCAAACAGTTTTTGATTTATTAAAATCTAAGTTCTCTTCCGCTCCTATACTTCAATTCCCTGATCTCAACAAACAGTTCATCTTGGAGGTGGATGCGTCCGATTATGCCATAGGCGCTATTCTTTCACAGAGAAAATCCTTTAAGGATCCCATACATCCTGTGGCATAAATAAAAAGAGAGAAGCGCTCAACCTGGAAACGAACAATAGCATAATAGCTTGTTCTATGGCTAGTTACCACCCAAGAAGCAGCCTCTTTTTGCCCAACATGTGCCTTTCACAGAGAAAAACTTTCCTGAAGCATATCAGTCTGATCCTGACTTTACAGTACAGTCCAGCCCCGAAATACCAGGCAATCCTTCTCTGAACGAGAGAAACAGCAAAACCCCAGACGTACGTTTCGGCCTATTGTGGGCCTCGTCAGTGAGGTGCAGCCATATCCCTCTAGGCACACTGAGCAACGGGTCCACGTCTGGATTCCCGCATCACACTTAGGGAGACTTCCCAAAATGTCATAATTTGCATAAATAAAAAGAGAGAAGCGCTCAACCTGGAAACGAACAATAGCATAATAGCTTGTTCTATGGCTAGTTACCACCCAAGAAGCAGCCTCTTTTTGCCCAACATGTGCCTTTCACAGAGAAAAACTTTCCTGAAGCATATCAGTCTGATCTTGACTTTACAGTACAGTCCAGCCCCGAAATACCAGGCAATCCTTCTCTGAACGAGAGAAACAGCAAAACCCCAGACGTACGTTTCGGCCTATTGTGGGCCTCGTCAGTGAGGTGCAGCCATATCCCTCTAGGCACACTGAGCAACGGGTCCACGTCTGGATTCCCACATCACACTTAGGGAGACTTCCCAAAATGTCATAATTTGCATAAATAAAAAGAGAGAAGCGCTCAACCTGGAAACGAACAATAGCATAATAGCTTGTTCTATGGCTAGTTACCACCCAAGAAGCAGCCTCTTTTTGCCCAACATGTGCCTTTCACAGAGAAAAACTTTCCTGAAGCATATCAGTCTGATCCTGACTTTACAGTACAGTCCAGCCCCGAAATACCAGGCAATCCTTCTCTGAACGAGAGAAACAGCAAAACCCCAGATGTATGTTTCGGCCTATTGTGGACCTCGTCAGTGAGGTGCAGCCATATCCCTCTAGGCACACTGAGCAACGGGTCCACGTCTGGATTCCCGCATCACACTTAGGGAGACTTCCCAAAATGTCATAATTTGCATAAATAAAAAGAGAGAAGCGCTCAACCTGGAAACGAACAATAGCATAATAGCTTGTTCTATGGCTAGTTACCACCCAAGAAGCAGCCTCTTTTTGCCCAACATGTGCCTTTCACAGAGAAAAACTTTCCTGAAGCATATCAGTCTGATCCTGACTTTACAGTACAGTCCAGCCCCGAAATACCAGGCAATCCTTCTCTGAACGAGAGAAACAGCAAAACCCCAGACGTGGTCTAAAAGAGGCTGCTTCCGGGTGGTAAATCGCCATAGAACAAGCCACTGAGCTGTTGTTCGTTCCTGGTTGAGCGCTTCTCTCTTTGTATACATCCTGTGGCATATTTCTCAAGAATTATGCAACCGGCTGAGTTGAATTACCCAGTCGGAGAAAAGGAACTTTTAGGGATTAAATCCTCCTTTGATCAGTGGCGTCATCTGCTAGAGGGTGCTTCATATCCTACGATAATTTATACTGATCACAAAAACCTCCAGTACCTTCAATCCAACAGGACTCTTTCATCCAGACAACTCCGTTGGAGTTTATATTTCTCCAGGTTCCAATTTACTATCTGTTATAGACCTGGCACAAGGAATGGAAAGGCTGATGCCCTCACTCGTAAGGATACCAAGGTTTCTTTAAACAGAACCCCCTCCACTGTTATCCCTAAACATAGTTTCATGGGTTTACTGACTGACTCCACTGATGATCTCAAAACACAAATTAGGATTGCACAATCTTCGGATGATTCAAAACCCATCAACTTATTAGTTCAACAAGATGATGGTCTCCTCTACATGAACGACAAACTCTATATACCTCCATCTCTAAGACACTATGTATTCAAATTATCACATGACTCCCCGCTCGCCGGTCATATGGGAAATGATAAAACTCTAAATTTAATCAGTAGATACTATTGGTGGCCCTCTTTATCCAATTCTGTGAAGACCTACATCTCTCACTGTGATATCTGCGCTACCTCCTAACATTCCTGTCAACACTCAATGGGTTTACTTCAACCTCTCCCAGTTCCTCAACATCCTTGGCATTCCCTCTCAATGTATTTTATCGTTGACCTTCCACCATCTCACTCTTACACTACAATATATGTAGTTACTGACTTATTTTCAAAAATGGCACTTTTCATCCCGGTTTCAGGTGTACCCACCTCTAAAGTCACCTCTGAATTATTCATTAAGGAGATCGTACGCCTTCATGGTCTACCAACATCTGTGTTGAGTGACAGGGGTACACAGTTTACATCCAAAGTTTGGAAACACCTCTGTCAAGCTTTACATATGGATCAGAAATTGACCACCTCATTTCACCCACAAACAAACGGACAGACTGAGCGTGTTAACCAGTGGATTGAACAATACTTACGTTGCTTCTGTTCTCAACATCAGGATTCTTGGGTTCCCTACTTACCACTAGCTGAATTCGCTTACAATAATCATGTCAACTCTTCCACTGGTTACACCCCTTTTTATATCAACTATGGAATACATCCACGTTTCAACCTTTTCCCGAGAGTTGACACCCAAAGTCCACAAGTTAATGACCTCGTTAATGACATCTCCAGCATTTTCACCTCGGTGAGACAACATATTCTTAACGCTCAAGCCTCTCAACAAAAGTACTACAACCTCCGCAATAGGAAACCTCCGGAGTATAAGGTTGGACAGTTGGTATGGTTATCTACAAAGAACCTTAAACTACATTACCCCAGCAGAAAATTGGGGAAACTCTTAATCGGACCTTACCCTATTGTTTCCATTACAAATCCGCTCACCGTTACCTTGCAACTTCCTTCTAATATTAAGGTTCATCCCACCTTTCATGTGTCCTTGGTCAAACCCTGTACTTCCAACACTCCCTCTGCTGCCTCCTGTGATGCCGCATATGGTACACTACCTGATGTTCAATACAAAGTTCACAGTATTATTGATTCACGAATTCGTTCCGGCAAGTTATTCTATCTAATCCACTGGAAGGGTTACAGTCATGAGGAAGATTCTTGGGAGCCTGCAGCTAACATCACTGCCCCTCGACTGTTATCTCTTTTCCACCGCAGGTACCCTGATCGCCCTCGGCCCTGAAAACTCACTGTGGTTTCCTGGGGGGGGGGGGGCTGTGTAAGGTGTTGCGGCTCATGCTTATTTACATGTACTGTTCCTTTAAGCCTGGGTTTTCTTCCCTATTTAAGGCCGCCTCCCAGACATTGCATTGCTGGATTATTGCAGACCAACCTCCTAAGGAACCTCCTTGATCGATTAGTCTGAAATCTTTACAGCACTTCCTTACGCTGCCTGCTCCTGCCTGATCCTCAACTGCTGTGCCTCTTGCTGACGTCATCAGCTACAGACGAGAGTGCGTCTCTCACACATACCATCCGCCTTGCCACAGCTTCTTCTACTCTGCACCGGACCAAAGTTACACAGGTACAATCTGCACATCTCCTCACAGACCGGACCGGACTACCAGCTTCTACCTTTACTTACATCTTCCGGTCTATGATTTAGTACCATCCGTGCTGCAAGGGAGCTGTGAGTACTATCTATCTTACTGCATAACATTGTTATATTCACTACTTGCCTGCCAGATTATTGTGTGCTAACTACCCATGTATTCACACACAGTCTGAAGCCTAGGCAAATAGCAAGTCACAGAGTTAACCCTTACAGCTTTCTTAGTGGTGAACTCAGTGACACAAATAACCTTTTCAGTGAATATTATTATCAGACATTATTCTGAATACTGGAACTGTATTGTATTTACTTGAAGCAACTAATATAATTTGCAGAAGGCAATCCCTACTTTGTTAAGTTAACATTTATTGCATATTATTACAGCTAGTCTCTCCTTAACAGCCTCCTCAGGCTCCCAAAAAGCATGCCGCACAATGCGGATCATTATAACTCACAGTTCCTTGTGGCGATGGTGCTTGGTCCTGGGGGAGAGGCACAGTAAACCTTCCACGGCATGTACTGTGTATCCGTCCGTAACTTCCCCTCTTCAAGTCACCTGACATCCTCAAACTCTGTGTGAGTAATGATGTACATGTGTTAACACACACCCTCCATCCTATTGGTTGAGCCGTCCTGCAACCTCCATATTCGTCATCCAGGGACTCGCTTGCTCCGGCTGTGTGTAAATTAGATAATAATTTGCGATTACAATCCTTCGATCTTGTTTGAATAAAAAACACTTTTATTCCAATTTCAATTTAAAACATCGTTAACATCAAATCCATTTCAGAGACATATTCTTGGTAACAAAGTTTGCTTGTCATTAAAGCTGATGCGTTTCGATTGTGTGAGCCGTAGTCATAGCATAATTTCTGTCAAGCAAACCGGGAGTTTTAAAACCAGTACACTCCATTGATTGGTTAAAAACAATTGACATCACTTTGTATATTTGATTACCATAATTCCATTTGACACTTAAGTTTTAGTGTAAAGCCGTTACAATAAATCCTACATCATGACTAAACTTAATATCAGTTAAAGTAAGGTTTTATTCGCTGTTAGACATTTCTAAATTTATTTTTAACCATTCTTTATTTTTGTGGAAAAACTTTTGAAGTTACTGTTATCTATGTAAAGAGGGAGGGCATATTATCTACCTTAACAACTTACGATTCGTTGCTACTCCCAACTTAGATATAAAATTTAGATTAACTTATAAAGCTAGACCAAAATAGTCTTTTTGCATTTTAAACATTTTAATATTCAAAGGGATGTGCTTATTACCTTAAAAGAATAGATTGCTTTGCTTATGTGAACTAATGTATGAGTAAATACATCATTTAAATTTAGATTCAGAGTGAGTATAATTACTATTGCTCATGCTGGTTATTGCACAGCGTTATAAAATACAATATTGAGCAGTAAATGATAAATAGATAAACCAACTTTAGTAGATGTATTTAATGTTAATCTTAGGCCAACCTGATTCCAATAATTGATTAAGTCATATTCACTGTTTAACCCTTGCGGTTTTCTTGTTTTTAATGTCAGTATCCAAAAAACCTCCTTTCTGGCTAAAAGTTGATCTCTATTTCCTCCCCTATGTGGAACCGGTATATATTCTACTATAGCCCATTTTAAGCTTTCTGGGCTTTTATTATGATGGATGTTGAAATGCATTATAAGGGGGGTTGTTAGTATGCCAGCTTTGATATTGCACACATGTTCACGGATGCGTGACCTTATTTCTCTGGAGGTCATACCTACATACTGTAAGTCACAGATGGAACAGGTGAGGAAATATACCACATAAGTGGATCTACAATTGTAGCATCTCTTGTGTTGGAACACCTCTCTAGTGGTCGTACTCTGAAAACCATTGCCCATTTGTAAAAATTCACAGGCCCTATAGTTAGTATTATGACACTTATACACTCCTTTTACCATAAGCCAGTACCATAAGCCTGTGTTCATAAGAAGCAGGGCTGAAATACGGAGTTGCACAGGGATAAAACAAACATTTCTTTTATTTCCACTGAGTGATTTTGGGCTCTGGCTGCCCTAGTAATCCCTGGTGCTTCCCAAAGAGCTACAAGGACATTAAAAGTAGTTTACTGTTTTGTTCTTGCTGTAACTTCGTTTGTAAATCTTGGTAAATTGCATCTATCCTGAGAGGTTAACTTGCACATATTGTAATTGAAATTGAATTGTGCAAACAAAACAGAGACATTGCCATTTACAATCATGACTGACATCACAGACACTTGTGAATTATTTTCCTTAAAGTCATTAGCAGAGAGGGAAGGCTATGATATGGAATTTGATAGAGTGTTTGTTACAGATAAATCACAATTGTCCTTAAGCTCATTATTTGATTAAATGGAAATTCTTTTATTAAAAGAAAATAAGGCTAAATGTGACATACAAATACTAACTAGATACCATAGCATGGGAATCATTCCCAGGGGTTTAAGACTAAGCAAATTCCCCATGTTCATCACTGATGACAAAGATTTTATAATACGATGAAATGATACTTTCTCTGACTGCTCTCTCAAATTAATATTGTTTATTGTTGAATACAAAACTAAACTGTTAAAAGACATCACATCACAGATAATCTTATACAAGCTGAACTAAACAAAAGGAGGGATTTAGCTGACTGCAGTAAATTTGACAAAATATTGAAACAAAGTATAACTGAGGCAAAAGCCTTGTTACTAGAGTTAATACTCAAAAGGTATACGAGAGATCAATATGATTATGATCAAAACCTAGTGTATGTATGAAATAAGAGAGAACATAACCAGTACCAGCAAAATCAACCATACAATAGAAGCTACAGGGGTAGACGGGGAAGGGGGAGGGGTAGGAGAGGCAGATATCAGTTTGATGATAGAAAAGTCAGATTCACTGATAGTGAGGTAGATACAGCAGACAAACAAACAGTCTGGAGGGGAAGAATCCCAAATTGTTATGAATACAACAAACACAGAGTCTTTAAAGATTGACCCACAAACTCAGGCAGTAAGACCCAAGATAAAGCCCATTCTAACTCAACCTCCCCCAAACAAGAGTATAGAAATGATAATAGGAATGGAAATCTAACAGTTAACACCAGTAAATATAAACCAACAGAAGGGGTGGTAATGGTGAATGAGATTCCCACAGATATGGATAAGGTTTTTCACTTGCACCCAATAGGACCCAAAGGGGGGGGGGTATAAAGGCAAATTAATAAATCAAAACCCCCAGGGCCCGAGACAAGAGGTACAGCAACAGACACAAGAGCAAGTAAGACAAACCAGATACCCACAGAGGAGGGGACAGTACTCAAAGTACCATTAGATAATGTAATCAACCTATCTGACTATAATTTGAGTGCCATAAAAAGAAATGTACTAAATAAAGGGTTAAACTTTGTACCTTCCTCCGACTTTAATTTATTTAATACGTTACTTGATGTAAATAAACTGATTAGAAATTTAACCCTGAAGTAATTTTATAAAAACAAGGATAGGAGGTTGATTGACACAACTAATCACATATCAGCCAATGAACCAAGGTTAACCTTTAGTGAGGACTGTGATGTAGAAGCTTTAGATGACTTATACCTTGAAGGGGCAGTAGGAGGCACAGAAGCAGTCAAACTCCCAAAATTTAGAAGTAAGTCTTTTTATCCAATACAAAATAGAGGCCAAATTTTAGAAACTTTTTAGAAGAGAGTAGAAAAAGATCTAACCACCCTGGCAGAGAATGAACAAAGGACCACAAACAAACAAAACCTAACCAGCAAGGAAAGACTAGCATTAAAAAGATTACAGGACAGGGACAATCTATCAATCAGGGAAGCGGATAAAGGTGGCTCTATTGTGGTAATGAATAGAGAACAGTTCATAAAGGAAGCACATAGACAACTAAAGGACATAGAACAATATACACCTTTGAAGCGGGATCCCACATCACTATATGAAAGAGAAATAAGACACCTTCTAGATGAAGGCAAAGATCTAGGAATTTTTGATGAAAATACTTATGAGTATTTATATGTGAAAGATCCGATAATCCCGGTCTTTAACCACTTGCCCAAAATACATAAACCTGGTCCCCAACATCTTTCACAATGGTTAGATGCTATCTTACAACCCTTTGTGATGGACTTGACAAGTCATCTAACTGACACCAAACTCCTTCTGAGTCTACTTAGGGAACAGGTGTGGTCAAAAAACTTGATGTGGAACTATTGACGTGAAAGCTCTATACTCCTCAATACCCCAACATGGAGGGTTTAAGAGCGATAGAATCCTTCCTCCGTAGATCGGGACAATTTAGTGAGGAATATTGTAATTTCATCTTAAGGGTAACAAAATTTCTTCTTACCCTTTTTTTTGCTTTTGTTTTGAGGGTGAGTTCTACCTCCAGAGATGTGGGACTGCTATGGAGGCAAAATGTCCCCCTCCTTCGCCAACCTCTTCATGGGGTGGTGGGAGCTCTCTCACATCTATGGAGGTGGAAACAAGTTTAAGAACAGTATTGCCTTTTACAAGAGGTTTATTGATGACCCGATCTTATTTTTGGATGTGGAAAAGGGAGACATTGAAAAGTTTATTAAGGCCATAAACACTAACAACATAGGGCTTTCCTTCACTTTTGAAATAGGAGAAGACCAAATAAACTATTTTTGTTTAAATATATTTAATTTGATTTTCATAGTAAATAAGTAACACTGCACCGTACGATGCTCCACACATTACATAAACATAGTAATATAATAAGAAAAAAAGAAAAAGAAAGAGCAACAAAAAGAATGGTAATGTAACCTGCATCTGGGTTAGGTCATTATCTCTATCTCAAAATTACAGAGTAATAAACAGGAATGGAAGCAAAAAACTATAAGAATCTGAGAGAACATATAAATGTGTTCCAGTTGGGAGTGGGGGTAAAGGGAGAGGGGTAAGAAGGGAGGGGGGAAAGGGGTAGTGGGAGGATGATGAAAAACATATAAATATCATCCTACCATCCATTTAGGTTAATCTGGGGGTGTTAAGATTGCCATAAGCTTGACTATGTCAGACCATGGCGGAGGATTTAGCTTTTTCCAGGATCTAGCTATTGAAAGCTTCACTGCAGAGAAAAGGTAGATACATAAATATCCTTGATACTTAGGCAACCCACAAGTACCTATGGAGTTGGGCTATCTCCGGAGTTCTAGATAATACTATCCCTAAACCGGCTAGCAGGGAGAAACAAGCGCTCCAGAGTGGTTTAATCTTGGGGCAGCTCCATAAAATGTGAGTCATGTTGCCTGTCTGATCACAGTTCCTCCAGTAAAGGGGTGTGGTGAAGGGGAACAGTTTGGCTACTCTTGTAGGGACGTAGTACCAATGGGTGAGGAGTTTAAAGTATGTCTCATATATGGTGACATAATGTAGGGCTTGCTTTGGGAGTGTGAACGTGTGCTGCCAGTCTTTACTAGGTATGGATATATTGAGTTTTTGTTCCCATTTTAAAATGTGAGAGTCTTTATCATCTGGCACAGCGCCATCCATTAAGTTATAATGAACGGACATAGGTTTCCCTAGACGGAGCCCCTGCTTCCACCTAATTTCCCACAGAGTGAGTTGATGATTTGAAGAGGGTCGAAACCCCCAACTAGACAATAAACTTGTTACTCTGGTGTGTTCGAAGGTTAAGTAGGGTGGGATCGGGGCTGTGGCTCTAAGCTGATCAAGTGTAGTAAATGAGTCTGCTTGAGAAGGTGACCACATGTCTACAACTCTCACAATACCCAGTCTTGCCCATGTGGCTGCATGCAAATCGGGTAGTCCCGTCAGGAGACCAGAGATAGAGGTGATGGGGGAAGGGTGGGGCACTATGTGTTTATAGTGCCTAAGCTGTTCCCATGTGGCCAGGCATTCTTTTATAATAATATTGTCAATTGCTAGGGTCCGTCTACAATGTGAAGGGGTCCATATAAGGTCTTTCAAGGAAACTTGGTGAGGTAGCGAGGCTTGTTCTAATGACCTCCACTTACTGTTGGAGTCATTGTCGCCCCATTGTGAGATATGCATGAGCATCGCCACTAGGGATGGGCGAATGTGTAAATTTTCGAATTTCGAATGTAGAACGAATGTTATTACCGAAATTCGAATTCTAAATCCGAATGTCGATAAGAACAAAAATTCTTAAAAATTCGAAAATCGAATGTTATTTACAGTTTTCGAATGTCACTTTCGAATTCGAATGTTTATAATTATATCGAATGTCCACATTTGAAATTTCGAATTTAACATTCTATTTAACAAATACTATTCAGAAGTTCAATAGTTCATGTGGTAGGGCGGGAATCTAGTAAATTGATACATAATAGATACAAATATATCATTTCAAATGTTTCCATGTAGAATATTGCATAATTCGAATATTACATGTAAAGAAAAAGAATTAGAAATACTGTTACAATCTAAATTTGAATTTTTCGAATTTGAATACATGTATTGCATAATTCGAATATTACATTTAAAGAAAAAGCATTAGAAATACTATTACAATCTAAATTCGAATTTTTCGAAAATAATATTTTCGAATGTAATCGTAAAATTCGAAACCGAACATTCGAAAATCGAATGTTAGAATGTTAAGTAAACATTCGAAAGTCGATTTGAACAAACGAATGTGTTAAAATTCATGCCGTTTTTCGAATGTTGCGAAACATTCGCCCATCCCTAATCGCCACCTCAAAATATCGGGTTATGGAGGAAGAGGCCGCCCCCCCATGTTCTCTTGAATATTGGGGGTTTTGTGCGCTATTCTAGGAGCCTTGCCTTGCCATATATATCTGGTAAATTCGCTTTAGAACTGAAGTATGGTGTGCTTGGGCACCCGGATTGGGAGGCACCTAAATAAGTAAGTTAACTTGGGGAGAAAGCTCATTTTAAGGGCTGTCACTCTCCCTAGTCAAGATATTGATTTGTAGGTCCATTTATGTTTTATGGATCTAAGTTCCGACAAAAGGGGTTGATAATTAACTTTAACAACTGAAGGGATATCATATGATAGCTTAACTCCTAAGTGTTTGAAATGGGAGGCACTAATGACAAACATATTTATCTTGTATATATTTGGCCACTTCATCGGGAAAACCCCTCAGGAATACTTCTGTTTTATGTTGGTTAAGTTTAAAGTGGGAAAGGCTACCAAACCTCTCTAGAGTCTCTAACAGTCTGGGTATGGTTTGTAGGGGTTTGGAGGAAAAGACTGAATTCCATGAATAGTTACTCCCTCAAGTGTATGGTTTTTTCTAATTTGAGCTTCCAAAGGCTCTATTGCTAGCGCTAATAACAGCATAGAAAGGGGGCACCCCTGACGTGTCCCGTTAGTGATGGGGAAAGGTGTTGAGCTTTAATCCTAGTCCTCTAACCGAGGCTAAAGGGTGAGAATAAAGTGCTTTGATGGCCAGGATCATTCGTACCAGGAATTGAAAGGTATCCAAGACCTTCCATAAGTACACCCATCGAACCCAGTGGAACGCCTTCTCAGCGTCGAGGGAAATTACTGCTATGGGCCTATTTAATCTGTTGGATTCCGTAAGAATATTTAAGAAGCTGCTAGTATTATCCGGGCCCTCCCTACCCGGGATGAAACCCACCTGATCGGGATCTATGAGGCCTGATAATAAATTAGAAATTCTGTTTGCAAGCAATTTTTTTTTTGCAAAAGCGCGGGGTCCTTATCAGGTTTGGGGATCGTAATTATGGTTGTCTCAAGGAACTATTTGTGGAATATGCCTTCAGTGTTTTCTAGGTTAAAGAAACTGAGCAACAGCGGTGATAGTTCCTGGATGTAAATTTTATAAAAGATTGCCATATACCCGTCAGGCCCGGGAGCTTTAAGAGGCTTTAAATATTTGATGACACGTTTTATCTCTTGGAGCAAGAAGGGATTATCAAGGGACTCTTTTTGGTCTGTGTTAAGGGAGGGAAGTTGTAGAGAGGTTAGAAAGGAGCTTATAGCCTCAGAAGTGGCAGGAGTAGTGGACTCTTTATCCCGTATGTTATACAGCAATGAATAGTAAACACAAAATTGCTGGCCTATTTGAGATGGAAGTCTAAAGCTCTGATCTCCTCGAAGTATGCAGCATTTTAGAATGGGGCATAGGGACCTCTTTTCACCTCAGTGCTGTAACACAATTACTTTTTTATAGCCTGCAAGAAGTAAGGGATACAATGGCCTATACCTGTCTATCTAAAGCGTATATAATACATAAACATTCAGCATGAGAATGAGAGCGTGGCTAAAAACCACCCATGCTGTTGAACTAAGTCATCTTTCATATAATATCACCAAATGTAAATAAGCGTACCAATTTTCATAGATAAGTCGGTCACTACAGTCCCCCACGCACCTCAGGGAAAAGGGGATATGACCAAAAGGAAGGGGAAAAGAGAAGGGGAAGTGACCAACCCAGACAAGCAGGGCCGGAAAGGAGGAGGCACAAGGGGGACCACAACAATCAGTCTCCACCAGTGAGACTCACACTAGACATGTGCGGTTCGTTTCGGATTAATTCGGAAATTCGGTAAATTCGGTAAATTCGGAGATTCGGATCGATTCGGATTTCCAAATTAAAATACTTCCGAATCTACCGAATGAATCCGAAATAGCTGCCGTATCTCCGAATAAATCCGAATTAGCTCGTTAAGATTCGGCATTTCCCCATAGGAAACAATGGGAGTTTCGGCTGAAAAAAAACTAACACCGCAGCCCCATTGTTTCCTATGGGGAAACACTAAGTCTGCACCTAACACCCTAACATGTACCCCAAGTCTCTAAACACCCTAATCTAACACTTATTAACCCCTAATCTGCTGCCTCCGCTATCGATGACACCTGCATTATTTTATTAACCCCTAATCTGCCGACCGAATATCGCCGCCACCTACATTATAACTATTAACCCCTAATCTGCTGTCCCTAACACCGCCGACCCCTACATTATAGTTATTAACCCCTAATCTGCCCCCCCCAACGTTGCCGCAATCTAACTACAACTATTAACCCCTAATCTGCCGACCGAATATCGCTGCCGCCTACATTATAGCTATTAACCCCTAATCTGCTGTCCCTAACACCGCCGACCCCTACATTATAGTTATTAACCCCTAATCTGCCCCCCCAACGTCGCTGCAATCTAACTACAAGTATTAACCCCTAATCTGCCGACCCGATATCGCCGCCGCCTACATTATAGCTATTAACCCCTAATCTGCTGTCCCTAACACCGCCGACCCCTACATTATAGTTATTAACCCCTAATCTGCCTCCCCCCAACGTCGCCACAATCTAACTACAAGTATTAACCCCTAATCTGCCGACCGCAAATCGCCGCCACTATAATAAATGTATTAACCCCTAAACCGCCGCACTCCCGCCTCGCAAACACTATAATACATTTTATTAACCCATAATCTGCCCTCCCTAACATCGCCGCCACCTACCTACAATTATTAACCCCTAATCTCCCGCCCCCATCGTCGCCGCTACTATAATAAGGTTATTAACCCCTAAACCTAAATCTAACCCTAACACTAACACCCCCTAACTTAAATATAATTTAAATAAAACGAAATAAGTTTACTATAGTTAAATAAATGAATCCTATTTAAAACTAAAGACTTACCTGTAAAATAAACCCTAAGATAGCTGCAATATAACTAATAGTTACATTGTAGCTATTTTAGCATTTATTTTTATTTTACAGGCAACTTTGTATTTATTTTAACTAGGTACAATAGTTATTAAATAGTTAATAACTATTTAATAACTACCTAGCTAAAATAAATACAAATTTACCTGTAAAATAAATCCTAACCTAAGTTACACTAACACCTAACACTACACTATCATTAAATTAACTAAATAAATGATTCCTATTTAAAACTAAATAATTACCTGTAAAATAAACCCTAATATAGCTGCAATATAACTAATAGTTACATTGTAGCTATTTTAGCATTTATATTTATTTTACAGACAACTTTGTATTTATTTTAACTAGGTACAAAAGCTATTAAATAGTTATTGACTAATTAATAGCTACCTAGTTAAAATAATTACAAAATTACCTGTAAAATAAATCCTAACCTAAGTTACAATTAAACCTTACACTACACTGTCATTAAATAAATTAACTACAAGTACCTACAATTATCTACAATTAAATAAACTAAAGTACAAAACCCCCCCACTAAATTAAAAAAAAAAAAAACCCACTAAATTACAAAAAATAAAAAAATATTACAAGAATTTTAAACTAATTACACCTAATCTAAGCCCCCTAATAAAATAACAAAGCCCCCCAAAATAAAAAAAAATGCCCTACCCTATACTAAATTACAAAAGTTAACAGCTCTATTACCTTACCAGCCCTGAACAGGGCCCTTTGCGGGGCATGCCCCAAAGAAAACAGCTCTTTTGCCTGTAAAAAAAAAACACAATCCCCCCCCCCACATTACAACCCACCACCCACATACCCCTACTCTAACCCAAACCCCCCTTAAATAAACCTAACACTACCCCCCTGAAGATCTCCCTACCTTGAGTCGTGTTCACCCAGCCGGGCCGAAGTCTTCATCCGATGGGGCAGAAGAGGACATCCAGACCGGCAGAAGTCTTCATCCAAGCGGGGCAAGAAGAGGTCTTCCATCCATCATACAAGTACCAAAATACAAACAAACACTAAATTACCAAAAATAATAAAATATTACAATAATTTTAAACTAATTACACCTAATCTAAGCCCCCTACTAGCTATTAATATAGCTTCAATATAACTAATAGTTACATTGTAGCTATTTTAGGATTTATATGTATTTTACAGGCAACTTTGTATTTATTTTAACTAGGTACAATAGTTATTAAATAGTTAATAACTATTTAATAACTACCTAGCTAAAATAAATACAAATTTACCTGTAAAATAAATCATAACCTAAGTTACAATTACACCTAACACTACACTATCATTAAATTAACTAAATAAATGAATCCTATATAAAACTAAAGACTTACCTGTAAAATAAACCCTAATATAGCTGCAATATAACTAATAGTTACATTGTAGCTATTTTAGCATTTATATTTATTGTACAGGCAACTTTGTATTCATTTTAACTAGGTTCAATAGCTATTAAATAGATACTGACTATTTAATAGTTACCTAGTTAAAATAATTACAAAATTACCTGTAAAATAAATCCTAACCTAAGTTACAATTAAACCTAACACTACACTATCATTAAATAAATTAACTACAAGTACCTACAATTAAATACAATTAAAAAAACTAAACTAAAGTACAAACCCCCGCCCACTAAATTACAAAAAAATAAAAAAAATATTGCAAGAATTTTAAACTAATTACACCTAATCTAAGCCCCCTAATAAAATAACAAAGCCCCCCAAAATAAAAAAAATGCCCTAACCTATACTAAATTACAAAAGTTAACAGCTCTATTACCTTACCAGCCCTGAACAGGGCCCTTTGCGGGGCATGCCCCAAAGAAAACAGCTCTTTTGCCTGTAAAAAAAAAACACAATCCCCCCCACATTACAACCCACCACCCACATACCCCTACTCTAACCCAAACCCCCCTTAAATAAACCTAACACTACCCCCCTGAAGATCTCCCTACCTTGAGTCGTGTTCACCCAGCCGGGCCGAAGTCTTCATCCGATGGGGCAGAAGAGGACATCCAGACCGGCAGAAGTCTTCATCCAAGCGGGGCAAGAAGAGGTCTTCCATCCATCAGAAAAGTACAAAAAAACAAACAAACACTAAATTAGCAAAAATAATAAAATATTACAATAATTTTAAACTAATTACACCTAATCTAAGCCCCCTACTAGCTATTAATATAGCTACAATATAACTAATAGTTACATTGTAGCTATTTTAGGATTTATATTTATTTTACAGGCAACTTTGTATTTATTTTAACTAGGTACAATAGCTATTAAATAGTTAATAACTACCTAGCTAAAATAAATACAAATTTACCTGTAAAATAAACCCTAACCTAAGTTACAATTACACCTAACACTACACTGTCATTAAATTAACTAAATAAATTAATCCTATATAAAACTAAATACTTACCTGTAAAATAAACCCTAATATAGCTACAATATAACTAATAGTTACATTGTAGCTATTTTAGCATTTATATTTATTTTACAGGCAACTTTGTATTTATTTTAACTAGGTACAATAGCTATTAAATAATTATTGACTAATTAATAGCTACCTAGTTAAAATAATTACAAAATTACCTGTAAAATAAATCCTAACCTAAGTTACTATTAAACCTAACACTACACTATCATTAAATAAATTAACTACAAGTACCTACAATTAAATACAATGAAATAAACTAAACTAAAGTACAAAAAAAACAAACACTAAATTACAAAAAATAAAAAAAATTACAAGAATTTTAAACTAATTACACCTAATCTAAGCCCCCTAATAAAATAACAAAGCCCCCCAAAATAAAAAAAATGCCCTACCCTATACTAAATTACAAAAGTAATCAGCTCTATTACCTTACCAGCCCTGAACAGGGCCTTTTGCGGGGCATGCCCCAAAGAAAACAGCTCTTTTGCCTGTAAAAAAAAAACACAATACCCCCCCCCACATTACAACCCACCACCCACATACCCCTACTCTAACCCAAACCCCCCTTAAATAAACCTAACACTACCCCCCTGAAGATCTCTCTACCGTATCTTCACCCAGCGGGCCGAAGTCTTCATCCGATCGGGCAGAAGAGGACATCCAGACCGGCAGAAGTCTTCATCCAAGCGGGGCAAGAAGAGGTCTTCCATCCATCAGAAGTCTTGATCCAGGCGGCATCTTCTCTGTTCATCCATCCGGAGCGGAGCGGCAGCATCCTGAAGACATCCCACGCAGAGCATCCTCTTCTTTCTTGATCCGACGACTAGGTGACTGTACCTTTAAGTGACGTCATCCAAGATGGTGTCTCATGAATTCCGATTGGCTGATAGGATTCTATCAGCCAATCGGAATTAAGGTAGGAAAAATCTGATTGGCTGATTTAATCAGCCAATCAGATTCAAGTTCAATCCGATTGGCTGATGGAATCAGCCAATCAGATTGACCTCGCATTCTATTGGCTGTTCCGATCAGCCAATAGAATGCGAGCTCAATCTGATTGGCTGATTGGATCAGCCAATCGGATTGAACTTGAATCTGATTGGCTGATTGAATCAGCCAATCAGATTTTTCCTACCTTAATTCCGATTGGCTGATAGAATCCTATCAGCCAATCGGAATTCAAGGGACGCCATCTTGGATGACGTCACTTAAAGGTACAGTCACCTAGTCGTCGGATCAAGAAAGAAGAGGATGCTCTGCGTGGGATGTCTTCAGGATGCTGCCGCTCCGCTCCGGATGGATGAACAGAGAAGATGCCGCCTGGATCAAGACTTCTGATGGATGGAAGACCTCTTCTTGCCCCGCTTGGATGAAGACTTCTGCCGGTCTGGATGTCCTCTTCTGCCCGATCGGATGAAGACTTCGGCCCGCTGGGTGAAGACACGGTAGAGAGATCTTCAGGGGGGTAGTGTTAGGTTTATTTAAGGGGGGTTTGGGTTAGAGTAGAGGTATGTGGGTGGTGGGTTGTAATGTGGGGGGGGGTATTGTGTTTTTTTTTACAGGCAAAAGAGCTGTTTTCTTTGGGGCATGCCCCCGCAAAAGGCCCTTTTAAGGGCTGGTAAGGTAATAGAGCTGATTACTTTTGTAATTTAGTATAGGGTAGGGCATTTTTTTATTTTGGGGGGCTTTGTTATTTTATTAGGGGGCTTAGATTAGGTGTAATTAGTTTAAAATTCTTGTAATTTTTTTTATTTTTTGTAATTTAGTGTTTGTTTTTTTTGTACTTTAGTTTAGTTTATTTCATTGTATTTAATTGTAGGTACTTGTAGTTAATTTATTTAATGATAGTGTAGTGTTAGGTTTAATAGTAACTTAGGTTAGGATTTATTTTACAGGTAATTTTGTAATTATTTTAACTAGGTAGCTATTAAACAGTAAATATCTATTTAATAGCTATTGTACCTAGTTAAAATAAATACAAAGTTGCCTGTAAAATAAATATAAATGCTAAAATAGCTACAATGTAACTATTAGTTATATTGTAGCTATATTAGGGTTTATTTTACAGGTAAGTATTTAGTTTTATATAGGATTAATTTATTTAGTTAATTTAATGACAGTGTAGTGTTAGGTGTAATTGTAACTTAGGTTAGGGTTTATTTTACAGGTAAATTTGTATTTATTTTAGCTAGGTAGTTATTAACTATTTAATAGCTATTGTACCTAGTTAAAATAAATACAAAGTTGCCTGTAAAATAAATATAAATCCTAAAATAGCTACAATGTAACTATTAGTTATATTGAAGCTATATTAATACCTAGTAGGGGGCTTAGATTAGGTGTAATTAGTTTAAAATTATTGTAATATTTTATTATTTTTGCTAATTTAGTGTTTGTTTGTTTTTTTGTACTTTTCTGATGGATGGAAGACCTCTTCTTGCCCCGCTTGGATGAAGACTTCTGCCGGTCTGGATGTCCTCTTCTGCCCCATCGGATGAAGACTTCGGCCCGGCTGGGTGAACACGACTCAAGGTAGGGAGATCTTCAGGGGGGTAGTGTTAGGTTTATTTAAGGGGGGTTTGGGTTAGAGTAGGGGTATGTGGGTGGTGGGTTGTAATGTGGGGGGGGGGGGGTATTGTGGTTTTTTTTTACAGGCAAAAGAGCTGTTTTCTTTGGGGCATGCCCCGCAAAAGGCCCTGTTCAGGGCTGGTAAGGTAATAGAGCTGTTAACTTTTGTAATTTAGTATAGGGTAGGGCATTTTTTTTTATTTTGGGGGGCTTTGTTATTTTATTAGGGGGCTTAGATTAGGTGTAATTAGTTTAAAATTCTTGTAATATTTTTTTATTTTTTGTAATTTAGTGGGGGGGTTTTTGTACTTTAGTTTAGTTTTTTAATTGTATTTAATTGTAGGTACTTGTAGTTAATTTATTTAATGATAGTGTAGTGTTAGGTTTAATTGTAACTTAGGTTAGGATTTATTTTACAGGTAATTTTGTAATTATTTTAACTAGGTAGCTATTAAATAGTCAATATCTATTTAATAGCTATTGAACCTAGTTAAAATAAATACAAAGTTGCCTGTAAAATAAATATAAATGCTAAAATAGCTACAATGTAACTATTAGTTATATTGCAGCTATATTAGGGTTTATTTTACAGGTAAGTCTTTAGTTTTATATAGGATTCATTTATTTAGTTAATTTAATGATAGTGTAGTGTTAGGTGTAATTGTAACTTAGGTTATGATTTATTTTACAGGTAAATTTGTATTTATTTTAGCTAGGTAGTTATTAAATAGTTATTAACTATTTAATAGCTATTGTACCTAGTTAAAATAAATACAAAGTTGCCTGTAAAATAAATATAAATCCTAAAATAGCTACAATGTAACTATTAGTTATATTGAAGCTATATTAATAGCTAGTAGGGGGCTTAGATTAGGTGTAATTAGTTTAAAATTATTGTAATATTTTTTTTTTTTTTGTAATTTAGTGTTTGTTTGTATTTTGGTACTTGTATGATGGATGGAAGACCTCTTCTTGCCCCACTTGGATGAAGACTTCTGCCGGTCTGGATGTCCTCTTCTGCCCCATCGGATGAAGACTTCGGCCCGGCTGGGTGAACACGACTCAAGGTAGGGAGATCTTCAGGGGGGTAGTGTTAGGTTTATTTAAGGGGGGTTTGGGTTAGAGTAGGGGTATGTGGGTGGTGGGTTGTAATGTGGGGGGGGGGATTGTGTTTTTTTTTTACAGGCAAAAGAGCTGTTTTCTTTGGGGCATGCCCCGCAAAGGGCCCTGTTCAGGGCTGGTAAGGTAATAGAGCTGTTAACTTTTGTAATTTAGTATAGGGTAGGGCATTTTTTTTATTTTGGGGGGCTTTGTTATTTTATTAGGGGGCTTAGATTAGGTGTAATTAGTTTAAAATTCTTGTAATATTTTTTTATTTTTTGTAATTTAGTGTTTGTTTTTTTTTTTAATTTAGTGGGGGGGGTTTTGTACTTTAGTTTATTTAATTGTAGATAATTGTAGGTACTTGTAGTTAATTTATTTAATGACAGTGTAGTGTTAGGTTTAATTGTAACTTAGGTTAGGATTTATTTTACAGGTAATTTTGTAATTATTTTAACTAGGTAGCTATTAAATAGTCAATATCTATTTAATAGCTATTGTACCTAGTTAAAATAAATACAAAGTTGCCTGTAAAATAAATATAAATGCTAAAATAGCTACAATGTAACTATTAGTTATATTGCAGCTATATTAGGGTTTATTTTACAGGTAAGTATTTTGTTTTAAATATGATTAATTTATTTAGTTAATTTAATGATAGTGTAGTGTTAGGTGTTAGTGTAACTTAGGTTAGGATTTATTTTACAGGTAAATTTGTATTTATTTTAGCTAGGTAGTTATTAAATAGTTATTAACTATTTAATAACTATTGTACCTAGTTAAAATAAATACAAAGTTGCCTGTAAAATAAAAATAAATGCTAAAATAGCTAAAATGTAACTATTAGTTATATTGCAGCTATCTTAGGGTTTATTTTACAGGTAAGTCTTTAGTTTTAAATAGGATTCATTTATTTAACTATAGTAAATTTATTTCGTTTTATTTAAATTATATTTAAGTTAGGGGGTGTTAGTGTTAGGGTTAGATTTAGGTTTAGGGGTTAATAACCTTATTATAGTAGCGGCGACGATGGGGGCGGGGAGATTAGGGGTTAATAATTGTAGGTAGGTGGCGGCGATGTTAGGGAGGGCAGATTAGGGGTTAATAAAATGTATTATAGTGTTTGCGAGGCGGGAGTGCAGCGGTTTAGGGGTTAATACATTTATTATAGTGGCGGCGATTTGCGGTCGGCAGATTAGGGGTTAATACTTGTAGTTAGATTGCGGCGACGTTGGGGGGGGCAGATTAGGGGTTAATAACTATAATGTAGGGGTCGGCGGTGTTAGGGACAGCAGATTAGGGGTTAATAGTTATAATGTAGGCGGCGGCGATATCGGGTCAGCAGATTAGGGGTTAATACTTGTAGTTAGATTGCGGCGACGTTGGGGGAGGCAGATTAGGGGTTAATAACTATATATGTAGGGGTCGGCGGTGTTAGGGACAGCAGATTAGGGGTTAATAGCTATAATGTAGGCGGCGGCGATATCGGGTCGGCAGATTAGGGGTTAATACTTGTAGTTAGATTGCGGCGACATTGGGGGGGGCAGATTAGGGGTTAATAACTATAATGTAGGGGTCGGCGTTGTTAGGGACAGCAGATTAGGGGTTAATAGCTATAATGTAGGCGGCGATATCGGGTCGGCAGATTAGGGGTTAATACTTGTAGTTAGATTGCGGCGACGTTGGGGGAGGCAGATTAGGGGTTAATAACTATAATGTAGGGGTCGGCGGTGTTAGGGACAGCAGATTAGGGGTTAATAGCTATAATGTAGGCGGCGGCGATATCCGATCGGCAGATTAGGGGTTAAATAATGTTATTATAGGGTTTGCGATGTGGGGGGGCCTCGGTTTAGTGGTTCATAGGTAGTTTATGGGTGTTAGTGACTTAGTGTACTAAATGGGTGTTAGTGTACTAAAAACATACCGAATTTCGGAACGGAATAGAACCGAATTCAGCCGAATCCGAATAAATCCGAAACGAATTTATTCGGATCCGAATAAATCCGAAACGAATTTATTCAAATTTTGCCGAATCAGATTCGATACGAAACGAAATTCGAAAAGTCCGAATCGATCCGAACCGAAAACGAACCGAATTTTTTAGCGGTGCACATGTCTATCACAATCTGCACTTAAAATTCACAATGCAAGTAAAATATTCAGCAGAGCAATACAATTCACAGTAAATTAGGTAGAAAATACAGTTAAATAACACTTCACTTCAGGTGAGGTCCCAAAGACATTAAAGCTGGCGCAGCAACTGTGAGGTGGAGGTTGTACACTCTAGGCCTTTGTAAATATGTCCCGGTTCTGGGTATCAGCAAGTAGGGGATGGGACTGCACAGTAGTATATGCCTGCAGTATGTAGCAATAAGTTTGAGTGGTCAGTCCCAAATGGAAAAGTTAAGGGCACCTTATGGGGTGGAGATGGGAGTAGACCCTTATTAGGGCGGTCAGGTAATATGTAGGGTGCCCTTGTTAGGCTATAAGCCGTTCCAGTGAAAGTACCTCAAATTGCCTAGATTTTTGAGCAAAAAAAGCCTCAGTACCAATGACAGTGATGTAAGGCAGTGAGTGTGTACAACACCACACCTAATATATAAATGATGGGCCAAGTCCTTAGTGTGTAAAGTGGTAGTTGTTAAACTCAGTTCAGCTAGAGCCATTATATTGTTGGCTCTCAAATTGGCCCAAAGGAGAGGTGCAAGATGTGGCACAGCTCACTTAGAGTATATAGCGGGGGGCCTGTCTTATATATGCGTGTGGCATAAATAGAATGTGGGAGGTATAGGATATGTTCTACAGAGGTGTAAAGAGTAGGTCTCACCCGATGTTGCCCCAGCTGGCAGGTTTCCAAGAGCCTCTGCAGAAATGACGGCCACAGATTCAGGAAGACAAAGAGCTGGATGTCAGGTAGGCTGAAAAGCCAATTTGATGGCCGTTTGCTCGGCTCCGGGCTCTGTCTGTTCCTCCTGTCCTTCTGTGAGTGGGGTATTGTAAGGGCTGCAGGGCGGTGTAATCTCCCTGTAAACTGCCCTATGGTCTCATCCCTGGTGTCTGGCTCCTCGTGATCTCGGGCTCCTTTGGGCCGCATCGGTAGATCTAATAGGGCTCTGGGCCATGTGGCTGTATCTGCAGTCCAGACCCCGTTCTTGTCCCCAATCCAAGCCAAGATGTTACTTGTAATGCTATAGCTGCTCTGGAGCGGAGCCCTGACCCTCCGGAGCAGTGGCTGTAGGTGTAGGCAGGTATAGGGGGTATCCGTCAATGTTCCTCTGCTATGCCAGTAGAGTGCTCACTTCTGACGGAGAGCAGACCTTGCGGGGATTCAGCTTCAGGCTACAAAGAGTAGGGCAAAAGTAATGCCAGCAGGAGTGCAGTTCTTGAGTAAGCTGGCCCCCTGAGCGGAGCCCCGACCCTCCGGATGTCAAGAGGCCCAACTGATGCTCTATCAGTCACTCTGTGCCGGGGTTCACTGCGGTCTGTATTAAAGCTATATAGCTGTCCAAAAGCGCTCCCCAAACAAGTCTAAACTCTAAACTCATCTCAAAATCCAACCTTTATGATTAGATTTAATCTGTAATAGGGACAATTATCAGGTTTTTTCAGCAGAGCTCCACTTACACACATCTGCTCTGAATGGCGGTTAGCTCCGTCCCCACAAATAAACTATTTAGATGTCACTCTGACAGGTGTACACAGCAAAAATGGGGGACATATCAATACAAGAATTTATCGTAAACCTACAGCCAAAAACACGATTTTGCATGCTGAGTGCAGCCACCCAAACTGAGTGTTTAAGGCTATAACTAAGGGGCAATATGTAAGAACACTGATAAATTGCTCAGACAGGAAGATGTTCACTAAACAAGCAGATGAACTGACAGAGAGATTGGTCTCGGGAAACTATCCTAAAAATATGGTTAAAGAGATCAGAGAGGAAGTTGAGAACAAAGAAAGGGACGACTAACTTTTAAATACAAGAAAACATTTCTTACTACCTACAGTAAGCAGTTTGGTAAAATCTGTGAGATAATACAGAAACATTATTCACTACTGAAAGCAGATGATGACTTGGTCAACGTAGTAGAAAAAGGTTGTAGATTTGCCTATAAAATAGGTAGTACTATAGGCAACAAAGTGGCTCCTACGAGCTTGAAAAAAGAGGGTATTAACAAAAAAAGTTCTTGGCTTATGGTAAAAGGAGTGTATAAGTGTCATAATACTAATTGTAGGGCCTGTGAATTTTTACAAATGGGCAATGATTTTCAGAGTATGACAATAAGAGAGGTGTTCCAACACAAGAGATGCTACAATTGTAGATCCACTTATGTGGTATATTTCCTCACCTGTTCCATCTGTGACTTACAGTATGTAGGTATGACCTCCAGAGAAATAAGGTCACGCATCTGTGAACATGTGTGCAATATCAAAGCTGTCATACTACCCCCTTAAAATGCATTTCAACATCCATCATAATAAAAGCCCAGAAAGTTCAAGATGGACTATAGTAGAATATATACCGGTTCCACATAGGAGAGGAAATAGAGATCAGCTTTTAGCCAGAAAGGAGGTTTTTGGGATACTGACATTAAAAACAAGAAAACGAAAGGGTTAAACAGTGAATATGACAATCATTTATTGGAATTAGGTTGGCCTAAGATTAACAGTAAATACATCTACTAAAGTTGGTTTATCTATTCATCATTTACTGCTCAATATTGTATTTTATAACGCTGTGCAATAACCAGCATGAGCTAAGTTGGGAGTAGCAACGAATCATAAGTTGTTAAAGGACCATTAAATACAATAGATTTGTATAATCAACAAATGCAAGATAACAAGACAATACAATAGCACTTACTATGAATTTTAAATGAGTAGTAGATTTTTTTCTAACAAATTTCAAAGTTATGTGTATTTCCTCCCCCTGTACCATGTGATAGCAATCAGCCAATCACAAATGCATATACGTAGGTTCTGTGAATTCTTGCACATGCTCAGTAGGAGCTGGTGACTCAAAAAGTGTAAATATAAAAGAATGTGCACATTTTTTTAATGGAAATAAATTATAAAGTTTTTTAAAATCACATGCTGTATCTGAATCAAGAAAATTTAATTTGACCTGAGTGTCCCTTTAAGGTAGATAATATGCCCTCCCCTTTACGTAGATTACAGTAACTTCAAAAGTTTTTCCACAAAAATAAAGAACAGTTAAAAATTAAATCAGAAATGTCTAAAAGCGAATAAAACCTTATGTTAACTAAGTTTAGTCATGATGTAGGATTTATTGGAACGGCTTTACACTAAAACTTAAGTGTCAAATGGAATTATGGTAATCAAATGTACAAAGTGATGTCAATTGTTTTTAACCAATCAATGGAGTGTACTGGTTTTAAAATTCCCGGTTTGGTTGCCAGAAATTATGCTATGACTACGGCTCACACAACTGAAACGCGTCAGCTTTAATGACAAGCAAACTTTGTTACCAAGAATATGTCTCTGAAATGGATTTGATGTCAATGATGATTTAAATTGAAATTGGAATAAAAGTGGTTTTTATTCAAACAAGATCCAAGGGTTGTATTCTCAAATTATTATCCAATTTAAAATGCAAGTCTGTCAAAAGTACTGAGATAAGGGGGCAGTCTGCAGAGACTTAGATACAAGGTAATCACAGAGGTAAAAAGTTTATTAATTTAACAGTGTTGGTTATGCAAAACTAGAGAATGGGAGATAAAGGGATTATCTATCTTTTTAAACAATAAACATTCTGGTGTAGACTGTCCCTTTAAATACATATATATATATATATATATATATATATATATACATATATACGTATATACCTATACCTGCATATCTATTCCTAAATATAATATGTATTTTGCTTGAACAGTATCATACAGGGAGTGCAGAATTATTAGGCAAGTTGTATTTTTGAGGATTAATTTTATTATTGAACAACAACCATGTTCTCAATGAACCCAAAAAACTCATTAATATCAAAGCTGAATATTTTTGGAAGTAGTTTTTAGTTTGTTTTTAGTTTTAGCTATTTTAGGGGGATATCTGTGTGTGCAGGTGACTATTACTGTGCATAATTATTAGGCAACTTAACAAAAAACAAATATATACCCATTTCAATTATTTATTTTTACCAGTGAAACCAATATAACATCTCAACATTCACAAATATACATTTCTGACATTCAAAAACAAAACAAAAACAAATCAGTGACCAATATAGCCACCTTTCTTTGCAAGGACACTCAAAAGCCTGCCATCCATGGATTCTGTCAGTGTTTTGATCTGTTCACCATCAACATTGCGTGCAGCAGCAACCACAGCCTCCCAGACACTGTTCAGAGAGGTGTACTGTTTTCCCTCCTTGTAAATCTCACATTTGATGATGGACCACAGGTTCTCAATGGGGTTCAGATCAGGTGAACAAGGAGGCCATGTCATTAGATTTTCTTCTTTTATACCCTTTCTTGCCAGCCACGCTGTGGAGTACTTGGACGCGTGTGATGGAGCATTGTCCTGCATGAAAATCATGTTTTTCTTGAAGGATGCAGACTTCTTCCTGTACCACTGCTTGAAGAAGGTGTCTTCCAGAAACTGGCAGTAGGACTGGGAGTTGAGCTTGACTCCATCCTCAACCCGAAAAGGCCCCACAAGCTCATCTTTGATGATACCAGCCCAAACCAGTACTCCACCTCCACCTTGCTGGCGTCTGAGTCGGACTGGAGCTCTCTGCCCTTTACCAATCCAGCCAGGGGCCCATCCATCTGGCCCATCAAGACTCACTCTCATTTCATCAGTCCATAAAACCTTAGAAAAATCAGTCTTCAGATATTTCTTGGCCCAGTCTTGACGTTTCAGCTTGTGTGTCTTGTTCAGTGGTGGTCGTCTTTCAGCCTTTCTTACCTTGGCCATGTCTATTGCACACCTTGTGCTTTTGGGCACTCCAGTGATGTTGCAGCTCTGAAATATGGACAAACTGGTGGCAAGTGGCATCTTGGCAGCTGCACGCTTGACTTTTCTCAGTTCATGGGCAGTTATTTTGCGCCTTGGTTTTTCCACACGCTTCTTGCGACCCTGTTGACTATTTTGAATGAAATGCTTGATTGTTCGATGATCACGCTTCAGAAGCTTTGCAATTTTAAGAGTGCTGCATACCTCTGCAATATATCTCACTATTTTTGACTTTTCTGAGCCTGTCAAGTCCTTCTTTTGACCCATTTTGCCAAAGGAAAGGAAGTTGCCTAATAATTATGCACACCTGATATAGGGTGTTGATGTCATTAGACCACACCCCTTCTCATTACAGAGATGCACATCACCTAATATGCTTAATTGGTAGTAGGCTTTCTAGCTTATACAGCTTGGAGTAAGACAACATGCATAAAGAGGATGATGTGGTCAAAATACTCATTTGCCTAATAATTCTGCACTCCCTGTATATATGATACGGTTAATGTAAAATACCTACATATCTGTAGGAATAGGTGTAGGTATATATATATATATATATATATATATATATATATATATATATGATACAGTTAATGTAAAATACCTACATATCATATATATATATAACAATAAACAAGGGTTTGCACTCGCTGGTCTTTTAAAAAAACGTGCCTTTAATGTAACGTTTCGGGGACCATATCCCCTACCTCAGACAGTGAAACACAGTGAAACACAAACATTTATAGAACACACATCCAATAAACACAAACCCCACCCAAATTAGAGCAAAATAAACCGCCCAGTGGTAGTCCTAGCAACATCAACAAACAAAAATATCATCAGATCCTCATATCATAAAAGAGGAAAATAAGTGAGCAAAAATATCATCAGATCCTCATAATAAAGTAAAGGAAAATAGGTGTACATATATAGCAGTGCAACATCATAAAAGTTAAACTTAAAAACAGGCCAGAGATCACATTCGCATATATACAATGGGTTAAACACATAGGCAAATAAACAATTGAGCTACACAGAGCAGAAGCGAGCTACATTGAGTGTAATGGCGCGATCAGGCAGGGCTGTGACTAGACAGCTGCCCAGATACGCTTAAACAAAAAGCCAGACCCACTCAGAGCACTGAGCGGCGGTCTGAAAAAATATTTTTTTTAATAAAATATGCCTGCAATACTTTAAAGTATAAAGTTAGCGCTAAGATAATGTAATATGTGCAGAATTATATTACATTATTTTGTAGGTTTACTGCCCCTTTAAGCGCAAGCGATAAATCCCTTTTACACTGTTTGCACAATTAAGATACTTATAATACAAGTTGAAAATAAATGTGATCACTTGAGCGCAATTGCGTTTAACACGCGTTGTGATAACGCATCCTCAGAGCTCTGGTTAACTGTTTTGCAAAACAAAAAAGTGTCACAAAACACATCAAAAACACATATAGAAGTGCAGTTACACTTATAACAACACTATCTGATAATAATTATTTAAAAAAAACTATTACACAAAAAAACTATGAGTCAAAGATATGAGAATTTGGGTGTTAGAAAAAAAAGGGTGCAAAGGGCTTTAACATAGAGATACATACATTTACATGTCTAAATACATATGTTTGTGTATATATGTTTACAGACATATATACACATATGTATACATATATAGGCGTATATATAAGTGCATTAGAGCCCTTTCAGTCAAGTAGGTAAAAACATGAAAAAGCATATTTATGCAATATTAATTTTTAATAAAGTGTAATACTGTGTATTTATTGTAACTATTTCACATTCCAATGTTTTGCACATAGGGGAATATGTATTTAAAATAGATATTCCTATATATCTGTATATATCTATACCTATATATAATATTCTATATATTTAGATATAGATATATATTTTACCAAAATACCATCAGATATACTGTATATAGAAATACTGTATGTATTTATGAATACATAGAACATATTCTTCTATGTGAAGAAGAACATTGGAATGTGAAATATTTATATTTTCATGTCGGGGTAGCACATTTGAGAATATGTGATAGGGTTTGCGCGAGTAGTGTTTTTCCCCCCCACTTTTTTTGCTCCATTGACTTCTATGGGGGAATACGTTAACGCAGCTTTTTGCGCGCATCAGATTAGTGCACAAGTGAAAACGTTTTTACATTCAACTTGTAATACACGCGCTACCTGATATGCGCAAAAAGCTTACTTTTAACGTAGTTAGCATGTAAAAGGGAGCATTAAATACCGCTCCACTTGTAATCTAGCCCTATATCAGCAATTTCATTCAAATTTTTGTAAACATGGTAAAAAAAGTGAATTGAGAATAATATTAAATGGTAGCAAGGAAGAAAAGAATCATCAGATGGAACAAGAGGACCACTAGCATGAAGATGAGGTCCTCCCCGGAGGACTGCCGCCATGAAGAAAGAAGAGGAACACCACCAAGTCAAGTGAGTGAAAACTTTGGGGTTTAGAGCTTTTTTTGAGGTGGGTTTTCTTTTTACAAGTTGCCCTTCTTAGGGCAATCTTTTTTTAGGGTTAGGATTTTTTTTTAAAGTTTTTTTTTTTTAAATATTGGGCAAAAGAGCTTTTTTTATATACTGTATATATATATATTAATTTATTTATTTTTTAGTATTAGTATAGAGATGTTTTATTTGGGCAAAAGAGCTATGTTTACTTTTACTGCCCTACCAAATGCCCTTCTAAAGGCAATTCCCAACCAAATGCCCTTTTAAGGGCAATCTTTTTTTTAAAAATATTTTTTTTTTTTTAGGATAGTTTTAGGATAGGTGTTTTTAGATAGGCTTTTTTGGGGGGGTTGGGGTTACATTTATTGTAGAATGGGTTTGATTTTGATTTTTTTTTTTTTTTTTTTTAGAAAAAGAGCTGTCATTTTAGGGAAAACAAGGCTCCCTTTGGAGCCTATGGAAGAGCGCTCTCGCACTAAACTTGTAATACCAGCACAGATTTCTGTGTGCTGGTATTATTGCGTGGAGAGCAAATAGCACATTTTTTTTGCGCTCCACCCGTAATCTAGCCCTATATGTTATGTTTTAGAGCAAAAGGCTATAGTATGTTTCGGAGGAAGACAAGCTACAGAATACTTTGGGGGTTTATTTTATTTTATGCCATTTATGAAGTATTTTGCATTATATATATATATATATATATATATATATATATATATATATATATATATATATATATATATATATATATATATATATGTGTGTGTGTGTGTGTGTGTGTATACAGTACATTATATCATTATATTATATGCTTTAGGTCCAACCTTACAAAAGTGTGTTCTACTTTAAGGAGAAAAACATTAGGTTGAGGTTGGGGTGGGCCATACAGAGAATAAGGGGGCTTGGCCGAGTGACCCACAAGTTCGTCTTGCCCAGAGCCCCACAAATTCTAAGGTTGGCCCTGGATATAGTTTTCCACAGTTTTCTATTGAGATGTATCCTTTCTCTTGTGAGGACTGCCATTCTGCTCCTTGTACTCTTGTGGCAGATTTCAAGTATACATTATATATTCTTATACTATCTACAGTGGATATAAAAAGTCTACACATCCTTATGAAATCACAGGTTTTTGAAACAAAGAAATAAATAAAAACAATGTAAATATCAGATTTTTCCATCTGTAATGTGATCTTCCAATAAGCAAAAATCCAGAGAGAAAAAAACAAATAGTTAATTTTTAGGAACATTTTAAATAAAATAAAAAAAAATGTTAACATCCTGATTGTCTATGTCTGCACACACATTCATAATGGGGCTTTAGCTATGTAAACACAGGGTGGTGTAGTTTTTATTTTATTTAAAGCAGATCTTTGTTGCTCCCAGTAGTACTTTAACTATGTGTTTCACTCCTTTGAGGTGGTACCAAAATAGTACTCAGATACACCCATTTAACTGTGTTTTGAATAAACCTATCCTGTGTCTTTTAATGTGGCCAGAGTCAGATGTAAATACGCTTCTGCAATGTTCTAAGCAATCACTGTTTAGCATGTAACTAGGTTGGATAAACTATGGAATATTTAACCCTTTGAGTGCTAAGCACTTTCCCACCTGGGTGCTAAGATTTTTTTAAGTTTTTTTTTATTTTTTGAACATTTTTTTTTAACTTTTTTTTCAGACCCCCAAGACTTACACTGTTGGAAAGGTTAGACGATTACCTTTCCAATGGTGGGTCTTTGGGGTATGTAGCTGCTTAGATGCCCCCCTGCTCCTATACTTAACATTGTTAAGTATAAATAAAGTTGTGCGGTGACGTCATCACGTTATTACGCGTGACGTCACCATGCAAAACGGGAAGCCCCAGCGATGCCTGTCACTCTACAGGCACAATCGCCGGGGTAGGAGCGGGTGGGAGCCCCCAGATCTCTGAGCCGTCATTAGCACCAGATTGGGAAACACTGTGACGGCTCAGAACCGTCATTAGCACTCAAAGGTTAAAGGGGCGTGATACCCAAATTATGCACATAGCTGTAAAAGGCTTACTAGAAGAGCTGAATGCCCTTTTAAGGGCAGTGAAAAAGAGCTGAATGCCCTTTTCAGGGCAATGGGTAGATTAGGTTTGTTAGTGTTAGGTTTTTTAATTTGGGGGGGGTTGGTGGGTGGAGGGTTTTACTGTTAGGGGGGACTTTGTTTATTTTAATGTAAAAGAGCTGTTTAACTTGTGGCAATGCCCTACAAAAAGCCCTTTTAAGGGCTATTTGTAGTTTAGCATTAGATTAGAGGGTGTTTTTATTTTGGAGGGGCTTTTTTATTTTCATAGGGATTAGGTTTAATTTTTTTATTTTGAATAATGTGTTTATTTTTTTTGTATTTCTATTTTTTATTTTTTGTAGCTTGGGGGGTTGTATTTACAGCATATAGGGGCTGAATTATCATTGTGCGAGTGGACATGATCCAATATTGCGGATCATGTCCGCTGCACATCGATAAATGCAGACAGCATACGCTCTCGGCATTTATCATTGCACCAGCAGTTCTTGTGAACTGCTGGTGCAATGCTGCCCCCTGCAGATTAGCGGACAATCGGCTACTAGCAGGGGGTGTCGAATATGATCGGGTTGATTTCTGGTGATGTCTGTCCGTTGCATCAGAGCAGGCGGACAGGTTATGGAGCAGCGGTCTTTAGACCGCTGCTTCATAACTTGTGTTTCCGGTGAACCTGAAGGCTTGATAAATATGCTCCATAGACTGCCCTCTGGGAAGGCTTACCAACTAGTATATATATATAAAAAAGTTAACTTTGTCACAAACTTTGGGCTTCTCACTGAAATTATTTACACACAACTACTGGGTAAATTGTAAGATGTGTGTAATTAATTTCAGTGAGAAACCCAAAGTTTGTGAAAAAAGTTAACTTTTTTTTATATATATGATTGTATCTGGCGGTCAAATAGTTGCATCAAATATACCAAAATTGGCCTAGATTAATACCTTTTGTTGCCTACAATAATACATATAGTTTCATTGGTAAATCAAAAATATATAAAGCTCTATTTCTGTTTAACCAGAGTGATAGCAAAAATGCTAAAAATTCTCAGTTTCTTTGGGCAAGTTTTTCTCTGAAATTCCTGGTAGCAAAGGGGTTAAGGAAGTTTACAATGAAATCTCATGAGATTGAAGTGAAATCTCATGAGATCACAGTAAAGTGTGACTTTAGCATCGATTCACTGTTTTTGTCAACTGAAGCTGAAGTAGCTGAAGGATAACTGATCATAGAGCATTTATGATTTTAAACTAAAGAAATTTTGAGATAAAATAACTTCCTTTTTTACATACAGATGTTCATGTCAAATTTTCTTGTCAGGTTTTAACAGTTATGAAGTATAACTTTCACGTGATTTAGAATATAGGTATTATATCCCTTTTAAGTGTGATCTTCAGCCTCTCTTGGAGAGTGGGGAAATAAAACACAATTTTCTGAGATAAATTACAGGAAAACCTAAAATTACAGATTATTTTATAATGTTTGGATAACTATTTATGATTGATTTGAAGATTTGAAAAATAGTAAGTGTGACATTTAGAATTAGTAGGTATTCTTAATAAAATGAAACATTATTTAAATTCTCCTGAAAATGACAGGTGCAAACACTGATCAGCATATCCTTTCGTTCACTTAACCCTATAGAATACATACCCTCTCTCCCTACAAGTAGCTATATATCACACATCAATATTATATATTTTTTATTTCTTTTTTAATTTGAATTTTTTACTATTTGTGTTTTATTTTCATCTACACGCCATATACCACTAACATGAATCCAAATATGACCATACTGTTATTCGTGATAAACCTTTTCTCACTCAATTTTGTTCACATCACTACTGCCATAAGCACACACCTCAAACTGGAAAACAAATTATCATACACCATGACCTGCTCTGTTGCCATAACTTATCTGCTGAGTGCTGGTGGAGAGTTATAAAAAATAGTCCCCCTATCCCCACCTCACAAAATTATAAAGTATCCCATTCACTTTATGGCCAAACAAAAATTATGTCCAAATTCCTATTCTTTATGTTACTTGCTCTTGCAAATGATGTAGAGTCTAACACTGGCTCCCCAACAAATTCCATTTCTAGCCTTCCAGCTAAAAAGACCTCTCCTTTGTGCACTGTAATATCCGCAGCTTACTACCAAAAATTGATGCACTGCAAGCATGGTGTTTACATTACAAGCCCAAAATCATTGTGATCTCTGAATTGTGGCTAACCGCAAAAATACCTGACTCTTCCATTGCAATACATGGGTATTCATGGCATAGAAATGACAGAGCAAAAAGAGGAGGCGGCATTGTAATTTATGTTGACAATTCCATAAAGTACACCCCCTTACAAAAATGTAGCTCTCCTGCCACCTTTGATTTCCTTTCTGGCACAATTGAGATCCCGTGCAGTAAATCAATCATTGTTGCAGAAATCTACCACCCACCTAGCTCCCCTGTGCATTCCCTTTCTGACATAGCCCATCTCTTTTGTGAAACCATAGCTCAAAACCCAAAAAGTGAAATTTTGGTCTTTGGAAATTTTAATATTTATTTGCTGAATCCTAAAAACAATAGTTCTTGCTCGCCATTTAAGACTTTGCAGCTAATGCAATTAATCTCCTGCCTAACTCGCATAAACATTAAAAGCCATAACCACACCCTGCTCAATTGGATTCTCTCCACTTCTCCTTACCGAATCCAGGAGGCAGGTGTTCTCCCTAACAGTTTCAGTGACCACTGCTTAGTGAACTGCGTGCACAAAATAAAGGCTACTAAATCCTCTCCTAAGGTTAAAATCACCAGGTCCTTCAAAAAAATGTAATCTTTAATCGTTCCTAAATGACATAAAAACCTCCCCTGGTATAGATTAAACCTAATTCCATATTTAGTTCTTTCAGTCCGAACTCCTGCAAGTTTGGAATCTGCATGCCCCGCTGCGTAAGGTGAGAGTAAAAGGAGCACATATGAATTGGATCACAGCTGACCTCATTCAAATGTACCAGTTTCGGGATTCACTGTGGTCAAAGTTCAAGCATACTGGCTCTTTGAACGATCACTGTGTATATAGACAATGGCGAAATATGCACTAAACAAACACAATTGGCTCAGGCCCAATATTTCTGTGAAAATCTGAACAATAACATATCAAACCCTAGAAAGTTTTGGATAGTCATAAATAACTTACACACTCCCCCAATCCACTCCCAACCCTCCACAGTCAAAATGGACAACCAAACCCTGCAACTTCCCTTAGAAGTAGCAAATGCCTTTAACAATTATCTTGTCAGATGCTCCACCACCCTGATTGACACACATCCTGAAACTACAAATGTGGATCAGGCCCCACTAAATCTGCAAAGACCCAATATAGAGAAGTAAATATAAAATATAAAAATGAAAAACAAGTCTGAACCTGATCAAATCCCAGCAATGCTGTTGAAGCTCAGCGCGCCGGCAATTGCTAAACCTGTCACAACCCTAATTAATGAATCCTTGGTGTCTGGATACATACCCAAACTTTGGTGAGTTAACCTTGGTTACTAACTATCGCCCAATATCATTGCTCCCTGTATGGTCAAAAATCTTAGAAAAATGCGTCCATATGCAACTATGTGAGTATTACCAACAATCTAACTATCTGACCCCTGTTCAATCAGGTTTTCGGCTGAATCACTCCACTACAACTACCCTCCTAAAAGTTTGCAACAGCATCCAAACTGGCATGGAACAAGGAGACCTAACTGGAGCAATTTTTCTTGATTTTGTAAAGGCCTTTGACACAGTAGACCATGACAAACTACTGCTCAAACTAAAAAACTCAGGTATCGGTGATGGTCCTCTAACCTGGTTTCGATCACAGTATGTCTCCATTTCTGACAGCGACTCCCTCCCTCTCCCAGTCATGTGTGGTGTTCCCCAAGGTTCCATTTTCGGCCCCCTACTATTCACATTATTTATAAATGATCTGCCAAATGTCTGCAAATCCTCAACTGTACACATGTACTTAGATGACATGGTAATCTATACAAGCAAATCCGATCTGCCGCAGCTTGAGGCAGTGCTCTAAGACCAGTTCACAGAGGTAGAAAAGTGGATCTCAAAATACAAACTCTTCCTAAACACTGACAAAACTGTCTCAATTATCTTTGCAATGGTACCTAAATTACACAAACTACAAAATTACCATCTACGCATCAAAGCAAAATCAAATTGCACACTGACCGCAGTTCACTCTTTCAAATACTTGGGTATGTTGTTAGACCCCAATCTTTTGACCTCCATATAGAAAAACTTGCATCTAAACTCTAGCCAAAACTAGGTGTCCTGTACAGAAACAAATCCTGCCTCAGCCCTACAGTAAAGGAAAGATTGTACAGCAAATGCTGATGCCAATCATGGATTATGGGGATGTAGTATATGCACCAGCACCGCAAACTCACCTTAATAAATTTAATACATTGTATAACTCGTTCTGCAGCTTTGTGCTACAATGTAAGTACAGGACCCACCATTGTGACATGCTAAAAGAACTAAACTGGCTGTCGCTGGAATCCAGACACACCCTCCATCTTTCCAGCCTTGTGTTTAAGAGCTTTTCTGGGAAGCTCCCACCCTACCTGAGCAGAATGCTCTCCCCGGCTGTTCCCACCTCCCATAACCTCCGATACAGTACCAGCACGTTATTTAGTCTGCCTCCATACAAAAAGAAAGCAGCTCAATCCTCTTTTTCCTACAGAGCACCACAATTATGGAATGACCTCCCTCACACTTTCAAACCTTCCCCAAGCCTAAAATTCTTTAAGAGATCCCTCTCTGCATATCTCAAAACAGAATGCACCTGTCGTGGTTGATTATATATTTTCTACCTGTTCTATGTTAAATTTTTCATATGTTATGTATTAATATTGTTTTTGTATTTTATTGTACCCTATTGTATCAATGCAATGTTTTGTGGACCCAGGACAAACTTGAAAATGAGAGAAATCTCAATGTTTCCTTCCTGGTAAAATATTTTATAAATAAATAAATATATAAATACTCATTTAACGCAGTATTTCAGGAACTGTGTGCTTGAATATTGTAAAGTCAGTTTCATCTTCAACATGCAATTTGGCTGTCATCGCAAGCCAGAATATATATGCAAACTTAAAACTAATTTTTGAAAATGTCAACCATATTAAAAGTAATGGAACCATAAATGTAGCATATGTAGATGTAAATATGGGCTTGATTAAATTAAGCTTCTTCAATCCGTATTGGGCCTAATCTCATCAACATCTCAAATGTTTCGAAAATGTTTCTCTATTGTTCATGTCTACAACTGTGCCCAGATGGCAATTGTTCCTTTATTCAAAAAAGAAAGGGCTTTGTGACTATAGTATGTTTCTTGCTAATAGTAAATAATTTTAAAAAAACAATACTGTACAGTTACCATTGCCAACTGAACAAGTAGTTAGACCAAAAGAAAAACAAACAGATAAAACTAATTCTAAAGGCCCAACCCCACAATCCCTAAACACCTTTAAGACTACCAATTCAGTGTCAGGTAAAAGCGGTGGTGATAGACCCTATTTCTCCTTTACAAAGTGATAGGAATATTTTGGATCAGGTTTTTCCAATGGAGGCAGTGAACCTGGGGGGGGGGGGGGGGGGAGGCCAGGAATATGTACAAGAGAGGTATCAGTTAAGGGGAAACAAGCCCCAGACAAAATACAAATCTTCAGTATAATCAATTTATTCAGTTTTGAATTGTCTGATATGCAAGCTAAGGTCTTGTCTAATGGTTTAAACTTTGCCCCCTCATCAGACTTTGATTTATTTTGTACCATTATCGATGTAAACAGGCTCATCAGGAATATTACTCTATGCAAACACTTTATTACTCTATGCAAACACTTCCAAGGGTCTCATCAACCTGATAGGTTGGATAGGCCAAGTTTGAATGTTACAGATCTTGGCTCAAGACTTTGTTTTCAAGAAACCTGTGATGTTTTTGCATTAGAGCAATTACAGATTGAAGGAATACAAGACTCCACTTCTGATGAGCAGGTTCATAGTATCAAAAGCTTTAAGAATCCATTTAGCTTCTATCCCATTCAGAGCAGGGGCCATATCCTTGAAACATTTTTTAAGAGGGTGGAATATGATCTTACCCTTTTGAAAGAAAGTAAAAAACCTGTACGACAGAACTTGTCTAGGGTAGAAAGACAAGCCATTAAAGAATTACAAAATAATGAGGATCTGCTTATACGACATTCGGACAAGGGCAGCTCCATAGTACTTTTGGATATTACCTAGTATGTCTCTGAAGCCTTGAGGCAGTTGGAAAATTCTGAGAATTATGTTAAACTACAGGGAGATCCTACTCAGAAGTTCCAAAAGGAACTTAACCATCTCCTAGATCAGGGCTATGACCTGGATATTCTTGACAAACAGACTATGGAGTTTTCATTGGTACAGCACCCAAGAGTTCCTATTTTCCACCATTTGCCTAAGGTGCACAAACTCCTTGTCAATGTACAAGGGAGACTTATAGTGAGCGGTATTGGCTCTCTTTTTGAGCACCTCTCACTATGGTTGGATGAAGTTTTTGCAACCTTTGGTAAAAAGCCTGTCCGGTTTTCTGCATGACACAAAACATGTTCTCAATGTTGTCAATTACTTTATATGGACCGAACACATCTAGCTGGCTTACTATAGATGTGTGTGATTTATACTCATCTATCCAGCATGATTTGGGCATAAAAGCACTGAGGCATTTTTTGAGTAACTATACAGATTTTTCTGTTGAATTTCAAAAATATGTATTGGAAGTGTCTTTTTTTCTACTGACCCATAATTATTTTGATTTTGAGAGACAGTTTTATCTCCAAAGATGTGGGACTGCAATGGGGCCAAATTTGCCCCCTCCTACGTGAACCTTTTCATGGGTTGGTGGGAGGAGTCCCACATCTTTGGAGATACTAATCCCTACAGGGCATATATTCAGGTTTATAGAAGATATATTGATGATCTTCTACTTATTTGGATTGGAGGAGAGGATTTTGCAAAATCATTTATTGAGTGGATAAAAAGTAACAAACTGGGTTTAAAGTTTACTTCTGACTTTGGAAAGGAATCCATTAACTTTTTAGTTTTGACTCTAACTCGTCAAGTGGGAGGACACTTTAATTCCTGTGTATATCGTTAACCCATTTCTGGTAACACCCTTTTGCGGGTTAATAGTTGCCACCCTAAGCAGGTAGCTTATGCAGTGGCTAAAGGACAACTTTCAAGAATAAAAAGGAATTGTTCTGGTACCATCACTTATAATCAAGCTTACCCACAGAATGAAAGAGAGGGGATATAGCCATTCTGTAATTTAAAAAGGCCAAACAAGAGGTTGACCGAGTGGATAGATTTGATCTTCTAGGAAACAAATTACATACTCAAAAATCTTTTGAGGGAATCACATTGGTTACTGGCTATAGAAACCAGTATGATCCTATTTGCAAAATTATACGTAAACACTTTTCACTTTTGGCAGCAGATGATCATCTGGTTGCTGTGGTCAATAAAGGAATCAGATGCTCCTATAGAAAAGCAAGAACTTTAGCCAACTATGTGGCCCCTTCACAAATAGGTAGGAGTAACATGAGGAATTCCATCAACAGAAATTCATCATGGTTAACATACAGAGGCATGTATAAATGTGGTAGATCTAGGTGTAGGCCCTGTGATTTTGTAGAAATAACCAATTCCTTTTCATCAGCTGTGACACATGATACTTCCCCCATTTCATACTGTGTAAATTGTAAATGTGACCATGTCATTTACCCTATTACTTGCAAATTGTGCCGTATGCAATATGTTGGCCTTATGACAAGGGATGTCAATACAAGGATAAGGGAACATCTCTCCACTAAATCAGTGGGCAAGGCGAAGACGCCCTTGGTACAGCATTTTGTAAAAAGGCACAATGGCAGATTGGATTCTTTTTTCAGGTTAATAATTGAAAGGGTATCAGTACCCCAGAGAGGGGGTGATAGACTTAGGCTTTTGGGGAGACAGAGTATGATCTGATCAACTATTGGCAATGATCTGAACTCCTGTCTCCCCAAAATTACCGGAGCCGATCCACTTTTTATTAGCTAATTATATTAGCACATTTACCCTTCCCTATTTAATTACTATTATTATTTCTTATATATATTTATGCTTTACTTGCTTGCAATTTTATGAACTATTTAGTTGTTAATGGATGGTTTGATTACTTTTTATTGCATGTTTTTACTGAAGATATATGACATGCCATGTAATAAAATTTTAACGACAGCCACAAATCTTGTGGCTTTAAGATTAGGAAGTGTACACTAAGTTTTTTTACTTGTGTTCAATATCAGAATTTTGCACAATGAATTGATCATCTTTTTATCATAATTTGCTTAATTTGCATATACATCTAAGCATTTGTATCTATATTTATATATTTATAGCTCATGTGAAATACTGTGTATATATATATATATATATATATATATATATATTTTGTGTATGTATTTTTCATTGCACCATATATCTACAGATGTGGTTGTATGTACCCCACATTGATACTGTGTCTCTTTAAATGGAGGTGTTTTTCTAATTCAGGTTTTTTAACCAATAGGATACTTGCTGTTGTCTTAAATAGATAGTGTGAGTTAGAAATATTAGGCTATAATTACAGCTTCAGCTGAAACGCGTAAGCCATTTCTATTCACAGCACCTCCATTTGCTCTGTAATGGACTCTCCATGTATCTACTTTAAAACTATGTTTAATAAATGTGCTTTTATCTACCTGGACGGATAATTTCTTTCTATGCTGTCTTGCTAATAGTGTCAACTTAATTTAGGCAGTGCTAGCTGTAATTCGAGACGCTTCTAGTGTACTTCTGACCACTCACCCCTCTTAAAATGTTGTTTCCTTCCTCATCCGGCTGCGGCATATATCCGCTCACATTGTCTGGTTCACAGTTGCTCTCAGCAATGCTTCACTATGTATCTCCCATTTACAGGCAAACCAGGAGGATCTATGAATACGTTATGTAAGCCGAAATGCATAAGATCTATTCTTTTACTACCTTGTAACTTTGTTCCTGTGATAATGGATTTTTAATGTTGTTGAAATAAAGTTTTTGGAATTTAAAGAAGCTTCCGTCATTTATCTTGTTTGCTGACAATTTTTCATTTGTCACTACTGGCCTATAGGACACAATAGAGGGTTAGTGAACACAGTCTCTGATAAAACAGGTGGTCTATTTTCTGCTTGGAGTATAATCATGGAAGTTTTCGTGTATAGTATTATAGCCACAGTTAAAGATGCAGGAAGTACTATGATTGGAACAGCCAATAGGATTTTAGCAGCTCTAAATCCTATTGGCTGATTGAAATCTTTCAGCCAATAGGAATGCAAGGGACGCCATCTTGGATGGTGTCACTTGCATTGAAGTTCCAGTTTACGGCGGCGACAGTATAAAGAGGATGCTCCACGTCGGATGTCTTTAGCATGGACCCACTCCACGCCGGATAGATGAAGATAGAAGATGCCGTCTGGATGAAGACTTTTTGCTGCCTGGATGAGGACTTCGCAGGCTGGATGAAGATCGAAGAGGCCGTCTGTATGAAGGCTTCTTGGCGCATGGATGATGACTTTGCCAGCTGGATGGATCCTTCAAGCGGGACTTCAAGAACTGTAAGTCGATCGTCGGGGGTTAGTGTTAGGTTTTTTTAAGGTTTTTTTGGGTGGGTTTAATTTTTAGTTTAGGGTCTGGGCATGTAAAAGAGCTAAATGACCTTTTAATGGCAATGCCCATACAAATGCCCTTTTCAGGGCAATGGTAAGCTTAGGTGTTTTTAGAAAGTTATTTTTTGGGGGGGGTTGGTTGTGGGGGTGGTGGGTTTTACTGTTGGGGGGGTGTTTGTATTTTTTTTTACAGGTAAAAGAGCTGATATCTTTGGGGCAATGCCCCACAAAAGGCCATTTTAAGGGCCATTGGTAGTTTATTGTAGGCTAGGATTTTTTTTATTTTGGGAGGGCTTTTTATTTTGATAGTGCTATTAGATTAGGTGTAATTCTTTTTTACTTTTGATCATTTGTTTCTTATTTTTTGAAATTTAGTGCTTGTTTTTTATGTAATGTTAGGTTTTAGTGTAAGGCAGGTTAGGTTTTATTTCACAGGTAAGTTTGTATTTATTTTAACTAGGTAGTTAGTAAATAGTTAATCACTATTTACTAACTAGTCTACCTAGTTAAAATAAATACAAACTTACCTGTGAAATAAAAATAAAACCTAAGATAGCTACAATATAACTATTAGTTATATTGTAGCTAGCTTATGTTTTATGTCACAGGTAAGTTTGTATTTAGTTTAAAATAGGTATTATTTAGTTAGTAATTTTAACTTTAGTTTAGCTTTATTTTAATTATGTTAAAGTTAGGGGGTGTTAAGTTTAGGGTTTATGTTAGGGTAAGGGTTACGTTAGGGTTAGTGTTAGGTTTAAGGGTTAATGGATTTATTTAGTGGTAGTGATATGGGAGGCCAGAGGTTTAGGAGTTAATAACTTTAGTATAGTGGCGGCGACATCGGGAGCGGCAGATTAAGGTTTAATAGTTTTATGTAGGTGGCGGCAATGTGGGGGGCGGCAGATTAGGGGTTAATAACATTATGTAGGGGGTGGTGATGTTGGGGCGGCAGATTAGGGGTTAATAACATTATGTAGGGGCCAGCGATGTTGGGGGCGGCAGATTAGGGGTTAATAACTGTATGTAGGTGGCGGTGATGTTGGGGGTGGAAGATTAGGGGTTAATAACGGTATGTAGGTGGCGGCGATGTTGGGGGTGGCAGATTAGGGGTGTTTAGACTCGGGGTTTATGTTAGGATGTTAGGTTTAAACATTTGTTTTATTTTCCCCATAGACCTCAATGGGGCTGTGTTACCGAGCTTTTCATTCCGCGATTGCAGGTGTTAGACATTTCTTTTGCCAGCTCTCCCCATTGATGTCTATGGGGAAATTATGCACGAACATGTAACAGCAGCGCTTGATTTCAGTGTGGTATGGAGCTCAACGCAACCATATCGCCCGCACAAGCCTGCTTTTTTAAAACTTGTAATACCAGCGCTATAGGGAGGTGAAATAATGCCGCTTTTGTGGCTGTCGTTAAAATCCCTATATCGCTCAAAACTCGTAATTAAGCTGTAAGTGTGGCTAGGGGTAGTTAAGGCCACATGTTTCAGAAAAAACAATCAAATCATTGCCAGAAGTTGATAAGGTCATATTCGCTGTTAAGACCTAATGGTTGTTTAGTTTTAGGTGTGATAATCCAAAAAACCTCCTGTTTTGCCAGCAGGAGATCTCTGCTACACTCATGCTTTGGTCTGAGAATGTGGTCACCAATGGTCCACCTCAACCCTTCTGGATTTTTATTGTGTACATATTTAAAATGTGAAATGAGGGGTGTAGTCAGTGTGCCATTTTTAATATTACAAATATGTTCCCGTATCTGGGATCTGATCTTCCTTGAGGTCATACAACATACTGTATATTGCAATGTGTTCAAGTCAATGCATAAATGTCATAGGTGGCCCTGCAGTTATAACACATTTTATGAGGAAAGTTTACTCCTGTATTCGTACTGGAGAAACCTTCCCCTACTTGTACATATTCACAAGCCTTGCAGTTTGAGTAATTACATTTGTAGACCCCCTTAGTGGAGAACCAAGAACTTTGGGTGTTAACTGTGCTTTCCAGACATTTTGGAGACACTCTGTTGCTTACTGTTAAGCCTTTTCTGTATGCAAAGCGGCAACCACTCCTTGCAATATCTAGTAAGTCATTGTCTGCGGCTAGGACCGGAAAATGTTTTCTGATTATTCCACAGATCTGATGGAATTGGTCACTATAGCTAGTGATAAAGGTCGTTTTGTTAGTCTGTTTAGTGTTTTCAGATCTACACCTAGACTTATTATGTAGGAATTCTTCTCTGTTCCTTAACTCAATTGACCTCCTGATTCCTTTTACCATTGGTTCTGAATAGGACCTAGAGATAAGTCTATCTGTAAGTTCATCAACCTGGTCCGGAAAATTCAAGTCATCAGAGCAATTTCTCCGAGCTCTAATGAACTGTCCTTTAATAATGGCCTTGAAAACTCAATTAAGATGTCCACTCCTTGCATGTAGCAGAGGATTTCCTGCAGAGGGTTTTTCGGTACATCTTGGTGCTAACATGTCCCCCTTTGTCAGAGTTGGAGCCCATGAGAGTTATGTTCAAGTAATTTATACTTGACCTATTGTACTCATAGGTAAATGAAAGACCTATGCTATTATCATTAAAATAATGTATAAAAGTTTCTACCATGGGCTCCCCTCCCTGCCAAATTAGAATGAGATTGTCTATAAATCTCCTAAAAAAGGAAATATAAAGCCTGAAGAGGTTGCTATCTTGAAATATGTGGGCCTGCTCCCACCAACCCATGAAGAGGTTGGCATAGGAGGGAGCAAATTTTGCTCCCATCACAGTACCACATCTCTGGAGATAGAACAACCCCTCAAACCTAAAATAATTGTGGGTCAACAAAAATCTAGTTTCCCTCACAATGAATTCACAGCTAGTGTCATCATACTGTATAATGACGATCTCCTCAAGAAAAAAAATCTATTGCTTACAGCCCTTCCTCATGGGGTATTGAGGAATATAGGGCTTTGACGTCTGCAGTTAGCCAAGCTTGATTTTCTGACCATCCTTGATTCCTTAATAATTCCAGGAGGTGCTTAGGATCCATAAGATGGCTTGGTAAAGCATCTACAAGGGGTTGGAGGATGGCACCAAGCCATTGAGACAGACAGGTGTTCAGTAAGGGACCCAATTCCATTTACCAATGGTCTACACTGGCGTTGGTTTGTGGATCTTAGGTAGGTGGTTAAACACAGGGATAACTGGGTTTTTTACAAGTAGGTAATTAAAAGTATTGTGGTAAAAATGCCAACCTCTCTACCCTCATCCAGCAAATGATTAAGTTCCCTATAAAATATGGGTGTGGGGTCGTCCCTGAGATGGAAATACTGGTCCTTGTCACTAAGTTGCCTCAGTGCTTCAGTAGTGAACTCTGTTATAACAATTCAAATGCAAAATATTTTAACCAAAGCATCTTAACACGGCTGACATTTTTTATCTTGCCCTATATATTTAACTGATATTAGTGTGCTCATTGTGCTCATATTACAAGTAGTGAATTAAATGCTCGGCACAAGCACAAACCAAAATACTTTTGTAAAATTTGGTGCTTTTTAAGACCTGAAGTAAATCAATATTATTAATACCAATACTAATATCAATTATTAATAGCCAATAGGAATAATATCTTCCTAAATCATATTGGCTGATTTGAACAGCCAATAGGATTTTAGCAGCCCTAATTCCTATTGGCTGATTTAAACTTTTCAGCCAATAGGAATGCAATGGTACCCCCAGTATAAAAGGGGTACCTTGCATTTGAATCCTCAGTGTGCGGTGGACGATCACATGAAGAGGACCTTCATGTCGGATCGATGGACCTCTGCCTGGACCTCCGCCTTGGACCTCCGCCTGGACCTCCGCATTGGACCTTCACCTGGACCTCCACTTGGACCTTCGCCTGGACCTCCGCCTCCGCAGGGATGAAGAAGATGCCGGTCCCGTGATGGATGAAGATGCCTGGATGAAGATGGAGCCGCTGGGATGAAGATAGTTCAAGCAGGACTTCAGCAACTGTGAGTACCTAAAGAGGGGTTAGTGTTAGGTTTTTTTGGGGTGCGTTTTATTTTTAAAATTAGGGTTTGGGCATTTATTAATAGATCTGAATGCCCTTTTAAGGGCAGGAAAAAGAGCTGAATGCCCTTTTAAGGGCAATGCCCATACAAATGCCCTTTTCAGGGCAATGGGTAGATTAGGTATTTTAGTTAGGTTTTTTTATTTTGTAGGTTTGGGGGTGGGGGTTTGTAATGTTAGGGGGTGTTTGATTTTATTTTTAGAAAAAGAGCTGATTTCTTTAAGGCAATGCCCTGCAAAAGGCTCTTTTAAGGGCTATTAGTAGTTTATTATAGATTAGGGTTCTTTTATTTGGGGTGTTTTTTTTTATTTAAAACGGGGTATTAGAATAGGAATATTTAGGGGAGGAGCCGACCATCATGGAGACAAGACACATATTTCAGGAGCTCCAGCTTCATATACTAATTTTTTAGGTTTTAATATCTATTTTTATATTTTTCCTGCCTGTATTGGAGAATGATATAATACACTATCACCATATGTCTATTTTGGAACTGTAAAGAGTCGGATGCTCTATCTAACATAACCTGCACTCCCCAGAGTTTATCTGCCTTGATCAAATATAACGTATGTGCAGACATGGCTACGTATCTTTTACATCGGCTTAATGTATGGCTAGATCATTGCGGTGAAACACTTTTGTGTTTTTGCAGTAGCTACAGCCTTTGACTCCTGCACTGCACATAATACCCCTTTAGATGCCCAAACAACTCGTGAAAGATATCACGATAATGAAGAGGGGGAAACGGAACATAGGCAGCCGCCATCTTTATTTTCCATATCGGAGCCGACTAGACCGCATGGCATTATGAAAGAGTGCAGAGATGCCGCTATACCCGATACTGGTAAGGAGCTGAACACCAATGATAATATACATGGCTGGTTCAGTAGAAAGCAGCATCACGAGGACCGGACTAACTTGGCAACTTACATGAAAGGGACACTCTTAATCCCCTCTGGGGGACATAAGGAGGACAGAGTCCGGTCTTTTGAGACCATCAGTATAGGATACCGTCACCGGTTTGAGGATGTTGCTGACGCGACATCTTTCTGGGAGGCTATTGCTTCGCAGCTGGCCTTATAGTTTGATTGAGACTGATACTGTTCATTGATGATTCTATAGAGGAAAAACGAAAGAAGCGCAACACCACATCAAGGTAGACGTTATGCACATTTATTATCCACACAGTAATTATTGCACTTACAAGATGTACTTTTAAAATTAGCCTTTATCCCACTCTGGGGAAGATAAAAGATGAGTCTGAGTAAATTCTCACTTGCTCCAGGGCTCAGCAACTTAGTCTGAGTTCGTTTGTTCTCTGTATTACTTCCTGGTGTTTAGGAGTCATCCGTAGCTCCGCCCCCAACGCGTTTTGTCTGCTCCCTGCAGACTTTCTCAAGAGAATATGGTTCACGTTTGCTGGACGTGACTATAACAATCCAATGCCCCTTTCTATGCAATGTATACACTTTTCATAACAGATTGAGGTCTTAATCACACATACAAAATTCATATTACTAAACACTCGGTTGGAAAAAACATTAAAAAACCATATAGTTAATAACCATTCCTTTATACTATTAAGTTGATACATAACATACATAAAATTACTAATAATAAAAAAGGGGATGCATATTTTACCTGATGCACTATATACTTATATATCAATTGGAACTTCATTCCATCTGCAGCGCTGTTCATTGATGATGCCTATACTTAAAACCGGAATAGGTTAACTAAAAAGCCCCTTCACAGTTGCTGATCGGTAATGTGGACAAATGGCTGCTAACTCAGGGATCAGGATAGTACTTTATAAGACTGTAGCTCATTGAAGAGACATTTTGGTTAATTTTTTAGATATCTGCCGTTTCAGTGTTATGTTTACTCTCTCACGTTTAAACTGCTCGTTTTTCTGCCATGCAGCTAGGTTACAAGTTTATGTAAATTTTACCTTTTGGATTTACTTTACTGAGTGAAGTCTAGGATATGCAGAGCTACACAGTTCCAACCCTCTGTATTACAAGTTTATGCAAATTGCGTTGAGAAAACGTTAACTATAATTATACTATGTTTGTTCCCTATATAACAGAACTAAGATACATTCTATTTTAGCCCAGGGACCCGCTTTTACCTTTGGATTTTCTTTACTGAGTGAAGACTAGGTTATGCAGGGCTACACAGCTCTCACCCTTTGTATCAGACCCTTAATATATGAGAGACATGTTCCTATACATACACCCTAGGCACTTCTCAGCTAATATTAAATGAAATATGCTTCAGCTTTGGGGGGATGTACACTAATGATTGAGCTACTGTATAAGTCAGGTGGAGCTAGATTTAAGACACTACTAATATTTTTATTTGGCTGGGTTGCCTGCGGCCGAGGTGACCTAGCAAATATACCATATATGTATACTGATCTAGCTACATTTTGAGATATTTTATATGCAAAGTTGCATACTATCTTCTAGCCCACCTATATTTAGATAAATAACAGCATTATAGTGATATAATGTCCATCTCAGTAGCATTTTAAGTATATTTTTTATCCAGTTTGAATGGTCATATTGTTTATTTGGAGTTTTCATATAAGAGTGCTTTAATACTTAATATAATATATCTAACAAATCCATCCAGAGTGTTTGGCTTTTATAACCATAGGTATGCCTATACGCCATATTTAGTTAGCCCTAGAAGAAACATAGAACACTATGAAACCTTAGTTCAGAATTTAGCTACTTACCCTTAGTTAAGATGAGATCCTACTCTAGTTTCATGAGCACTATCCAGAATATTGTTGCTGCTAACCACGGGTGACTAGTGATGTCGCGAACATAAAAATTTCCGTTCGCGAACAGCGAACTCGAATTTCCGCAAATGTTCGCGAACGGGCAAACCGGCATAGACTTCAATAGGCAGGCGAATTTTAAAACCCACAGGGACTCTTTCTGGCCAAAATAGTGATGGAAAAGTTGTTTCAAGGGGACTAACACCTGGACTGTGGCATGCCGGAGGGGGATCCATGGCAAAACTCCCATGGAAAATTACATAATTGATGCAGAGTCTGGTTGTAATCCATAAAGAGCATAAATCACCTAACATTCCTAAATTGTTTGGAATAACGTGCTTTAAAACATCTGGTATGATGTTGTATCGATCAGGTAGTGTAAGGGTTACGCCCGCTTTACAGTGACAGACCAAACTCCCCGTTTAACGCACCGCAAACAACCGCAAACAGTCCATTTGCACAAACAACAAACTCCCCATTTGCACAAGGTTGGATACCAAGCTAGCCATGTCCCATTCCTTGTCCTCACTGATGTCATTGAAGGTCTCTTCCTCCACCCAGCCACGTACAACACCAAGGGCCCCCGAAAGGTGACAACAAGCCCCCTGGGACGCCTGCTGTGTTTGGTCTTCCACCTCCTCAAAGCCACCTTCCTCCTCTGACTCCTCTTCTTCAGACTCCTCTCTCTGCATTGCCTCTCTCTGCGTTATTATAAGGTGTGTTAAGTAGTACTATTCCTATCAGTTTAATCCCTGTTCCGTTCCCTATTAGGGGACGTGTATATGGCATGGATTTTAGGAACCGGGAGATGGAAAAAGATGCTTGGTCGGTCCTTCTACTTCAAATTTGGGGCACTGCACGTGCAATCTAATGTGCCACCAGATAGGAGTGGTGTGTTAAGTAGTACTAAGTTTAATCCCTGTTATGTGCCTTTTTTTGGTTTGGTTTTTGAAGCCACAGTGCAGCACCAGAGGCCAGAAAAATTAGGCATGTACACATGCCTGAAAAATTAGGTATTGTTGCAGCCGCTGCTGTAGCAGCGGCCAGAAAAATTGATGTTTGTTTCCCAGGCAGAAAGTGCCCTAAAACATTGCGGCTTGAACCCTAGTTGGTGGTGGATAAGTCACGCAAGTCATCCGGCATTCAGAGATAAAATACAGCAGCGTGTGGACCATTTATAGCCCAAGGCAGCTCATCTCATCAGGCCTTTTTTAGTCAAATGTATCGCCCACTGTCAGTCCCTTCGGGATCCATCCCTCATTCATCTTAATAAAGGTGAGGTAATCTAGACTTTTTTGACCTAGGCGACTTCTCTTCACAGTGACAATACCTCCTGCTGCACTGAAGGTCCTTTCTGACAGGACACTTGAAGCGGGGCAGGCCAGAAGTTCTATCACAAATTGTGATAGCTCAGGCCACAGGTCAAGCCTGCACACCCAGTAGTCAAGGGGTTCATCGCTCCTCAGAGTGTCGATATCTGCAGTTAAGGCGAGGTAGTCTGCTACTTGTCAGTCGAGTCGTTCTCTGAGGGTGGACCCCAAAGGGATGTGACAATGCGTAGGACTTAAAAAGCTCCGCATGTCCTCCATCAACAACACGTCTGTAAAGCATCCTGTCCTTGCCAGCATGGTCGTGGGAGGAGGAGGATTACTTTCACCTCTTCCCCTGTTAGATTCCCGTTGTGCTGTGACATCACCCTTATACGCTGTGTAAAGCATACTTTTTAATTTATTTTGGAACTGCTGCATCCTTTCTGACTTGCGGTAATTCAGTAACATTTCAGGCACTTTCTGCTTATACCGGGGGTCTAGTAGCGTGGACACCCAGTACAGGTCGTTCTCCTTCAGCCTTTTTATACGAGGGTCCCTCAACAGGCACGACAGCATGAAAGACCCCATTTGCACAAGTTCAGATGCCGAGCTACTCATGTCCCGTTCCTCATCCTCAGTGATCTCACTGAAGGTATGTTCTTCCCCCCAGCCACGTACAACACCATGGGTACCAGATAGGTGACAACGAGCACCCTGGGATGCCTGTTGTGGTTGGTCTTCCTCCTCCTCCTCAAAGCCACATTCCTCCTCTGACTCCTCTTCCTCACAATCTTCTTCCAGCATTACCGCAGGTCCAGCAAGCGATACTGATAAGGCTGTTTCTGGTGGTGATGGAGACCACAACTCTTCCTCTTCCTCTTCACGCTCATCTACGGCCTGATCCAGCACTCTTCGCAGGGCACGCTCCAGGAAGAAAACAAATGGTATGATGTTGCTGATGGTGCCTTCGGTGCGACTGACTAGGTTTGTCACCTCCTCAAAAGGACTCATGAGCCTACAGGCATTGCGCATGAGCGTTCAGTAACGTGTCAAAAAAAGTCCCAGCTCCGCAGAGGCTGTCCTAGCACCCCGGTCATACAAATAGTCGTTAACGGCTTTTTCTTGTTGGAGCAAGCGGTCGAACATTAGGAGTGTTGAATTCCAACGTGTCGGGCTGTCGCAAATCAAGCGCCTCACTGGCATGTTGTTTCGCCACTGGATATCTGAAAAGTGCGCCATGGCCGTGTAGGAACGCCTGAAATGGCCACACACCTTCCTGGCCTGCTTCAGGATGTCCTGTAAGCCTGGCTACTTATGCACAAAGCGTTGTACAATCAGATTACACACATGTGCCATGCACGGCACATGTGTCAACTTGCCCAAATTCAATGCCGCCAACACATTTCTTCCATTGTCACAAACCACTTTGCCGATCTCCAGTTGGTGCAGAGTCAGCCACTGATCCACCTGTGCGTTCAGGGCAGACAGGAGTGCTGGTCCGCTTTGACTCTCTGCTTTCAGGCAAGTCAACCCCAAGACGGCGTGACACTGCCGTATCCGGGATGTGGAATAGTACCTGGGGAGCTTGGGGGGTGCCGTTGATGTGGAGCAAGATGCAGCAGCAGAAGAGGACTCAGCCGAGGAAGTTATGGAAGAGGATGGAGTACGAGGAGTAGAGGAGGTGGCAGCAGGCCTGCCTGCAAGTCGTGGCGGTGTCACCAACTCCTCTGCAGAGCCATGCATTCCATGCTTGGCAGCCGTCAGCAGGTTTACCCAATGCGCAGTGTAGGTGATATACCTGCCCTGACCATGCTTTGCAGACCAGGTATCAGTGGTCAGATGGACCCTTGCCCCAACCCTGTGTGCCAGACATGCCATTACTTCCTTTTGCAAAATCGAGTACAGGTTGGGGATTGCCTTTTGTGCAAAGAAATTTTGGCCGGGTACCTTCCACTGCGGTGTCCCAATAGCTACATATTTTTGGAATGCCTCAGACTCCACCAGCTTGTATGGTAAAAGCTGGCAGTCTAAGAGTTCAGACAAGCCAGCTGTCAGATGCTGGGCAAGGGGGTGACTTTGTGACATTGGCTTCTTACGCTCAAACATGTCCTTGACAGACACCTGACTGTGGGCAGATGAGCAGGAACTGCTCAAGGTGAGAGACGGAGTGGCGGATGGTTGAGAGGGGGCAAGGAGGACAGCAGTGGTTGACGTGGCTGAAGATGCTGGACCAGGAGGAGGATGGCGGCTTTGAGTTTGTGTGCTGCTTGTACTCATGTGTTGATCCCATAGGCGTTTGTGATGTGTGATCATGTGCCTTCACAAAGCAGTTGTACCTAGGTGGGTGTTGGACTTCCCACGACTCATTTGGCACAGGTTGCAAATGGCATCGCTGTTGTCAGAGGCAGACACACAAAAAAAAATGCCACACTGCTGAGCTCTGCAATGACGGCATTCTGGTGGTGGCAACAGCATGCATTGATTGGCGTGCTGTCTGGCTGACCCCGGGTGCCGATGCATGTTGTCTGACTGTGCCACTATCTCCTTGCGACGACCTCCCCCTGCTTCCAACTCGTCTCCTCCTCCTCTCTGTCTCCCCATCTGAACTTTCCCCCTGTTCTTCTTCTCTTCTAGCGGGCACCCACGTGACATCCACGGACGCATCGTCATCATCAACTGCTTCACTTGTATCTGACAACTCAGCAAAGGAAGCAGAAGCGGGTACAACATCATCATCATCACACCGTACGTCCATGTGTGTAATGCTGCCTGACTGAGACATATCCCTGTTATCTACATCCTCTGGCAATAATGGTTGCGCATCACTCATTTCTTCCAACTGATGTGTAAATAACTCCTCTGACAGATCAAGTGAAGCGGCTGTGGTGCTAGTGTTGGTGGTGGCGGCAGGCGGGCGAGTGGTAACTTGAGAGATGCCCGAAGCTAAGCTGGAGGAGGATGGTGCGTCAAGGTTCTGAACGGAAGCTGTAGAAGATTGGGTGTCCTGTGTTAGCCAGTTAACTATGTCCTCAGAACTTTTCGAGTTCAGGGTACGTGGCCTCTGAACACTGGGCATTATTCTAGGGACAAAGGGAATCACAGCACCACGACTACAACCACGACGTCCCCTGCGGGGTGGCCTGCCTCTGCCTGTCACTTTTTTTCGATTAGTGGTACTATGCGTGCAAGCTACTGTGACAACAGATATGAGTGGCACTGTGCACTGGCAGAAGTTGGCAGTACCCAATATGGCCCCCAATAAGGCAGAGGGGGAGGGTTAGGAAGCTGTTTTGGGGGGGATCAGGGAGGTTGGGGCTAAGGGGGGATCCTACACAACAGCATATGTAAATATGCTAAATATATCTATATAAATATGCTAAATATATCTATATAAAATATATATAAAAGATACCTTTTATTTTAGTACTGGCAGACTTCCTGCCAGTACTTAAGATGGCGGGGACAATTGTGGGGTGGGGGAGGGAAGAGAGCTCTTTAGGAGGCATCAGGGGGTCTGATGTGTCAGGTGGGAAGCTGATCTCTACACTAAAGCTAAAATTAACCCTGCAAACTCCCTACAAGCTACCTAATTAACCCCTTCACTGCTGGGCATAATTCATGTGTTGTGCACAGTTGCATTTTGTGGCCTTCTAACTACCAAAAAGCAACGCCAAAGCCATATATGTCTGCTATTTCTGAACAAAGGGGATCCCAGAGAAGCATTTACAACCATTTGTGCCATAATTGCACAAGCTGTTTGGAAATAATTTCAGTGTGAAACCTAAAGTTTGTTAAAAAGTTGACTATTTTTTTATAATTTGATCGCATTTGGCGGTGAAATGGTGGCATGAAATATACCAAAATGGGCCTAGATCAATACTTGGGGTTGTCTACTACACTACACTAAAGCTAAAATTAACCCTACAAGCTCCCTAATTAACCCCTGCACTGCTGAGCATAATACACGTGTGGTGCGCAGCGGCATTCAGCGGCCTTCTAATTACCAAAAAGCAATGCCAAAGCCATGTGTGCTATTTCTGATAAAAGGGGATCCCAGAGAAGCATTTACAACCATTTGTGACATAATTGCACAAAAAGTTTGTAAATGATTTCAGTGAGAAACCTAAAATTTGGAAAAATGTAACGTTTATTTTTTATTTGATCGCATTTGGCGGTGAAATGGTGGCATGAAATATACCAAGATGGGCCTAGATCAATACTTTGGGGTTGTCTACTATACTACACTAAAGCTAAAATTACCCCAAAAAGCTCCCTACATGCTCCCTAATTAACTCCTTCACTGCTGGACATAATACACGTGTGGTGCGCAGTGGCATTTAGCGGCCTTCTAATTATCAAAAAGCAACGTCAAAGCCATATATGTCTGCTATTTCTGAACAAAGGGGCTCCCAGAGAAAAATGTACAACCATTTATGCCATAATTGCACAAGCTATTTGTAAATAATTTCAGTGAGAAACCTAAAGTTTGTGAAAAAAATTGTGAAAAAGTGAACAATTTTTTTTTATTTGATCGCATTTGGTGGTGAAATGGTGGCATGAAATATACCAAAATAGGCCTAGATCAATACTTTGGGATGTCTTCTAAAAAAAAATATATACATGTCAATGGCTATTCAGGGATTCCTGACAGATATCAGTGTTCCAATGTAACTAGCGCTAATTTTGAAAAAAAAAATGGTTTGGAAATAGCAAAGTGCTACTTATATTTATGGCCCTATAACTTGCAAAAAGAAGCAAAGAACATGTAAACATTGGGTATTTCTAAACTCAGGACAAAATTTAGAAACTATTTAGCATGGGTGTTTTTTGGTGGTTGTAGATGAGTAACAGATTTTGGGGGTCAAAGTTAGAAAAAGTGTGTTTTTTTCCATTTTTTCCTCATATTTTATAATTTTTTTATAGTAAATTATAGGATATGATGAAAATAATGGTATCTGTAGAAAGTACATTTAATGGCGAGAAAAACGGTATATAATATGTGTGGGTACAGTAAACGAGTAAGAGGAAAATTACAGCTAAATACAAACACGCAGAAATGTAAAAATAGCCCTGGTCCCAAACGGACAGAAAATGGAAAAGTGCTGTGGTCATTAAGGGGTTAATGTACACTACTTTTACACCAGATATGAGTTGCACTGGTGTGACACTGTGCCCTGGCAGGCCCTGAAATGCACACGTGTGAAGGAAACTGACTGCTATTATTTCACAGTCAAAAAAGTGTTTTTTTTAAATGTACACTACTGTTACACCAGATATGAGTTGCACTGGTGTGACACTGTGCCCTGGCAGGCCCTGAAACGCACACGTGTGAAGGAAACTGACTGCTATTATTTCACAGTCAAAAATGTGTTGTTTTTTTTTTAAATGTACACTACTGTTACACCACATATGAGTGGTGGCACTGGGCAAGTGGGCACAGTATACGCTGTGAGCCTGACACACGCTGGCAGGCAGGCAACTGCAATTAGATTACACAGGGAAAAAAAAAAAGCAGACTGATGTTCTAGCCCTAAAAAGGGCTTTTTGGGGTGCTGTCCTTACAGCAGAGATCATATAAGTCATTCAGGACTGTAGTGGACACTGAATACACTAGCCTAGCTATCGATTTCCCTATTAAATCAGCAGCAGCTACACTGTCCCTCCTCTCACTAAGAATGCAGCTTCCGAATGAATCTAAAATGGATGCTGTCCAGGAGGTGGGAGGGTCTGGGAGGGAGGGTCTGCTGCTGATTGGCTGGAATGTGTCTGCTGACTGTGAGGTACAGGGTCAAAGTTTTACTCAATGATGATGAATAGGGGGCGGACTGAACATCGCATATGTTCGCCCGCTGCGGCGAACGCGAACAAGCTATGTTTGCTGGGAACTATTCGCCGGCGAACTATTCGGGATGTCTCTACGTGTGACCAATATGTTTTATTAAGACAGACCCATAGACCACCTAATATTCTCTATATATTATATTTTAATCCTTAATGTCTATCTTTATATAAACCTAATCTCCCCCCCCCCATACCTTTTATACACCTTTGGGCCTACTCCGTAGGCGGAGGAAATTGTATCCAATAGAACTTTGCTTATACTGTTCATGTATGTCTATATCTCCCATTGTCCATTTGTATTGTAATTCACGGTTTGACCTACATTCTTGGGCTAGTTAAGATAACACTGTGAGTAGCCCAGCTACACTTGCCGTATTGATACGATACTACATTGGCTTAGAATGAAGAATATATTTAGGCTCCAGATTACTAGAATTCAAGAATTACATGCCTTTAATGGATATGTTATTAAATTATATTGATAGTGTGACGTACCGTAAGTGAATGTTTAATTATGAACATCCTATAAAAGAGAAAACAAGGTTCATCATTGGGATGCCTGAGTCGTCCCTCAATGTCCAAGTCAGACTTCTAGAGCTTTATTTGTTTTTGTTTTTTCTGTCAATGTTTCAGCTATATGTATACGCTATGTATATATCTGTTCAATTAACATATGATGTATATGGAAGCATAATCTTTAATTTTGACATATTCTGTACTGGAATGCATTATTTGTATTGTTATTCACTAAACCCTGATAAACATTTATTAAAAAAAAAAAAAAAAAAAAGAATAGGAATATTTTTTATTATTTTGGATAATGTGTTTGTTATTTTGTGTAATTTTTTTTTTCTTTTTGGGGTGTTTTTAGTTTATTAGAATAGCCATTTTATAGCTGAATGCCCTTTTAAGGGCAATGCCCATACAAATGCCCTTTTCAGGGCAATGGGGAAATGGGTAGATTAGGTTCTACTTTATTTGGATTTTGTGGGTTTGGGGGGTGGGGGTTTGTTTTTCTTTTGTAGAAAAAGAGCTGATTTCTTTAGGGCAATGCCCTACAAAGGGCTCTTTTAAGGGCAATTAGTAGTTTATTATAGACTAGTCCTAAAGCCCGTGTACACGGGCTAATTTTTTTAAGTACCGCGGGTCCAACCCTTGCTCCCTCTCTCTCCCCCCTCTCTTTTGTGCTCTCTCCCCCCTCTCTTTTGAGCTCACTCTCTCCCCCCTCTTTTGCTCTCAATCTCTCCCCCTCTTTTGCTCTCTCTCTCTCTCCCTTTTGTGCTCTCTCCCCCCTCTTTTGCTCTATCTCCCCCTTCTTTTGCACGCTCTCTCTCTCTCCCCCTCATGTGTTCTCTCCCCCCTTTTTTGCTCTCTCTCCCTCTTTTGCTCTCTCTCCCCTCTTTTGCACTCTCTCTCTCTCTCTCTCTCTCTCCCCCTCTTCTGTTCTCTCCCCCCTCTTTTGCTCTCTCACCCTCTTTTGCTCTCTCCCCCTCTTTTGCTCTCTACCCCTCTTTTACTCTCTCTCCCCTATTTTGCTCTCTCTCCCCCTCTTTTGCTCTCTCTCCCCCTCTTTTGCACACTCTCTCTCTCCCCCCTCTCTTTTGCTCTCTCTCCCCCCTCTTTTGCTCTATCTCCCCCTTCTTTTGCACGCTCTCTCTCTCTCCCCCTCATGTGTTCTCTCCCCCCTCTTTTGCTCTCTCTCCCTCTTTTGCTCTCTCTCCCCTCTTTTGTGCTCTCTCTCTCTCTCTCTCTCTCCCCCCCTCTTCTGTTCTCTCCCCCCTCTTTTGCTCTCTCACCCTCTTTTGCTCTCTCCCCGTCTTTTGCTCTCTACCCCTCTTTTACTCTCTCTCCCCTATTTTGCTCTCTCTCCCCCTCTTTTGCTCTCTCTCCCCCTCTTTTGCACACTCTCTCTCTCCCCCCTCTCTTTTGCTCTCTCTCCCCCCCTCTTTTGCTCTATCTCCCCCTTCTTTTGCACGCTCTCTCTCTCTCCCCCTCATGTGTTCTCTCCCCCCTCTTTTGCTCTCTCTCCCTCTTTTGCTCTCTCTCCCCTCTTTTGTGCTCTCTCTCTCTCTCTCCCCCCCCCTCTTCTGTTCTCTCCCCCCTCTTTTGCTCTCTCACCCTCTTTTGCTCTCTCCCCCTCTTTTGCTCTCTACCCCTCTTTTACTCTCTCTCCCCTATTTTGCTCTCTCTCCCCCTTTTTTGCTCTCTCTCCCCCTCTTTTGCACACTCTCTCTCTCCCCCCTCTCTTTTGCTCTCTCTCCCCCTCTCTTTTGCTCTCTCTCCCCCCTCTCTTTTGCGCTCTCTCCCCTCGCTTTTGCTCTCTCTCTCTCTTTCCCCCCTCTCTTTTGCTCGCTTTCTCTCATTCCCCCCCCCCCTCTTTTGGTCTCTCTCTCTCTCCCCCTCCTCTCTCCCCTGTGTGTTGCTCTTCCCTCTGGTTTTCTCTCTCACTTGACCATCACCACGGCTGCTCCTGTTGGCCACGCTTCTTCATGCGTGCTCATGCCCCGGCCATGACCCCTCGCCACGTCTGCCGGTCACACCCCATCATGGCACGTCTGGTCACGCCCGACCACGCCCCCACCAGGCAGCCTCCGAAGTGCGCACTCCTCTGCTGCTCAAGGCCAGGTATGTTTGTCTGCAGTCTCTACTGCGCATGACTGCATCGTTTGTTATTATTATTATTATTATTATTATCGGTTATTTGTAGAGTGCCAACAGATTCCGCAGCGCTATAAACAAATGCGGAGTACAACAAAACAATTATAGGGATCAAATGGGTAGGGTGCCCTGCCAAGAGTTGCACTGTTGTAGTCAGCTCTTAAGAAGGTGATCTACAAACAACTGGACTCTTAGGTTTACATGCTAAGGGGGTTCAGGGGATAGCAATGAAGGAGAGGATCTGGTATAAAGAAAGGTTAGCGTAGGTTGTATGCATCCCTGAACAGTAGAGTCTTTAGGGAGCCCTTGAAGCTTTTAAAACTAGAAGAGAGTCTTATGGAGCGAGGCAGAGAGTTCCACAAGATGGGAGCAAGTCAGGAGAAGTCCTGTAAATGGGAGTGCGATGAGGTGACAAGAGAGGAGGAGAGTAGGTGGTCATGAGCAGTGCGAAGGGGAAGGGAAGGAGAGTATCTGGAGACAAGGTCTGAGATATAGTGGAGAGCAGTGCAGTTGAGGGCTTTGTATGTCAGAATGAGAATTTTGTGTGTGATTCTAGAGGCAAGAGGAAGCCAGTGAAGGGATTGGCAGAGAGGTGCAGCAGATGAAGAGCGACATGTAAGGAAGATGAGTCTGGCAGATGCATTCATTATGGATTGTAAAGGAGCTAGGCGGCAGGTGGGGAGACTAGAGAGGACAGAGTTGCAGTAATCAAGGCGGGAAAGAATGAGAGAGTGGATTAAAATCTTAGTCTTGTGTAAGGAAGTGTCTAATTTTAGAGATGTTTTTAAGGTGGAAGGGGCAGGCTTTAGCCAAGGACTGAATGTGAGGAGTGAAAGAAAGATCTGAGTCAAATGTGACCCCGAGACATCGGGCATGCGGGGTAGGGGTAATGATGGCGTTGTCGACAGTTATACAGAGATGGGGGGTGGAGAGTTTTGAAGAAGGGGGGAAATTAAGGAACTCGGTTTTGGAGAGATTTAGCTTGAGGTAGTAAGAGGATATCCAGTTAGAGATGTGAGAAAGACAGTTAGTGACACAGGTTAGCAAGGAAGGAGATAGGTCTGGTGCAGAGAAGTAGATTTGGGTGTCGTCTGCATACAAATGATATTGTAAACCATGGGACTTTATTAGAGAACCTAGTGATGACATGTAGATTGAGAAGAGAAGGGGACCGAGGACAGAGACTTGCGGTACTCCAACAGAAAGTGGTGACAGGGCAGAGGAGGCCCCAGAGAAGGCTACACTAAAGGTACGGTTTGACAGGTAGGAAGAGAGCCACGAGAGGGCTGTGTCACAGATGCCAAAGGATTTGAGGGTTTGGAGCAAAAGAGGATGGTCAACAGTGTCAAAGACTGCGGACAAATCATGGAGGATAAGCAGAGAGAAGTGGCCTTTTGATTTTGCTGTAAGTAGTTCGTTGGTAACCTTAACAATTTCTGTCTCTGTGGAGTGATGGGGACGAAATCCAGATTGCAGTGGGTCAAGGAGGGAGTTTATTGTAAGGAAATAGGATAGGCATGCATAAACTAATTTTTTCGAGAAGCTTTGATGCAAGAGGGAGGAGGGAAATAGGGTGGTAGTTGGATGGGGAGGTAGAATCAAGGGAAGGTTTTTTGAGGATATGTGTGACCAGTGCATGTTTCAGCGATGAGGGAAATATACCGGTGCTGAGGGAGAGGTTGAAAGTGTGTGTGAGTATAGGGGTAAGGGTAGCAGAGAGGGAGGGGAGTAGCTGTGAAGGGATAGGGTCAAGGGGACAGGTAGTGAGGTGAGAGCGCAGTATAAGTGCCGAAACTTCTTCCTCAGTAACAGGGGAGAATGAGCTAAGTTTAAGGTTATATGGGTTGTGGTTGATTGAGAGCATTTTAAGGGGGTTAGTTATTTTGTGAGTTATTTTGTCTAATGCTTTTTTTTCTTTTAAGGGTGTTTTTTTTTTTAGACTAGCCATTTTTTTATTTTTAATGGGCAGCAAAATACCTGAATGCCCTTTTAAGGGCAATGCCCATAAAATGCCCTTTTCATGGCAATGGGGCAATGGGTAGATTTTGGGGGTTTGTATACTGTTAGGGGGTGTTTGTTTTCCTTTTGTAGAAAAAGAGCTGATTTCTTTAGGGCAATGCCCTACAAAAGGCCCTTTTAAGGGCCCTTGGTAGTTTATTATAGATTAGGGTTTTTTATTTTGGGGTGTTTTTTTTTAAACAGGGTATTAGAATAGGAATCATTTTTTTTGTTTTGGATATTTTTTTTTGTTATTTTTTAGTGGTTTTTTCTTTTTTGTAATGCTAGTTTTTTTTATTTTTTGTAATGTTAGGTTTTAGTGTAAGGCAGCTTAGGTTTTATTTCACAGGAAAGTTCGTATTTATTTTAACTAGGTAGTTAGTAAATAGTTAATAACTATATACTAACTAGTCTACCTAGTTAAAATAAATACAAACTTACCTGTGAAATAAAAATAAAACCTAAGATAGCTACAATATAACTATTAGTTATATTGTAGCTAGCTTTGGTTTTATTTCACAAGTAAGTTTGTTTTTAGTTTTAAATAGGTATTATTTAGTTAATAATTGTAACTTTAATTTAGCCATATTTTAATTATGTTAAAGTTAGGGGGTTTTAGGTTTAGTATTAGGTTTAGGGTTACGTTTAGGATTGGGTTTAGGTGTTAATAAAGTTTAATTTAGGTTGTTGCGATGTGGGGGGCTGGCTGTTTAGGGGTTAATAGCTTTATTTTGGGGTAGTGATGTGGGAGGACAGAGGTTTAGGGGTTAATAACTTTATTTAGTGGCAGCAATGTCGGGGAGTGGCGGAATAGGGGTTAATAGATTTATTATAGTGTGGGTGATATTGGGGTGCAGGGGAATAGGGGTTAATAACTTTAGTATAGTGGTGGCGATATCAGGAGCGACAAATTAGGGATTAATAGATTTATTTAGGTGGCGGCAATATCAGGAGTGGCAGATTAGGGGTTAATAACATTATGTAGGTGGTGGCGATATCAGGGGCAACAGATTAGGGGTGTTTAGACATGGGGTTTATGTTAGGGTGTTAGGTTTAAACGTAACTTTTTTTTCCCCATAGACATCAATGGGGTTGCGTTACGGAGCTTTTCATTCCGCAATCGCAGGTGTTAGTTTTTTTTCTAACACGCTCTCCCCATTGATGTCTATGGGGAAAGCGTGCATGAGCACATCAAAGCAGCGCTTGTATTTTGTTTGGTATGGAGCTCATCGCAACCATATCGCACGCACAAGCCAGCTTTTTCAAAACCCGTAATTGCAGCGCTATGGAGGGTGAAATAACGCAACTTTTGTTGCTTTGTTAACTACCCTCTATAGCACAAAAGTTGTAATCTAGGTGTGAGTGAGCCAATAAAATGAGGCATACATGTGCAGCCACCAATCAGCTGCTTCTGAGCTTACCTAGGTATCCTTTTCAACAAGGTATACCAAGACAACAAAACAAATTAGATAATAGAAGTAAATTGGAAAGTTATTTAAAATAACATGCTCTATCTGAATCATGAAAAAAAAAGGGTTTCATGTCCCTTTAAACAATCTGCCATGCAGCAACTTTCTCACTACATAACAAATTAACATACTGTATAACTTAGATATGAATTATCTTTTATATCAAACACATAGAACAATGCCAAGAAGTTCTGAATGCTCATTAAAGTGTAACTGTCACTTTTAAGGTCATGGGTTCTCTTTAAAATAATATAACAGCTTGCATTTTTACATTTAAATAGGTGGCAGAATTCCAAGTACATGAAATAAAATAACTTTTCTACAAAACATAGAAGAAAATCAGCTGCTTAAATTACAAAAATGCACAAAGTTCAGTGTAGAATGAAATAAATATAATATTTATTTATCTCACTGAGGGCTAGAATACGAGTGTTGTGCTAACAGTTGTGCATGAGCAAAAAGGGGTTTGTCACGGCTGTAAACGCGATCACTTGAGCACAATTAAAGTGTCACAAAGCACATCACAAATAGATTGCAAAGTACAACTTACATTTATAATAACACCATCTAATAAACATTATTTTTAAAAAATATTGCACAAAAGGTTTTAAGGGCTCAAAGATATGAGGTCTAAGGTATTAGAGAAAAAAAAAGCAGGCAAAGGGCTTTAACATAGAGAGACATACATACAGGGAGTGCAGAATTATTAGGCAAGTTATATTTTTGAGGATTAATTTTATTATTGAACAACAACCATGTTCTCAATGAACCCAAAAAACTCATTAATATCAAAGCTGAATATTTTTGGAAGTAGTTTTTAGTTTGTTTTTAGTTTTAGCTATTTTAGGGGGATATCTGTGTGTGCAGGTGACTATTACTGTGCATAATTATTAGGCAACTTAACAAAAAACAAATATATACCAATTTCAATTATTTATTTTTACCAGTGAAACCAATATAACATCTCAACATTCACAAATATACATTTCTGACATTCAAAAACAAAACAAAAACAAATCAGTGACCAATATAGCCACCTTTCTTTGCAAGGACACTCAAAAGCCTGCCATCCATGGATTCTGTCAGTGTTTTGATCTGTTCACCATCAACATTGCGTGCAGCAGCAACCACAGCCTCCCAGACACTGTTCAGAGAGGTGTACTGTTTTCCCTCCTTGTAAATCTCACATTTGATGATGGACCACAGGTTCTCAATGGGGTTCAGATCAGGTGAACAAGGAGGCCATGTCATTAGATTTTCTTATTTTATACCCTTTCTTGCCAGCCACGCTGTGGAGTACTTGGACGCGTGTGATGGAGCATTGTCCTGCATGAAAATCATGTTTTTCTTGAAGGATGCAGACTTTTTCCTGTACCACTGCTTGAAGAAAGTGTCTTCCAGAAACTGGCAGTAGGACTGGGAGTTGAGCTTGACTCCATCCTCAACCCGAAAAGGCCCCACAAGCTCATCTTTGATGATACCAGCCCAAACCAGTACTCCACCTCCACCTTGCTGGCGTCTGAGTCGGACTGGAGCTCTCTGCCCTTTACCAATCCAGCCAGGGGCCCATCCATCTGGCCCATCAAGACTCACTCTCATTTCATCAGTCCATAAAACCTTAGAAAAATCAGTCTTCAGATATTTCTTGGCCCAGTCTTGACGTTTCAGCTTGTGTGTCTTGTTCAGTGGTGGTCGTCTTTCAGCCTTTCTTACCTTGGCCATGTCTCTGAGTATTGCACACCTTGTGCTTTTGGGCACTCCAGTGATGTTGCAGCTCTGAAATATAGCCAAACTGGTGGCAAGTGGCATCTTGGCAGCTGCACGCTTGACTTTTCTCAGTTCATGGGCAGTTATTTTGCGCCTTGGTTTTTCCACACGCTTCTTGCGACCCTGTTGACTATTTTGAATGAAACGCTTGATTGTTCGATGCTCACGCTTCAGAAGCTTTGCAATTTTAAGAGTGCTGCATCCCTCTGCAAGATATCTCACTATTTTTGACTTTTCTGAGCCTGTCAAGTCCTTCTTTTGACCCATTTTGCCAAAGGAAAGGAAGTTGCCTAATAATTATGCACACCTGATATAGGGTGTTGATGTCATTAGACCACACCCCTTCTCATTACAGAGATGCACATCACCTAATATGCTTAATTGGTAGTAGGCTTTCGAGCCTATACAGCTTGGAGTAAGACAACATGCATAAAGAGGATGATGTGGTCAAAATACTCATTTGCCTAATAATTCTGCACTCCCTGTATACATGTTTAAATATGTATATGTATATATATATATATATATATATATATATATATATATACTGTATATCGTCTTGTTATTCTGAAACCCGGAAGTGAGGTCACTTCTGGGTCTATGGAACGCATGGTATGCGTTCCAGCTACGAATTTAGCATATCTGGCACATTTTATTTATTCTTAAGAAGGGGATACATCAGTCCCTAAAATGTCAATAAACTTTTGACTTATTGATACCTTAAATTCCTGTGAGTGCCTTCTCTTTGGCATATATATATCAAAGTCCCAACAGGATAAGCACAGTCCTTCCTCAATCAAATATTTGCCAGGGTGCACATCCAAAACATAGAGATGTAGCAAATAGAAAAAATTGCACTTTTTTGGACTTGTATTTGTATAAAAATATTACCTTTATTGATACCAGTTAAAAAGCGGCATAACGTTTCGGGATTCTTACAATCCCTTTGTCAAATGCCTAAACATAATTCACCTCAGTGAATCTAAAAACATATGTTTGCATGAACATCCAGCTTAGTTTAAATGTACCTAAGGAAAACCGTTAACTCCACAAGCGTCTCACATGTATGACGTCATCACCTAATGCCACTCACGCACGTACACGTTTAGAGAGCGGTTACCTTGGTAACCATGTAAACATAGTGATGCCACACAGAACAGTTGCGATGCTGGACGTAACCTCCAAACACACACCCCCACTGGTAACACCAACCTCCATAAAGACGTCAGAAATGTGACGCCCCAGGGGGTGGAGACCCAATGTTAGGATGGATGTCATAGTGACGTATCATACACATTTAAACTAAAAACAAAGAGCGCCTAAATAACACTAGGAAAAGGAAGTATCTAATATTAAAAATGTTTATACATTTATTAAATAACACATATAATGTAATATCATGGATCCATGTTACAAAATGAAAACAAAATAGTATATTAAAAAGATAAAATCAATTAAGATAAAATCAAATAGGATATTTAACCAAATTTGTGTCCTATTAAACCTTATAAGGTAGACTATTATCAAATCAAATCAAATAAATAAACAGCATCAGTTTTGAATATACATAAGAGTTATTATTAAGATGTATCACAAAAGATACACATATTGATAAGACCAGATGAAAAATTAGTGTCCTAATGATTGCATCTATGAGTAAATCTGCCGTAGAATATCTTTGTAGTCCAATAAAAAATAGTGATCCAAATTCTTGGGTGCAAAAATGTGAAATAATCAAATCCTGGTGATAAAAATGAATTGAAAAACTGAATGAAGTCGCATGCAATGCAAAAAGAAAAAAGTAGTAAAAAAGTGAAAAAGGTGAAGAAGAAAAATAAAAGAAAAGAAATATATATATATATATATATATATATATATATATATATATATATATATATAAAATGATAAGTCAAATCTTAGATTCAAATATTGTGATCTCTCCTAATAAGAAAACCTCCAAAGAGGGGTTAGAGAAATCGTAGAGAGAGAATTTCAAAGGTATCCAAAATCTTCTTTAAAGGGACAGTCTACACCAGAATTTTTATTGTTTTCAATCAGTGCCTGCTCCCAGATAACTTCACATGCACGAGCACAGTGTTATCTATATGAAATACATGAACTAACACCCTCTAGTGGTGAAAAACTGTTAAAATGCATTCTGAAAAGAGGTGGCCTTCAAGGTCTAAGAAATTAGCATATGAACCTACTAGGTTAAGCTTTCAACTAAGAATACCAAGAGAACAAAGCAAAATTAGTGATAAAAGTAAATTGGAAAATTGTTTAAAATTGCATGCTCTATCTGAATCATGAAAGTTTTTTGGCCTAGACTGTCCCTTTAAGTGTGCTTGAAACTTGTTCCTATAAATAAAGAAAACAATACATGGTGCAATATTTTTCCAAAAAAATACAAATGATCAGAATGAAGCTTACCATACATATCAACGCATGTCGGTCCTCTGTTGGGCCTTTAGCAAGACTATAATATGGTGTGTTATGGAAGCTTCCTTTATAGCAATGAGAAAGTCAGACCGGTGTCTGATGAAACGTGTAGAGACAGCTACACCTTCACCCACCATAGCTGGAGGATACCGGAGTTGCTGCAGTGCATCTTTTTTCTGTTACGGCATCCAGAGACTTTCCAGAAGTCATATGAAGGAGCACACAGATAGATACCATCTGAGACACATACAGACGCCGGTGAAACAGACTGTGGAGTGGTGATTGTGCCTTTTTACTATTTTTATCCTGTACGTGCATTCACAGCAACATTTTGTATTTGTATTTTAATTAAAACTGTACTACTCTTAGAGTGGGTTGCGCTCTTTTTCTTTTTGTATTTCTACAGTTGACATAGACGCATGTGTCAAGTAGATATCCAAACACGTTCACCCACTGGAATGGCACGTACAGAAGTCCTATGACGATCAGCGAACTTCTTATATCTAGAGACAGCTGAACGGAGCTGAGAGTGAATACGTTGCCAATGAGTGCGGCAGGGACCCCAGTGGACTGAGTTAAGAGAGGGAACACACAAGGTTGATATCCTGCTATGGCTTGAAATGGAGAACATTTAAGGGAAGAGTGCCAATGAGTGTTTCTTGCCAGCTCAGCTAGGAGTAGCAACTCAGACCAGTTGGTATGACTAACATTGACAAAGGCTCTAAGGTAGGCTTTGAGATCCTGGTTTGCTCTCTCAGTTAGTCCATTGGTCTGTGGATGGTAGCCAGAAGAAAAGGAAACCGTGGTTCCAATTGATTTACAAAAGGACCCCCAAAAGGCAGAGATAAACTGTGAACCTCTGTCAGAAACAATGTTCACAGGAATGCCATGAAGTCGTACCACATGCAAGAGAAAAAGGGACGATAATTCTTGAGCAGAAGATAGTTTGGTTAGTGGTACGAAGTAAGCCAGTCTGGAAAAGTGGTCTACCACAACCCAGATGACTGTATGGTGGTCAGAAGAAGGAAGATCCACAATGAAGTCCATTGTTATATGTAAAAGAGGGGTTGATTCAATACAAGGATTGAAGCGTGTACACTTATTAGCACTCACATCTCATGGTGATGTGGCTTTAAATTTAGAACCTTTAGTGCCAAAAAGGGGGAACGGTCTGTGCCGTAGAAATTAAAATATAACCTTTATTAGATTAGTTAAAAAAGATTCCACAAAACAAACATAAACATATATGTATTAAAAACACTGAATGTTGAAGAGGAAAGTATCAAGAGGATTTGGATGCTAAACGTAGCTATCTGTAAGGAAAGTTATCTTCAGGCTTTTGGTTAGGGGTATTCCTGGTTCCCTAAATGTCTCCTAGTTATAACTGCTGTTATATGTCACAAATAACGCTTGTAAAAGTGATGGTACTATTTCCTGGTTCAGATATTGTAGTTATTCATGGATACCAAAAACTTTTGGAAATAAACTTATTTTGCAGTGTAGTACCTATAAATGTAATTGTATATGCTTCTTAGGTATGTGCTTTGGGTTCTTTAATATTGACGCTGCTGAAGCAGTGATATTTATTAATACATAGCACTGGATATTGTAATAATTTCTGAACATATAGTTGCTATCGTGATCAGGTTGTATCCCTCCCCTAACGAGGGGTTAGTTTGGCTAAGTGCTTAATACAGATATAATAACATTATTGAATTTTCAAAATTGAAAGGTATGCCCTAATGGTATAAAGTTTGTATTTTTCGTTATTTAGCATAAATATTCAGCTATTATAAGGCTGTATGCAATTTTCCACGTTAATACAAATGTTGCTTATAAGAACATAGCGTTATACAAATCCACACTATGTGAATTATATCCAAATTATTGGTCTATGTTTTTATGGGGGTATTTGTTGCTATGAGAACATAGCGTTATACAAATCCACACAATGTGAATTATATCCAGATTATTGGTCTATGTTTTTATGGGGGTATTTGTTGTTTACCTCCCAGTATTGTGTACTGTACGTTGTGCAGATTTAGCACAATATCAATTTGTATTAGGATTATTCTGATTATTAGGTTATGTTACTCTGAGGGTATTTAGCGTATATTCACTGGTGCTTGGTGCCAACAATATCAGGTATTTCAATGCTATGGATATCTTGTACTGGTATCAGCAAATGTACTGCTGTTAGTTAGAACTTTAGTACGATTAGTCTTTTAAGTTTAATAATGCATTCTTTCATTCACCATTCGTACTTAAATGCCCCAGAGCTACACAACGTCAGCCACTATTAGTTAAATTCCATTTATATAACTTGCTGTAATCGTAAGATATGCTACCGTTAGCTTAGTATTTATAATTAGCTCAATATTTGTATTTTTGTGGCGGTCCACCTTACATTCACACACTTGGCTTGCTAGCCGTTCTATAATGCTTAAATGTGGACCAGTCACTATATTAGTTTTCTAGTGAGCTAAATTATATTAATTTCCTCAAAAATATAATACACCTAATTTACACCTTTTAACTTATAACTAGGCAGTACGCCTTACGTAATTGTAACGCTAAGGTTTCAGGGGTGTAGCTAAATTCTATGTCCTTATTTCAACATTAGCTGATAAAAAAGTTTGGCTTAAAGCCTAACAACATATTCAAAGGGCTTTGAATATGTTGTTAGGCTTTAAGCCAAACTTTTTTATCAGCTAATGTTGAAATAAGGACATAGAATTTAGCTACACCCCTGAAACCTTAGCGTTACAATTACGTAAGGCGTACTGCCTAGTGATAAGTTAAAAGGTGTAAATTAGGTGTATTATATTTTTGAGGAAATTAATATAATTTAGCTCACTAGAAAACTAATATAGTGACTGGTCCACATTTAAGCATTATAGAACGGCTAGCAAGCCAAGTGTGTGAATGTAAGGTGGACCGCCACAAAAATACAAATATTGAGCTAATTATAAATACTAAGCTAACGGTAGCATATCTTACGATTACAGCAAGTTATATAAATGGAATTTAACTAATAGTGGCTGACGTTGTGTAGCTCTGGGGCATTTAAGTACGAATGGTGAATGAAAGAATGCATTATTAAACTTAAAAGACTAATCGTACTAAAGTTCTAACTAACAGCAGTACATTTGCTGATACCAGTACAAGATATCCATAGCATTGAAATACCTGATATTGTTGGCACCAAGCACCAGTGAATATACGCTAAATACCCTCAGAGTAACATAACCTAATAATCAGAATAATCCTAATACAAATTGATATCGTGCTAAATCTGCACAACGTACAGTACACAATACTGGGAGGTAAACAACAAATACCCCCATAAAAACATAGATCAATAATCTGGATATAATTCACATTGTGTGGATTTGTATAACGCTATGTTCTCATAGCAACAAATACCCCCATAAAAACATAGACCAATAATTTGGATATAATTCACATAGTGTGGATTTGTATAACGCTATGTTCTTATAAGCAACATTTGTATTAACGTGGAAAATTGCATACAGCCTTATAATAGCTGAATATTTATGCTAAATAACGAAAAATACAAACTTTATACCATTAGGGCATACCTTTCAATTTTGAAAATTCAATAGGTTATTATATCTGTATTAAGCACTTAGCCAAACTAACCCCTCGTTAGGGGAGGGATACAACCTGATCACGATAGCAACTATATGTTCAGAAATTATTACAATATCCAGTGCTATGTATTAATAAATATCACTGCTTCAGCAGCGTCAATATTAAAGAACCCAAAGCACATACCTAAGAAGCATATACAATTACATTTATAGGTACTACACTGCAAAATAAGTTTATTTCCAAAAGTTTTTGGTATCCATGAATAACTACAATATCTGAACCAGGAAATAGTACCATCACTTTTACAAGCGTTATTTGTGACATATAACAGCAGTTATAACTAGGAGACATTTAGGGAACCAGGAATACCCCTAACTAAAAGCCTGAAGATAACTTTCCTTACAGATAGCTACGTTTAGCATCCAAATCCTCTTGATACTTTCCTTTTCAACATTCAGTGTTTTTAATACATATATGTTTATGTTTGTTTTGTGGAATCTTTTTTAACTAATCTAATAAAGGTTATATTTTAATTTCTACGGCACAGACCGTTCCCCCTTTTTGGCACTAAAGGTTCTAAATTTAAAGCCACATCACCATGAGATGTGAGTGCTAATAAGTGTACACGCTTCAATCCTTGTATTGAATCAACCCCTCTTTTGCAGTCCAAAAAAGTACACAGCACCTAACTCTAATATTATAGTAAGGTAAAACACCTGCACCAATTCATTACAGAGCATCTCAAGTACACCAGATAGTAGTGCCATTTAGTTTCTCTTTTTCCTTCCATTGTTATATGTGTCCATGGTTGTTTGGGAATGGACAATGGTTGGAGCAAGCCAGGAGGCAAAGATTTGGGAGTCTTGTTGGCAGCACAAGTTGTGCAGGCTTTGACATAGTCCTGTGCATCAGACTTCATAGTAGGCCACCAAAAATGTTGGAAAAGACGCTTAAAAGTCCTAGTCAAACTGGGATGTCATGAGAGTTTGCTATCATGAGCCCAGGCTAACACAGTGATACGTAGATTCAGGGGTACAAAGATATCAGAGGACATGGGGGCTCCAGGAGGTTTACTAGACTGAGCACATTGCAGTCTCTGCAGAAGGGTAGTATTGAGTTGAGCGACCACACAGGAGGGGGGTATGATATGTTCAGTAGGATCTTCTGAGGAATCACTTGAATGAGGGAACTTATGGGAAAGGGTGTCTGCCTTCTTGTTCTTGGTCCCAGGAAGATAAGAGACCACAAAGTTAAAATGAGAAAAGAACAAGGCCCATCTGGCCTGTCGAGGATTGAGTCGGTGAGCAGTCTCTAGGTAAGTCAGATTCTTATGGTCGGTGAGAATCTGAATAGGATTGGCGGTGCCCTCTAACCAATGACACTATTCAGTTAAGGCCATCTTAATGGCTAGGAGTTCACGATTACCAACATCATAGTTTCTCTCAGCTGGGGTAAAGCGTTTAGAGCAAAAGGCTACAGGGTGTGATTTGGAAGTCAAAGGGTCCCTTTGGGTGAGAACTGCTAGAGCCCCTATCTCGGAGGCATCAACCTCAAAAGTAAACTGTAGGACAGGATCAGGATGGCGGAGCACAGGAGCTGAACAGAAAGCCTTTTTCAGGCAACAGAAGGCATTAATGACCTCAGGAGGCCAATGTTTACAGTCCTTGTTCTGTTTTTTTTAATTCAGTGAGAGGAGCTACTGTTTGAGAAAAGTTCTTTATAAATTTGCGGTAATAATTGGAGAAACCCAAAAACCTCTGCAATTCCTTTAAAGAGGTAGGTTGAGGACACTCTAGTACCATGGTGAGTTTAGCAGGATCCATGGCAAAACCCTCCTTCGAGATGACATAACCAAGGAATTGGATTTGCACTTGATCGAACTCGCACTTTTCTAGCTTGGCTACCAAGGAATTATCCCTGAGGTGAAGAAGCACCTGTCTCACGTGCCTATGATGCTCCTCTAAAGTGGGAGAGAAAACAAGGATATCATCCAGATAAACAATGACAGTGCGGTTGAGGAGATCATGGAAGACATCATTGACAAATGCCTGGAAGACTGCAGGGGCGTTACACAGCCCAATGGGCATTACAAGGTATTCGTAATGCCCAGATCTTGTGTTAAAGGCGGTGTTCCATTTGTGGCCTGGGGAGATGCGAATCAGATTATATGCCCCACGTAAGTCCAGTTTCGTGAAAAAGCGGACATCCTGGAGCGAGTCATACAGTTTGGTGATCAATCGTATGGGATAGCGATTCTTGATGGTTATGTTGTTCATGACCCTGTAGTCAATGCAGGGTCTGAGCCCACCATCCTTCTTACTGACAAAAAAGAAGCCGGCCCCAGCAGGAGAGGAGGAAGGATGAATGAAACCTTTAGCTAGGTTCTCTTGTATGTACTCCTCCATGGATTTGGTTTCAGCCTTGGAGAGTGGATAAGTCCTCCCTTTTGGAAGTGGGGCTCCGGGAAAGAGGTCGATCTTGCAGTCGTAAGGAATGTTGGGTGGCAGCACGTCGGCTGCTTTTTTCTCAAACACATCAGTGAAGTCTGCATATACTGAGGGAGTGTTAGGAAGAGTCTGTATAGTGACTATGGGAATACGGGTCAGAGAAACAACTTTAGCAATGCAGGAGTAGAAACAGGAGGTGCCCCAGGAGGCCAGTTGTCCCTCAGTCCAATCAAACTGTGGATTGTATACCCGAAGCGAAGGAAGACCAAGGATGACATGCTGTGCTGGGGAATGAATAACCTCAAACTGCAGTGGTTCAGTGTGGATTACTCCCACAGTCAGGGTCAGGGGTGCTGCTGACTTGAAATGAATCAGGCCCAAACCAAGGGGGGTGCCATCCAGGGTAGTTATTTTGAGACAATGTCTTTTCTGTTGAAGAGACAAACCAGCTTGAATCATGAAACGGTGATCCAGGAAGTTTCCAGCTGCCCCTGAATCAATGAAGGCTTGAGTGTGGACTGTATTCTGAAGGAAGGTAAGGGTAACAGGTACCAGGATCCGAGAAGAGTGAGGGGATTTAGTTGAGACCATACTTAGAGGTACCCCAGTGTTATCCTCTAAGCATTGGTTTTTCCTGATCAAACATCACAGTCCTTTAGTTGGTGGGTGTTAGATCCACTATAAAAACATAGCCCCAGTTTGAAGGAGGAGAGATCCATGGGTTCCTCTACCGAGGTAACTGGAGCTGCTGAAGGGGTAGCGGATGCTGCCGAAACTGGGCGAATAGGAGGACGGGAGGGAAGGACCCTCCTTGTTCTGTCTCTCTCGGCTTGCCTTTCCTGAAAGCGAGAGTCCAGATTGATACAAAGCGCTATAAAGTCATCCAAAGAAGAAGGTATATCACGATAAGTGAGTTCATCTTTGATGCGTTCATGGAGACCCCTCCTAAAGGCTACCTTGAGAGCACTGCCATTCCAGGTGGCTTCAAGTGCCAAGGTGCGGAACTCGATGGCAAATTGTGCCACAGTTTTATTACCTGGGCGGAGATCCAGGAGAGAATATTCTTAAGCAGAGGTACGGCCAGAAGTCCCAAACACAGAAGACAAAGCAGATATGAACTCATCAGCATCATGCAGGAATGTAGCGTTCTGTTCCAAAAGAGGAGAGACCCAGGCTAGGGCCTTGTCCTTTAGCAAAGAAATGATAAAGGTCACCCTTGACTGATGAGACCAAAAGGTGTGAGGATCATTGCGGAAGTGCAGCCTGCATTGGTTTTGAAAGCCCCTGCAATCAGTAGTACCTTCATACTTGTCAGGCAAGGGTATCCTGGGTATGCTTCCAGAAGCAGAGGAAGAAGTCACCGTACTGGGAGTAGGAACTGGTGGTGTAGGAGCGGCATCCCTCGCTGCAACTAGTAAGGAGAGCTGAGCAGTAATAGCTTCTAGCTTGGAATCCATATTCTGCAACTGTGTGGTATGGGTTCCCAACATCTGTCCCTGAAGATAAACAGCTTGTGCCACCTCATCTGGCTGCATGGTCCAAGTATAATGTAATGCTTGTGGGATACTCCTCTATCAGACCAAACTCGGCCAGTAGTCTTGTTATCCCGGCATTGAGCCGGAATGATAGGGAATATCCCAGAGCAGAGAAAGTTAGTAAGATGAGGAGAGCGGCACTCCCCACAAGGAGGACGGTCCCCAGCGGCAACGGCAGAGCAGTCCAAGGACACACCACTAGAATGGTCAAGGCAGGCAGGGTTCGGAAACAGTAAAGCAGTCCAAGGGCACACCACTAGAATGGTCAAGGCAGGCAGGGTTTGGCAACAATATATCAGTCCAGCAATTGAGGGGTTAAACAGGCAGAGTAGTCAGACAGGCAGAGTTCAGCAGCAGTAAATCAATCCAGAAATTCAGGGAACAAACAGGCAGAGTAGTCAGCAACAGGCAGGTTCAGCAACAAAAGATCAGTCCAGCAGTTAAAGAGTTAAGGCAGGTATAGTAGTCAGGATCAGCAACAATGGTATAGAATGATCTGTCACACCCAGGAGCACACATAGTAACACCTATACTTGGGCAGTGACAAATCGTTAGTGCAGGGTTTAAATAGGTGCAGGATTTCACGCCAGAAAGCTCCCAACAGAATCAGGAGCGTGCGGTGAAGACGTCAGCGCCGCACGCATCCTGAGCCGACACTGCCCCTGGCAACGAGCAGGAAGGAGAAGCCAGGTCCGACACTGCCCCTGGCAACGAGCAGGAAGGAAACGCTGCGCCCCTAGCAACGGCTAGAGCGGCACGGCGTGACACTATTGCCGTTTATTTGGCGCCAAATAGGTGTGTGGTTAAAACCGGAATTGATATCCTCAATGTGTTTACTTTTCTTTTGTAATTTTCATTTTTAATTATAATGTGCCTTGGTGGTATATCTAAAAGATATGTCCCTTTTATTTGTCCCCTTTCCCCATTACATTAATTGTTCACTATTGTAGCTGGAGTTGCATTGTAATAAACTTCCCTCGCTCAAATCTCCATAATAAGGTATAAACCGGCCTAACCGGAAATGACGTATGGCTCTAAACATCACTTCCGGTATCACGGTGTTATGATCTATAACTTCCCTACTTTGTAAGAGAATCATGATGGGATCAGTACAAAGAAAAAGGGAAGTTAATTTGATATCAGCTATTCTATTAGTCTCTGCAGATACATCAAATCTTATGGTGCTCATGTTTATGTTATGAGCTGCCCTTGCTCAAGTCTCTATAGTGAGATGAAATCGGCATAACTGGAAGTGACGTGTTGTTCTAAGCGTCACTTCCGGTACCGCTGTGTTATGGTTTATAACATCTCTACTTCTGTAAATGTATATTAGTTGGATTACTACAGAAAAATCTCAAGCGAGTCAGCCTGGTATTGTCTATTCAGTTAATTACTACAGATAAATTGCATCATATGATGCTTATGTTTATATCATGATCTATCGTTAAGCCTTACGTCACTTCCTGTTGATATTTCTATTTGTCAGAATCATGTGGAAAATCAGAATTTAAATAAATCCATAACGTACATGTAAAAATTCAATTAACATGAACATACAAATATATGTAGACATGATCATAGGAACCTATACACAAGAAGTGTGATAGGATGTGTATGCATATACAGTATATGTGTGAACATTGTGTAAACCCATAAATTGTATTGTATACACAATACTAATGATCATCTTCGTACAAAAGCTAACTGCTGTCTAGGACATGAATTTTAAACTGATTATTATAGATGTATATACTTTCAAGAGATATGCTAGTTCTGGGGTCTGTGCTACATTACTAATGGACTATTTTTTGCATTTTTGCTTCTAGCATATTCTTCAAACTACATTTAAATTATAAAGGTGGGCTAATTGGACCAAGACAAATGGGAACATAATAAACATATTGGTCTATATGCAAAACCTTTTATACATATAATCCATAGAGAATAATAAAGTGTAGTCAGATAACCATATATTGGTAATGGTAGGGGCTTAGTGTGTTTATATAGTTACAGGAAATATATTCTAAGGAAATATATATATATATATATATATATATATATATATATATATATATGTGAACATTGTGGGAACCCATATGTTGTATTGAATACACAATACTAATGATCATTTTCAAACAAAAGCTAACTCTCTCTAGGACATGAATTTTAAAATGATTATTATAGATGTATATACTTTTAAGAGGTATGCTAGTACTGGGGTCTGTGCTACATTACCAATGGGTTATTTGTAGCATTTTTGCTTCTAGCCTATTCCTCAAACTGCATTTAAAAACTACACAGATATACGCCTATATTACAAGTTTTGTCGGTAATGCTGTGCAGTGCTAATGAGCAGTTTTCCCTCACCGCTCACCTACAGACAACGCTGGTATTACGGGTTTTTACAAACCCAGCGTTAGCCGCAAAAAAGTGAGCATAAAATTTAGCTCCACATCTCACCTCAATACCAGCGCTGCTTACGGTAGCGGTGAGCTGGCAAAACGTACTTGTGTACGACTTCCCCATAGGAATCAATGGGGGAGAGTCGGCTGAAAAAAAGCCTAACACCTGCAAAAAAGCACCGTAAAGCTCCTAACGCAGCCCCATTGATTCCTATGGGGAAATAAAAGTTATGTCTACACCTAACACCCTAACATGAACCCCGAGTCTAAACACTCCTAATCTTACACTAATTAACCCCTAATCTTCCGCCCCCGACATCGCCGCAACCTACATTATATTATTAACCCCTAATCTGCCGCTCTGGACACCGCCGCCACCTACATTATACTTATGAACCCCTAATCTGCTGCCCCCAACATCGCCGACACCTACATTATATTTATTAACCCCTAATCTGCTACCCCCAATGTCGCTGCAACCTACCTACACTTATTAACCCCTAATCTGCCACCCCCAACGTCGCCGCCACAATATTAAAGTTATTAACCCCTAAATCTAAGTCTAACCCTAACCCTAACACCCCCATAACTTAAATATAATTTAAATAAATGTAAATAAAATAACTATCATTAACTAAATTATTCCTATTTAAAACTAAATACTTACCTATAAAATAAACCCTAAGCTAGCTACAATATAACTAATAGCAGTTATGAAGCAGCGGTTACAAAGACCGCTGCTCCATAACCTGTCCTCCTGCTCTGAGCAGGCGGACAGGAATCGCCGCAAATCAACCCGATCTAGTACGATCGGGTTGATTGACACAACCCCTGCTGGTGGCCGATTGGCCGCGAGTCAGCAGGGGGCGGTGTTGCACCTGCAGCTCTTGTGAGCTGCTGGTGCAATGCTGAATACGGCGAGCGTATTGCTCGCCGTATTCAGCGAAGTCTGGCGGACCTGATCCGCACTGTCGGATCAGGTCTGCCAGACTTTGATAACTAGAGGCCAATATGTTCTTCAGATTGTCTGTTTTCCGGTATATAAACCTAGGTCTAGATGTTAGTTTTTCACCTATGATTTCATCATTCCTCAAGAGTGGCCAGTCTTTTTCTATGATTTTATTCTATGAGAAATCTATTCCCACTATATTCTGTGATAAATGGCACAGTAAGTGTATCTTCACCAAATGTATTCATGTTGGTCTTACATTTGTATTTTAGATGGTCTTTCCTATCACTGCGCCTTACTTCTATGTTTTTGTCAAGATTATCTTCTTCATAGCCTCTCTCTAAAAATCTTTCTTTCAAAACTAAGACCTGCTACTCCCATTTACTGGGATTCAATCAGTTTTTCTTCAGTCTGAGGAGCTGCCCTTTGGGTATGCTCAACTTCCAATTGCTATTATGACAGCTATCCTGATGAATATAATTATTGCAGTCTACTTCTTTAAAGAGTGTAGATGTCTCTAATTGACCATCTTTTATTTCAATTCTGAGATCCAGAAAGGTGATTTCTATGGTGTTATATTCATAAGTAAATTTCAGGTTTTCTGTATTATTATCCATAACTCTTATGGTATGCTCTAAATCCTCTATGGAACCTTTCCATATTATGAAGATATCATCTATATATCTGTGATACAGGACCAGATCCGCGCTAGCTGGGCAGGATTCCCAAAAAATGAGTTCCCATTTGCCCATATACAGGTTGGCATAGCTAGGCGTGAACCTGGTCCCCATGGCTGTACCACAGACCTTTCTGTAAAATATCCCATTGTTGTTGAAATAATTATGGGTTAGAATGTAACGTATACCATCTAGGATAAAATCCTTCTGTAGTTTGGGCACATTAGGATCTTTGTTTAAAAAATAGTCTATGGCCTCTAATCCTCCCTCATGCGGTATGCTAGTATAGAGGGATGTGACGTCATATGTGGCAAGTATATAATTCTCTGCCCACTCTATATTCTCTAGTATGTTCAATACCTGGGTGGAGTCCCTCAGATAAGATGGTAATTGAGTTACATATTTTTGAAGATTCTTGTCAACATAATCTGACAAGTTACTTGACAACGAGCCAATCCCTGATATGATCAGTCTGCCAGGAGGGTTAAGTAGAGATTTGTATATTTTGTGGAGATAGTAGAACACCAGGGTAATAGGGTATTTAACCCCTATGTACTTAAACTCTTTGTCATTGAGTATCCCATTTGTTCTTGCTTCTCCCAAGATCACATCTAGCTCTCTCTTATAACCCTCCACTAGATTTTGTCTAAGTATCTCATAAGTCTGAGTGTCAGATAGAATTCTATTACATTCTTTATTGTAATCTTCCTTATTCAAGACCTTTGTCTGCTGGTCTAATGACTAGGTTGTGATTTTTCTCTAAGGATTTTATGGTCTGTAGTTGCTTCTTGGATAGATTATATTTGTGCTTTTTCAGTCTGTTTGGTTAAATGTCCCTTATCTCATTACATACCATTGTTTCAAATGTTCCAATGTCATTACCCTTACTTGCAATTGGAAAAAATGAAGATTTAGGTTTTAGGTTCGTGTGTTGGTAAATGCTGTTGTCAATATTATGGTTAGTTTGATAAGTCTTGCCATAATTTGATAAATTTAATTCTAGCGGAGATCTCATAAAATGTCTTTTTCAACTGCACAAATCACTACTTATTTAAGCTTAACATCTACTGAATCTAACCCTATTTCTCATTTACTTTCAGGTATGTCCCTTTAAAACCCTGTGTCTTTGCTGGATTTAAACACTGTTTTTTAACTCCTGGTATTTCCCTTTAAAACCCTGTGTCTTTGCTGGAGTTAAACACTGTTTTTTTAACTCTATAGAACCAACTGTCTACTCCATTAATCTGCTCTTTCCTGTCCCCAGCATGTGCATCTCCTTATCAAACTTTGCTTAATGAATTAATTAATCCTCACCCAATTTTCTTTCTTGAATCTACTCCTCTGATCTTGTAGCAATTTTTAGTCTTCTCACCTGGGTGTAACTTATCTCCCTGTCTCCAAACAATTAAACTCAGCTGTCTGCTGTAGCATTATAAATTTAGGACCAGTTAGGGGAGAGCGTTTGCTGGGGCCTGAGCGTTTGCAGAGTATTCCATCTCTCTAAGCTCCCATCTGTCTAAGTGACCATCTTTAAGTGACAGCGCTGAGAATTAGACAAGAATTGAACAAGATTTGAAGAAGATTTGAGGCAAGCAAAATATTTTAATTCAAAAAATCTTTTGCACTTAACATTCTGCTATGCTTTCAGGACTGCTTTTTCTTTTATCAGTCTCATGTCTATTCCACAAGCAGGCTAAAATGCTCATACCTTACCCTTCTCCACATGCAGTTTATATAGGCCCCTCTCTCCTTTCTTCACCATACCTTAGCTCTCACGAACTACTTTCTATTTTAAAATCTATGTCACTAAACTGCACCACCTCACAGAAATGCCTCCACTGCTATAAATCTCATTCTCACCTACTCTTACTTTTCATCTTGATGCTATTAGCATCAGGCGACATCTCTCCAAATCCTGGGCCCACCCTCATTCCCACCATTACCCAATCACGCACTCCATATAGAAACTTTAATAAAAGCAACACACATAACCTCATTTCCATCCAATGCATCCCACACACATACACTCCTTTCACCTGCGCACTATGGAACTCTCGCTCTGTCTGCAACAAACTTACAGCCATTCATGACCTGTTTATATCAAATGCTTTCACCCTTTTAGCAATTACAGAAACCTGGCTATCTCCTTCTGACACAGTTTCCATTGCTGCTCTCACACACGGTGGTCTTCACTTTAGCCATACCCCTAGGCCAGGTGAGAAACGTGGTGGCGGTGTTGGCATCCTGCTCTCCCCCTCCTGCACTTATCAATACCTACCTCCAATCCAATCTCTTTCCTTCTCCTCCTTTGAAGTCCACTGTATTCGCCTGTTCTCCCCCCTCTCCCTCAAAGTGGCAGTCATCTATCGCCCTCCTGGACCAACTTTCCAATTCTTTGACAACTTCTGTGCCTGGCTTCCTCACTTTCTCTCTTCAAATATACCAACCCTAATTCTTGGGGACTTCAACATTCCCATTGACAACCCATCTGCCCCTGCTGCCTCTAAACTTATTTCACTCACATCCTCCTTCGGTCTCTCACAATCCACCCTATTCCCGACTCACCGTGATGGACACTCCATCTACCTGGTATTTTCCTACCTCTACTCTATATCTGACACCACCTGTCGCCCTTTTCCCATTTCAGACCATCACCTGGTAACCTATAATATTAATGCAACAGCTAAACCCACTTCTCCATCCCGCCCCCGCACCTGTAGAAATACAGAAATACAGAAATACACATGCTGCTCCAATTTTCAAAAATCATTCAAAATCTCCTCCCTCACACCTCCACTATAACCTGCCCTGATCTCGCTACAGCCCACTATAACAAAACTCACTTCTCTGCATTAGACACACTTGCCCCTCCCCAGCTGCGCAAAACACCACGCCGTCAGTTACAGCCCTGGCATGCTCAACAAACACGCTATTTGCAAAAATGCTCCCGTACTGCTGAGCGTGTCTGGAGGAAAACTCACTCTGAACCCGATTTCATACACTATAAGTTTATTCTTTGTTCATACACTTCCACCCTTCACTTAGCCAAGCAAACTTACTTCTCTTTACTCATATCTACTCTTTCCTAAAACCCTAAACGACTCTTCTCCACCTTTAACTCTCTCCTCTACCCACCTGCTCCACCACCCCCACCTGTCTTTAGTTCTCAAGACCTGGCAGACTACTTTTTAAACAAAACACATACTATCCGAAGCAACATCCCAACACCAACCTGCAATATTCCAACAACAGGCCCAATTACTCCCTCTGCCACCCTCTGTATCTTCCATCCAGCCACTGAGAATGAAGTTTCTTCCTTACTATCTTCCTCACGCCTCACTACCTGCCCACTCGATCCTATCCCTTCCCATCTAATACCCTCCCTATCTTCCACCCTCACTCCTGCTCTTACCCACATCTTCAAACTATCTCTCTCTACTGGCTCATTCCCATCTTCTTTCAAACATGCCAAAGTCACTCCCATACTCAAAAAACCCTCCGTCGACCCTAATTCTCCTGAAAGCTACCGCCCCATATCACTGCTTCCACTAACATCAAAACTCCTTGAAAAACTAGTTTACAATCACCTAACCCACTTCCTGTCCGCCAACTCCTTGCTTGACCCACTGCAATCTGGATTCCGCCCAAAACACTCAACTGAGACTGCCCTTACCAAGGTCACAAACGATCTTCTCTCTGCTAAAAATATTGGCCACTACTCTATACTCATCTTACTTGACCTCTCAGCTGCCTTCGACACAGTTGACCACCCCATTCTCCTACAGACAATAGCTCTTTTGGCCTCTGTGACACTGCTCTTTCCTGGATTCACTCCTATCTTTCTCACAGGTCTTTTTCTGTGTCATTTGCCGGCGACTCCTCCTCTCCTATGCCTCTGTCTGTTGGAGTACCTCAAGGATCTGTTCTGGGTCCTCTACTCTTCTCCATCTATACTTCTTCGCTGGGTAAACTTATCAACAGTTATGGCTTCAAATATCACCTCTTTGCTGATGACACCCAGATCTACCTCTGCACCCCTGCTCTCTCTCCCTCAGTCCTCTCTAATGTCAGCAACTGCTTATCTGGTATATCTTCCTGGATGGCCTCTCACCACCTAAAGACTGAGCTCCTTCTTATCCCCCCCTCAAGCTCTACACCAACTTCTGACTTCTCTATCCCTGTTGACGGCATCACCATTTCCCCATCGCCCTAAGTCCGCTGCCTCGGAGTCACACTTGACTCAAACCTATCCTTCGTCCCCCATATCCAATCGCTTTCTACATCCTGCCGCAATCATCTACGCAATATTTCCAAAATTCGCCCTTTCCTGAGCGCTGACACCACAAAGCAAATAATCCACTCCCTTGTTATCTCCCAATTTGACTACTGCAATAACCTACTCACTGGCCTTCCTCTTTCCCACCTCTCCCCCCCTTCAATCCATCCTAAATGCCTCTGCCAGGCTGATCCACCTTTCCCGTCGATCTGTATCTGCTGCACCTCTCTGTGAGTCCCTTCATTGGCTCCCCATTCACAGCAGAAACAAATTCAAAATTCTCACCCTTACATACAAAACTCTCACCAACGCTGCTCCACTCTACCTATCCTCTCTAATACACAAGTATACTCCAGCCCGTCCACTAAGATCCAACAATGACCTGCTCCTTGCATCCGCAACTATCACCTCCTCTCATGCTAGATTGCAGGACTTCTGTCATGCAGCACCTACCCTCTGGCTTTGCCCTAATCTTTCTTCCTTTAAATGTTCCCTGAAGACTTTTCTGTTCAGGGAAGCCTACCACCCAACTCAATAATAAATTAATTTCATGTACCTAACCTTTTTTCTCATCTAACTCTGTATTAACATCTTTCTCAATCTTGCAGTCCTCACCTCCTGTTTCTCAACCTCCTACCCTTCTAGATTGTAAGTTCCCATGGGAATAGGGCCCTCAATCCCTCCTGTATGTGTTTGTAAATTTTGTCCTGTATCTTACAAGTCTTGTATTGTTTTATTTAAATGAATTGTATCCATGGACAGCGCTGCGGAATATGTTGGCGCTTAATAAATAAAGTATAATAATAATAATAATAGAGTTAGTTTTCTAACAAATTCTTTTGAATTAACAAAAGTATTAAATTTGCTCAGGCTCTTAGATGGAGCAAAAGATAATCCATAATTTAAGATAGAGGACTCTTTTTGTGAAAGTTCTGTCCAACTAAGATTGTATATACCTTTCAATGGGGGGTCAGTGTTAGATGTAGGGGTATGAGTGTTTTTATTCAGTTTTCTTCTCCCCCTCTTGCCTCTATGGGTTTCTTTTTTCTGTGGGTGTTTGAAACTCTTCTGGGCACGAGTTCTTTCTCTTTGTAGAAACCCTTTTAACTCTTTGGTCCTCATGTGATGTGCCCATAAAAAAGAATTTTCTGATGTGGAGGCTTGTGGGTTCTCATTAGTCCCCTGGTTGGGTGCTTTGTTGTTAGTTTGTATATTCCCTTATCTTAAGTCTGTATGGAATATAGTTTTATTCATGTCCCTATCATTAGTTTTATCTATATGGTTCAAATGAGAGAATCTGTTACTATTGTTATAGTATTTATTCCTCCAATCCCCCCCATCGTTATGATAATTACGATTCCCTTGATTGGAGTGTTCGTACGATCTGCTATATCTCCAAGGTGTATGGAAATTTCCCTCATGGTCAGTGTTGTATCATCTGTTATCATCTTGATAGTTATTAAAATGTGCAGATGTTTGTCTCCTATGGGGAAAGTAGTATGGGGAAAAGTTACCGTCTTTCCGATGCTGTTAGGGGTATTGGCTTTGATGGGGTGTGTGAGGGTGGTGTCCCCTGTTGTACTGACATCTATTATTGGGAGTCTGATATACGTGATGTCTATTTTTGTCCTCCCATGTTCTACCTTGTCTAGGGGGATAGTGTGCTGTGTGTGGGGCTCCGTTTTCACCCCTAACCAGATCGCTGGTTAAAACTATCTAGTCTTGATCTATGATCCAAATCAGATGGTGTATAATTATAGGAGTGTTGGGACTTATCATGGTTATAATAGTTTCTGTTGTTGCCCCTTTGTGGGAATCTAGGGTTGTTTCTTCTTCTCTTATTTGTCAACTCTATCCAATCTCCCTCATTGTCCAATTGTCTATTCGCATCATCCCTATTCGTCATATTGTTTATATCGACAGTTTGATGAACCTTATTGTCATTCTGTTCTATATTTCTAATAGACTCCAGCTCTTTATTAAATTTCTTTGATTTTTTGCTAGTTATATCTTCCCTAATTTTAGTAACTTTCTTTTTTTTTTTTTTATTTCTTTATTTAACATTGTACATAAACAAACAGAAAAAGTTTTCAGCATTCTAAAGCTTTGTTACATAAAATAAAGATGAAAGATAGTTGAAAGAGAATCTAACATTATTTTGTTAGCTTATTTACATCTTAATCCTAATCACGTTAAACATAGTTTCAAATTTTTTTTTTTTATTTTTTTTTTATGTTAACTATAACAGAACTGTACAATTTTTCCTTTTACCCGGATGAGGGGTCATTGTATAATCATATTTCAACCAAGGATAACCCTCCCCCGGGTTAGCACATCTATATCAGATGTATTTACAAAAGAAAAAGAGGGGAGGGGAGAGAGGGGAGGGGGAGGAGGGGCGAGAGAGAGAGAAAAAAAAGGCCGAGATTTTAAAACGGCTCCAGGCGCCGATGCCATCAGCAATTCTTGAGGAACAAGGTTGGGTAGATGCAGCATCTAGTATATAAGCTGGTTCCAGAAAAATATTTAGTAGATCAATCGGCTGTGAGGTGAATTTTTGCAGTTATCACAAGAAAGCTGTAGCAGCACACAGCTATGCGACCAGTCATGGCCGCTGCCCGGAAGTTCCCCCCTACGGTGACCTTTAAGAAACAGGTAGATCAATATTTACAGAGAGGTTTTGAGATGGGTATGTTAAGTGAAAGTGGTATACATTTTCTAAAATGTGACACACCAAAAATCCCGGTTTTATATTTATTACCTAAAATACATAAGAGCATGTCAAAGCCACCAGGGAGGATGATTGTATCGGCAAGGGACTCTCTGTTGTCTAATACGGCCAAGTACATTTATCACTTTCTACAACCGGTTGTAAAAGCTATCCCTTCATATCTAAAAGACTCTGCTAGTTTATTGAATATTTTGAAAGGGTTTTCTGACCTACACCAGGATGACATTCTTGTAACTATGGACGTTGACAGTCTCTACACCTCCATTCCCTCACAAGGAAGGGGTGGAGGCTGTCAGACTTATGTTGTCTAATAGTGAGATATATGAAGGTCCTCCTATTAGAGTTTTTTATGTGAGCTGCAACTGATATGTTTAGAAAAAAACTACTTCAAATTTGAAAGAGAATATTACTTACAGGTATCTTGCACAGCTATGGGCTCTAATATGGCCCCTAGCTATGCAAACATGTATATGGCATGGTATGAGCAGCTCATATTGAAACCCTAGTCTAATGATCATGTTAAATATTACACTAGATACATAGATGATGTCTTTCTGATATGGAGGGGTACAGCAACTGAATTGACAGAATGGGTTAAATGCCTGAATGAAGTCATTAGTCCCATACATTTAATTTCAAATTGGAGTTTGATGTTAAGATCATATATTTTTTGGATTTTAATATTTTTAAGATGATCAATGTAGATTTGGTACCTCATTATATAGTAAGGTCACTGACCTGAACTCATTATTATTAGCCGCTAGCTTTCATCCCTACCACCAGAAAAAGAGTATAGTCACCTCTCAACTCACTCGAGTGATACATAACAACTGTGAGTATTCTACTATGGTAATACAGCTCAATGAGATGGCCAATAAGCTCATGGCAAGAGGATATGACACACATTTGGTTCTAGATACTAAAGAGAACATATTAAGGAAGCCTAAAAGACAACCACGGGAGAAGAATATGGAAGTACAGCAATCTTCGGTTAATTTTGTGACTACCTATGGAGCATCACATCAGAAGTTTACCCACTCAATACGTAGAAACTTAGGGCTGGTTGAGTCTGAATCTCACATCAGAAGTTGACCCACTCAATACGTAGAAACTTAGGGCTGGTTGAGTCTGATTCATCCTTACCATTTGGCAATACGAGGGCAATGAGGATGGTATATCGAAGAACACAGAATCTGAGAGACCTGCTGGTTAAAACGGATCCAATGGCTTGTTATCAGAAAGATACATGGCTACATTCATCGAAGAAAGGATGCTTTCCATGCGGTAGTTGCATTACGTGTAATAGCATGTTGAAAGTAGCAACGTTCCAGCATCCTCATACCAACAAAAGGTATGCCATTCACTACAGGCTTACTTGTACCAGCGATCATGTTGTATATATCCTCATGTGCCCCTGAGAAGGTGTATCGGACCAACCTGTCGCTAGACATTGTTTACAGTTTGAAGCATAGTGTATCCAGTCTATTGTACAATGATCATTGATCATGTGCCACTTTTGGCACAAGGTGGCAACAGGGATAACTTTCTCTTACGCCAAGAGTCAAGATGGATTCATTATTTGGACACAGTAATACCCAAAGGCTTAAACACATTTATGGATTATAGTCCTTTTTATGGTAATTGATCTGTTATGACATATGGACATACCAGCAGGATTGAAGAAAGAAACAAAAATCCAGCGAGCCACTTAGGAAAAAATGTGGTAAGTTTTAATGATATAAAAAGAACACATAGAAAATACACTCAAAAAGCAATGGGGTTATAAGAAAATGAGTAAAAAAGAAATGCCATTACTCCGCAGCAACCAGTCGGTCTCATGATCTGTTATGACATATGGACATACCAGCAGGATTGTACATGATTGTTCGATCTAGTAGAATCTCACTGGTTTTTATCATTCATCAATTGGCACTGAAGACATACATTATGTTTTAGGTCTAAACATGATCAACTACAAGATGAGGATGAATCCTTTTTAGTTTTTTTTAATTTATAGGGTCTGTATTTAAGATCTCAACATAGGTTAAGTAAGATATAGATTATTTCCAGAGTCTGTCAATCTATCAAATTGATATAGGGAAATATAATAGGAAGTAACGTTAGGTGTTCGTTAAATTGTTAACACATATAATTGACTAGATTCACACTAATGTTGTATGGTTTATTTGTAAGCATATCACAATATAAGTACATACTGCAATGTGTATATATGTATAACTTTTGAAATGTATAATTGCTATGAGCAGGTTGTGTATGATACGTCACTATGACATCCATCCTAACATTGGGTCTCCACCCCCTGAGGCGTCACATTTGTGTCTATGTGGAGGTTGGTGTTACCAGTGGGGGTGTGTGTTTGGAGGTTATGTCCAGCATCACAACTGTTCCATGTGGAGTCGCTATGTTTACATGGTTACCAAGGTACATGCGTGAGTGGTGTCACGTGATGACGTCATACACGTGAGGACACTTGTGGAGTTCATGGTTTTCCTTAGGTACATTTAAACTAAGCTGGATGTTCATCGCAAACGTATGTTTTTAGATTCACTGAGGAGAATTATGTTTAGGCATTTGACAAAGGGATTGTAAGAATCCCTAAACGTTTATGCCGCTTTTTAACTGGTATCAATAAAGGTAATATTTTTATACAAGTCCAGAGAGTGCCGTTTTTTCTATTTACTATATATATATATATACCTATATATAATCATCTATATACAGTCATGGCTAAAAATATTGGTCACCCCTGCAGTTCTGTCAGATAATGCACCACTTAGTCCAGTCTATTTATGATAGTGCGGCCGGACATGATACGATGTAGCGTATTATGTCTGCCGCACATCGATAAATGCCGATAGCATACGCTGTCTACATTTATCATTGCACCAGAAGTTTTTGTGAACTGCTGGTGCAATGCTGCCCCCTGCAGATTTGTGGCCAATCAGCCGCTAGCAGGGGGTGTCAATCAACCCGACCGTATTTCGATCGGGTTGATTTCTTTCTGTGGCCTCAGAGCAGGCGGCCAGGTTATGGAGCAGCGTTTTTTAGACATACATGTATCATGCTAGTAAACGCAAGTTTTATAAACCTGTGCTGATTTAGGTTCTCTTGAAAGGAGCTATTGTTGAGGTTAATGTAAGTTTAATAATTCTCATTTTTTAAATCATGATGGTCGAAACTAATTATCTTTTAAATGCCTCTATGAAAAAAATAGAAGATATTTTACCTCAAAATCTCTTCAGAAGCCACATCCCATAGTAGAGTAACTTTAAAATCCAATCAGAGGGTCCTAGGACTAGCAAGAGAGGGTGCATCTGGTGTGTGCAGCTAAAGTGTATCTCCTAAGTTTAAAGAAGTTTACATCATTTTATGAGATTATGGAAAAAACCTGCAAGATTGCAATAATGCTTTCTGGGAGCTCAGCTAATATGCTGTTTTGTGATTTTTTTCCTTCCTAAGATAGGGAGAGTCCACGGCTTAATTCCTTACTATTGGGAAATACAACACCTGGACACCAGGAGGATGCAAAGACACCCCAGTCAAAGGCTTAAATATCCTCCCACTTCCTCATTACCCCCAGTCATTCTTTGCCTTTCGTCACGTTAGGAGGTGGCAGAGAAGTGTCAGAAGATTCGGAGAGTCCTGAAAAAGGGGTATAACACTTGAGAGGTAGTGTTCTGTTCCCACAGCATGGATCTTGGAGGTAGATCCTTTACATTTTTACACATAAAATGCTATAACAGGCTCACAGTGTGGCTCCTTTATACCTTGATAGGATCCAGGGTTAATATCCTCTGAAGGGGGTTTATTAAACAGTTGGGGTTAATTAATCAAAGGGTGTATTAATTATTTACATGCTGCTTTGTGTCTGATTTTTTTTTCCTGGACTGTGTGATTCTTGGCTGGAACAAACAGGTTTCACTTTTAAGTTTCACTTTCGTTTTTGAAAGTGTTGCACAGCTCCTATTTCTTTCTTTACTTGTAATAACAGGGGAAGTACTGTCTTGCACTCCATGTGACCAGGTATGGTCTATGTTCATTTCCTCCATTCCGGCTGAGACTTGAACCTGAGGAGAACATTTCCTCTGTTAACTGTCTGGGTCTAGGAGGTGGTGAATGCCCCAGCCATTGGAAGTATAAAGGTGCAGGACTCGGCATCCAATGAGATTCCTATCCTTGCTACATTATCCTCTACACATGCAGTTCCCCGTAACACATCTATCCTCCATCCAGAGGGGGCTTCTTCAAGCGGACTTTGCCATGCAGTTACAAACAGCATTGTCTGTAGCCCTCAGTGCATTACCTCGCTCTAACAAACGCAAGAGAAAGGTTAAATATAGCTATACTGATTTGGAGTCATCTAAATATTTATCGGATTTAGCTATTATGTCCCAGTTATCCGATGATGAGTTAACCTCTGTAGCTTCAGAGGGTGAACTTTCTGGGTCGGAGTCCTTAGTGTCTAAGCCTCCTGCTGCGGAGGAACCGTCCTTTAGATTTAAAATTGAGCACTTGCGTTTTTTATTAAAGGAGGTTCTGTCTACATTAGAGGTTCCAGAGGCTGCGCTGCCTGAAGAACCTATGATACCTAAATTAGACAGAGTTTACAAAGACAGGAAAGTTCCTTTGAATTTTTTAGATTTAAAATTGAGCACTTGCGTTTTTTATTAAAGGAGGTTCTGTCTACATTAGAGGTTCCAGAGGCCGCGCTGCCTGAAGAACCTATGATACCTAAATTAGACAGAGTTTACAAAGGACAGGAAAGTTCCTTTGACTTTTCCTGTGCCGGTTAAAATGGCCAACATTATTAAGAATGAATGGGAAAGAATTGGTCCTTACTTTTCCCCCTCGTCTACTTTTAAAAAGTTGTTCCCGGTCCCGGACTCTCAACTCGGTTTGTGGGGCTCCATTCCTAAGATGGATGATGCTATCTCTATGTTTGCTAAATATACCTCTTGAGGATAGTTCTTCGTTCAGTGAGCCAATGGATAAGAAAATGAAACCTTTCTGAGAACGATGATTCTAAATACAAGATTTTTGTTTCAACCGGTGGCTGCAGTTGCCTCGGTTTCCGGAGCGGCTACCTACTGGTGCTACTCTTTGTCAGAACTCATTGAGGTGGAGTCTCCCTTCAAGGATATTCAAGACAAAATTAAAGCTCTGAGAATTGCTAATTCTTTTATCTGTGATGCAAACATGCAAATTATTCCCTAAATGCCAAGGCCTCTGGCTTTGCGGTTCTAGCCAGCCGGGCACTCTGGTTGAAGTCTTGGACTGCGGATATGACTTCTAAGTCCAGACTCCTTTCTCTTCCCTTCAAGGGAAAGATTTTATTTGGTCCAGGCCTGGACTCCATTATTTCTACGGTTACCGGAGGCAGTGCAGGGGGCAGACTGTCAATTTTTTCAGATGCCTGGTTCAAGGACGTACAGGATCCGTGGGTCCTGGAGGTGGTATCTCAGGGATACAAGATAGGCTTCAAATCTCACCCGCCAAGGGGCATATTCCTTCTCTCCAATCTGTATACCAGACCAGAAAAGAGGGATGCCTTTCTAGGGGGCATTCAGGATCTATCCTCCTTAGGAGTTGTTGTCCTGGTGCCTATTAAATAAAGAGGTTTATGGTTTTATTCAAACCTTTTTGTGGTCCCAAAGAAGGAAGGAACTTTCCGCCCAATTCTGGTCCTAAAGTGCTTAAACAAATTTCTCAGTGTCCCTTCCTTCAAGATGGAGACGATAATATCCATTCTTCCTTTAATTCAGGAAGGCCAGTTTATGGCCACTATAGATCTGAAGGACGCTTAACTTCATGTTCCAATTCACAGGGAACACTTTCAGTTCCTGAGGTTTACATTCCTGGAGCAGCACTTCGAGTTCATTGCCCTTCCGTTTTACCCAGCTACTGCTCCAAGAATCTTTACAAAGGTTCTGGGGGCTCTTATAGCCGCTGCCAGAACTCAGGTTATTGCAGTAGCCCCATACTTGGACGATATTCTAGCACAAGCACCATCCTTTCATCTTGCGGAAGAATTCTCAGAGTCCCTTCTCAGTCTTCTTCGATCTTAGATCAGAAGATAAACTTGGAAAATAGTTCTCATCCCAAGTACCAGGGTGGAATTCCTGGGTACTATAATAGACTCTATATCCATGAGGATATTTGTAACAGACCAGAGACATTGCAAGCTAACTTCGGCATGTCTTGCCCCCCCGGATCTCCTTGAGTCCTTCTGTGGCTCAGTGTATGGAGGTGATTGGTCTCATGGTGTCCTGCATGCACATCATTCCTTTTGCCAGGTTCCGTCTCAGACCTTTACAACTGTGCATGCTGAGGCAGTGGAATGGCGATCATTCAGATCTGTCTCAACAGATTAAATTAGACAGCTAGTCGAGAGAATCGCTCTCTTGGTGGCTCTGTCCAGATCATCTGTCCCAAGGGACATGCTTCTTAAGACCATCCTGGGAGATTGTGACTACGGACGCAAGCCTATCTGGATGGGTAGCTGTTTGGGGTGCCAGGAAGGCACAGGGGTTGTGGACTCAGGAGGATTCCTCCCTCCCGATTAATATTTTGGAACTACGGGCAATCTTCAAGGCCTTGAAGGCTTGGCCACTTCTGGGTTTGTCCCAGTTTATCAGATTCCAATATAACATCAGTGGCTTACATCAACCATCAGGGGGGAACGAGAAGTTCCTTGGTGATGAAGGAAGTATCTAGGATTCTGAGTGGGCGGAGTCCACAGCTGTTCGCTGTCAGTGATCCACATTCCGGGTTGGACAACTTTTCTCAGCAGGCAATCCTTCCATCCTGGGGAATGGTCCTCTCCATACCGAGGTGTTTGCAGAGATATGCAGCAAGTGGGGGAAGCCAGAGATATATCTCATGGCGTCCCATCTCAATACCAAGCTACCCATGTATGGGTTGAGGTCAAGAGATCCCCAAGCAGATCTAATAGATGCACTAGCAGTGCCCTGGAGGTTCAAACTCATATATCTTTTTCCTCCATTACCGCTTCTTCCTCGAGTGTTGGCCCGCATCCAGCAGGAGCGGGTATAAGTAATCCTGATTGCTCCATCGTGGCCATAAAGGATGTGGTTTGCGGATCTAGTGGGGATGTCCTCATCTCCTCCATGGAAGTTACCTTGTCACAGAGACCTACTGATACAAGGTACATTTGTTCATCACAATCTACATTCTCTGAGGCTGACTGCGTGGAGAATGAATGCTTAGTCTTAGCCAAGAGAGGTTTCTCTGAGAGTGTCATTGATACTCTTATTCAAGCTCATAAACCAGTTACTCGGCGTATCTACCACAAGGTGTGGAGGACCTACTTATTCTGGTGTGGAAGAGCATGGTTTTTCCTGGCACAGAGTTAGGTTGCCAGGATCATATCTTTTCTCCAGGATGGGCTGGAGAAGAGCCTTTCTGCTAGTTTCCTGAGGGGACAGATTTTTGCCCCGTTAGTTTTATTGCACAAGAGACTGGCTGAGCTTCCAGATGTGCAGTCCTTTGTTAAGGCTCTGATTATGATCAGACCTGTGTTTAGATCTGGGGATCCTCCTTGGAGCCTAAATCTTCTTCTTCGAGTTTTGCAGCAGTTTCCGGTTGAGCCTCTGCATTCCGTTGACATTAAATTGTTATCTTGGAAGGTTCTCTTTTTTTTGGCTATTGTCTCTGCGCGCAGAGTTTCTGAGATCTCTGCTTTGCAATGTGAGCCCCCTTATCTGATTTTTTCATGCAGATAAGGCAGTTTTACATACTAAATTAGGTTTTCTTCCTAAGGTTGTGTCGGATCGCAACATCATCAGGAGATTGTGGTTCCTTCCCTGTGTCCTAATCCTTCTTCATCGAAGGAACGCTTACTTCACAATTTGGATGTGGTTCACGCCTTGAAGTTCTATCTTCAAGCTACTAAGGAGTTTAGACAATCTTCCTGTTTGTTGTCTATTCGGGGAAGCGTAAGGGGCAGAAGGCTACTTCAACTTCCCTAGCTTTTTGGTTAAGGAGTATCATCCGCTTAGCTTAAGAGACAGCAGGATATTGTCCTCCTGAGAGAATAATGGCTCATTCCACTAGAGCAGTGACTTCCTCTTGGGCCTTTAAGAACAAGGCCTCAATGGATCAGATTTGTAAGGCGGCTACCTTGTCCTCCTTACATACTTTTTAAAAATTTTACAAGTTTGATGTTTTTGCTTCGGCTGAAGCAGCTTTCGGGAGAAATGTTTTGCAGGCTGTGGTGCCCTCAGAATAGGGTCCGCCTCTTTCTTTTTGTTCCTTCCCGTTATTCGTTCAGTGTCCTCTAGAGCTTGGGTATAGTTTTCCTAACAGTAAGGAATGAAGCCGTGCACTCTCCCTATCTTAGGCCTAGATTTGGAGTTTTGCGTTAGAAGGGGTGCGTTAGCTACACGTGCTTTTTTTTGGGCGCACCTTTTAAATACCGCTGGTATTTAGAGTTCACAGAATGGCTGCGTTAGGCTCCAAAAAAGGAGCGTATAGCATAATTTACCGCCACTGCAACTCTAAATACCAGCGGTGCTTACGGACGCGGCCAGCTTCAAAAACGTGCTCGTGCACGATTCCCCCATAGGAAACAATGGGGCATTTTGAGCTGAAAAAAAACCTAACACCTGCAAAAAAGCAGCGTTCAGCTCCTAACGCGGCCCCATTGTTTCCTATGGGAAAACACTTCCTATGTCTGCACCTAACACCCTAACATGAACCCCGAGTCTAAACACCCCTAACCTTATACTTATTAACCCCTATTCTGCCGCCGCCGCTATCGCTAACACCTGCATATTTTTTTAACCCCTAATCTGCCGCTCCGTACACCGCCGCAACCTACATTATACCTATGTACCCCTAATATGCTGCCCCTAACACCGCCGACCCCTATATTATATTTATTAACCCCTAATCTGCCTCCCACAACGTCGCCTCCAGCTACCTACAATAATTAACCCCTAATCTGCCGACCGGACATCACCGCTACTATAATAAAGTTATTAACCCCTAATCCGCCTCACTCCCGCCTCAATAACCCTATAATAAATAGTATTAACCCCTAATCTGCCCTCCCTAACATCGCCAACACCTAACTTCAATTATTAACCCCTAATCTGCCGCCCCCAACACCGCCGACCCCTATATTAAATTTATTAACCCCTAAAGCTAAGTCTAACCCTAACACTAACACCCCCCTAAGTTAAATATAATTTAAATCTAACGAAATAAATTAACTCTTATTAAATAAATTATTCCTATTTAAAGCTAAATACTTACCTGTAAAATAAACCCTAATATAGCTACAATATAAATTATAATTATATTGTAGCTATTTTGCGATTAATATTTATTTTACAGGCAACTTTGTATTTATTTTAACCAGGTACAATAGCTATTAAATAGTTAATAACTATTTAATAGCTACCTAGTTAAAATAATTACAAAATTACCTGGAAAATAAATCCTAACCTAAGTTACAATTAAACCTAACACTACACTATCATTAAATAAATTAAATACAATACCTACAAATAAATACAATTAAATAAACTAACTAAAGTACAAAAAATAAAAAAAGAACTAAGTTACAAATAAAATTAAAAAAATATTTACAAACATTAGAAAAATATTAGAACAATTTTAAACTAATTACACCTACTCTAAGCCCCCTAATAAAATAACAAAGCCCCCCAAAATAAAAAAATGGCCCTACCCTATTCTAAAATTAAAATAGAAAAGCTCTTTTTACCTTACCAGCCCTTAAAAGGGCCATTTGCGGGGCATGCCCCAAAGAATTCAGCTCTTTTTGCCTGTTAAAAAAAAAACATACAATACCCCCCCAACATTACAACCCACCACCCACATACCCCTAATCTAACCCAAACCCCCCTTAAATAAACCTAACACTAAGCCCCTGAAGATCTCCCTACCTTGTCTTCACCACACCTGGTCCCGATCGGTCCAGAAGAGCCTCCGATGTCTTCATCCAAGCCCAAGCGGGGGCTGAAGAGTGACGTCCATCCTCCGGCTGAAGTCTTGATCTAAGCAGCGAATGAAGAAGTCCATCTTCAGGGAAGAAATCTTCATCCTATCTGGGCAGAAGAGGACATCCGGACCGGCAAACATCTTCATCCAGGCGGCATCTTCTATGGTCTTGCATCCGATGACGAGTGGCTGATCTTGAAGACCTCCGGCACGGATCCATCCTCTTCGTTCGACGTCCAACTGAAGAATGAAGGTTCCTTTAAGGGACGTCATCCAAGATGGCGTCCCTCGAATTCCGATTGGCTGATAGGATTCTATCAGCCAATCGGAATTAAGGTAGGAAAATTCTGATTGGCCTGATGGAATCAGCCAATCAGATTCAAGTTCAATCCGATTGGCTGATTGGATCAGCCAATCAGATTGAGCTCGCATTCTATTGGCTCTTCCGATCCAATCAGCCAATCGGATTGAACTTGAATCTGATTGGCTGATTCCATCAGCCAATCAGAATTTTCCTACCTTAATTCCGATTGGCTGATAGAATCCTATCAGGCAATCGGAATTCGAGGGACGCCATCTTGGATGACGTCCCTTAAAGGAGCCTTCATTCGTCGGTAGTCCATCGGGCCAGCAGGATGTTCCGCGTCGGAGGTCTGCAAGATGGATCCTGAAGAAAGAAGATTGAAGACCCCGCTTGGAAGATGACATCGCCGGGATGGAAGACTTCTTCAGCGCCGCCTGGAGGATCACTTTATCGGATGGAAGACTTCTTCAGTGCCCCTTGGAGGATCACTTCTGCCTCTCCGGATGTCCTCTTCAGTTCCATCGGTGGGCTCGGCTGAGTGAAGACGACTCAAGGTAGGATGATCTTCAGGGGGGTAGTGTTAGGTTTATTTAAGGGGGGTTTGGGTTAGATTAGGGGTATGTGGGTGTTGGGTTTTAATGTTGGGGGGGGTTGTATTTTTCTTTTACAGGCAAAAGAGCAGTTTTCTTTGGGGCATGCCCCGCAAAAAGCCCTTTTAAGGGCTGGTAAGGTTAAAAGAGCTTTGAACTTTTGTAATTTAGAATAGGGTAGGGCATTTTTTTTATTTTGGGGGGGCTTTGTTATTTTATTAGGGGGCTTAGAGTAGGTGTGATTAGTTTAAAATTGCTGTAATATTTTTCTGTTTGTAAATATTTTTTTTATTTTTTTTGTAACAGTTCTTTTTTTATTTTTTGTACTTTAGTTAGTTTATTCAATTGTATTTATTTGTAGGTATTGTATTTAATTAATTTATTGATAGTGTAGTGTTAGGTTTAATTGTAGATAATTTGTAGGTATTTTATTTAATTAATTTATTGATAGTGTAGTGTTAGGTTTAATTGTAACTTAGGTTAGGATTTATTTTACAAGTAATTTTGTAATTATTTTAACTAGGTAGCTATTAAATAGTTCTTAACTATTTAATAGCTATTGTACCTGGTTAAAATAATTACAAAGTTGCCGGGAAAATAAATATAAATCCTAAAATAGCTACAATATAATTATAATTTATATTGTAGCTATATGGGGGTTATTTTAACAGGTAAGTATTTAGTTTTAAATAGGGAATAATAATAAGATTTAATTTAATAAGAGTTAATTTATTTTGTTAGATTAAATTATATTTAACTTAGGGGGATGTTAGTGTTAGGGTTAGACTTAGCTTTAGGGGTTAATACATTTATTATAGTAGGCGGTGAGGCCGGTCCGGCAGATTAGGGGTTAATACTTGAAGTTAGGTGTCGTAGAGGTTAGGTAGGGCAGATTAGGGGTTAATACTATTTATTATAGGGTTATTTAAGGCGGAGTGCGGCGGATTAGGGGTTATAACTTTATTATAGTAGCGGCGGAGGTCCGGTCAGCAGATTAGGGGTTAATAAGTGTAGGTAGGTGGTCGGCGACGTTGAGGGGGGCAGATTAGGGGTTAATAAATATAATATAGGGGGTCGGCGGTGTTAGGGGCAGCAGATTAGGGGTACATAAGTATAACGTAGGTGGCGGCGGTGTGCGGTCGGCAGATTAGGGGGTTAAAACATTTTTATTATAGTGGCGGCGATGTGGGGGGGACCTCGGTTTAGGGGTACATAGGTAGTTTATGGGTGTTAGTGTACTTTAGAGCACAGTAGTTAAGAGCTTTATGAGACCGGCGTTAGCCCAGAAAGCTCTTAACTCCTGGCTTTTTTTCTGCGGCTGGAGTCTTGTCGTTAGATTTCTAACGCTCACATTCAGCCAAGACTCTAAATACCGGCATTAGAAAGATCCCATTGAAAAGATAGGATACGCAAATGGCGTAGGGGGATCTGCGGTATGGAAAAGTCGCGGCTGCAAAGTGAGCGTTAGACCCTTTAATGACTGACTCCAAATACCAGCGGGAGGTAAAAACCAGCGTTAGGACCCCCTAACGCTGGTTTTGACGGCTACCGCAGAACTCTAAATCTAGGCGTTAGGAAGGAAACATCATTTATGCTTACCAGATAAATTCCTTTTCTTCTTGCTAGGGAGAGTCCACGGGCCCCCACACTATTTTTCTTGTCTATGAGCGGTCCCCTATTATTTCTTTTATTCTTCTGGCACCATTTATACCCTAATGTTTCTCCTACTTTTCCTTGTTCCTTTGGCAGAATGACTGGGGGTAATGAGGAAGTGGGAGAGATATTTAAGTCTTTGGCTGGGGTGTCTTTGCCTCCTCCTAATGGCCAGGTGGTGTATTTTACAACAGTAAGGAATGAAGCCGTGGACTCTCTCTATCCTCAAGGAAAGAAATTTATCTGGTAAGAATAAATTATGTTTTTTCTCACCATAACGATGACAGTAAAAAGGGTAGCAGAAGAGTAACTGCTCATAAGTAATAGTCTGATGAGCTAATCTTAATTTTAAATAAAGTAAACCCAGCTTATTTATGTAGCAAGTCCCCTTAAGCATTTTTAAATTATTTGGGGACAATTGACAGATTGATAAAACAGATTTATTTTGCTTTTATAATCTTTTGAAGAAAATTGTTTTTGATGTACTTTGAGAGATGCTTCTGAGAATATATTTTGCAAGAGTGAGCCAAAGGGACCATTTTGTTTATGTTTTATTCGGAACAGATATCTTTATTATATGTTGCTCGAGGGCTTGTTATCTTGTTTTTATTTATTCATTTTCTAGCTAATTATATAAATTTAGAGACACTTAGCTTTGTTCATTATCTTATACCCTATTCTATCTCCTATCTGCCCAATCATTGGCAAAAGTTTACATTTTCTTCCTCCTGCATTAGCCATAATAAAGCTATTATTTAAAGGGACACTCAAGTCAAAAGAAACGTTAATGATTCAGAAAAAGCATGCAGTTTTAAGACACTTTCCAATTTACTTCCATTGTCAAAAAGTCTTTTTATATTAACACTTCCTGGGGAACAAGATCCTACTAAGCATGTGCACAAGCTCACTGTCTGTGATTGGCTGACGTCTGTCACAAGATACAGGGGGCCAGAAAATGGGAGAAAAATTAAATTTGTCAGAAAAAAAAATCTACTGCTTATTTGAAATTCACAGCAAGTTCTATTGCATTGTCTTTTTTATTATGTACTTGTTAAATATCTAATCTGTATTGGGCACGGAATACGAGACTTGCCAGGTCCACTTTAGTATCAAAAAGCAAAGAAGGATTCCAGCCTCCACAATCAATAAAATACCTTTATTTATCACATGTAGGGTCCCAGAACACACATACAACATTTCAGGGCCTGCATTAGGCCCTTAGTCATGTATATATACATGACTAAGGGCCTAATGCAGGCCTGAAATGTTGATGTGTGTTCTGGACCCTACATGTGAAAAATAAAGGTCTTCTATTGATTGTGGAGGCTGGAATCTTTTTACTTTTTTCAAATAAAGATACCAAGAGAACAATGAAAAATTAATAATAAGAGTAAATTAGAAAGTAGACATGTGCAACGCAAAAAAATTTGTTTTGTTTAGTTTTCGTTTTCATGAGTTAAAAAAGTTATTTTGTTTTTGGCAAATTAGTTTAGTTAAGTTAAAAAATATTGTTTTGGAAAATTAGTTTATGTTAAGTTAAATAGTTTTTTTGGATCCATTCGTTATTTTGGATCCATTCTTTATTCATATTCATTGTATGAATAAAGAATGGATCCGAAAAAACAAAAGTATCCGAAAAAATATTTAACTTAACATAATCAATACACCGCCGATTGCCAAAATAAAATTATTTAAAACTGCAGCCGTCACCCACATCGGCAACACTAACTAAACCTATTAACCCCTAAACCACTGCACCCCCACATTGCCAACACTAACTAAACCTATTAACCTCTAAAGCGCTGTTACCCGACATCACCGACACTAAATAAAACACTAAATAAAGCTATTAACCCCTAAACCAACGTACCCCCACATCGCCAACACTATCTAAACCTATTAACCACTAAAGCCCTGTACCCCCACATCGCAAACACTAACTAAACCTATTAACCCCACATTGCAGTTTTAATTTTTTTTGTAATGTTAGGTTTTTTTATTTTTATAATGTTAGGTTTTTTATTTTTAGTAATGTTAGGTTTTATTAGTTTAAAGCTTAGGTGTTTATTTTTATTTCATAGGTACGTTTGTATTTATTTTAACTAGGTAGTTAGTAAATAGCTATATTGTAGCTAGCTTATGTTTTTTTTTTATTTTACAGGTAAGTTTGTATTTATTTTTAAATAGGTAGTTAGTTAATAATTGTAACTTTAATTTAGGTCTATTTTAATTATGTTAAAGTTAGGGGTGTTAGGTTTAGGGGTTTATATAGTTTAAATTAGGTAGATGTGGGGGCAGCGGTTTAGGGGTTAATAGGTTTAGTTAGTGTTGGCGATGTGGGTGTACGGCGGTTTATGGGTTAATAGGTTTTTGTTAGTGTCACCGATGTCAGGGAACGGCGGTTTAGGGGTTTATAGATTTATTTAGTGTTTTAGTTAATGTCGGGGATTTAGGAGAATGGCGGTTTAGGGGTTAATAGGTTTAGTTAGTGTTGGCAATGTTTGGGAACTGTGGTTTAGGGGTTAAAAGGTTTAGTTAGTGTTGGCAATGTCGGGAATGGCGGTTTAGGGGTTAATAGCTTAATTTAGTGTTTTAGTTAGTGTCACCGATGACAGGGAACTGCGGTTTAGATTAGAACTTTGAAAAATTCCGAATATGAATAAAGAATGGATCCGAAAATTCGGAAACAGATTTATTCATTTTCTGAATTTTAGTTATAGTGCCGATTCGGAAATTCGGATTCATTTGAATCTCCGAATCGGCCAAAATTCGTCCGAAATCAAAATTCAGCCGAAACGAATTGCACATGTCTATTAGAATGTTGCTTAAAATTCTCTGCTCTATCTGAATCATGAAAGTTTAATTTTGACTAGACTATCCCTTTAAACAGATATTCTTGTACTATGAAAAAAAACATTCGGCTAGATTACGAGTTGTGCCTAAGGGTAAAAAAGCAGCGTTAAGAGGTCCTAACGCTGCTTTTTTACGCCCGCTGCTATTACGAGTCTTGAAGGTACAGGTGTACCGCTCACTTTTTTGTTTTTAAAGTGCTAAAAAGTACACTAACACCCATAAACTACCTATTAACCCCGAAACCGAGGCCCTCCCGCATCGCAAACACTCTACGATAAAATTTTAACCCCTAATCTGCCGCTCCGGACACCGCCGCCACCTACATTATATTTATGAATCCCTAATCTGCTTCCCCCAACATCGCCGACACCTACATTATATTTATTAACCCCTAATCTGCCGCCCCCAACGTCGCCGCCACTATAATAAACATATTAACCCCTAAACCGCCGCACTCCCGCCCTCGCAAAACATTAGTTAAATATTATTAACCCCTAATCTGCCGTCCTAACATCAAACACCACCTACCTACATTTATTAACCCCTAATCTGCCGCCCCCAACATCGCCGCCACTATATTAAATTATTAACCCCTAAACCTAAATCTAAACCCTAACTTAAATATAATTTAAATAAATCTAACTAAATATTCCTATCATTAACTAAATTATTCCTATTAAAACTAAATACTTACCTATAAAATAAACCCGAAGCTAGCTACAATATAACTAATAGTTACATTGTAGCTATTTTAGGGTTTATTTTTATTTCACAGGCAAGTTTGTATTTATTTTAACTAGGTAGAATAGTTATTAAATAGTTATTAAGTATTTAATAACTACCTAGTTAAAATAAATACAAAAGTACCTGTAAAATAAAACCTAACCTAAGTTACAATAACACCTAACACTACACTATAATTAAATAAATTAACTAACGGCTAGATTACGAGTTTTGAGTTAGGCTTAAAAAGCAGCGTTAGCTGGTCCTAACGCTGCTTTTTAACGCCCGCTGGTATTACGAGTCTTGCAGGTACAGGTGTACCGCTCACTTTTTTGGCCAGACTTGGCAATACCACAAATCCACTTACGTAAATTGCCTATCCTCTTTTTTCAATGGGACTTGCATAGCGCCCGTATTACGAGTCTGCCGAAAAGTGAGCGGTAGACCTTCTCCTGTCAAGACTGGGTCGACCCTCTACCGCATTTTAAAAGTCAGTATTAAGAGTTTTACACTACAACGCCGTAGCATAAAACTCTTAACTAAATTGCGAAAAAGTACACTAACACCCATAAACTACCTATTAACCCCTAAACCGAGGCCCTCCCACATCACAAACACTAAAAGAAATTTTTAACCCCTAATCTGCCGAACCGGACATCTCCGCCACTATAATAAATATATTAACCCCTAAAACCCCCGCACTCCCGCCTCGCAAACACTAGTTAAATATTATTAACCTCTAATCTGCCGTCCCTAACATCGCCGCCACCTACCTACATTTATTAACCCCTAATCTGCCGCCCCCAACGTCGCCACCACTATACTAAAGTTATTAACCCCTAAATCTAAGTCTAACCCTAGCCCTAACACCCCCTAACTTAAATATAATTAAAAGAAATCTAACTAAAAATTCCTATCATTAACTAGCGGCTAGATTTAGAGTTTTGCAGTGCGTTAGCTATGCGTGCTTTTTTCCCCCCACACCTTTTAAATACCGCTGGTATTTAGAGTTCACAGAAGGGCTGCGTTAGGCTCCAAAAAGGGAGCGTAGAGCATAATTTACCGCCATTGCAACTCTAAATACTAGCGGTGCTTACGGACGCGGGCCAGCTTCAAAAACGTGCTTGTGCACTATTCCCCCATAGGAAACAATGGGGCCGGTTTGAGCTGGAAAAAAATCTAACACCTGCAAAAAAAGCAGCGTTCAGCTCCTAACGCAGCCCCATTGTTTCCTATTGGAGAAACACTTCCTAAGTCTGCACCTAACACCCTAAACATGTACCCCGAGACTAAACACCCCTAACCTTACACTTATTAACCCCTAATCTGCCGCCCCCCGCTATCGCTGACCCCTGCATATTATTTTTAACCCCTAATCTGCCGCTCCGTACACTGCCGCAACCTACGTTATCCCTATGTACCCCTAATCTGCTGCACCTAACACCACCGACCCCTATATTATATTTATTAACCCCTAATCTGCCGCCCCCAACGTCGCCGCCACCTACCTACAATTATTAACCCCTAATCTGCCGACCGGACCTCACCGCTACTATAATAAAGTTATTAACCCCTAATCCGCCTCAATAACCCTATAATAAATAGTATTAACCCCTAATCTGCCCTCCCTAACATCACCGACACCTAACTTCAAGTATTAACCCCTAATCTGCCGACCGGACCTCACCGCTACTCTAATAAATTTATTAACCCCTAAAGATAAGTCTAACCCTAACCCTAACACCCCCCCTAAGTTAAATATAATTTTATCTAACGAAATAAATTAATTCTTATTAAATAAATTATTCCTATTTAAGCTAAATACTTACCTGTAAAATAAACCCTAATATAGCTACAATATAAATTATAATTATATTGTAGCTATTTTAGGATTAATATTTATTTTACAGGCAACTTTGTATTTATTTTAACCAGGTACAATAGCTATTAAATAGTTAATAACTATTTAATAGCTACCTAGTTAAAATAATTACAAAATTACCTGTAAAATAAATCCTAACCTAAGTTACAATTAAACCTAACACTACACTATCAATAAATTAATTAAATAAAATACCTACAATTATCTACAATTAAACCTAAAACTACACTATCAATAAATTAATTACATTACAAATAAATACACTAACTAAAGTACAAAAAAATAAAAAAAGAACTGTTACAAAAAATAAAAAAATAATTTACAAACATTATAAAAAGATTACAACAATTTTAAGCTAATTACACCTACTCTAAGCCCCCTAGATAAAATAACAAAGCCCCCCAAAATAAAAAAATGCCCTACCCTATTCTAAAATAAAAATTGAAAAGCTCTTTTACCTTACCCAGCCCTTAAAAGGGCCTTTTGCGGGGCATGCCCCAAAGAATTCTGCTCTTTGGGCCTGTAAAAAAAACCCATACAATAGCCCCCCCAACATTACAACCCACCACCCACATACCCCTAAGCTAACCCAAACCCCCCTTTAATAATTGTAGGTAGGTGACGGCGACGTTGGGGGCGGCAGATTAGGGTTTAATAAATATAATATAGGGGTCGGCGGTGGTTAGGGGCAGCAGATTAGGGGTACATAGGGATAACGTAGGTTGCGGCGGTGTGCGGTCGGCAGATTAGGGGTTAAAAACATATATTAGAGTGGCGGCGATGTGGGGGGGCCTCGGTTTAGGGGTACATAGGTAGTTTATGGGTGTTAGTGTACTTTAGAGCACAGTAGTTAAGAGCTTTATGAACCGGTGTTAGCCCAGAAAGCTCTTAACTCCTGGCTTTTCTCTGCAGCTGGAGTCTTGTTGTTAGATTTCTAACGCTCACTTCAGCCAAGACTCTAAATACCAGCGTTAGAAAGATCCCATTGAAAAGATAGTATACGCAAATGGCGTAGGGGGATCTGCGGTATGGAAAAGTTACGGCTGCAAAGTGAGCGTTAGACCCTTTCATGACTGACTCTAAATACCAGCGGGCAGCCAAAACCAGCGTTAGGGCCCCTAACGCTGGTTTTGACGGCTAACGCAGGACTCTAAATCTAGGCGTAAAAATAACTACCTAGCTAAAATAAATACAAAAAGTACATGTAAAATAAAACCTAACCTAAGTTACAATTACACCTAATACTACACTATAATTAAATAAATTAACCAAATTAAATACCATTAAATAAATTACATACAATTAGCTAAATAAAATTAAATTATCTAGTACAAAAAAAAAACAAACACTAAACTACAGAAAATAATAAACAAATTATAGATATTTATACTAATTACACCTAATCTAATAGCCCTATTAAAATAAAAAAGCCCCCTCAAAATAAAAAAAATTCCTATCCTAAACTAAACTACCAATAGCCCTTAAAAGGGCCTTTTGCGGGGCTATTGCCCCAAAGTAATCAGCTCTTTTACCTGTAAAAAAAATACAAACAACCCCCCCAACAGTAAAACCCACCACCCACACAAGCAACCCCCCAAATAAAATACTATCTAAAAAAAAACCTAAGCTCCCCATTGCCCTGAAAAGGGCATTTGGATGGGCATTGCCCTTTAAATGGCAGTTAGCTCTTTTGCAGGCCCAAAGTCCCTAACCTAAATATAAAACCCACCCAATACACCATTAAAAAAACTAACACTAACCCCCTGAAGATCAACTTACAGTTCTGAAGATCCGACATCCATCCTCAAGAAAGTGGCAGAAGTCTTCATCCAACTGGGCCGAAGTCCTCAACGAAGCCGGGAGAAGTCTTCATCCAAGCCGGGGCGAAGTGGTCCTCCAGACGGGCAGAAGTCTTCATACAGACGGCATCTTCTATCTTCATCCATCCGGCGCGGAACGGTTCCATCTTCAAGACATCCGACGCGGAGCATCCTCTTCATCCGACGACTAAAGACGAATGAAGGTACCTTTAATTGACATCATCCAAGATGGCATCCCTTAGATTCCAATTGGCTGATAGAATTGGATCAGCCAATAGGATTGAACTTCAATCCTATTGGCTGATTGCATCAGCCAATAGGATTTTTTCTACCTTAATTCCGATTGGCTGATAGTATTCTATCAGCCAATCGGAATCTAAGGGACGCCATCTTGGATGACATCACTTAAAGGTACCTTCATTCATTTTTAGTCATCGGATGAAGAGGATGCTCAGCGTTGGATGTTTTGAAGATGGACCCGTTCCGCACCGGATGGATGAAGATAGAAGATGCCGTCTGGATGAAGACTTTTGCCCGTCTGGAGGACCACGTCGCCGGGCTTGGATGAAGACTTCTCCCGGCTTCGTTGAGGACTTTGGCCCGGCTTGGATGAAGACTTCTCCCGGTAAGTCGATCTTCAGGGGGTTAGTGTTACGTTTTTTGAGGGTGTCTTGGGTGGGTTTTATTTTTAGGTTAGGGACTTTGGGCCTGCAAAAGAGCTAACTGCCCTTCTAAGGGCAATGCCCATCCAAATGGCCTTTTCAGGGCAATGGGGAGCTTAGGTTTTTTTTAGATAGTATTTTATTTGGGGGGTTGGTTGTGTGGGTGGTGGGTTTTACTGTTGGGGGGTTGTTTGTATTTTTTTTACAGGTAAAAGAGCTGATTACTTTGAGGCAATGCCCCGCAAAAGGCCCTTTTAAGGGCTATTGGTAGTTTAGTTTAGGCTAGGGTTTATTTTTATTTTGTGCTGGCCTTTTTTATTTTGATAGGGCTATTAGATTAGGTGTAATTAGTTTAAATATCTGTAATTTGTTTATTATTTTCTGTAATTTAGTGGGGGGTTTTTGTACTTTAGCTAATTTAATTTTATTTAGGTAATTGTATTTAATTTAGTTAATTTATTTAATTGTAGTGTAGTGTTAGGTGTTAGTGTAACTTAGGTTAGGTTTTATTTTACAGGTACTTTTTTATTTATTTTAGCTAGGTAGTTATTAAATAGTTAATAACTATTTAATAACTATTGTACCTAGTTAAAATAAATACAAACTTGCCTGTAAAATAAAAATTACTCCTAGGCTAGCTACAATGTAACTATTAGTTATATTGTAGCTAGCTTAGGGTTTATTTTATAGGTAAGTATTTAGTTTTAAATTGGAATAATTTAGTTAATGATAGTAATTTTATTTAGACTTATTTAAATTATATTTAAGTTAGAGGGTGTTAGGGTTAGACTTAGATTTAGGGGTTAATACATTTAGTATAGTGGCGGCGACGTTGGCGGCGGCAGATTAGGGGTTAATAAATGTAGGTAAGTGGCAGCGATGTTAGGGACGGCAGATTAAGGGTTAATATTTAACTAATGTTTGCGTGGCGGGAGTGAGGCGGTTTAGGGGTTAATATGTTTATTATAGTGGTGGCGAGGTTGGGGGGCGGCAGATTAGAGGTTAATAAGTGTAGGTAGGTTGCAGTGACATTGGGGGCGGCAGATTAGGGGTTAATAAATAGTATGTAGGTGTCGGCGATGTTGGAGGCAGGAGATTAGGGGTTAATAAGTATAATGTAGGTGTCGGCGATGTCAGGGGCGGAAGATTAGGGGTTAATAAGTGTAAGATTAGGGGTGTTTTAGACTCGGGGGTTCATGTTAGGGTGTTAGGTGTAGACATTAATTTTATTTTCCCATCAATGGGGCTGCGTTACTGAGTTTTACGCTGCTTTTTTGCAGGTGTTAGACTTTTTCTCAGCCGGCTCTCCCCGTTGATTCCTATGGGGAAATCGTGCATGAGCCCGTACGACCAGCTCACCGCTGACTTAAGCAGCGCTGGTATTGAGTGCGGTAATGAGCAAAATTTTGCTCTACGCTCACTTCTTGTCTTTAAACGACGGGTTTCTGAAACTCATAATACCAGTGCTGCAGGTAAGTGAGTGGTGAGACAAAACTGCTTGTTAGCACCGCATAGCCTCTAACGCAAAACTCTTAATCTGGGCAATTTTGTTTCTATGCTAACAGGTGTTTGCAAGGTGAACCAACACCTTTTAGGTAAGGTACTGAGAGCGAAGGTTAAAAGCTGATTTTAATATTATTTAAAAACTCAAAAACGCAAATAGTGTTAACTGCCACATAAAACAAAAACAGGATCACAGCAATGAGTCTTGTACTTATCAATCCTAAATCCACAATGCTCCTATGTTCAATTGTGAAAGTTAGTATGCATTCAAAATATCCCAAACTATTCCATTCCAAAGTATACTATGCAATCTGAATTGCCCTCTGATGAAGTGAATTGAGTTTCACAAAATGCGTAAGGACGGAGCTACGCAGCGAGTGATGTTGCATCCGGTTTAGCGTTCCAGAAGCACAGAGACCCATACCAGACCTTTATATCCTTCATAAACTGATAAGTATACAAGATTGCATAGTATAATTTAGAATTCAATTTTAAAGTGAATGTCAAGTTTGATGAATCGGTGCCCATTTTTTAAAACCCTATAAAAAACAGGGCACTTTCAATCATCAAACTTTAGATTTCACTCATTTTGTTAAAATACTTACCTTTTAATCTTGAAAGCCTCTCCAGCGCTTCCCCCGCCCGTCGCAAGCTTCTTCATATGTCAAAAATAACTAATCCGGCTTCCTCAGGCAATGATTCCCCTGGGGGGGAAGCCGTGATTGGAGGATGCCGTATTCATCATTGCTGACATATGAAGTGACAAGCGGCAGGAGGGGGATTTACTGGAGTGGCTTTCAAGATTAAAAGGTAAGTATTTTAACAAAACGAGTGAAATATAAAGTTTGATGAATGAAAGTGCCCCTGTTTTTAATAGGGTTTTTAAAAACCGGGCACTGATTCATCAAACTTGACATTCACTTTAAGTTTGGCCAGCATCCAACTGCTGAACACTGGGGTTATAATTCATGACACAGTATATATAATATACTACAACAGACCTCATGTAAATTAGGATTCACCTGATGTATTGACTGCTGACACCTCTAACACAGTGGGGATATATTTCCCATCCAGACATATAATTGATCTCATACTTTTGAGGGTTGACCAGGTGAGCATAACTCACATTACTCCATTACTCTGATACAAATTGATTATCAGATTACACTATGATGTTTCTTTTTCTCTTTTTTGTTGTTCCTCTCTCTTTTCTTTAACCCTCTGGCTACCGACATACATACTTGAGAGCGCTGTCTGACATCTATACATTTATACTGTATATATATATATATATATATATATATATATATATATATATAAAATCATTAATCAATCATCAATCAATGTGTTGGAATATATATATAACGCTATGTGTACACAATGCAATGCAGGGCCATCTATTAGCTTCAGTCTGCTTGGGAACAACCCCCAGTCATTCTCTTTGCCTTCAGTGCACAGAGGAGGTGAAGTTTAGGTGCCTGTAGAAAAATTTTGATTTAATCTACAAGAAAGTTTTGGGGTATAGCCTTATTCCACATCATTCCTTGCAGTCGGGTAGTGGTGGCTTTAAAGCAGTCAGGAACTTGTAAAGAGGTACTTACTGTGTTTTCCTAACAATTGCTGCCCTAGTTTAGAAACCCAGAGTTGGCTACTCTGTTCTTACTTTTTCAAAGGTCTCTGTGAAGAACTGTGTCTTCTCATACCTTATAACTGTCTACATGCCGGACAGAGGAGCAGGTAAGTGCTTTTTCTTCCAGTTGAGGAGACCATGCACTTAATAAATTAAAAGACAATCGCCTAGATTTAGAGTTTTGTCTGTAAAGACCGCCGGTGCTAACAAGGCTTTTTTTTCCAGCGCACCCTTAAGACAACGCTGGTATTACGAGTTGTCTGAATGGCTGCGTTAGCCTCAGAAAAGGGAGCGTTGAGCAGAATTTAGCTCCACTTCAACCCTCAATACCAGCGGAACAGCCGATAGAATGCGAGGTCAATCCGATTAGCTGATTGGATCGGCCAATCGGATTGAACTTCAATCTGATTGGCTGATTGCATCAGCCAATCAGATTTTTCCTACCTTAATTCCAATTGGATGATAGAATCCTATCAGCCAATCGGAATTCGAGGGACACCATCTTGGATGACGTCATTTAAAGGAACCTTCATTCGGCCTTAGGACATCGTAAGAAGAGGATGGCTCCGCGTCGGATGGATTCAAGATGGCTCCGCTCCGGTTGATTGAAGATTGAAGATGCCACTTGGATGAAGACATCTGCCGCTTGGAGGACCTCTTCTGCCCCGATCGGATGAAGACTTCTGCCACTCGGGATGTCCACTGCTGGCCCATCGGTGCCCGGCTGGGTGAACATGGCTCCAGGTAGGGTGATCTTCAGGGGGGGTAGTGTTAGGTTTGCCTGAGGGGTATTTTAGAAGTTTATTTAATGTTTAATAAATGTTTTTTCTTAACTTTTCTCACACAATTCTAGCTAAAATATAAAGTGTATTTTTTCCTTAACTTATTTTAATTGAATATTAAAATCTTTGAAAGTTATCTGTACAAGTTTATTTACTGTTTCACAACATGTCTGATATGGTGCAAGAGCCTGCTCATGAATTTATGCTTATTATGTTTAGATGCACAAATTGCAGCTCCTATGCAATTTTGTTCTTCATGTGTCAAGAAAACCTTGCAAAATAAAGGTAACATTTTTTAGCCTAATGTCTCTCAGGATGATGTTGTTAAAATACAACCTCAGCTTTCTCCTGCTATGTCCCAAGCCTCAATGGCATCATGTGCAGTGCCCTGCAGTTCCTCTATAACTACTAGTGGAGTTTATTTAAAAGCAGAAATTGCTGCCCAGGTATCTTCAGCTGTATCTGCGGCATTAGCTGTCATTCCCAGATTACAGGGAAAATGCAAGAGGAAATCTAGAAATTCAGAAAATAAGGTGCATGTTCTCAGTTTTGCTTTCCAAGTTGCCCTTTGTCATAAGTCTGATGAGGAAGATATATTGGGACTTTCTGAGGGTGAAATCTCAGATTCAGACAGTATAATTCCTTCTTCTGAGAATGAGGTGGTATCCAAATTTAATCTTGAACACCTTCGTGTATTTTTTTTTTTTTTATTGAAGTCATAAACAAATATAACAATAATGACATGTCCAATAATAATAACAGAAAGGAAAGTACAGTACTAATACCATGATCTTGCCAGATAAACAGCACAGGTTATGCCAACATAGTATGCATTCATGAGTCTAAAAAGTAGTACTCTATGATGAATAATAAAAGAATGGAGAAGCTATATTTGGATAATGTTATGGAGGAGTAAGGAGGTTTACTAGGCAATAGTTCTAAATAGAAGGGGCATATAAATCCCATTTATTAAAGGCATTAGTAAAGAGTTTGGACTATCAGAATTAAGACTTCCATTTTGTATTTTATATGATATGTAAACTAGAAGTGACCCCTCCTTGCGATGGATAAATACATCATAAAATATTTATTTAAGGAATATAGAAGCAAGGGGAGGTTAATTTTATGGGGTTAGAGGGAGGGGTGAAATAGTATATATTCTCCACATTATCATAAAGAGGATTTATAGAAAAGTGGGATCAATGTGGATTAGCTTGTGTTTGGCCACGTATGAACCAAATTAGCGGGGAGAGGGATAAGGGAACGCAGCGGGCAAAAGCCGCTTAAAGTGGAGTGGGGAGGGGAATGGGGGGAGCGGAGCCATATAGGACAGGAGAGTAGGTATGGAAGAACTTATTAGATGGTTATAAGGGTGAGCCACGAAGGAGGGGCCTATTTACATAACTAATAGGGATGGGCGTGACTTGTCTTTATCAGGGTAGAATAGTTATCTAAATGTGGTGTTATGCTCCTATAACGAGAAAGTAGAAGCAAGTGTGTAGAATATACAACCATGAGAAATCTAAGACTGAATTATGGGAAATAATGGGCCTCACCAGTCACTCTGTAGTATTATGTGGTAAGGGGGGCATTAGAGTGTTCAGGGTATAGGGAATCTCTGGGTGGGCCCCTCTCCTAGGGGAGTGTCATCGATAGACGAAGCTGGAAAAAGGAATAGGGATATGACCCGCAGGCAATAAGCACCGGCGGGAAAGGGAGGAGAGAGGCTTAACATAAACAAGTGATATATACTGCTAATGTGGACAGAACTATGGAAGAGCTAGTTGAGACAGTCCTACAGTCACTAATAATGATAGTATATACATGTACATATATAGATATACATACTTATGACTAAAGCAATTAGTATTGAGTAACAAATATTACCTATATGTTCAAACCCTTGCTTAACGCATAAAATCAGAGAGGATGAGTTGTATAACCAGTATATCAACAATGACTATATGACAGATACGTAGGGAGGAACTACCAACAGCTGTCCGTGCACCCCAGCCATTATTCTGGGAATACCACAGGTACAGTTCAGTTCAGGGTATAGGCTCTATATCAAATTGATCCCAGTCTCGGCTATGAAATTAGTAAATTGCCACTTTAAACATGCTGCATGGTTAGCTAATAAGGAACATTGGGTTAGCTGTTTGCAGTCTATAAGGGTTTCATTCAGCTTTAAGGTTCTACAAGGGAGATAGATACAAATAACCCCTAATGTATATGTATATACAGTAGTAAATATTGAGATAATCCCTGTATTAAAGGAGCATAACTACAAAGCGTCTATGGAAAATCAATACACAGAGTCTGTGGGTATGAAACAAGATACCCCATAGTGTAAAGTCCTCCGTGAAAGCGAAGCCAACCTACATCTCTCCTCTGCATACAAAGAGTTCCAATAGCATGGTTCAGAGATAAGATTACAACATATTTAGATATAGTAGAATGACAAATAGTATTTACCTAAAATTAGCATTGAATCTAAGTTGTTGGTCAGTATATATATAGTTTCCCGCATCTAATCTAGTAGCTGTCCTCAACACTTGTCATTTGGAAAAGATATATGAGTGCCATTTCTGAATTTATGCCTGCATGTGTAGTCTATAGGGAAATTACTTAGAGAAAGTGCTACTACTAAATGCTGCGTCTCCCCCACAGCTCATGTCACCTAAAACCAGTAAACAGCTAGTAACTATCAATATATATACAGTGTGTACCTATGGAGGGTTCTGTTAATATAATCATGTAAAGATATTCCCTATAATGAGAGACAAAATAAACATATCTGGATGGAGCAGGGCATAAATAGTCAATTCGATGGGAGCTACTTTTATCATAATATACAGTAGTAAATCTTTAAAAAAGTACAAGATGTTCAGGGAGTTAACCTATTAAAGAAAATGGGAGACATGGGGATATGTCACAGGACCAGAAATCTAGTGTGAGATTGCATAAGCAGCATTGCGTTTCTAAGTTTCCGGCAGATAGATATGAGAATATAGGGTGTATCATAAAGCTAAAAATGCCTAAATGTAAAATCGTAAACATAAGTAGATTAATAAACTTCAGACTAAAGATATAATAAGGAACCTATGGGAAGAAAAAAGCAAACGCATAACGGTAAATGTTGAGGATTAAGGACTTCATAATATTGGGAGCTGAAGTCTCTCTTGTACTGCAACATGTCCCTTCGTTTCACCCAATGCCCATCAGCTTGCGAGAGGAGCAGCGCTCATGTCCAGCCTGTTGCCAGCAGTACCAAAATGGCTGTTTGGACTCAGGGGGAAAACCAACTAGAGCTCTCCTCATAATGCCCATCAGAAATGCCTCGTAGGTGTCAAGCAGGGCCACGGTGAGCAGCTCCGACTCAGCACAGAGTCTGTCAGGGAGAGGAGCGGGCACCGGAAGCAAAGCTCTTACAAGACCTGTCCATGGCCCAGCTGGTGAGTCCGTGAGATTTTCACCAGTGTGTAAAGATGTCGAGGCCGGTAAAGTCCCATCTTCCCACAGCTGAGTACTTGTCTCTTCTAGTGTAGTTGTAGCGGGCTGCAGGGAGCTTAGTTGGATGTAGAGTTCTGGTGAGTCTACTCCCTAAGGCTGTCTTCCAGCTTCACTGTGTGGGATCTCCAGGGGTTGGGGTATAACGTAACTCACAGTTGGTGCGACTATTGTACAGCTTACAGTGATGTTCATAGCTTTTCTGGCTAACGGAGCCCCTTGGTCTCGGTTCATAGCTGCACTAAGTGCTGTGACTAGTTCAGACTGATGAGCATCCAGAGCAGACATCAAACTGTGTAACATGGCCACAATTTGCTCCTCCATATTGTAATATTTGGCTAAATCTCCAGAAAGTGTGAGGGAGCGTGAATGTTCTTTAAGATGGCGGTTCGTTCTATTCCACTATTGTAGCAGGTCAAAATATTCTTGTGTCGATGTAGAGGCTACCATTACGTTTTCAGCTTCATGAAAGCATTGGCTCTACCCTCCAGAACCTAATGGGAAGCCAGACTTAATATTTAAATTCTTAATTTGCCGAATATAGAAAGATAATTAAACAAACATCAGGAGCTCTAACACAATGCATCTTGCTGCTTCGGCAGTTGGCTCCGCCCAACCACCTTCGTGTATTTTTGTCAGGGTGCCAGGAATCAGACTGAGACGAGAAGTGCAAAAATAATCACACCTTTATTAATAGCAAAAAATAATAAAAAGTCCACAAGTCAAATAACAAGCCAGGAATCAAAACCAGAGCTAGTAGTCAGACGAGCCGAGTCAGGAGCCAAAGCGAATAGTCAGACGAGCCGGAATCAGGAACAAGGAAAACAGCAGAGTCAGGAACAAGCCAGAGATCAGGAACCAGGAAGGATGTCAGGCAGCCAGGTAGTACACAGGAACTCTCACAAACAGGTTTGAGACAACGCAAAGGCAAAGCATACTGAACAGAGGCCCTTTAAATAATAAGTGATGACATCACAATTCTGAGACTGCATCCTGTCTCACATGGATGATGCACACCAGTGTGGCCATAAAAGGAAGTGCAGGAATTGAGCAGCATCCCCCACAATGCACCATAGTCAGGAAGAGAGGTGAGTAAAATGGCTGCCAGCAGCACATGGCAAACACAACAAGGAAAAAACCCTGACAGTACCCTCCCCTCAACGACCCCTCCCCCGCGGGAGGACAAAGGGCTTATTGGGGAAACGGGCATGGAAGGCACAGAGGAGTGCGGAAGCATGAACATCAGAGGAGGGAACCCAAGAACGCTCCTCCGGACCGTAGCCTCTCCAGTGAACCAAATACTGTACACGGCCCCTGGACATACGAGAGTCAATAATGCTGCTGACCTCATACTCCTCATGGTTGTCAACAAAGTTAGGATGGGGACAAGGCAACACAGTGGTAAACCGATTACAAACCAATGGTTTCAAGAGGGAGACATAAAAAACATTGGAGATGCGCATAGCAGGAGGAAGGTCAAGAGCGTAGGCCACAGGATTAACCCGTCGGAGTATTCGAAAAGGACCAACATAACGGGGAGCCAATTTATTGGAAGGCACACGAAGGTTCAATTTGCGGGAGGACAGCCAAACTCTCTCACTAACCTGGTAGGAAGGTGCGGGCAGATGCCTATGATCAGCCTGGAACTTTTGGCGCTGCATAGAACGATGAAGGCAATCTTGAATCTGCACCCACGTGGAACGGAGTTGCCAGAGATGCTCCTCCAAACCCGGAATACCCTGAGACATGAATGAATCAGGCAACAAGGATGGTTGAAACCCATAATTCGCCCATGAATGGGGATATCTTGGAGGAAGCATTAATAGCACTATTACGAGCAAACTCTGCAGAAGGTAACAGTTCAGACCAATTATTGTGGTGATCTGAGACATAGCAACGGAGGAACTGTTCCAGAGCTTGATTAGACTGTTCTGCAGCCCCATTGGATTGAGGGTGATATGCCGAGGAGAAGGAAAGTTGGATCCCCATTTGAGCACAAAAGGAACGCCAAAATCTGGAGACAAACTGGCTACCCCGGTCCAACACTATTTCCTTGGGTAACCCATGTAAACGGAAGACCTCCCGGGCAAAAATTGAAGCAAGCTCCTGAGGGGTAGGCAGCTTCATCAAGGGAATGCAATGTGACATTTTAGAAAAACGGTCCACCACCATAAGGATAACTTGAAACAGGGAGCTCGACAATGAAGTCCATGGAAAGATGTGTCCAAGGACACTCACCATTAGCAATAGGTTGAAGAAGACCCACAGGAAGACGTCGAGGAGTCTTATTCTGTGCACAAACTGAGCAGGAGGCAACATACGAAGCAATATCAGAACGAAGACCTGGCCACCAGAATTGTCGAGTGACAGACCAAATCATTTGGTTCTTGCCTGGGTGACCTGTGGCTTTAGGACAGTGGTAAGTGTGCAAAAGTTTAGTTCGAAGATTCTCAGGAACAAAACACTTACCACTAGGTTTCTCAGGAGGTGCATTGGTTTGTGCAGCCAGGATCTCCTCCCCCAAGGGAGAAGTTAAATTAGTACGTATGGTAGCCAAAATATGGTCAGGAGGTATAACAGGAGTAGGAACAGACTCCTCCTTGGACAGAGGCGAAAATTGTCGAGAGAGGGTATCAGCCCTAACATTCTTACTACCAGGCAGGTAGGAGACCACATAATTGAACTGAGACAAAAATAGTGCCCATCTGGCCTGTCGGGGCGATAAACGTTTTGCTTCAGATAGATAAGTTAAATTCTTGTGGTCAGTAAGAATGAGCACTGGCACGCTAGTACCCTCGAGAAGATGCCTCCATTCCTTAAGTGCCAAAATTATGCCCAGTAATTCCCTGTCGCCAATTTCATAATTGCACTCCGCTGGAGACAATTTCTTAGAGAAGAAACCACATGGATGCAAGGAACCATCAGGCATAGGACGTTGAGACCAGAGGGCACCTACTCCAGTCTCAGACGCATCGACCTCAAGAACGAAAGGCAGGACAGGGTTAGGATGAGCCAGAACTGGAGCGGCAGCAAAGGCAGTCTTAAGACTATCAAAGGCCTTAATGGCAGTAGGTGACCAATGGAGTGGATCATTCTCTTTACGGGTCATGTCTGTGATAGGTTTGACCAAGGAAGAAAAGTTTTTAATAAACTTTCTATAGTAATTGGCGAACCCCAGAAAACGTTGAATAGACCGAAGACCAACTAGGGGAGGCCACTGCAGAACTGCAGATAACTTATCAGGATCCATGGAGAGCCCTGCAACGGAGATAACATAACCTAGGAAGGTTACTTGAGTCTGATGGAACTCACATTTCTCGAGTTTACAAAACAGGCCGTTCTCACGTAGTCTCTGAAGAACCCATGTAACATCAGAACGATGAGCCTCAAGTGTGGGTGAGTGTATGAGGATGTCGTCTAAGTACACCACAACACACTGTTGCAACATATCTTGTAGGGCATGATTAATAAATTCCTGAAAAACAGCAGGAGCATTACATAGGCCAAAGGGCATTACAAGATACTCATATTGCCCGCTCCTGGTGTTAAATGCTGTTTTATATTCGTGGCCCTCCTTAATCCTAACAAGATTGTACGCTCCTCTCAAATCAAGTTTAGTAAAGACCGTAGCTCCCTTGAGGTGGTCAAAGAGTTCCGTAATAAGCGGAATAGGGTATGCATTCTTAATGGTAAGACGATTAAGACCCCTATAATCGATACATGGTCTTAACTCGCCACCCTTTTTCTCCACAAAGAAGAAGTCAGCCCCTGCAGGAGAGCAGGATTTGCGGATGATCCCCTGCGACAGAGCATCGGCAACATACTCCTTCATAGCACAATTCTCTGCAACAGACAGAGGGTACACCCGGCCCCGAGGAGGAATGGCTCCGGGTTGCAGGTCTATGGCACAATCGTAAGACCGGTGAGGAGGCAACGTACCGGCACGCACCTTGTCAAACACGTCTAGGAACTCTCGGTACTCCTCTGGCAATAGAGAAACCGAAGAAGTGCACAAGACTTTAACTGGTTTCCGCAGACAAGTGGAAATACATTGCGGGGACCACTACAAAATTTCAGACCTGAGCCAGTCGAGACTGGGATTGTGCTTTTGGAGCCAGGGATAACCCAGAACAACCGTAAAATGCGGAGAGTTTATCACCTGGAACTGGAGGGTTTCAAAATGGAGAGCCCCAACAGCCATGGACAATGGAGCAGTTTCATGAGTAACGAGTGCGGGCTTAAGGGGCCTACTATCAATGGCTTCAATAGCAAGCGGAACAGACCGAGGCAAAACAGGAATGGAGTGCTTTGATACAAAAGCACTGTCAATGAAATAGCTCGCAGCACCGGAGTCAACAAGAGCCTGGTTGACTATGGAGGAGTCCACCCAGGAAAGGACAACCATGTTTCCGGGGATGAGGATAAACCACCCAAGGTCTGCCCCCGACAGGACCTTAGATGTGAGCGTTTTCCAGCCGTGTAGGACAAGACTTCAAAAGGTGGCCCTGTAACCCCCAATAGAGGCAGAGCCCCTCCCTCCTCCTAAAGGCCCTCTCCGCCGTGGAGAGGCACATGAATCCCAACTGCATCGGCTCAGCAGTACCTGGTGACTCGGGACCAGGAGGCATGGGAGGAGAGGGAGGCATGGGTGGGAACGAACACGTAGGAAACAACGGAACAGGAGGCTTCCGCAAGCACTCCTTGAAAGAGGGCCTCTCTCTGAGTCTGATGTCAATTAGGATCAAAAAAGACACCAATGCCTCGAGATCCTCTGGTAAATCTCTGGCAGCAACTTCATCTTTAATCGCATCAGAGAGCCCATAAAAGAAGGCGGCAACAAGGGCTTCATTGTTCCAACCTACCTCTGCGTCAAGCGTACGGAACTCAATAGCATACTGAGCAACAGATCTTGTACCTTGCTGAATGCACATGAGTCGTTTAGCAGCAGAGGAGGAGCGAGCCGGAACATCAAATACCGTTCTAAAGGAGGCCACAAATTCAGTGTAATTTGAAATCACAGGTTTATTAGTCTCCCACAAGGGATTAGCCCAGGCAAGAGCTGTGTCAGAGAGTAACGAGATGAGAAATCCCACCTTAGCTCTGTCAGAGGGAAACGCCTGAGGTAACATCTCAAAGTAAATGCCCACCTGGTTCAAAAACCCTCTGCACTGAATAGGATCGCCTCCATATCGCTGAGGTAGAGGTGCAGAACCAGACATGCTCCTGGTAGGCATAGGTGCAGCAGTGGAAACAGGAGCAGCCATAACTTGCGGGACACTTTGGTCCAAATGTGCAGTGCGAGTCAGCAGGGTTTGCAGGGCTAGTGCAAATTGATCCAAGCGGTGATCCTGTACATCAATCCTGGTAATGATGGCAGGTAAAGGTGGATTATTAGCACCATCAGGATTCATGGCCTTTGCGTAATGTCAGGGTGCCAGGAATCAGACTGAGACGAGAAGTGCAAAAATAATCACACCTTTATTAATAGCAAAAAATAATAAAAAGTCCACAAGTCAAATAACAAGCCAGGAATCAAAACCAGAGCTGGTAGTCAGACGAGCCGAGTCAGGAGCCAAAGCGAACAGTCAGACGAGCCTGAACCAGGAACAAGGAAAACAGCAGAGTCAGGAACAAGCCAGGGATCAGGAACCAGGAAGGATGTCAAGCAGCCAGGTAATACACAGGAACTCTCACAAACAGGTTTGAGACAACGCAAAGGCAAAGCATACTGAACAGAGGCCCTTTAAATAATAAGTGATGACATCACAATTCTGAGACTGCATCCTGTCTCACATGGATGATGCACACCAGTGTAGCCATAAAAGGAAGTGCAGGAATTGAGCAGCATCCCCCACAATGCACCATAGTCAGGAAGGGAGGTGAGTAAAATGGTTGCCAGCAGCACATGGCAAACACAACAGGGAAAAAACCCTGACAATTGTTAAAGGAGGTTTTAGCTACTTTAGATGACTCAGATACCCCTGTCGTTGTCACTCCTAAGAAATCTAGTAAACGTAATAGTTTCTTTGATGAACCTTCCACTTCGGAGGTTTTTCCGGTGCCGGACCATGCTAGGGAGATTATCAGTCTTGGAACAAGGGGAAACAATCAAAGAAACCTGCAGCTGATTCCAAATCAGCATGAAGAGTTTGTCCCCAATCCGGAATCGGATCAGGTGGGGGGCAGACTTTCTCAGTTCTCGCAAGCCTGGATATGAGATGTCCCAGATCCCTGGACTGTGGACATAGTATCCCAGGGTTACAAATTGGAATTCAAGACTTTTCATCCCAGAGGCAGATTCCTTCTCTCAAGATAATCTGCAGACCAGATAAAGAGAGAGGCGTTATTGAAATGTATAAACATCTTTCCTCCCTGGAAGTGATAGAACAGGGTCTCGGCTTCTACTCCAACCTATTTGTGGCTCCCAAACAAGAGGGAACTTTCCGTCCCAATCTAGACTTGAAGTGTCTTCACAAGTTTCTCAAAGTTCCATCCATCAAGATGGAGACTATACACTCCATTCTTCCTTTAGTACAAGAGGGTCAGTTCGACATCCATAGACCTAAAGGATGCATATCTTCATGTTCCTATTCACAGGGACCATCAGAGATTCCTGATATTTGCCTTTCTTGACAAACATTTCCAGTTTGTGGCCCTTCCATTTGGTCTAGCCACGGCTCCTAGAATTTTTTCAAAGGTTCTGGGGGCTCTTTTGGCAGTGATCCGTTCTCGTGGCATTGCTGTGGCACCCTACCTGGATGACATATTGGTTCAGGTGCCATCTTTTCAACAAGCAAAATCTCACACAGAGATATTGTTATCTTTTCTTTGTTCCCAATGGATGGAATGTGAATCTGGGAAAAAGCTCCCTTTCCCCTGCTACAAGAGTAGTGTTCTTAGGGACCATAATAGATTTTCTATTGATGAAGATTTTTTTGACAGAGGTCAGGAAAAATAAAATAACTTCCTCTTACCTCTCTCTTCAGGCTACTACTCATCCTTCAGTGGCTCAATGTATTGAGGTAATCAGTCTGATGGTGGCTTCCATGAACACCATTCCTTTTGCTCGATTCCATTTGAGAGCTCTCCAGTTGTGCATGCTCAGACAATGGAATGGCGACCATGCGGATCTATCTCATAGAATAGATTTAGATCAGTCGTCAAGGGATTCTCTCCCGTGGTGGATTTCTCAGGAACATCTGTCTCAGGGCACATGCTTTCGGAGACCTTCCTGGGTGATCGTGACCACAGACCCCAGCCTGCTGGGCTGGGGAGCAGTCTGGATATCGTTAAAAGCTCAGGGCCTTTGGACTCGGGAGGAGTCTGCCCTTCCCATCAACATCTTGGAGTTGAGGGTGATTTACAATGCTCTATTTGCTTGGCCTCAGTTGTCCTCAGCCCAGTTTATCAGGTTCCAGTCAGAAAACATAACCTCAATCACCAGGGAGGAACTCGGAGTTCCTTAGCCATGAAGGAGTTTACTCAGATTCTTCAGTGGGCAGAGACCCACAATTGCTGTCTATCTGCCATCCACATTCCAGGTGTAGACAACTGAGAAGCGGATTTTTTGAGCAGACAGACTTTTCATCCTGGGGAGTGGGAGCTCCATCCGGAGGTGTTTCCCAGCTTAGTCCTGTCAGAATGCCAAGCTTCCAAGGTACGGTTCAAGGTCAAGAGATCCACAGGCCGTTCTGATAGATGGTCTGGCGGTTCCTTGGGTTTTCAGGTTGGCATACCTGTTTCCTCTGTTTGCTCTCCTTCCACGAGTCATTGCTCGTATCAAACAGGAAAAGGTGCCGGTGATTCTAATAGCCCCTGCGTGGCCTCGCAGGATCTGGTTTGCAGACCTAGTGGAGATGTCATCTCTCCCACCTTGGAGACTACCTCTGAGGAAGGACCTAATGATTCAGGGTCCCGTCCTTCATCCAAATCTTGTTTCTCTGAAGCTGACTGCTTGGAGATTGAACACTTAATTCATTGAGACCTTGATTCAGGCTTGCACACCTGTTACTAGAAAGATTTACCATAAGATATGGCGTAAATATCTTTATTGGTGTGAATCCAAGGGCTACTCTTGGAGTAGAATTAGAATTCTTAGAATTTTATCTTTTCTTCAGGAAGGCCTGGAGAAGGGATTGTCAGTCAGTACCCTGAAGGGTCATATTTCTGCTTGATCAGTTTTACTACATAAACGTTTGGCGGATATGCCAGATGTTGCTCCTCCTTGGAGCCTTAACCTTGTTCTTAAAAATGTACAGTTGGCTCAGTTTGAGCCGTTGCATTCCATAGACATTAAGTTGTTATCTTGAAAGGTTTTGTTTCTTGTTGCTATCTCTTCTGCTCAAAGAGTCTTGGAACTCTCAGCTCTGCAGTGTGATTGCCCTTATCTTATTTTTCATGCCGATAAAGCGGTTCTTCGTACTAAGTTAGGTTTACTTCCTAAGGTTGTTTCTAATAGAAAAATCAATCAGGAAATTGTTGTTCCCTCTCTGTATCCTAATCCTTCTTCTTCCAAAGAATGTTTGTTACACAATTTGGATGCTGTATGTGCTCTTAAATTCTACTTACAAGCTACTAAGGATTTTCACCAGTCCTCTGCCCTCTTTGTCTGTTTCTCTGGGAAACATAAAGGTCAGAAAGCTACTGCTACTACTCTTTCTTTTTGGTTACGAAGTATAATTCGTTTGGCTTATGAGACTTCTGGACAGCAGCCTCCGTAGAGAATTACGGCTCATTCCACAAGAGCTGTTTCCTCTTCTTGGGCTTTCAAAAATGAAGCTTCTGTGGAAAAAATTTGCAAGTCTGCAACTTGGTCTTCTCTACATACTTTTTCCAAATTTTCCAAATTTGATACTTTTGCCTTGGCTGATGCTTCTTTTGGGAGAAAGGTTCTTCAAGTGGTATTGCCTTCTGTTTAGGGCTGCCTGTCTTGTCCCTCCCTATGTATCTGTGTACTCTAACTTGGGTATCGTTCCCAACAGTAATTACTCAAGCCGTGGACTCATCATATCTTAGGAAAGAAAAACAAAATTTAAGCTTACCTGACAAATTTATTTATTTACGGTGAGTCCACTGCCTTACTCTTTATTTTATTTATTATTTATTTATTTATTTATTTATTTTTTTTAATAGTTTTTATTGTTTTAAAAGATAAATGAACATAAGAGCATCAAAAGCATGTACATACATATCAATAGTACATACAACAGGAATAACAGGATTAACCAGAGGTAGTATTATATAAAACAATCACATAAAATAAGGAGCACAAGAGAGAGAATGCTGGATGTTTAAGTCCATGTTCGGTGTCTGTTGGTCAATAATCTTATTCCCACCTCTCCATGGGAGGGTGCAAAAGTCCATTTGTTGTGGATAAAGACCCATATTATCAATAACCCATATAAGTCAGCAAACTCCTTAGTGTATAGAGGTTTCATCATCATAAATGTTCATACCAAAATTATAGCTTAAACATAGAATATGACAATCAGAAATGTTAACCAGATTATACATAGAAAAAAGAAAAAAAAGGAAACTGTGTCAAGCTATCCAAAAAGGAGAAGAGAAAAAAAAAAAAAAAGAAGAAGAAAAAAAAAAAAAAAAAGGGGGGGAGGGGGGTATACATCGACAAGGGATAGGAGCGGGGGAGATTGGGAGGGTTCAGATAAGGGGAAGAAAGGGGGAATGGGCAGGAGGACATTAGTAGCACCGGTTACAGCTAACCCGAGGAACCTAAAGTCCCCAAAGTGTTTGTAGGGTGAATTACTTTGGGCGAAGTGCCCAAATTTGGGACTGAAGGTCTGTGGACCCGTGGACATGGGAGACATAGGACTCCATTCTTTTAACAAAATCCAGTATGTCCATCACTTGTTCCCACGAAGGGACAGTGCGTTGCAGCCACATACGCGCTACAGCTAATTTAACAGCTAGAAATAGGTAAATACAGAATAGTTTCTGAGGTAGAGTCAATTTCCTAGGCAAGATGTGGAACAGACATGAACTAGGGGACAGAGGTAAGTGGATATTCCCTGAAGAGCAGTATCGGATTGATTTTTGCCAAAGCGGCTGAATCTGACTGCAAGACCACCAAATATGTTGGGGCGTTCCCAACTCCTCGCAGCCCCTCCAACATTTGGGTGAATTGACTGCCGAGATTTTAAACAAGCGGATGGGAGTCATATGCCATTGTAGCATAACCTTGAGAAATAACTCGTACAGGGTTATGCAGTGTATAGCTTTCTTGGTTAATTGGACAGCCATCCGCCATTGTTGTGGTTCGTTTGAAACCATCAGGGAAGATTCCCATCGCCTTACTGGAGGGGATTTATAGAAAACTGGAGGCTTCATGAGCGTAAGATACGAGATGGACAGAAGTTTACCGGGGGATGTCATAGAGTCCCAGCGAACTTCCCAAGCGGTTTTAGACCTTAGTGGGCCCGCACCAAAGCCCCACGAGAGGAGAAGGCTACGTAGTCTCCAGAATTCAAAGTGCAATCAAGGAGGCGGATTAAACTTCCGAAGAAAGTCCTGGTAGTTTAGTAGCTTATCCCCTGCATAAAAATCTGCTATTCTAGTCAGCCCCAAAGCGAGCCATAAGTTGGGATGGGAGTCTGGCAATGACAATAGCAGCCCCCTAAGGGAATGCGATGGCGAGGGATGCGGCGCTACGGTCGAGAGGTTGCGAACCTTATCCCAAAACTGCAAATTTGATTTGACAATAGGATTAGTCAAAAGGGCTGGCGTCCTAGAGTGTCTAGGGATCCACACTAGATCTTGTAGGGTGAATCCAGCCGGGAGGGATGCTTGTTCAATCTCTGCCCATCGACTCTCCAACGGCAGCTTCCATTGGGTTACATGAGAGAGTCTGGCCGCCTCATGGTATTTTAGGATATTGGGGGCAGCCGCCCCACCAGCCAGAAGAGGTTGTTGTAGAATATTAGTAGCAAGTCTCGGAGCCTTATTGCGCCAAATGAATTTGTTACATAGTTGTTGGAATTTGTAAATTGTAGATCTAGGAATCGGGATGGGTAGGGAGCGGAATAGGTAGGTAAGCTTTGGTAGGAGGCTCATTTTGAAGGCCGCGATTCGACCCAGCCATGACAGTGATGGGACATTCCAAGTGTCGGTCGATTTTTCAATTGTTGACAATAAGGGATTGAAATTCAATTCTATCATCTTCGGAATACTATGTGAGAGATAAACCCCGAGATGTTTGATATGAGTCGTAGACCACGCGAACTTATAAGTGCGTTTCAGTTCATTAAGAGTCCCGTCTGAAATGTTAATAGCATACGCCTCAGTCTTGAGGACATTTAGCTTGTAGTAACTGACTAAGGAGAATTTATTCAGTAGGGAAAATAGATGGGGAAGAGAAGTAATAGGATCCGACACAAGCACCGTTAGATCGTCTGCAAACAAAGCAGTCTTCTGCTCCGTGTGATGGACACATACCCCTCGGATTAAGGGGCATGACCGGATGGCCTCGGCTAAGGGTTCCATCATGAGGGCAAAAATAAGTGGGGACATTGGACATCCTTGTCTTGTGCCGTTCGTTATTGAGAAAGTTCTGGAGCAAAACCCCAGACCCCTGACTACTGCCGACGGGGTAGAGTAAAGAGCCGCGATTGCCGTGATGAAGGGCTCCGGAAGACCAAAGCGCCGCAGCACAGCAAACATATATTTCCAGTTCACCCTGTCGAAGGCCTTCTCAGCGTCCAACGACAGGGTGACACAGGGCAAGTGGGAACCATGAGCTTCAAGGTAGACATTCAGGAGACGTCTTGTATTGTCTGGGCCTTGCCGATGTAGGACAAAGCCCACCTGATCTGGTCTGACCAGCGCTGGTAGTAAAGAATTGAGGCGCGAGGCTAAAATCTTAGCGTACAACTTAACGTCTAGGTTCAACAGTGAAATCGGCCTATAGCTGCCACAAAGGGTCAAGTCCTTTCCCTGCTTCGGGAGAGTAATGATAGTGGCCTGTAAAAATTTGGCCGCAAAGGTGCCCCGTTCGCTTGCTAGCGTAAAGAAACGTCCTAGAACGGGAAGTAGTTGGGTTTGAAACTTTTTATAAAATAGATCAGAGAATCCGTCTGGTCCTGGTGATTTAAAGGCCTTAAGAGATTTGATAGCTTTTTTAATTTCTATTAGTGAAATGGGATTCTGCAAAGAGTCAATGCAGTCTTGTGGGGCTGAAGGGAGGTTCAGCGAGGCTAAAAATGTCTCAATATTCTCAGATGTTGGAGGGCTAATTGAGCCGTCCTGTTGTAGATTATAGAGGGCGGCATAGTAATCTGCAAAAGCATTGCCAATATCTGTGGGTTTTATAACACACCGTCCATCTATCTTCAGCATGGGGATGCGCGCTGCCGCCGTTTTCTGGCGTAATCTATTGGCCAATAATCTATCAGCTTTATTACCCTTATGGTAGTATAATTCTTTAAGCCGTAGGAGTCTCACGGCTGTCCTCTCGGACTCCAACTGTACTATACGGGCCTTAAGATCCACTAGTTGCTTGGACAGTGTATCTGTGGGGTTCATTTTATGTTCCCCAGAAATCTTTCGGAGGCTCATAGTAAGTTGTGCAAGGGTTTCTCCTTTGCGTTTTTTCTCGGCTGCTGCTATTTTTATAAACGACCCTCGAATATATGCTTTCAGTGCAGCCCATAAAGTGAAGTCGTCAACTTCACCATTGTCATTAGAAGCTAGAAACTCGGTAATGTCTTCAGCAATGGAAGCCTCCGTTCCAGGATTGGAAAACAAGTGAGGATGCAAGCGCCATGTTGCCGCTCGTTGAAGTTCTATGGAGGATCGTAAATTGATATATACAGGATCATGGTCGGACCATGGGCATTGAGGAATCCAAGTACGAGTCACACCATCCAGAAGACCCGGGTCACAGAAGAAAAAATCTAACCGCGAATATGAGCGATGTACTGGAGAGAAATAAGTATAATCCCGAGCAGTCGAGTTAAGGGCACGCCAGATGTCAAATAGGTTGAAGCGGTAGATTAAGTGTCGAAATTGGTGCGATAATTCAGCCATTGGCTTAGGGAATTTGCGGGGGGTGTACGATCGTCTATCCAGATTGGGGTCCCATATAAGATTGAAATCCCCGGCGAGAAGCAAAAGGCCCTGACGCAGAGTCTCCAGTTTCTGGAGAAACTTGCGTAGAGACCGAATGTGTTGTTTATTAGGTCCATAATAAGAGGCTAGCGTATACAGCGCACCGTCCAGTTTACAGACTAGAATCAGGTATCGTCCCTGAGGATCAGAGTCGACAAAAATTTTCTCGTAAGAGACATCTTTATGTATGAGGATAGCCGTTCCTCTCGATTTCTGAGAGAAACTGGCAGTTTCAACTATCGGATACAATTTAGACTGGATGGGTGTCTTTGTACCTTTTACCCAGTGGGTCTCTTGAAGGAAAACCAGGTGGGCCCGAGCCTTGGCTAAAGATCTAAGGCAGAGACTGCGCTTAGTCGGAGAGTTGAGTCCTCTCACATTGTGAGTGACACAACAGTATGGCATAGTTACAAATGTGCGTCCTCTCGCTATAGACTGGGATCGGGCGGATTGTCAGGACAGTGGTGGGTAGTTGGGGAAGGGACAAAAAGGGCAGAGGACACGAGAGGAAGAGGGGAAGAAAAGAAAAAAAAAAAAAAAAAAAAAGAAGGATTGCTTAGGATAAAAACAATTCAACACAGTCTCATAAATAAAAGAAAATAATACTGGTACAAACAATATTCAAGTTAAAACGTACAAACAGTCAAATAAGAGTACAAGGTGCGGTATATAAACAAGATAAACCGCGTATGCAGTCTCTAGAATACTTTTCCAGAGTACTTTAAGTGGGGGGAGTGGTAGCCAGTGCCAGCTGGCAATTTAGTTATTAAATCCGCATCATTGGGAGAGCTTGACAGGGGAAAGAAAGAGTAAAGTGTGAATGGAAGAGAGGAGGGAGGGATAAGTACACACACAGGCCCCGGATCCAGGGGGGAAAGATTGACAGAGTGGGTAAAAAAGAAAAGAGAGGGTCCAGATGGGATAAAAGGAAGAGAGAGAAAGAAGGAGAGAAAAAAAAAAAAAAAAGGGGGAAGAGAAGAGGGGGAGAGTGGGGGGAAATAGCATCAATTTCGGACCAAATCTATTAATGCAATAGTAGTGAATGTTAAACATCAACATAACAGTGAGAATCTAAAGCAAAAGGGTAGACCAGCCCCCTGTTCAGCACCCCACCTCCACATCCCGAAAATCGCAGGTAGTTCGTCAACCCATCTAATAGAAGATGGGACTGATAGTATGCTAATGGTGGAGGAAGCATGCAGCACAGGATGGCCCAGGTATTGCAAAATATATCAGCCAAGATGTGGCTCCACATAACCATACAACATATAAAGGGTAGTACAATGTAAGAAAACATCAACAGTATTGATATATTAGGCCATCAGCTGGCGGAATGTATCCGCCCCGCCAACCGAGTAAACTTTTGTAGTACCCAACAATAAAATAACCGCTATGGTAAAAACAACATATAATCTGTACATTGCAGTAAGTTCACGGCATCTTCAAGCACTATCAATTAAATACTAGAGAACTATTATGCCAGTTGGAAAGCATGATACTTCCCGGTGTTGCGGGCGGCGGACAATGCCCGAACCCATTGTAAGATAGATGGGGGAGGATGTCACCGAAAGAGGTACCGTGAAGCACAAGTGGCATATACAACACAGCATACATCATCTGTAATTTAGGTGGATTAGAAAGTAAATGACAAATCTGAGAGAACAATGCATATGAGAGCGAGGTCACCACAAAATGGTGCATTCAGTGTTGCATCTCCACCATGCGGCCACCTCACGCTCTAGATAAACAAAGCATACTAACAATAAGAGAGTAAAATATGTTCTTAAAAGCTCAGGTGTTTCCCGGGCCCCCATAGCAAATAGGAAAAGTTATCCCCAGTAGGAGGTGAGACTTGGAGAGAAGAGAGAAGAAAAAGAGAAGGAAAAAAGAGAGGAAAAAGAGAGAGAAGAAAAAAAAAAAAGTGGAAAAAAGAAGGAAAGAAAGAACAAAAAGATAGTGAGTAGTATAGAGAGTAGACACATATACACTTTAAAATAAAATACTTTGCATATATCAAACCTAAGGATGAGGAAAAAAAAAAGAGAAAACATTGAGCAATGGAAAGTCACTTGTAAATTATATTGACAGATGGTTAGTGAGCAGTGGGGAGGTGGAGATGCTCCACCACCCCTATACCTCATGTGCAGTCATCGTCATCTGCTCATGCCTGAGTAGTTGTAGCTAAGTCACTGGGTGGTCTTTGGGGTAAAGGATCCCATTGTGGGACCATAGGGTTCAAAGAGCTTTGTAGTGGAGAGTCAGGTGAAGATGAAGATGTGGCACTCCATTTTTGCAGAAGGTTGTGACTTTGTTCAAGAGTGGTAACAATATACTGCTGGTTGTCCTTGAGAACAAAAAGTCTGGTCGGATGACCCCATCTGTACTTTATGTTGTTTGTCCTAAGAAACTTGGTGAAACTTCCAAAAGACTTTCGCTGCTGGAGGGTGTGGTGAGAGAGATCGGCAAAGATGTTAATGTCCTGAAATTGTTCAGGCAAGGTGGGTTTGGACATAGAGGCTCTTACTAACCTCTCTTTGTATGTGTAGAAGTGTAGCCGAACAATGACATCTCTTGGTTTATCAGTTGCTAGGCTTCTAGGGCGTAGAGCCCTGTGTGCCCTATCAATGAGTCCCTCATTTGGATTTGCCGGTGGTGCCAGATGATTGAAAAATTCAGAAAGGTGGGTGACCAAGTCACTAGAGGATATGCTTTCAGGGATCCCCCTGAGGCGTAGATTATTCCGACGGGATCGGTCTTCAGCATCCGCCACTTTGTTTTCTAGCATAATAAGCTGTTCCGCCAAACTCTGGGCATATGCAAGGACATTACCCTGTTCAACTATCATGTCTTCCTGCTTCCTCTCAATTGTGTCCACTCTTTCAGAAGTAGATGTCAAATCTCGCCGCATCTCATCCAGCGAGGCAGTTATTTGGGACTGAAAAGAGGAGTGATGTGCCTCAAGCAAAGTTTGCAAAGATGATAAAATAAACGAAGGTGTCACCGTTGTTGGGGCAGCATCTTGGAGGGCTTGGAGGGTATTGGATACTAAATCTGATCCATGTGTTGAGGTATTAGTGCTATCTTGTGAATCTTCATTTGTAGATAATATCATAGGATTGAAATGGTCCACCACAGTCCTTTTAGGGCCACCTACCGGCTTTGGTTTCCGTTTTTTGGATTGTGCCATCTTCAGGACTTCAAATGCCACACCTGACAATTAAGAGCACAGGACACAGCTAGAAGATCAAAATTTTATAATCTGATGTTGCAGAGTGAGCCAGAGTAATGTGTATATGTAGTAGGATCCAGAGCCTGAGGGGCTTCCCCTCCCCTTAGGCAATACAATTAGCAGCACATTTTAATGTAGAGGAGTGCTGTTGATTCTCTTAAGGCGTTTCTTGTGTTTCACCTATGTTGCTGTTGGTGTAATATAGGATTTCCTGACCTCCGCTGGGGTAGTTGTCACTCAGGGTCAGCTATCATGTATGGCACCCTCCTTAGGGAGTGCCCCCTTTTGGGCGAAGCAGGAAAAAGGAGATGGGGTATGACCCGCCACCACTGAGGATAGCGGGAAAGGGAGGAGGGTGTCAAATCTGGCCCTGGGAATCAATGAAGTCTGGTATTACAGCAGTACTTTAGAATAATGTTCACCATCAATTTTGGCACTGAGGGTCTTATCCAAAAAGAAAAAATACACAGCTGTACAGTAACTTGTAAAAAAAAAAAAGGCCACAGTTCTTAATGTTAGTAAGAGAGCTTTTGCTGCACAGAGGCTAATGTTATCTGATTTAGGCGTGTGGAGGATCAGTATAGAGCAAAGTGTCCAAATATGAAGGCAAAATAAATGAGGTATATTGCAGTCTACACACTGGTAATTAGAGGATTTCACATTATAAAGAGCGGCAGTAGAGTGTGTAAAGATTTAAAGTAATGGTTTCCATTTGTCACCCACAGAGTTGTAAGGCTTATTCAAATAAAATCGCAGTGAGGTAGCAGTTGTATACAATGCTTCAACAGAAGGTAGAATGATGGCTATAAAGCCAAATCTAAGGAACCGGAATTGAATGTCTCTTAGTGAAAGAAAGAAAAAAAAAGCAAGTTGTTGGTTACTTACAAACTGCCACGTGGGATGCCGTTAGGAGTGTTGAGTTTCTAGTACCATAAAAAACTGGTTGTTTACCAGTATATTCACCTCTCCCAGTGTGCTTGGTAGTCCGGTAGTTCAAGGAGATGGTCCTGCAGTAATCAGGTGTAATTCCGCCAGTGAAGGCTTAACTGCGTGTGCCAGTGTAGGGCGCGACCACGGCCTTTCCTGTAAAATGGTCTGGAGCTCCCAAGCGGGTGTTATTTGCGATTGTAAATTTTTGCAAAAACGAGCAAGAAACAGTGCCGGGTGGTTGTAGTAGCTGCCCTAGATATGTTTTGGGCAAATTCGCTGTATTTAGCAGGTTATATGAGCTAAAATAACACTTTTGTGGCCAGAGCTCTGTCTCCACACTTCCTACCAGTTTGGCTGCCGGCTCCGCCCCCCCTTACTCTTTATTTTAAAACAGTTGCTCCTTTGACTATAAACTCAGACACCTCTACACCTTGTGTTACTCCTTTTTCTCCATTTCCCTTCAGTCGAATGACTGGGGGTTGTGGGTAAGGGAGTGATACTTAGCAGTTTAACTGTGGTGCTCTTTGCCTTCTCCTGCTGGCCAGGAGTTATATTCCCAACAGTAATTACTCATGCCGTGGATTCACCATATATGGAAAGAAAGAAATTTATCAGGTAAGCATAAATTTTGTTTTTTACATTAACATTATCACATATATATAGAAATACTGTATATATTTAATAATACAAATTTTAAAAAAATCTATGTGTGGAATATAGGAATGTAAAATATGCATAATGTGCTTTTTGTTTCGCGCTTAGATCTAACATGGTGTCAGGTCAGGTTAGCGCAAATAAAGAATTAGTAATTTTAATGCAATAATTACTAGTATGTCTAATAATTTTTAGTAATTATTATTATTAATATTTTTAAATATTTAATATTTCAGGAATTAATTTCAAGATGACTAATTCTTCCTATGCGCTAATTTGACACCACATTAGACCTAAAATGCAAAACACGAAGCACATTACGCATATTTTACATTCCTTCATATATAATTTTTTTACAATTTTATTATCACATATATTTATATACAGTATATACAGTATATATATATATATATATATATATATATATATATATGATAATGTTAATGCAAAATAGATATCTATACCTATATATCTATAGGAATAGATATATAGGTATAGGTATATACAAATATATATAGGAATATGTATTTACAATAAGAGTTTTTTCTTTTGCGCTCTCCATTGAGGTCTAGGGGGGAAGAATAAACTCATAAAATAAGTCATGATGTTTAAAGTCCTTCGATTAGTGCTTGTCAAGTTTTGCTTGAGTGTAAACTTTTTACTTTTTTGTAATATGTACGTTACTTGGTGCAGGCAAAAAGCTTACTTCTAGCGAAGTTTATGCTTGAGCGAAAGCACTAAATAGCACGCCACTTGTAAATGTTTCCGTGACCGTACAGATAATCAATTTGCTACTAGCACAAAAGGCAATAGAAAACATTTTTCTGGAATTTAAATGTAAAATGTAAATATTTTAAAAGAATGAAGAATGTATGGTTTAGCCATCTACCATTTTTGCAATTGTGCAGCATGTCAAGTAAATAGAAACTTCATAGATAAAAAGAAATAAATGTACAGTAAACTGGAAAGTTCAATACTGATTAGTAAACACAGTCTTAATTAAACAGATGGCAAATTAATGTAACAATTTGAATATAGCAGACATTCTGCCATTCGCATTATGTTCTGGTTACATTTTTTTCCTTTAGAATTAGATGTAGTGATATCCAGGGACGTGCACTCATAGGAGGCAGGGGAGGCAGTGCCTACCCTGCCATATGTGGCCAAAGCTTAATTAAATTTTAATTAAAACAAAAAAAGTTAAAAAAAAAAAATTCCCCCCCATGTAATGCTATGGAGAGGCAGGTACAGCAACGCTTCTCTCCATTGCAGTACATGGGTCAAAGGAAAAGCTGTGCTGCAGTGCCACCTGTGTTCTGTCAATATATTAGCAGCAAAAATTGGGACCAATAGGAGGCACCTCTCTTGATGCCTCCTAGCAAGTGAAGGATATATAGATTATAAAAAGAGAGAGAGACCCAAGAGCAATTTGCATAAATATAAAAAGAGAGAGAGATGCACTCAGCTGAGACAGAACAAAAGCTAGAAAAACTTCCGTGCCTGTTCATTTTTGGGTGCCACTCAGGGTGCATACTCTTTTAGCACACTATGCCCCTTCACAGAGAAAAAATATCCTGTAGCATATCAGTCTGACCCTGCCCAATGACAGTCCAGTGCCGAAATACCAGGCAATTCTTCTCTGAACAAGAGAAAACAACAACCCCAGACGATCGTTTCGGCCTTTTGTGGGCCTCGTCAGTGAGGTGCAGTCGCATCCCTCTAAGGGCATGTGTGCAAGGAGTCCACGTCTGGTTTCCCCTTTTACTCTTAGGGAGACCCAAGAGCAATTTGCATAAATATAAAAAGAGAGAGAGATGCACTCAGCTGAGACAGAACAAAAGCTAGAAAAACTTCCGTGCCTGTTCATTTTTGGGTGCCACTCAGGGTGCATACTCTTTTAGCACACTATGCCCCTTCACAGAGAAAAAATATCCTGTAGCATATCAGTCTGACCCTGCCCAATGACAGTCCAGCGCCGAAATACCAGGCAATTCTTCTCTGAACAAGAGAAAACAACAACCCCAGACGATCGTTTCGGCCTTTTGTGGGCCTCGTCAGTGAGGTGCAGTCGCATCCCTCTAAGGGCATGTGTGCAAGGAGTCCACGTCTGGTTTCCCCTTTTACTCTTAGGGAGACCCAAGAGCAATTTGCATAAATATAAAAAGAGAGAGAGATGCACTCAGCTGAGACAGAACAAAAGCTAGAAAAACTTCCGTGCCTGTTCATTTTTGGGTGCCACTCAGGGTGCATACTCTTTTAGCACACTATGCCCCTTCACAGAGAAAAAATATCCTGTAGCATATCAGTCTGACCCTGCCCAATGACAGTCCAGCGCCGAAATACCAGGCAATTCTTCTCTGAACAAGAGAAAACAACAACCCCAGACGATCGTTTCGGCCTTTTGTGGGCCTCGTCAGTGAGGTGCAGTCGCATCCCTCTAAGGGCATGTGTGCAAGGAGTCCACGTCTGGTTTCCCCTTTTACTCTTAGGGAGACCCAAGAGCAATTCGCATAAATATAAAAAGAGAGAGAGATGCACTCAGCTGAGACAGAACAAAAGCTAGAAAAACTTCCGTGCCTGTTCATTTTTGGGTGCCACTCAGGGTGCATACTCTTTTAGCACACTATGCCCCTTCACAGAGAAAAAATATCCTGTAGCATATCAGTCTGACCCTGCCCAATGACAGTCCAGCGCCGAAATACCAGGCAATTCTTCTCTGAACAAGAGAAAACAACAACCCCAGACGATCGTTTCGGCCTTTTGTGGGCCTCGTCAGTGAGGTGCAGTCGCATCCCTCTAAGGGCATGTGTGCAAGGAGTCCACGTCTGGTTTCCCCTTTTACTCTTAGGGAGACCCAAGAGCAATTTGCATAAATATAAAAAGAGAGAGAGATGCACTCAGCTGAGACAGAACAAAAGCTAGAAAAACTTCCGTGCCTGTACATTTTTGGGTGCCACTCAGGGTGCATACTCTTTTAGCACACTATGCCCCTTCACAGAGAAAAAATATCCTGTAGCATATCAGTCTGACCCTGCCCAATGACAGTCCAGCGCCGAAATACCAGGCAATTCTTCTCTGAACAAGAGAAAACAACAACCCCAGACGATCGTTTCGGCCTTTTGTGGGCCTCGTCAGTGAGGTGCAGTCGCATCCCTCTAAGGGCATGTGTGCAAGGAGTCCACGTCTGGTTTCCCCTTTTACTCTTAGGGAGACCCAAGAGCAATTTGCATAAATATAAAAAGAGAGAGAGATGCACTCAGCTGAGACAGAACAAAAGCTAGAAAAACTTCCGTGCCTGTTCATTTTTGGGTGCCACTCAGGGTGCATACTCTTTTAGCACACTATGCCCCTTCACAGAGAAAAAATATCCTGTAGCATATCAGTCTGACCCTGCCCAATGACAGTCCAGCGCCGAAATACCAGGCAATTCTTCTCTGAACAAGAGAAAACAACAACCCCAGACGATCGTTTCGGCCTTTTGTGGGCCTCGTCAGTGAGGTGCAGTCGCATCCCTCTAAGGGCATGTGTGCAAGGAGTCCACGTCTGGTTTCCCCTTTTACTCTTAGGGAGACCCAAGAGCAATTTGCATAAATATAAAAAGAGAGAGAGATGCACTCAGCTGAGACAGAACAAAAGCTAGAAAAACTTCCGTGCCTGTTCATTTTTGGGTGCCACTCAGGGTGCATACTCTTTTAGCACACTATGCCCCTTCACAGAGAAAAAATATCCTGTAGCATATCAGTCTGACCCTGCCCAATGACAGTCCAGCGCCGAAATACCAGGCAATTCTTCTCTGAACAAGAGAAAACAACAACCCCAGACGATCGTTTCGGCCTTTTTTGGGCCTCGTCAGTGAGGTGCAGTCGCATCCCTCTAAGGGCATGTGTGCAAGGAGTCCACGTCTGGTTTCCCCTTTTACTCTTAGGGAGACCCAAGAGCAATTTGCATAAATATAAAAAGAGAGAGAGATGCACTCAGCTGAGACAGAACAAAAGCTAGAAAAACTTCCGTGCCTGTTCATTTTTGGGTGCCACTCAGGGTGCATACTCTTTTAGCACACTATGCCCCTTCACAGAGAAAAAATATCCTGTAGCATATCAGTCTGACCCTGCCCAATGACAGTCCAGCGCCGAAATACCAGGCAATTATTCTCTGAACAAGAGAAAACAACAACCCCAGACGATCGTTTCGGCCTTTTGTGGGCCTCGTCAGTGAGGTGCAGTCGCATCCCTCGAAGGGCATGTGTGCAAGGAGTCCACGTCTGGTTTCCCCTTTGACTCTTAGGGAGACCCAAGAGCAATTTGCATAAATATAAAAAGAGAGAGCGATGCACTCAGCTGAGACAGAACAAAAGCTAGAAAAACTTCCGTGCCTGTTCATTTTTGGGTGCCACTCAGGGTGCATACTCTTTTAGCACACTATGCCCCTTCACAGAGAAAAAATATCCTGTAGCATATCAGTCTGACCCTGCCCAATGACAGTCCAGCGCCGAAATACCAGGCAATTCTTCTCTGAACAAGAGAAAACAACAACCCCAGACGATCGTTTCGGCCTTTTGTGGGCCTCGTCAGTGAGGTGCAGTCGCATCCCTCTAAGGGCATGTGTGCAAGGAGTCCACGTCTGGTTTCCCCTTTTACTTTTAGGGAGACCCAAGATCAATTTGCATAAATATAAAAAGAGAGAGAGATGCACTCAGCTGAGACAGAACAAAAGCTAGATAAACTTCCGTGCCTGTTCATTTTTGGGTGCCACTCAGGGTGCATACTCTTTTAGCACACTATGCCCCTTCACAGAGAAAAAATATCCTGTAGCATATCAGTCTGACCCTGCCCAATGACAGTCCAGCGCCGAAATACCAGGCAATTCTTCTCTGAACAAGAGAAAACAACAACCCCAGACGATCGTTTCGGCCTTTTGTGGGCCTCGTCAGTGAGGTGCAGTCGCATCCCTCTAAGGGCATGTGTGCAAGGAGTCCACGTCTGGTTTCCCCTTTTACTCTTAGGGAGACCCAAGAGCAATTTGCATAAATATAAAAAGAGAGAGAGATGCACTCAGCTGAGACAGAACAAAAGCTAGAAAAACTTCCGTGCCTGTTCATTTTTGGGTGCCACTCAGGGTGCATACTCTTTTAGCACACTATGCCCCTTCACAGAGAAAAAATATCCTGTAGCATATCAGTCTGACCCTGCCCAATGACAGTCCAGCACCGAAATACCAGGCAATTCTTCTCTGAACAAGAGAAAACAACAACCCCAGACGATCGTTTCGGCCTTTTGTGGGCCTCGTCAGTGAGGTGCAGTCGCATCCCTCTAAGGGAATGTGTGCAAGGAGTCCACGTCTGGTTTCCCCTTTTACTCTTAGGGAGACCCAAGAGCAATTTGCATAAATATAAAAAGAGAGAGAGATGCACTCAGCTGAGACAGAACAAAAGCTAGAAAAACTTCCGTGCCTGTTCATTTTTGGGTGCCACTCAGGGTGCATACTCTTTTAGCACACTATGCCCCTTCACAGAGAAAAAATATCCTGTAGCATATCAGTCTGACCCTGCCCAATGACAGTCCAGCGCCGAAATACCAGGCAATTCTTCTCTGAACAAGAGAAAACAACAACCCCAGACGATCGTTTCGGCCTTTTGTGGGCCTCGTCAGTGAGGTGCAGTCGCATCCCTCTAAGGGCATGTGTGCAAGGAGTCCACGTCTGGTTTCCCCTTTTACTCTTAGGGAGACCCAAGAGCAATTTGCATAAATATAAAAAGAGAGAGAGATGCACTCAGCTTAGACAGAACAAAAGCTAGAAAAACTTCCGTGCCTGTTCATTTTTGGGTGCCACTCAGGGTGCATACTCTTTTAGCACACTATGCCCCTTCACAGAGAAAAAATATCCTGTAGCATATCAGTCTGACCCTGCCCAATGACAGTCCAGCGCCGAAATACCAGGCAATTCTTCTCTGAACAAGAGAAAACAACAACCCCAGACGATCGTTTCGGCCTTTTATGGGCCTCGTCAGTGAGGTGCAGTCGCATCCCTCTAAGGGCATGTGTGCAAGGAGTCCACGTCTGGTTTCCCCTTTTACTCTTAGGGAGACCCAAGAGCAATTTGCATAAATATAAAAAGAGAGAGAGATGCACTCAGCTGAGACAGAACAAAAGCTACAGGATATTTTTTCTCTGTGAAGGGGCATAGTGTGCTAAAAGAGTATGCACCCTGAGTGGCACCCAAAAATTTATGCAAATTGCTCTTGGGTCTCCCTAAGAGTAAAAGGGGAAACCAGACGTGGACTCCTTGCACACATGCCCTTAGAGGGATGCGACTGCACCTCACTGACGAGGCCCACAAAAGGCCGAAACGATCGTCTGGGGTTGTTGTTTTCTCTTGTTCAGAGAAGAATTGCCTGGTATTTCGGCGCTGGACTGTCATTGGGCAGGGTCAGACTGATATGCTACAGGATATTTTTTCTCTGTGAAGGGGCATAGTGTGCTAAAAGAGTATGCACCCTGAGTGGCACCCAAAAATGAACAGGCACGGAAGTTTTTCTAGCTTTTGTTCTGTCTCAGCTGAGTGCATCTCTCTCTCTTTTTATATTTATGCAAATTGCTCTTGGGTCTCCCTAAGAGTAAAAGGGGAAACCAGACGTGGACTCCTTGCACACATGCCCTTAGAGGGATGCGACTGCACCTCACTGACGAGGCCCACAAAAGGCCGAAACGATTGTCTGGGGTTGTTGTTTTCTCTTGCTCAGAGAAGAATTGCCTGGTATTTCGGCGCTGGACTGTCATTGGGCAGGGTCAGACTGATATGCTACAGGATATTTTTTCTCTGTGAAGGGGCATAGTGTGCTAAAAGAGTATGCACCCTGAGTGGCACCCAAAAATGAACAGGCACGGAAGTTTTTCTAGCTTTTGTTCTGTCTCAGCTGAGTGCATCTCTCTCTCTTTTTATATTTATGCAAATTGCTCTTGGGTCTCCCTAAGAGTAAAAGGGGAAACCAGACGTGGACTCCTTGCACACATGCCCTTAGAGGGATGCGACTGCACCTCACTGACGAGGCCCACAAAAGGCCGAAACGATCGTCTGGGGCTGTTGTTTTCTCTTGTTCAGAGAAGAATTGCCTGGTATTTCGGCGCTGGACTGTCATTGGGCAGGGTCAGACTGATATGCTACAGGATATTTTTTCTCTGTGAAGGGGCATAGTGTGCTAAAAGAGTATGCACCCTGAGTGGCACCCAAAAATGAACAGGCACGGAAGTTTTTCTAGCTTTTGTTCTGTCTCAGCTGAGTGCATCTCTCTCTCTTTTTATATGGATATATAGATTAATCAGAAGGAGGATGCAGTGAGCAGGGTCATGTGACACAACTGGAAGCTGAGGTAACCTAAGAACAGATGACACCAAGCAGAAGAGTAAAGTAGTATTCTACATCTCTTGTGATTCACAAATTGTTTTCAGATACAGTTTATTAACAGGGGGGAAAGTAAGGGAGCATAACCCAATACTGACAGGAAGTCAAAGGGTCAATTCAAATTTAAATCCATAATTTAAAACCCAGAGTTTGAAGTTAAGTGTGCAGTGTCCACATTATTTAAATTAAAGTTTTTTTACATTGAATATTGCTAAGCCTCCCTTTTTCATGGTTATTTGATTTAATTTGGTACAAACTCCATATATGTTATGTCTGTTCAGTCAGAGGATGCAGTATCTATTTTTATTTTTCTCTGTGTCTCCATTTTTTTTAAAGACTGCTGTTAACTTGTAATTCACAAATCAATTGAAAGCTGTTGCATTGTGTTTTTAATATGTGCTGCTTTTATACAAGTTTATATTAATAAAAAGGAGATGAGTCATTTAAAAGATATATGTAATTATTGCAGTTAAATTTTTTTTAGAAATAATGCCACTGTAAAGTAACTGGTTAAACACATAGTCAAAGGGAGACATTTAAAATTAAACTTTCATGATTGAGGTAGAGCATGCTATTTTAATGGACTGCTACTGGCCCCATGTCAGCAAATCAAATTAGTTTTTGAAAGGAACATGAAAGTCATAATTACATTTCCATCATTTAGATAGAAATTGCACACAAAAAAAACAAAAAAGTTTCTATTTTACTTTTATTATTATGTACTTCATTCTTTTGGTATCCTTTGGTGTCCTTTGTTGAAGAGCATACCTAAGTGGGATGTGCACGTGCGTTTCTTGAACACCATATTGCAGCAGCTGTGTTGGCAGTATTGATAACTTGTCCTTTGTGTAAAACTTGTATGGTAAATTATTTCTATTTTTACAATACAGTAGTGTGTAGAGAAGAGATTGTGTATCATTCTAATTGTTTAGTAACTGGCACTGTGCCACAGAATTGTGTGAGTGTGTCAGTGAGCAGAGTGTGTGTGGGTGTCAGTGAGCAGAGTATGTGTGCTTTATTCTCCAGGTAATCAATACATTTCCGATGAGCTGGTGCTTTAGTGCAGTGTTTCTCAACAATGGTCCTCAAGTACCCCCAACAGGTCAGGTTTTCATTATAGCTGAATCAGTGCACAGGTGAAGTAATCAGCTGATCAGTAATTCAGTGGTTACTAACTTGCTCTCACCCATCACCTGATTATGTCACATGTGCACTGGTTCAGCTATCATTTAAACCTGCCCTGTTGGGGGTACTTGCGGCCCTCTGTACATGTGTTTCTCCGGCGTATCATATCAAGTGCCTCACCAGCCTCTGACCTCACTGCACGTCCCTGGTGATATCTGTTAAAATAAAATTTGTTGAAAAATACAGATGGGACTTTTTACTTGACATAAGGGTGGTTAAGCCTATTCTACATTATATTCAAGAGAGATGCAAGGAGCTTGTGACTATTTATTTTCTCTTTCAGTTTCTGGGACATATGGAGGTCACCTATGTCCCCTGAAGCAGAGACATAGGACAAGCTACCATGGCAAGCAGCCAAAAGTCTGTGTGCCACATGGTGCTTTTATTCTGGGAGCTGGTGGCAATCTCCTCCCCCTCCCAACTTCCCTCTGCCTGAGGCTGAAAAGTAACATAAGGCTCAAAAAGAACTTCTTAACTTGAGAATGGTAACAAAAATAACAATTTGCAAATCAGAAAGATAACCATAATAATATATCTCTGCATATATAATTGTACAGGTTTTGTTGAGATGCAAATTACAATACAGCAGGTATTTTCCATAAAACTTTGTTATCAGAAGTAACTTATTTAAAAGTGTATTTAAAAAATTACAACATATTTACAGATGTCTTTAGATATCAGCATTTTCTCATTTTATATTATAATGTAGCATTGCGTGTTGTTTTTTTTGTTTGTTTAGTTGTGCTTTTGATATCAGAATGTATATTTGTAAAAAGCATGGACAGTGGAATTATAGGACATACTAGTCCTAATTGTTTGCAGTACAGCGGTTCCACCTCTTGCTCTCTCTCTATCCCCCCTCTCTTTTGCTCTCTCTGCCCCCTCTCTTTTGCTCTATCTCTCCCCCCTCCCCCTCTCTTTTGCTCTCTCTCCCCTCTCTTTTGCTCTCTCTCCCCTCTCTTTTGCTCTCTCTCTCCCTCTCTTTCTCTCTCTCTCTCTCTCTCTCCCTCTCTCTTTTGTGCTCATTGTTCCCCTCTCTTTTGCACTCTCCTTCCTCTCTTTTGCTCTCTCTCTCTCCCCCCTCTCTTTTGCTCTCTCCCCCTCTTGTTTGCTGTCTCTCTCCCTCTCTTTTGCTCTCTCTATCCCCCTCTTTTTTGCTCTCCCCCCCTCTTTTGCTGTCTCTCTCCCCCTCTCTTTTGCTCTCCTTATCCCCCTCTTTTGCTCTCTCTCTCCCCTTTCTTTTGCTCTCTCCCACCCTCTCTTTTGCTGTCTCTCTCCCTCTCTTTTGCTCTCTCTATCCCCCCTCTTTTGCTCTCTCTATCCCCCCTCTTTTTCTCTCTCTCCCCCTCTCTTTTGCTCTCTCTCTCCCCCTATCTTTTGAACTCTCTCTCCACCTCTCTTTTGCTCTCTCTCTCCCCCTCTCTTTTGCTCTCTCTCCCCCCTCATTTGCTCTCTCTATCTCCGCTCTTTTGCTCTTTCTCTCTCCCCTTACTTTTGCTCTCTTTCCCCCTCTCTTTTGCTGTCTCTCTGCCCTCTCTTTTGCTCTCTCTCCCCCTCTCTTTTGCTCTCTCGCTCCCCCCATCTTATGCTCTCTCTTTTGCTCTCTCTCCCCCTCTCTTCCCCCACTCTCTTTTGCGCTCTCTCTCCTCTCTTTTGCGCTCTCCCCCTCTCTTCCCCCACTCTATTTTGCGCTCTCTCTCCTCTCTTTTGTGCTCTCCCCCATCTTTTTTGCTCTTCCCCTACCTCTCTTTTGCTCTCTCTCTCCCCCTCTCCCCCCCCCTCTATTTTGCGCTCTCTCCCCTCTTTTGTGCTCTCCCCCCTCTCTTTTGCTCTCTCTCCCCTCTCTTTTGCTCTCTTTCTCCCCTTTCTCCCCCTCTCTTTTGCTGTCTCTCTCCCTCTCTTTTGCTCTCTCTCTCCCATTTCTCACCCTCTCTTTTGCTGTCTATCTCCCTCTCTTTTGCTCTCTCTATCTCCCCTCTTTTGCTCTCTCTCCCCTTTCTTTGCTCTCCCTCTCCCCCCTCTTTGCTGTCTCTCTCCCTCTCTTTTGCTCTCTCTATACCCCCCTCTTTTGTTCTCTCTATACCCCCTCTTTTGCTCTCTCTCTCTCTCTCTATCCCCCCTCTTTTGAGCTCTCTCTCTCTCTCACGTCTGAACGGCTCGCACACGTCACACCCGACCCCGCCCGCGTCAAGCTCGGTCAGCTCCAGTTGCTAGCCAGGTCAGTCTGTTGAAGGGGTTACACACAAGATAATGTACAATATGGATTGATACTCCCCATAAAATATCAGAACTGCAGCCGCCCCACAGTCTCTCCTGAAGCCTGTATAGATAGATGTGGTGTGCCGGATGGAGGCTCACTCAAATGACTTCCGTGGTCTCCCTTGGTGGTCATATTCTTCTATCTTACTGCAGTTTCTACGGATTCTTAAGAATTGACTTTTTGGTACTGCTTTTAATTAATTATGATGATGGCAACTGTCATGTTTTATGTATGTATTTGTATCACATTTCTTGATGAATGTTTTACTATGCACCATATTCTCATACCATATATTATAAGTCAGATCAAGGAAATTAATTTCTTGTTTATGATATTCAGGAGCTTGTATAACATGTTGGTTATTGTTGTTAAGAGCATTTACAAAAGGAGTTAGTTTTGTTTCTCCCATTTTCCATATACAAATTATATCATCTAAATACCTATGCCAATACACCAGGTCTGCACCAAATTCTATATCATGCCATACATAATTGGCTTCAAATAAATCCATGTATATGTTGGCATAACTTGGTGCAAACCTGGTGTCCATGGCTGTGCCACAAATCTGCAAATAATAGTTGTCATTAAACTAGAAAAAAATATGATATAGAATACATTCTATAGCTCTGATTATAAAGTCCAACAGTTTGGGTTGTAAATCCTGATCTTTTGACAATTTCCATCTAACTGCTTCTATCCCTTTTTTATGGTCCTTTATAGAATACAACAAAGTCACATCCATGGTGACCCACAGAAAACTTTCTTGCCATGTTACATTCTGCATGATTTGTACGAAATGTTTGGTGTCCTTTAAATGTGATTTTGCTTTTTGTGCATAAGGTTGTAAAAATAAATCTATAAACGCTGACAAATTAGATGTTAAAAAATCAATTCCACTAATAATGGACCTCCCAGGAGGTGTTGTTGCATGTTTATGTAATTTAGGTAAAAAAAAATTGGAGTTTTTTAATCAGTTTTAAATAAAAAGTCAAATTCATCTTTAGTGGAAAGGTATGCTTTGGTTTGTAAAGCACTTTTAAATGCTCTTGAGAAAAACGGCTGGGTCCGTTGAAACGCGTTGGGCACAATAAAAATACAGCTTTTTATGAAAAAACCTGTGAAATTCTACTTCTTTGCACATATAAAGAGCCGGTCTTCTGGAATATATGCTGTGAGTATATACATGCCTTAATTTGGTGTCTTGACATGAAATCTCAGCACAACCCTCTACTCTGAAATAGGAGTACACTTCTACGTAGATACAGATATAAAATTAGGAGAAATTGGGCCTATAGAGAGACCACGGAAGTCATTTTAGTGAACCTGTGCCTCCATCTGGCACACCACAGTCTGTTGAAGGTCAGGTGTGTTTGTCCTCACGCAGTCTCTACTGCGCATGACAGCTTCGGACAAACACACTTGGCCTTTTATATTATAGGATTATACAATATACTTTTAGCACAACTCCTTGCTGAAAACAAATCTTTTTAAAAAAACACATAGGGCTAGATTATGAGTGGAACGTTAATTGCTACGTATGAGCGATAAGGGGTTTATCGTTGGTGTTTGCACTCGTCAGGTTTACTGCTTGTATTACAAGTTGAAAGTAAACGTGATTGCTTGAGCGCAATCGTGATTTACGCTAGAATGATTACCGCATCCTCAAAGCTCTGGTTAACTATTTTGTGAAAAAAAAGTTGCACAAAACACATCAAAAATACATTAAAAAATACAGTTACACTCATAATAACACCATCTAATAAAAAGCTAATAATTTAAAAAAATATTGCACAAAAAAGTTATAAGATATGATGTCTCAGGTGTTAGGGAGAAAAAAGGCAGGCAAAGGGCTTTAACATAAAGATACATACATATACATGTCTAAACATGTACATGTGTGTATATATATATATATATAATATACAGTATATATCTATGTCTATATGTGTGTACGTATCTATTTATATATATTTGTATGTGTATTTATGTATTTACAGACATATATACACATATATACACATAAATACCCATATAGACATATATATATATATATATATATATATATATATATATATATATATATATATATATATACACACAATGAGGGAAAGAATAATGAGGATGCCAGGGAACTCAAAGCCAAAGTGGTTTATTCAAAGCGTATAGGTGCGGCACTAAAAACACCCAAAGCGCACGCAAACCCAACAAGAAAATATGAATATTTCACATTCTAATGTTCTGCACATAGGGGAAATTGAAATTCACACATATATATATATATATATATATATATATATATATATATATATATATATATATATATATATATAAAATTAAAACCAAGAAGGTGGGATGGCGCAGGAGATACAACTAGCATACATGAATCAATTGAAATGAGGAACACTATAAAAGTAATGCCAAAAATAAGGTAGTTATACCCACAGCAATATCATAATAAACATGAATAAAAGGTTATAATAATAATAAAAACATATGCAAATAATTAAAATGTGAAGCATATGAATAGACTTGCAAGTATCACAGTTCCAGGGGAAAAGAAAAAAGTCAGTGATAATATATATATAAAATATATATATAAAGAAAACCAGCTGGTCTTCGTCGCTGTCCCCCCTAGTAGATGTGCACTTACTTCTAATACCCTCAATCGTATGAGGTAAGGATGTAGCAGAATCACAAATGGGCTAAGCGCCTCCTGTTGTATGGATCAGGCGTGTTGTTGATCTTTGGAGATATGCAGAATCTTGTCACACGTTTCTCATACAGACTCCGTATAGATACTCTGAGGTCCAGTGCTCTTTTTTTTAGGATGGAAACTTTCAACTCCGGTGACCATAGGAAAAGCCAGAAAAACAGTGCATAGTGTAAAACCGTTTATTAATAGTTAAAAGCACAACACACAAGTTTCCACTCACATTTAGAGTCCTCAACTAATGAGGAATGAATACAGCATGAAAATAACTGAGTCCAAGTGTATACTGTTCAATCCAGGGTACTAGAGACACTGCTTGATCCGGTACACATGCAGGAGGAAAAAGCCTTTATCTATATGTATATCTATATCTATTGGAGATATGCAGAATCTTGTCACACGTTTCTCATACAGACTCCATATAGATACTATTTATTTATATAGTTTATATAAAATAAGAAATTTAAAATGCCCACATTTTTCCTGTAGGACGATATATCCTGTCTGTACCTCTCAGTGGAAAGATGTTTTTGTATCTAAAATCTATCTCATGGTATTATGCACAATAGAACAATTAAAAAAAAATTCTTATTGTCTGGTTAGCACTCCCTTAAGAGAAAGTCTGTAAAAAGTCTGAAAGAACACTAAAGTAAAAATGCAAAAAACACACATCTATTTGTATGTTTACCCAATTATAAGGCAAACATTTCCATAACTAGGAAATAGCATATACACAACTAGGGCTGTGTCAGTAATTTAAACAACCCCAGTCCTCAGAACCCACTAAAAGACAAAGGCCCAGATTACAGGTGGAGCTCAAAAATATTAGCTCTATTGTGCGCTGACATTGCTTGAGCTCAGTCAATAGTGCTTTTATTTTTGTGTTCATATTGCAAGTGGAAAGTTAGAAATTAGCACTCAAACAAAAGTCTAGGGCGCACTAACATCTGCATGTCAGATAGCTCAGGGGCGCACTGAAAACTCGGCTCGAGTGCTAAGCTGAAGGTGTCCTAAGCAGAAGGTTAAATAGTGGAGTTCTTCACTTACTTGTAAACTACGGTTTTGTATTGAAGTTAAAAACACTGCACACATACACACACACATATATACACACATAGAGCTAGATTATGAGTGGAGAACTATTTAGAGCTGCCTCTTGTGCGAACTTCGCTAGAGGTAAACTTTTTGCACAAAGAGTTGGCTTCATGATTTTCAAATAAAGATAGCAAGAGAATGAAGAAAAATTGATAATAGGAGTAAATTAGAAAGTTGATTAAAATTGCATGCTCTATCTGAATCATGAAAGAAAAAATGTGGGTTCAGTGTCCCTTTAAATCCGATATGAATTATGAATATTTTACATTCCAATGTTCTTCACATAGAAGAATATGTTCTATTTATTCTTAAATACATATTTATATATATAGTTGATGATTTTGTTTGGTGGCAGAGGGATACAGTTAGCATCAGGTTGCACTTTCAACTAAGAATACCAAGAGAACAAAGATGATAAATGTAATGTAGAATGTTGTTTAAAATGACATACCTTATCTGAATCATTAAAGTTTAATTTGGACTTTACTATCCCTTTAAGAGAAAATTGGAGTGGTCTCTTAATTTTTCCCAGAGCTGTGCATATATATATATAGTCCTCCAGATGAACCCAGCACTCACACAACATAACAGCTCCCAGGGTGCACACCAAATCCACATACAAGCAAAGTCCTTTTCAAGAAAGCAGGCACTCACTGGTGTTTTATCAAGCTTTACTCAGTACAGCAAGTTAGTGAACGTTTTCTGGCCACCGCCCGTCCTCAGACATGCCTGTCTGAGGATGGGCGGTGGCCCGAAAACGTTCAGTAACTTGCTGTACTGAGTAAAGCTTGATAAAACACCAGTGAGTGCCTGCTTTCTTGAAAAGGACTTTGCTTATATATATATATATATATATATATATATATATATATATATATATATATATATGTATGTAGACTTAACTCACCACTTGTAATATGAAAGATAACAGCTCACTCTGCGCTTTCCAATCAAAGTATAGGGTGCGCTAAACACGATGCTCCACTGTTTCTCTTGAAAACCTTTTTTTACTAGACGTGCATTAGTTTTGTTATGAATGCACAATCATTAATAAAGCACAGATATTCATCTCGTTTTCACAAAATTAATTTAATTGCCAATATAGCAAGTAGCGACATATTTGGTGCAAAGTGGACAGTCAATTATTAGAATTTTTTGGAAGATTGTTTGTGCATACATATTTCATTATGTATGTGTATATATATATATATATATATATATATATATATATATATTTATTCATTGATGTATTTATATGTATGCATCTATCTTCATATGTATCTATTTAAATGTAAAAATAAAAGATGTATCTATGTATATATCTATGTAAATATATATATATATATATATATATGAATATATATTTATTATTATTTTATTTTTTTTGTTTGTTTTTTAAAAATTCCTAAATTAAAGGGACACCAATATCATAGAAGAACATCTCAATCAAGATTACAACCCTTGATCTTTTTTATTTTTTTTATTTTATTTTTTTTACATAAGGAATTTTATTTGGTTTTAAAATTAAAGTTACACTTGGGGACACGCAGGACCCCTGTTCAAACAGACACAAACAAAGGGTTTGGACACGAAGGTCCGGTTACAGTTGCTAACAAGACATTGATACATCATAAGTAAATTGCAAGGATTTGTGATGAAAATAATTCACCTAGGTTGAACCCTGATGTGGGCTCTAGATATGAGGGGGCGGGAGGTGAGGTGTATAAATTAAATTTAAATTTTGTGTTTCAAAAAGCAAAGTTAGTACAAGTTGATTTAAAATATATTAATAAATTTGATAGCATAGATTGAGGAGCAGGTTCTGCAAACATACTAGTCGACAAAAGGAGTAAGTGATTGTTTTAAAGAAGAGGCAAAACTATTAGGTAATGTCAGGGCTAGTTGTAGGAGATGACTGCTTAGGAACTATATAGAGCAATTCTATAGCTGATGGATAACCATAAGGTATCTTATGTGGGAGAGGTGGTTAGAGGCTCTTAGATCAGGGGCTTGTGTACTTCAGAAGGAGAGGAATATATTCCAGCGATACAGAATATCATGTCAAGCTCTCAATATACCAGTAATATAAGCTAAAACAAAAACAAGACATAGGAGCATGTAAGAGGAGTTAATGTAGATTGGAAGTTCACCAAAGAGGGTGCACAGACACTCATAAGTAACTAGTTGTCAAAAGTGTTACTTCATTAAAGTGCAAGTAACAAAAAGTTCCTGAGACAAATGAGATACATATTGTACCTAGTACACACTGTACCTAGCACTCGCTGTACCTAGCATACACTGTACCCAGCACCCGCTCTGTACCTAGTATACACTGTACCCAGCATGCTCACTGGACCTAGCATGTTCACTGCACCTAGCACGCTCACTGCACCTAGCACGCTAACTGCACCTAGCACGCTCACTTCACCTAGCATGCTCACTACACCTAGCACGCTCACTACACCTAGCACACCCTGAACCTAGCACACGCACTGCACCTAGCACGCGCTGCACATAGCACACATAGCACACGCAGCACCTAACACATGCAGCACCTAGCACACGCAGCACCTAGCACACGCAGCACCTAGCACACGCAGCACCCAGCACACACAGCACCTAGCACACGTTGCACCTACCACACGTAGCACCTAGCACACGCAGTACCTAGCACACGCAGTACCTAGCACATGCAGCACCTAGCACACAAAGCACCTAGCACACCCAGTACCTAGCACATAAAGTACCTAGCATATGCAATACCTAGCACACATTAGTACCTAGCACATACAATACCTAGCACACATAGTACCTAGCACAAACAGTACCTAGCACATACAATACCTACAACACATAGTACCTAGCACATACAGTACCTAGCTCATACAATACCTAGCACACATAGCTTCTAGCACATACAGTACCTAGCACATGCAATACCTAGCACACATAGTACCTAGCACAAACAGTACCTAGCACATACAGTACCTAGCACAAACAGTACCTAGCACAAACAGTACCTAGCACATGCAATACCTAACACATGCAATACCTAGCACACATAGTACCTAGCACACATAGTACCTAGCACATGCAATACCTAGCACACATAGTACCTAGCACACATAGTACTTAGCACAAACAGTACCTAGCACATACAAAACCTAGCACACATAGTACCTAGCACATACAGTACCTAGCACATGCAATACCTAGCACACTCAGGCCTAGATTTAGAGTTCGGCGGTAGCCGTCAAAACCAGCGTTAGAGGCTCCTAACGCTGGTTTTGGCCGCCCGCTGGTATTTGGAGTCAGTGATTAAAGGGTCTAACGCTCACTTTACAGCCGCGACTTTTCCATACCGCAGATCCCCCTACGCCATTTGCGTAGCCTATCTTTTCAATGGGATCTTTCTAACGCCGGTATTTAGAGTCGTTTCTGCAGTGAGCGTTAGAGCTCTAACGACAAGATTCCAGCCGCCTGAAAAAAGCAGGAGTTAAGAGCTTTCTGGCTAACGCCGGTTCATAAAGCTCTTAACTACTGTACCCTAAAGTACACTAACACCCATAAACTACCTATGTACCCCTAAACCGAGGTCCCCCCACATCGCCGCCACTCGATTAAAATTTTTAACCCCTAATCTGCCGACCGCCACCTACGTTATACTTATGTACCCCTAATCTGCTGCCCCTAACCCCGCCGACCCCTATATTATATTTATTAACCCCTAACTTGCCCCACACAACGTCGCCGCAAGCTACTTAAAATAATTAACCCCTAATCTTCCGACCGCAAATCGCCGCCACCTACGTTATCCCTATGTACCCCTAATCTTCTGCCCCTAACATCGCCGACCCCTATGTTATATTTATTAACCCCTAATCTGCCCCCCACAACGTCGCCGACACCTACCTACACTTATTAACCCCTAATCTGCCGAGCGGACCTGAGCGCTACTATAATAAAGTTATTAACCCCTAATCCGCCTCACTAACCCTATCATAAATAGTATTAACCCCTAATCTGCCCTCCCTAACATCGCCGACACCTACCTTCAATTATTAACCCCTAATCTGCCGACCGGAGCTCACCGCTATTCTAATAAATGTATTAACCCCTAAAGCTAAGTCTAACCCTAACACTAACACCCCCCTAACTTAAATATAATTTTAATCTAACGAAATAAATTAACTCTTATTAAATAAATTAATCCTATTTAAAGCTAAATACTTACCTGTAAAATAAATCCTAATATAGCTACAATATAAATTACATTTATATTATAGCTATTTTAGGATTAATATTTATTTTACAGGTAACTTTGTATTTATTTTAACCAGGTACAATAGCTATTAAATAGTTAAGAACTATTTAATAGTTACCTAGTTAAAATAATGACAAATTTACCTGTAAAATAAATCCTAACCTAAGATATAATTAAACCTAACACTACCCTATCAATAAAATAATTAAATAAACTACCTACAATTACCTACAATTAACCTAACACTACACTATCAATAAATTAATTAAACACAATTGCTACAAATAAATACAATTAAATAAACTATCTAAAGTACAAAAAATAAAAAAGAACTAAGTTACAGAAAATAAAAAAATATTTACAAACATAAGAAAAATATTACAACAATTTTAAACTAATTACACCTACTCTAAGCCCCCTAATAAAATAACAAAGACCCCCAAAATAAAAAATTCCCTACCCTATTCTAAAATACAAAAATTACAAGCTCTTTTACCTTACCAGCCCTGAACAGGGCCCTTTGCGGGGCATGCCCCAAGAATTTCAGCTCTTTTGCCTGTAAAAAAAAACATACAATACCCCCCCCCAACATTACAACCCACCACCCACATCCCCCTAATCTAACCCAACCCCCCCTTAAATAAACCTAACACTAAGCCCCTGATGATCTTCCTACCTTGTCTTCACCATGCCAGGTTCACCGATCCGTCCTGGCTCCAAGATCTTCATCCAACCCAAGCGGGGGTTGGCGATCCATAATCCGGTGCTCCAAAGTCTTCCTCCTATCCGGCAAGAAGAGGACATCCGGACCGGCAAACATCTTCTCCAAGCGGCATCTTCTATGTTCTTCCATCCGATGACGACCGGCTCCATCTTGAAGACCTCCAGCGCGGATCCATCCTCTTCTTCCGACGACTAGACGACGAATGACGGTTCCTTTAAGGGACGTCATCCAAGATGGCGTCCCTCGAATTCCGATTGGCTGATAGGATTCTATCAGCCAATCGGAATTAAGGTAGGAATTTTCTGATTGGCTGATGGAATCAGCCAATCAGAATCAAGTTCAATCCGATTGGCTGATCCAATCAGCCAATCAGATTGAGCTCGCATTCTATTGGCTGTTCCGATCAGCCAATACAATGCGAGCTCAATCTGATTGGCTGATTGGATCAGCCAATCGGATTGAACTTGATTCTGATTGGCTGATTCCATCAGCCAATCAGAAAATTCCTACCTTAATTCCGATTGGCTGATAGAATCCTATCAGCCAATCGGAATTCGAGGGACGCCATCTTGGATGACGTCCCTTAAAGGAACCGTCATTCGTCGTCTAGTCGTCGGAAGAAGAGGATGGATCCGCGCTGGAGGTCTTCAAGATGGAGCCGGTCGTCATCGGATGGAAGAACATAGAAGATGCCGCTTGGAGAAGATGTTTGCCGGTCCGGATGTCCTCTTCTTGCCGGATAGGAGGAAGACTTTGGAGCACCGGATTATGGATCGCCAACCCCCGCTTGGGTTGGATGAAGATCTTGGAGCCAGGACGGATCGGTGAACCTGGCATGGTGAAGACAAGGTAGGAAGATCATCAGGGGCTTAGTGTTAGGTTTATTTAAGGGGGGTTTGGGTTAGATTAGGGGTATGTGGGTGGTGGGTTGTAATGTTGGGGGGGGGGGGTATTGTATGTTTTTTTTTACAGGCAAAAGAGCTGAAATTCTTGGGGCATGCCCCGCAAAGGGCCCTGTTCAGGGCTGGTAAGGTAAAAGAGCTTGTAATTTTTGTATTTTAGAATAGGGTAGGGAATTTTTTATTTTGGGGGTCTTTGTTATTTTATTAGGGGGCTTAGAGTAGGTGTAATTAGTTTAAAATTGTTGTAATATTTTTCTTATGTTTGTAAATATTTTTTTATTTTCTGTAACTTAGTTCTTTTTTATTTTTTGTACTTTAGATAGTTTATTTAATTGTATTTATTTGTAGCAATTGTGTTTAATTAATTTATTGATAGTGTAGTGTTAGGTTAATTGTAGGTAATTGTAGGTAGTTTATTTAATTATTTTATTGATAGGGTAGTGTTAGGTTTAATTATAACTTAGGTTAGGATTTATTTTACAGGTAAATTTGTAATTATTTTAACTAGGTAACTATTAAATAGTTCTTAACTATTTAATAGCTATTGTACCTGGTTAAAATAAATACAAAGTTACCTGTAAAATAAATATTAATCCTAAAATAGCTATAATATAAATGTAATTTATATTGTAGCTATATTAGGATTTATTTTACAGGTAAGTATTTAGCTTTAAATAGGAATCATTTATTTAATAAGAGTTAATTTATTTCGTTAGATAAAAATTATATTTAACTTAGGGGGGTGTTAGTGTTAGGGTTAGACTTAGCTTTAGGGGTTAATACATTTATTAGAATAGCGGTGAGCTCCGGTCGGCAGATTAGGGGTTAATAATTGAAGGTAGGTGTCGGCGATGTTAGGGAGGGCAGATTAGGGGTTAATACTATTTATGATAGGGTTAGTGAGGCGGATTAGGGGTTAATAACTTTATTATAGTAGCGCTCAGGTCCGGTCGGCAGATTAGGGGTTAATAAGTGTAGGTAGGTGTCGGCGACGTTGTGGGGGGCAGATTAGGGGTTAATAAATATAACATAGGGGTCGGCGATGTTAGGGCAGCAGATTAGGGGTACATAGGGATAACGTAGGTGGCGGCGGTTTACGGAGCGGCAGATTAGGGGTTAAAAGTGTAATGCAGGGGTCAGCGATAGCGGGGGCGGCAGATTAGGGGTTAATAAGTGTAAGGCTAGGGGTGTTTAGACTCGGGGTACATGTTAGAGTGTTAGGTGCAGACGTAGGAAGTGTTTCCCCATAGGAAACAATGGGGCTGCGTTAGGAGCTGAACGCTGCTTTTTTGCAGGTGTTAGGTTTTTTTTCAGCTCAAACAGCCCCATTGTTTCCTATGGGAGAATCGTGCACGAGCACGTTTTTGAGGCCGGCCGCGTCCGTAAGCAACTCTGGTATCGAGAGTTGTATTTGCGGTAAAAATGCTCTACGCTCCTTTTTTGGAGCCTAACGCAGCATTTGTTTGAACTCTCGATACCAGAGTTAAATTTATGGTGCGGCCAGAAAAAAACCCGCGGAGCGTTAACAGCCCTTTTACCGCCGAACTCCAAATCTAGCCGATAGTACCTAGCACACATAGTACCTAGCACATACAATACCTAGCACACATAGTACCTAGCACACACAGTACCTAGCACATGCAATACCTAGCACACATAGTACCTAGCACATGCAATACCTAGCACACATAGTACCTAGCACACATAGTACTTAGCACAAACAGTACCTAGCACATACAAAACCTAGCACACATAGTACCTAGCACATACAGTACTTAGCACATGCAATACCTAGCACACATAGTACCTAGCACACATAGTACCTAGCACATACAATACCTAGCACACATAGTACCTAGCACACACAGTACCTAGCACATGCAATACCTAGCACACATAGTACCTAGCACAAACACAACCTAGCACATACAGTACCTAGCACATACAGTACCTAGCACACATAATACATAGCCCATACAGTACCTAGCACATGCAATACTAGTACTTATAGTACCTAGCACACATAGTACCTAGCACACATAGTACCTAGCACATACAATACCTAGCACACATAGTACCTAGCACAAACAGTACCTAGCACATACAATACCTAGCACACATAGTACCTAGCACAAACAGTACCTAGCACATACAAAACATAGCACACATAGTACCTAGCACAAACATTACCTAGCACATACAATACCTAGCACAAACAGTACCTAGCACATACAATACCTAGCACACCTAGTACCTAGCACACACAGTACCTAGCACACACAGTACTTGGCACACAGTACCTGGAACACACAGTACCTGGCACACACAGTACCTGGCACACACAGTACCTGGCACACGTAGTACTGGGCACACGCAGTACCCGGCACACGCAGTACCCAGCACACGCAGTACCTGGCACACGCAGTACCTGGCACACGCAGTACCTGGCACACACAGTACCTAGCACATGCAGTACCTAGCACACACAGCATCTAGCACCCGTAGTTCCTAGCAAACACTGAAGCTAGCACAAACAGTTCCTGGCACCCACTGAACCTAACACAAACAGTGCCTAGCACCCACTGAACCCAGCACACACAGTACCAATAGTATAATCCATAATTTTTTGCACATTTTGTTGCTGTTAATTTCCCATCTATACTTGGCTTTGTTTGAAATTCGTTCACGAGACTGCCATTCTCCAAGTCCTCTGGTACCGGGAAATCTCTTCCAGATCATTACAGTTAGGCGATGACAAAACAAACACTGAATGTAAGGTGGGCTCTAGCAGCCTCATAACAAAGGCTTATTCCATGGTGTGGGTATTAAAACTTTTTCCACAGCGAAATATCAGGAACAAACATGAATCAACTTAAATTGCAAGCAGCAATAATAGGGGTGGGCTGCACAGTTCATTATCTGTAGATAGTAGAATTAAACACATATCTCCTTTAAATACAAGAAGGGGTGAGCCTGTCTGTACGGGGTAGGGCACTTTTGCTTGATATTGATGTTATGTGCACTAGTGTCCACAGTTGGAGCAGTTTTAAGGACAACACAAAACAGGCCCAGGAATATGTTTCAGCAGAGTTCATCTTAGAGTATGATAACTTGTACCCTTTGGCTGCTATGGTACTTGGAGTTGGTAGCTGATATGTCCAATCTTGAGATATCTTACATTTAAACTGTGCTCTGTCAATAGGGATGAGGGCTTGTATTCCAGGTTGGAAAGAGGCAAACAAGTGAGACGCTACTCCACGTGGTAATATGGAGAGCGTGTGCAGTATGGGTGCTGCACCTCAAGCAGCGTTTATCTAGTGCAGGAGCTGTATCTCCGTGTGCGCTGGTTTGGCTTACCCTATTCCTGAGATGGGTCTCTCTGCCAAGGATGATCCAATCGGACCTTCACTCCAAGTTATGGTCTCCAAATGGCCTAGGCTTGCTCAGCTGATGTTGCTTTGTGCGGTGCCGGCAGATGGAGAGAGCGACTCCCTCAAAACAGACAGACTCTGTGGCTCACCCGGGAGACAATGCCTGCGTTTCGGTCAATCAGTGTAAGGGCACTTCTAGCTTGCATGCGGCCCTGTAGGCTCATTGTGAGGTCCCAAAATAGTTCTGCCCTAGGTCGGATGTGGTCTCATGGTATCAGCGGCTTATTTACAGAGCAACGGTAGTCTGTTAAGCTAAACACTGCTTAGACGGCCAGATGCTGGCACACAAGGTGGGGATAATTGGTGGGTGAAAAAAAACCTTGGAGAATTGTGCAGGTTTAAGGGTGCAGTCGGGTAACTTTGTAAGGCTATGCCTGGAGCTCTTTTGTGGTGCGACCGGTCTCCTTCTTAATTGGCTCTGCCCCCTCCCTTGATCTTTTATTAAAGGGATACTAAGCACAATTATTAAAGGGATACTAACCCCAAATTTTTTCTTTCATGATTCAGATAGAGCATGCAATTTTAAGCAACTTTCTAATTTACTCCTATTATCAATTTTTCTTTGTTCTCATGTTATCTTGATTTGAAAAAGCACTAATGAAAGGTTAGGAGCCGGCCCATTTTTAGTTCAGCACCTGGGTAGCAGTTGCTGATTGGTTTGCTACATTTAGCCGCAAATCAGCAAGTGCTACCCAGGTGCTGAACAAAAAATGATCCGGCTCTAAAGCTTACAGTACTGCTTTTTCAAATCAAGATAGCATGAGAACAAAGAAAAATTGATAATAGGAGTAAATTAGAAAGGTGCTTAAAATCTCATGCTCTATCTGAATCATGAAAGAAAAAAATTGGGTTTAGTATCTCTTTAACTTTCTGGATTCAGATAGAACATTCAATTGAAATCACCTTTCAAAACTACTCCTATTATAAATTTTTATATGTTCTAATGTTATCTTTCTTTGAAAAAGAAGGCATCTAAACTAAGGAGCCTTACAAATTCAGTTTAACCACCCTGGACAGCACTTGTTTATTGCTGCTGTTCAATCATCAAGTTCAACCCAGGTTGTTCTTCAAAAATGGCCCTGCTTAGAAACTTGCATTCTTTATTTTTAAATAAAGATACAAATAGAATGAAGAAATTTGGATAATAGGATTAAATTAGAAATTTGTTTAAAATTGCACTCTCTATCTGAAGCATGAAAGATAAAATTGAGTTGCGCATGTGCAAGCCAATCATATGAGGCATTTATGTGCAGTCATCAATCAGCAGCAATATAGTTTATCTGCATATGCTCTTCATCAAAGTTTATTTAAAAGAAGAAGTGAAATTAATTATATTAAAAATATAATATAATTTAACACGCATGCTATTGATACATCATTCAACATATATTTTGTTTTCCTGCCACTTCAAAATAATATTTAAATTAATACAGCTACACCATAATTTTGATTAAATAGATATTTATTATAAAATGTTTTGCTATTTTTTTTTTTTTTAAATAAATCAATAAAAATTAATTGACATTGGTCATGGCCTCCTGCAGGGCCCGCACAGCCCGGGATACAATGTCCAGCCCCTCTGCCAGCTGGTTAAATCTATCGGTAAGAAAGGGCTCTGTTAGTGTGCCGTGATCCATATCTAAAAAAAGACACAAAGAAATATATGTTATACAAATTCATTATCAAGATACAATTGTTAAAACCTTATATTAAGTTTTCTTACATTCGACTGCAGCCACCTCCTCATCAGGCAGCGTATGATGAATATGTGACAAGGCTTATATTATACACAAAATTGTTGTTGAAAAACTGGTACAAACATTTTTTTTTTTTTTAAACTCAATCCATTACATTAAAGGGACTAGACAAAAATAAACTTTCAAGATTTAGATAGGGCATGTAATTTTAATCAACTTTCCAATGTACTTTTATCATCAAAATGTCTTTGTTCCCTTGGTGGTATTTTTGAAAAGCTAAACCTAGGTAGGCTCAAACTGATTTCTAAAACCGTTGAAAACCGCCTCTTAGGTCAGAGCATTTTTAATTTTTTTTTAAATATAGATCACATTGTGCTCACTCCCGTTGAGTTATTTAGGAGTCTGCACTGATAGGCTAAACTGCATGTCTGTCAAAAGCACTGAGGTAAGGGGGCATTCTTTAGAGGCTTAGATACAAGGTAATCACAGAGGTAATATGTGTATAAATAGAACAGTGTTGGTTATGCAAAACTGGGGAATGGGTGATAAAGGGATTATCTATATTTTTTTAAATTAAAAATTCTGGAGTAGTCTGTCCCTTTAACCTGCACCCTGAATGAACCTGTAGCAAAAAAAATGTTTAATGTAAAATACTGCAAACATAGTATTATACTTGAAATTTACCTTGGATATCAGGGACGTCCACATCTGTCCCTGACTCATGACGACCCTCCAGGAGGGTCAATGGCAGCGGGGGAGAAGAGCGGTTGCTCATAGGTGTCACAATTACTGGCCTGACGTACTGGGGGATACGTTCTCTCGGACACCTGAGATCTTTGAACATATAAAGTTGTATGTCAACATTAGATCCATGAGATATTTTTCTTTGGTGTATTGTATCTGCAGCCGTAATGCATGTAATCTTTATTTCCTACAAGGAAAATAACAACCAATTTAAATTACATATATATATTTACATGCAATATATATATATATATATATATATATATATATATATATATATATATATATATATATATATATATATATATACATACTGTATATATATTTTGGAAATAAACTTGTTTTTATTTTTGGAAAGGATTCTGATAGAGTTTGAATTTGTAATCAACCATATTCACTCGTATTATCCACTTTTCTTCTTTCTATGGCTCTTTATTTAAAAAACTAGTCCTAAAGCCCGTTCACACGGGCCATTTTTTGCTGTACAGTGGTCCCACCCCTTGCTCTCTCTCTCTCCCTCTCTTTTGTGCTCTCTCCCCTTCCCTTTTGCGCTCTCTCCCCCTCTCTTTTGCGCTCTCTCTTGCTCCACCTCTCTTTTACTCTCTCTCTCCCCCTCTCTTTTGCACTCTCTCTCCCCCTCTCTTTTGTGCTCTCTCCCCCTCTCTTTTGAGCTCTCTCTTGCTCCACCTCTTTTTTGCTCTCTCTCTCCCCCCTTTCTTTTGCTCCCTCTCTCCCCCTCTCTTTTGCTTTCTTTCCCCCCTCTCTTTTGCTCTCTCTCCCCCTCTCTTTTGTGCTCTCTCTCCCCGTCTTTTATGCTCTCTCTCTCCCCCTCTCTTTTGCGTTCTCTCTCTCTTTTGCACTCTCTCTCCCCCCCTCTTTTGTGCTCTCTCTCCCCCTCTCTTTTGCGCTCTCTCTCTTCCCCTCTCTTTTGCGCTCTTTCTCTCCCCTCTCTTTTGCGCTCTCTCTCCCCCCCTCTCTTTTGCGCTCTCCCCCCTCTCTACCCCTCTCTTTAGCTCTGTCTCTCTCCCCCCTCTCTTTTGCTCTCTATCTCCATCCCTCACTTTTGCTCTCTCTCTCCCTCTCTTTTGCTTGTTCCCATCTCTTTTGCTCTCTCTCTCCATCCCTCTCTTCCCCTCCCTATTGCTCTCTCTCCCCCCTCTCTTTTGCTCTGTCTCCCCCCTCTCTCTCCCCCCTCTCTTCTTTTGCTCTCTCTCCCCCCTCTATTTTGCTCTCTTTCTTCCACTCTCTTTTGCTCTCTCTCTTCCCCCTCTTATTTTCTCTCTCCCCTCTCCTCATGAGCGTTCCCTCGCACACCTCCTATTCTCCTTGGGAAATATCTGTCCATCCCATATACTAGGATCAACAATTCCCCAATAACTAAAAACTGGAGGTTGTGGCATCTTGAACTCCAAACAATTATATAACATAATTTTTAGGTGCGACACAACTATACCAATTAGAAAGCAATGTGATTGGTTATTACAGTGGAAAAAAATATTAATATCTGATTGGTGGATTGTATTCATCATGTGTTTATGACAATTGCTGTGTAATCCACATTGAAAATGTAAACATATTATACAATATGCATCACCAATGAATGAGTTATGAAAACTATATCCTATAACATCTTTTTTTTCGCACTTGCTAATAAATCCTCAATAAAACAAATATGAATGTATATTTACTTACATAAGTGTATTGAATCAATGTTAACGAATTTCATCGAAGTTATTGATTATATAACAATATTGATTAAATTTAACCAAATATTTAATTTTAGAACTCACTTACCTGAACATTTAATATTATATGCGTCTTTAATGACAGAATTATTAATAGCATGTATTAAAATAATTGAATAACGGGCAATAAAGCTAATACGGTAACACTTTTTAATTGATGATTGTATAATTGTTAACGGCTGATTGTCTACGTATTGACTAACTATAAAAGGGGGGTGAAAATGGAGTCTATTAAGTCCTACAAAGCTTTGATGAGAGCTGTAGGTCTACAGGTGGTGGCGGCCCGTATACAGCTGAGTTGTCTACATACGAGACTCAGCTGATGGAGAAGCTGGGGTCAAATATGACGCTCAGTCTGGATTTGGTTGGGCATGATACTGACGAGTTGACAGGTAATTAAAGTTTTATTACTTGCGTTTTTCATGTCGCACATTTTTTATTTTTTTTATTTAATTAAACAATTTTTTTTTTCTATTTTAGTTGACATAAGGGTGTAAAATTATATTTGTACTCATGCTGCTGATGCTGCCACTGCTGGAGATGAGACACTACTATTGCCCGTCAGTATCCACACTGAATCCAGCCACAGCTTCTCCTCGGCCACCACACATCCTGACATAATGTGCAGAACCCCTGATGGAGCAAGCATTGGCCGTTCTACAGGTATGTTTTTGAATGTTATACTTTGTTTGATTAAAATAATCTTACTCGTATGATTGTAATTTGATTTTAACTCTGTACGTATATACACATTTTTTTACAGCTGAGGTCACAAGGGCTTTGGGACACCCTCCAACATCTTCGATCTCCTCCTCAGATAACAAAAACAAGATCAAACATTAATGTTATGTGTGCTCACATTAGCGGGACTGTCAATAACATAATGTTAAAGTTAACTTTGTATTAATGAAGAATATCACATTCTTAAACACAAATTTTAAATTCCATTGATGGTTGATAAAAACTGTCATTTTAGAGTATTTATAATAATAGTATAGTCAAACGATGATATTCCTCATTTACATAGACCATGCATTTAATATATACATACAAAAATTGTTAAATATTTAAATATTATTCTTAATATTATTATCTATTTTTGTTAAAAAATTTAAAGGGACAAGATACACAACCCTTTACTTTGTGGATTCAGATAGAGAATACTATATTAATCAATTTTTAAATTTACTTCGATTATGTAATGTGCTTCCTTCTCTTGTCCTCCTTTGGTGAAATGTTTATCTTGGCAAGCTCAGGAGTAGCAAAGAACCTAGGTTATAGCTCATGATTGGTTGCTGAATATATATACTGATTGTCATTGGTTCACCAATGTTTTCAGTCAGCAACCAGTAGTGCATTGCTGCTCATTCAACAAAGCATACCAAGAGAATGAAACAAATGAGTTAATAGTAGTCAATGTTTAATAGAAAAATAATAATTATTCTCTAGCTTAAAGGGACACTGAACCCAATTGTTTTTTCCTGATTCACATAGAGCATGCAATGTTAAGCAACTTTATAATTTACTCCTATTATCAAGTTTTCTTTGTGTTCTTTATTTGAAAAAAAGGCATCTAAGCTAAGGAGCCAGCAATTTTTGGGTTAAGAACCATAGACAGCACTTGTTTATTGGTGCTGTCCAATCAGCAAAGACAACCCAGGTTGTTCACCAAAAATGAGCCAACATCTAAACTGACATTCTTGCTTTTCAAATAAAGATACCAAGAGAATGATGACAATTTGATAAAATGAGTAAATTAAAAAGTTGATTTAAAATTGCATGGTCTATCAGAATCACAAAAGAAAAGATTTGGGTTCAGTGTCCCTTTAATCATGAAATAACATTTTTGGGTTTCATGTCCCTTTAAACTTAGAAGGAATCACAGGTTTGGCTCATCAACTGTGTTTTGCCTGATGATTGTTTGCCTACAATCCAACAACAATCATTAAGTTCTACCTATGTGCTTAACAAAACCAAGAACATCTAAGCCTACATTTCAAACAATATTAACAGAAAACAGAGAAAAATGTTAATTGATTTATTTATAAAGTCGATTCAAATTTCATGCAATCATGCTATTACCCTTCTATTTTGAATAGAATATTGCTTTAACCTATACAAACATCAGAATTATCACATAGATAATAATTTATGTTTTTACATGCACATCCATGTGGCTCAGACTACGATATTCTCTGCGCAACAGCATTGTCAATACTCAAGCTTCTCACAGCACCTGTGCGGCTTGTATCATGCCAGTAATTAGGAAACAGTCTAAAAACAGTTTCAAAACGGAAATATATAAAAAAAAGTGTTGTGTGGAAAATAATGGTGCACGGTGAATACTTAAATACACTTTTGAAAATAATATAGCTTTTATAATAAGCACTTTTGTTCAAACATTTATATAGCAACAATTAAATATCTTTTTGAAAAAGGTGAGACACATTCATTTGTATTACAAACTTTGATTGAGTATCGCTTTAAGATAACATTGACTAGCAGAATTCTTCCTGTCAAAATACAGTGTCTGAAATTGATAATCACGATAGGAATCATGGAAGCTATCTGTTTACTTTTATATGCCTTTAACCTTTTACTTTACATTACATGGGAATCTAATCCCCCCCCCCCCCCAATTTCTTTAGATATGGAACATGCACATAATGTTTTGGAGGAGATCGACGGTTGTGTTCGTCAGATGAGAGCCATTTTGGAGGAGGAGGAGTCCCTGGGAGAGACCCAATTAACAGAATCCCAGGAGCAGGGAATCTCCCAGGGGACATCGGATATGGAGGCTCTCATCTGTGCTGCCCCTCCTGCCCCTGAAGACCCAGCTGCTCTGGACCCTTGTGACCCTCCTGCACCAGTTGTTAATGCCTCAGCAGCTCATGGCCGTGCTGATCCTGGCAATGAACTGCCTCCCATCAATGATGATGAGGCAGTTTGTCAAATGTTACATCTGGCCAGGCAGTACCGGGATGATCACCATGAGTTGCATGGGGCATTAAGATTATCTGTTGAGCAACAGGGACAGATATTAGAGAGGGGCATCATAGTAGATATGGAAAGATTAGATTTAGAGAGGGAAAGGTTGAGAATAGAATCAGGTAGAATAGATTCGAAGACAACTGGATTTTTAATAGAGAATTGTTCTTAATGTTTGGGAGAAGGGGAACAAGGGAGAGATTCCCCCCTCTGTCTCCATCCTCAAAAATAGCAAAGAAATAGGGTTTTTATTGTGCTCTTTAATATTTTTATTTTATTTATTTTGTTTTTGTGTGATTATGTATGTATTTTTCTTTTTTTTAATTTGGAAAAAATCCAAATTATGAATTAAAATAATTTGAAGATGAATACATTTGTTTGTTTGTTATTACTTTATTTACATAATATAAATGTTACAAATGATTGATGATCAAATTCAATGCATGTGTAAGATATACTGTTATCCGCTTCTTGAAGGTTGAATCTACGACATATATATGTTTTGAATAAAAAAAAAAATTTATACAGTCTTGACTTTGGCCTAAACAAACCACTTCTATTAAAGGTTCAATGCATCTATAATTTTAATTTAATGAGTCATAATTACCATGTGATAGTCAAGGAATTTAAAATGTATTAAAATTGTGTAAATGTCTTCATTATCATATTTCATTTATATATGACCTTTTTAAATAAAGGGACACTGAACACCAACAAAGAAATGTAAAACTCAGATCCAACATTTAATAATAATAATAATAATATAAAATATTTACAAATAATGTATAGTTATAACAAATATTATAAATGGTTTATTTTTAATTTTAATTTGCTAAAATGAAAGTCAATAGTTAATTAATTAAATGTCAATTTATCAGGGGTTTGTCATATTATGCTTATAAAAGTTAATTACAGAGGTAAAATGTATATCAATATAACATTGTTGGTAATGCTAAACTGGGGAATGTGTAATAAAAAGAATTACACATCTTTTATTGAAACCAAATTGGGTGTTGAATCAGGGCCGGATTTCTCATTAGGCACAGTAGGCATGTGCCTACAGGCGCACTGCAGCGAGGGGCGCCACGCCGACCTGTATGAGAGATTTACTGTGTCAGTATTTTAATTAAAAATAAAAGCATATGCTGGCTGCAGTCAGTAACTTTTTTTAAATTAAAATACAAAGGCTGGCTCTGGCGCTTGGCTCAGCGCGACAGCGCCGTAACCGCCTGTTTTGCGGCGGGGACTCGGGTAGGGTCTGAGGCCAAGGGAGGAGAGGAGTACCCTGACTCCAGTCAGACAGTGATCTGTTCCTGATCTTGACGCACGCAGCGTCACGTTTGGTTTGCAGGGTTGAGAGGGGTGGCGCACCCACATCACAAGATGCTTGCCACCCTCAGAGTCAGAGTAGCGGGAAAGACTAGTGACTGACTGACAATGACATGAAGATTACTGAGTCTGAGTGACCGTAAGTAACTTAGAAAATATCTATATTTGTGTTAATACATTCCTAAAAATTATAAACATGACATCTATAATCCACTTAATCCGATTTAGAAAACATATCAGCAAACAACATACTGATTAAGCCCTATAAAGCAATAGAACATGCAGACAAATCATCTAATAAATAATGCATGATTTGAATAATAGTTCCTTAATATGGAATCGTTTATCTAATCCTGTATATTATTTTAGCAACAAATGCTGTATAAGGGCTTTTTATGTGCATCAATCTTGACAACTGCCAATAACATGTTTAATTAGTGGTTCAGTAACTTTTATTTGAGTTAACTGGGTAAGACTTGAGATATTCTTAATTCTATCTTTTTGGACCCTGGAGACTGCACTTGAAATCATTGGTCTAGCTGGTCTTGTTTATTTTTATGTTTTTTCCTTTTAATATTTCTTTTTCAAATGAATGTTGAATGAATGAATGGTCAATAATTTTTTTTAAAAACATTTTTGCCCACTTTTATTGGGTTATACATTTTGATAAGGCTTTTTTGTTTTCCTACAAAATGGTACTGAGGTCTTATCTTCACTTTGAGACGTTTTGAATTAAAGGGACATGATACTTTATTATTCTGTGATCAAAAAAAACAAAACCATTGTGTGTGGTATATATATATATATATATATATATATATATATATATATATATATATATATATAAATACATACATACACACACAAACTAGTAGCTGGGTGCGGGCAGTGTAAAATATTCTAATATTACATCATTTTCAGCTATCCAAAGCACAAATTATTTGCATATATTAACATAAATGCATTTAATAATATGTGCAATACAAATTAAACATTTAATATTAGCTAAATTTAGCTTAATACTGGATACAATTTTATCAGGGTGGTCAGTAAAATCAGCCGGATGGTGTCCCTTTAAAGGGACATTGTACAATAGATTTTTCTTTGCATAAATGTTTTTTAGATGATCCATTTATATAGGCCATCTGGGAGTGTTTTTGTAACAATGCAAATTTTTGCATATTTTAAATAACATTTTGTGCTGATTTTCAGACTCCTACCTTAAGCTTTAATATTTTACATCTAATATTTATTTTTAGTTGTCCTAAATAATAATAAAAATAAATCCTCAGTTTTTTCACTTCTTTTGTGAGGGGGGCCCGGGGGGGGGGGGGGGGGGCGCTTCAGGTTTTTGTGCCTACAGGCACCTGAGATGTAAATCCGGCCCTGTGTTGAATGTCCCTTTAAGCACAGACAGTACTGTGCACAAGTACCATATTGAACATTCATCAAGACATTTTAAAGTAATACACAGAGCAAGTACATAACTCAATCACAATTTCTTAACTAAGATGAAAATCAATAATTAAAGGGTTAGTTAACACATTTTGAAAAATGGTACAAGCACGGGTACCTCATCAAGGTTGCTTCAAAAACCTGTGTCCCCCTAAAACTGCTAAACAATGTAAATTCTCAATCCAACAAACTGCGAAGAAGTGAAGGCTGAACAGCTAAATAAAACTTCTATGTATTGAATTTTTAAAAAACAAATATATTTCAAAAGAGAGAAAGAGTACAAAAGAGAAAGAGATTGCGAGAGAGAGATAGAGACATGTATTCATTTCTAAACTTGCAGTGCATTGCTGCTACTTCAACAAATGATAGCAATCTAATGAATTGCATTTTTGATATGGATGAAAAGTTAATTAAGTTTTTAAAATGAAAATGTATTACAAAAAATGTTTTTAAAATGTAACATTTAATTTTATAAAATCAATTTTATTTTTAAAATTTGATGTGTTCTTTTTGTATTCTTAGTTGAAAACTAAGCCTAGAAAGTTCATATGCAAATTTATTAGACCTTGAAGACTGCCTCTATTCAGAAATAATTTAGACCACTAGAGGTCATTAGTTAAAGGGATACTAAACCCAAATGTTGTCTTTCATGATTCAGGTACAGCATGCATTTTTAAAGCAACTTTCTAATTCACTCCTATTAACAATTTTTCCTCGTTCACATGCTATCTTGATTTTAAAAAGCTTAAGAACCGTCCCATTTTTTGTTCAGCACCTGGGTAGCACTTGCTGATTGGTGGCTAAATGTAGCAAACCAATCAGCAAGCGCTAACCAGGTGCTGAAGCAAAAATGGGCCGGCTTCTAACCTTACATTACTGCTATTTCAAATAAAGACAACAAGAGAACAAATAAAATGTGTTAATAGGAGCAATTGAGAAAGTTGCTTAAAATTGCATGCTCTACCTGAATCATAAAATAAAAATGTGGGTTTAGTATCCCTTTAATGTGTTTCATATAGATAACATTAAGCTCATGCACATTAAGTTACCATGAAGTTAACAGTGAGTGGCTAAAATGCAAGTCTGTCTAAATAAATGAAATAAGGGGGCAGTTTGAAAAAACATAGATAGAAGGTAAACACATATTTAAAAATGTTATTGCTATAACTTTAAAAATAAAAACAGAGTCAAGTGTACAGCCAAAAAAATATTTATTTGAATATATTTTATTAAACATCAGTTTTTCATAAACTTTACATTGAACAATTGCAAGATTGACAAAATGAACCACTTTTAATCAATGGAAAGACGATGATATAGAATATCATTTTGTCGATATTTAAATGACAAATATTGCAAAAACATAATCCAAAATATATAATCTTTTGGATTACAAAATATACGGTAAATATGAATAAAATAAATACTGTATGTTGCACTGTCAACATTATTGCCCAAAAACCGCCTGAATATAGTTTGCTCGAGCTTGAAATCCCCTAGCATCATTCTCCTCTAATGGAGCTAGATGTTCTCCATAGTAATGGTTATCGAAGCTCTCCAGATCTATATCAGGGATTGTTAGGGTAATGTTGTGCAACATACAGCAAATCAAAAAAAATAAGGAGACTTTGGAGTGGACGTACTGAAGAACCCCACCAGAGATTTCCAAGCAGCAAAAACGGCTCTTCAATACGCCAAAGGTGCGCTTAATCACCAATCTAGTGGCGATGTGTGCCGCATTGTAGCGCAGTTCTTCTACTCCGTTGGGGTTGTGGATGGGTGTGAACAGCCACGGAAGACACAAATATCCAGAATCACCTGCGTGACATTAGCAATCAGAATGAAAAAAAATATATCATATACATATGTTTGCATATATATGAGATATTTACCTATCAGGATTCCCTCTGGCATTTGTCCCTCCTGGAAATGATGGTAGATGGCCGAATTCCGGAGGACGAAGGAATCGTGGTTGCAGCCAGGGAGTCCAGAGCGAACGCTCATTATCCTCAACCTGGCATCGCAGATGACCTGGATATTCAGCGAGTGGTTGTGCTTCCTGTCCCGGTATGGTTCCTCTGTACCCCTGGGAGGCTGCACCAATACATGCATGCAATCTATGGCCCCCAATACTCTTGGCAATCCAGCCAGATGATAGAACTGGAGATTGACAGCATGCCACTCCTCAGGTGTATTTGGGAAGTGGACATGATGGCCTAGGCGTTGGTGCAAGGCATTCAGGATAACCTTCAGATGACGTGAGAAGATTGCCTGGCTCATACCTATGCCTAGACCTGCCACAGCCTGGAATGATCCAGTTGCCAAGAAATAGAGGACCGATAGTAATTTCACCATCCCAGGGATTACCCTAGTCCTTGCAGTGAGTGGCTTGAGAGAGTCCTTGATTTCGACATAGAGCCTCTCAATAGAGGCCCTATTTAGTCAAAATCTATGGATCACCTCTCGGTCACTGAGGGCATGGAGACCAACCCTAGGCAGGAACACCCTTGGAACCTGCTGGCGTCTTCGTTGTCGCACAACCGCAGCCATCAACACCCGTCTTTCCCTGCTTCTCCTTAAGAACAGAACAAAGTGTAAAGCATTTAGAATGTCCATGCTCAAAATAATAATTAATTGAAGTGATTGAAAGCCCCTTTTATACTGACAAGTTCTACATCTGTGAATGATTTCAGCAATTGAATAAGAGATGCGCCAAACATTACCTAACCAATGACTTACAGAATTTCATGATTCTTGTGTCATTTTACGAGCAAATTGATTGACTGATTTATTCACGATCAACCAAATTTCTGTATTATTGCGTCATTTGACAAGCACTTTTGATCATCCAGGTGAGTTCAGCAGCTGTAATAAATGCGGGTGTATTGTTTGTGCAGTTAACTAAATAACTTAGGCAAAACACATGAGTATTTAACTATGGTTGCAATCGTAATTCAGATTTTCTGTGTTTGGATGGCAACATTGTGGAGACTTAAAAGGTCAGTGATTACTGTTTTTTTAAAATAACATTTTAAGAACAATGTGGTGTATTAACATTGCCAAACCTATGTTAGAAAGAGAATTCAATGTCGAACATTATGATATGCCATTTTACATTAATTTCAATGTATTTTTCAAGCACAAAAGAAAAGAATGACATTTAAAATACATAGAAATTACTTTAAAATGGCATTCTACTTCCAACAAAGGATAGCAACAGAATGAAAAAAGTGCTATTATGTGTTTTGAAGTTAAAATATAATCACTAACCTTTTAAGCCTCCATGACGCTGCCATGCAAACACAGAAAATCAGTTCAGATTTCATCCCTAGATAAATACTCATGTGTTGTGCATAAGTAATTGATAAAATTGCACAAAGAATACACCTGCATTTATTACACCTGCATTTATTACAGCTGTTGAACATGCAAAACATAGAATGCCATTTTAAAATCATGTCAATGTATTTTTAATGCCACTGCTTTCATTCTCTTGCTATCCTTTGTGTGAATTTTTATTTTTTTTAGTTTTTCATTCTCTTGCTATCCTTTGTGTGATTTTTTTACGTTTTCATTCTGTTGCTATCCTTTGTGTGATTTTTTTTAAGTTTTCATTCTCTTGCTATCCTTTGTGTGATTTTTTAAACGTTTTGTTTTCATTCTTTTGCTATCCTTTGTTCAAAAATGTATTTAAAGAGTTAAATAATAATGTAGAGTATGACCATTGAAAAACATGACAGAAAGGGAATGCTATTTAATAACTTTGTGCTTGTAACATTTGTATAAGCGTACATACAATACTAAACATGGTGCAAATAGATTGTAAAAATAAAGATCAATATTTTTAAATGTAAAAATGTATCTCTATATAGTGCACCAAATTTGTAGCAATAATATTGTTCAGTTTTTGAAGGGTATACATATTTAATAGTTTGTAATTGAATTTTATGAGGTGATATACTTCATTTTCTTGCAGCATAGAACATAGGATTTCTGTTTTTTCCAACTCCAATTGAGGTCTATGGCATCCGCAACCTCAAGGGTGGCGGATTGAAAACTAGGTAAATGTTGAATTTTTGATAACTTTTTAAAAGCTTTAAATAGTGTCGAAAAGGAGGGCAAATGAACATAATTCCGCTAGAATTCGACGGGGTTTCAACTTGCATCGATCTGCGTCGATCTGTGTCGGATTGAGACCGCCGGATCGTATGTTACGTCACAAAATTCAACTTCTTCCGATCTTGAGGCTTTGATAACTAGGTTGAATCAATCTTGCGACAATTGCGATGTAGAATTCAAGCGTATTTTTGGTTGACGCTTTGATAAATATCCCCCTAAAGCTAAGTATAAAGCAACAATTTAAAATTTTCACCTGTAGCTTTGGAACACTTACATTTGTTTAACGTGACTGAATGTAAATGTTTCACAAATGGTCAGTATTCCTTTAGTTTAAAATGAGACAAATATCGAATAGCACGGGCACTTAATATTAAAAATACTTAATATTAAAAAATTCACCCTTGCACATGTCTATTTTTTACTATCCACTTATAATGCCAGATTGTGCAATATACTTAGCGCAAGGTCGTGCTAATTGTAACTCACCCAGTGCTATCGATAGCGCTCCACTTGCAATCAAGTTCAAAATGCTCAAGATGTCTGAATTGTGGCACAGGTGATCCAATCAAATAATGCGTTTTTCATGTAGCTAAATAAAATGTGCATTATTTAGCGTGAAGTAATAGCAAAATGGTAATGAGTGAAAGCAGCAGTGAAAAGTCAAAATACTCTAATGTATTTCACCATAACAGCGCTAAGAAGAGGGATTTACAATGAGAGATTTATCTCCCACCTAAACTATAAGTTGACTTATGGGAGCCGATTTATCACGTGTCTGGGGAACATGATCCGCTGTAGCGATCCTGTCCACCAGACATCGATAAATACCCACAGCATAAGCTGTCGCCATTTATCATTGCACAAGCATTTCACTACAAATGCTTGTGCAATACTGACCTCTGCACATTCGCGGCCAATTGGCCGCTAGTAGGGGGTGTCGATAAACCTGATCTTATGCGATCAGGCAGATTGCTGTCCGCCGCTTCAGAGGCGGCGGACGAGTTAAGGAGCAGCGGTCTTAAGACAGCTGCTTCTTAACTCCTGTTTAGGGTGAGCCTGAAGGCTCACGCGTAAACAGAGGCAAATTGAGTGTCTCAATACACAAGCAACCACATACTGCACACAGAGGACAACTACAATTAAAGGGACACTCAAGTCAAAATGAAACTTTCATGATTCAGATAGAGCAAACAATTTTAACAACATATCAATTTACTTCCATTAACAAAATGTGCACAGTCTTTTTATATTTACACTTTTTTAGTCACTAGCTCCTACTGAGCATGTGCAAGAAGACACAGAATATATGTATATGCATTTGTGATTGGCTGATGGCTGTCACATGATGCAAGAGGTGTGGAAATGCACATAACTTTGAAATTCGTCAGAAAATTTTTTTCTACTCATTTGAAGTCCAGACTTAAGTGGGTGATTTATCAAGCTGAGGCGGACAGGGGCGCACATATGTGCCCCTGTCCGCTGCAGCTTGCCTCTGGCAGACTGAATACCCCATGCAGAATTAAGCATCGCACACGAGCGCTATTTTGCGCTCGCGTGCAATCCTGCCCTGTGCCCGCGCACAGCCAATTAGAAGCTGTCAATCTCCCCGGTCGGTTGAATTTTGCCACTTTAGAGATGGCAAAAGATTAGGGCAGCAGCGGTCTGATGACCATAGCTTGCTAAATACGGCGTTCAGGTTCTCTTGTGAGAACCTGTAGCCGTAGTGGGTCTAAAGGCTTGCAAAGCTTTTGATAAATCGACCCCTAAATGATATTGCATTGTCTTTTTATCATACATTTGTTGATCATGCAAATCTGCTGTATTTATTGGTCCTTTAAGGCTATTTAGAACCTGCTAGGCCTCCCAACACTGCTTTCACTCAATGTAATCCTGAAAATCTGGTCAGTTAGTATGTTTTGAGGACTGAAATTGAGGTGCCCGGTTAAAAATATGACCTAGATAGTAAAGTTGAAAATCACCAGAGCTTTGTAGAATAATTTGTTTAGAAAATAGATTAGAAGAGGGTCACTGAGTTTACAGGAGCAGTTCTCCTCATTTTAGAACTAAACAGCAGCCGAAGGCAAGTGTTATAGGGCAGAAGTTATTGTAGTGTGGGCATCATGTTAGTAATGCTGGTATATATAATGTAAAGAAATATAAAATAATGGAGCTTACTTTGCTTTAGCAGCAGTTGCACTATTGTTATTTTGCTAATTTTTAAGTAAGATGTCTCCATATTCATAAATAGAAACAGGTGAAAAGTGATAGAACGCACAAACTGTGTTATAAGTCATAGATAGAAATGAGTCATTTTTTTTTTATCCTCAACGGGTATCTGTTCTTTTTAATATTAACTGTGCTATGTCTGCAACAGTAGACTCAAGAAATATGTAAAGTATACGAGGCAATAAGTTAAAGATTGCTCAGTTACATCAGCAAGGTACTTGAGTGTTTTATTTATTGCACATTGTAAAGTTTTTATTGTCTATTTTATACTGCTAACTGTACAGAGAGTGATTTAATAAGAAAACATGCCAGTTGCGTTCTGCCCTCTGATGTACTGCAATATTGCTTAGCTACTGAATTGAGGAATGAAATTTCATATATTTTAAAACTACTTCTACAATGTACACAGTTTAGATTAGTTTGTCGCATTATTTATTAGCACTGAAGTTGGGAACAACATTTCACATATTTTAAAAATGTTTAAACGCTGTGTCTGAGATTAGTTTGCCACATTATTTAACATTAGAAGTAAAAACGCTAAAAAATAATAATTAGAAAAAACCTGGGGTGTAGAGACTGATTTTAATAGAAATCAATATTCAATAGCAACAAACCTTTGTTAGTGCATTTTTCTCTTGTTCATGTAAAAGCACAGGAAATATCTTGTTTTATGCTCTACCTCAAAGTGTCTCATTTTAGAGTGATGCCATCACTTAGGTTTTTATTTTTCATATAATTTTAAAACAGTACATTGCTAAATGAAAACAATGCATGCTATAAAGCCTCAATTGATCTCATATTTGACTCATTTGAAAGGGAGATCCTGTCCTTACAAATTTGTGATTGCATTTCCCACTTAAAGGGGCAGTCTAGTCAAAATTAAACTTTCATGATTCCGATAAGACATGCAATTTAAAACAACTTTCCAGTTTACTTTCATAATCAAATTTGCTTTATCTTCTTTCGGATTGGTTTTCTTTGTTAAAAGCTAAACCTCGGTAGGCTTAGATGCAAATTTCTTAGCCCTTGAAGGCCGCTTCTTAACTCATTGCATTTTGTCAGTTTTTCCCAGCTAGACAGTGCTTGTTCACGTGGGCCATATAGATAAAATTGTGCTCACTCCCGTGGGGTCAGCACTGATTGACTAAAATGCAAGTCTGTCAAAAGAACTGAGATAAGGGGGCAGTTGGCAGATGCTTAGATACAAGGTAATCATAGAGGCAAAATGTATATTGATATAACCTTGTTGGTTATGCAAAACTGGGGAATGGGAAATGAAGGGATTATCTGTCTCTTTAGGGAGAACCATCATTGAAAAGGGGGAACTGCCTCTTTTGAATGAAGGGTCACATACCCATCCAAAATGTGACCCCTGTAGTAATGTTTGTAATGTTTACCTACCTCACTAGACAATAATGTGGTCTCTAGTGAGGTAGAGTATATTGGTTTTAGCGCCTCTGACTGTTCCCTTAAACAAACAGAGGAGCATGGGCCCCCATTTTGGAAATAAAGGAATCCCCTCTTACTAATCAGTGATCCCATACCTCTCTCATTATCACTCACATATCTAACATATTTACATTACTCCAAAGATATCAAACCCCATAAGTACACATCCTCATATGAATGAGAAGTTTAGAAATACAAAAACTTTTCTGGGGGTAAAGTTTAAAGTGATGGTAAACTCCGTTATTGTCAAATTACAGATGTAGATTCTGTAATATAATATGTATTAAACCGCATTATCATTTCACTATTTTTTTATGTACATTTATTATATTTTCAACACATTCACAAACCCTTGTTGCGCCACATCGCTCCGCCCCTCTTAGTTGTTGCACTGAATATTCTCTACGCTCATCTTGTCACCACCCTCTCTGCACGTCAGAGAATTTGCTCACTCCCGACAGTATTAATTTTCACGCATGCGCATTGGTATTATTATCCACAAAAAATATAATTTAAATATTATATAGACATATATATTTATGTGACATAATAATATATCAATTGTTTACAGATAGTAAGTTATGTAAATGCATATAAAATATATAATTCCGTTTTCTATTGCAACGATATTTGTCAAATTGTGGCTATTACAAAACATCAACAGATAGAATGCAGCTATGTACTTACTGGCACTGTTCCAAGTAAACAATGAATCGTTTAGAAACACTACACAATTCACTGTTTACTTTAGCGTGCCGTGTGGAAACTGACAATGCACGCATTCATCCTAGAAAACATGCACGCGCAAAATCCTCTGCGGATTTAAAAGCTTCTGATTGGATTGGATGGTCGGATTGCTCGGCTTGTGCGTTAATGCGCATATCAGATTGCATAGAAGAAAGCCTGTCTGGCGACAGGCTTGCTGATTGATCAACAGAATTAAACAATGGATATGATGTCACAGGGGGCTGGCGATGTAACAGAACGGACAGATTATATATAAGAGAATAGTAAGTAAATGGCTATATAATGTATTCATTGAAATTTGGTGTGCAAATTTAATAAGACTGAACAAGATTAATCATATAATCGGTTAATATTGAGTTTACCATCCCTTTAAGTTTAGAATTTCTGTTAACAAATAAGAAAAGTTCTTGCAATTTTCTGCAATTTAACTTTCCTATTTTTCCTTTTTTAAATATTGCATTCATTTATGAACATTAACACTATGCTATTGAAAAAGAAAAAGGATTTACCTTCCTGTGTGTTTTTAACCTTTTATAATAGGAATGAGGTGGCCTATCTTTCTTAACAATTTGGAACTTTTACACATTTTTTGGTAAGATTATATTCAAAACTGAATGGTATGCAAATGCTGACTGTTTGACCTTATATATATATATATATATATATATATATATATATATATATACAGGGAGTGCAGAATTATTAGGCAAATTAGTATTTTGACCACATCATCCTCTTTATGCATGTTGTCTTACTCCAAGCTGTATAGGCTCGAAAGCCTACTACCAATTAAGCATATTAGGTGATGTGCATCTCTGTAATGAGAAGGGGTGTGGTCTAATGACCTCAACACCCTATATCAGGTGTGCATAATTATTAGGCAACTTCCTTTCCTTTGGCAAAATGGGTCAAAAGAAGGACTTGACAGGCTCAGAAAAGTAAAAAATAGTGAGATATCTTGCAGAGGGATGCAGCACTCTTAAAATTGCAAAGCTTCTGAAGCGTGATCATCGAACAATCAAGCGTTTCATTCAAAATAGTCAACAGGGTCGCAAGAAGCGTGTGGAAAAACCAAGGCGCAAAATAACTGCCCATGAACTGTTAAAAGTCAAGTGTGCAGCTGCCAAGATGCCACTTGCCACCAGTTTGGCCATATTTCAGAGCTGCAACATCACTGGAGTGCCCAAAAGCACAAGGTGTGCAATACTCAGAGACATGGCCAAGGTAAGAAAGGCTGAAAGACGACCACCACTGAACAAGACACACAAGCTGAAACGTCAAGACTGGGCCAAGAAATATCTCAAGACTGATTTTTCTAAGGTTTTATGGACTGATGAAATGAGAGTGAGTCTTGATGGGCCAGATGGATGGGCCCGTGGCTGGATTGGTAAAGGGCAGAGAGCTCCAGTCCGACTCAGATGCCAGCAAGGTGGAGGTGGAGTACTGGTTTGGGCTGGTATCATCAAAGATGAGCTTGTGGGGCCTTTTCGGGTTGAGGATGGAGTCAAGCTCAACTCCCAGTCCTACTGCCAGTTTCTGGAAGACACCTTCTTCAAGCAGTGGTACAGGAAGAAGTCTGCATCCTTCAAGAAAAACATGATTTTCATGCAGGACAATGCTCCATCACACGCGTCCAAGTACTCCACAGCGTGGCTGGCAAGAAAGGGTATAAAAGAAGAAAATCTAATGACATGGCCTCCTTGTTCACCTGATCTGAACCCCATTGAGAACCTGTGGTCCATCATCAAATGTGAGATTTACAAGGAGGGAAAACAGTACACCTCTCTGAACAGTGTCTGGGAGGCTGTGGTTGCTGCTGCACGCAATGTTGATGGTGAACAGATCAAAACACTGACAGAATCCATGGATGGCAGGCTTTTGAGTGTCCTTGCAAAGAAAGGTGGCTATATTGGTCACTGATTTGTTTTTGTTTTGTTTTTGAATGTCAGAAATGTATATTTGTGAATGTTGAGATGTTATATTGGTTTCACTGGTAAAAATAAATAATTGAAATGGGTATATATTTGTTTTTTGTTAAGTTGCCTAATAATTATGCACAGTAATAGTCACCTGCACACGCAGATATCCCCCTAAAATAGCTATAACTAAAAACAAAGTAAAAACTACTTCCAAAACTATTCAGCTTTGATATTAATGAGTTTTTTGGGTTCATTGAGAACATGGTTGTTGTTCAATAATAAAATTAATCCTCAAAAATACAACTTGCCTAATAATTCTGCACTCCCTGTATATATATATATATATATTTTTTTTTTTTTTTTTAAATATTTTATTATATCTTTTCATGTGACAACAGTGAAAAAATTATACTTTGCTACAATGTAAAGTAGTGAGTGTTCAGCCTGTATAACAGTGTAAATTTGCTGTCCCCTCAAAATAACTCAACACACAGCAATTAATGTCTAAACCGTTGGCAACAAAAGTGAGTACACCCCTAAGTGGGAATGTCCAAATTGGGCCCAATTAGCCATTTTCCCTCCCCGTTGTCATGTGACTTGTTAGTGTTACAAGTTCTCAGGTGTGAATGGGGAGCAGGTTTTATCGCTCTCACACTCTCTCATACTGGTCACTGGAAGTTCAACATGGCACCTCATGGCAAAGAACTCTCTGAAGATCTGAAAAAAAGAATTGTTGCTCTACATAAAGATGGCCTAGGCTATAGGAAGATTGTCAAGACCCTGAAACTGAGCTGCAGCACGGTGGGCAAGACCATACAGCGGTTTCACAGGACAGGTTCCATTTAGAACAGGCCTTGCCATGGTCGACCAAAGAAGTTGAGTGCACATGCTCAGCATCCTATCCAGAGGTTGTCTTTGGAAAATAGATGTATGAGTGCTGCCAGCATTGCTGCAGAGGTTGAAGGGGTGGGGGGTCAGCCTGTCAGTGCTCAGACCATACGCTGCACACTGCATCAAATTAGTCTGAATGGCTGTCATCCCAGAAGGAAGCCTCTTCTAAAGATGATGCACAAGAAAGTCCGCAAACAGTTTGCTGAAGTCAAGCAGACTAAGTACATGGATTACTGGAACCATGTCCTGTGGCCTATGAGACCAATATAAACTTATTTGGTTCAGATGGTGTCAAGCATGTGTGGCAGCAACCAGGTGAGGAGTACAAAGACAAGCGTGTCTTGCCTACAGTCAAGCATGGTGGTGGGAGTGTCATGGTCTTGGTCTGCATGAGTGCTGCCAGCACTGGGGAGCTACAGTTCATTGAGGGAATGAATGAATGCCAACATGTACTGTGACATACTGAAGCAGAGCATGATTCCTCAAAGACTGGGCCACAGGGCAGTATTCCAACATGATAATGACCCCAAACACACCTCCAAGATGACTACTGCCATGCTAAAGAAGCTGAGTATAAAAGTGATGGACTGGCCAAGCATGTCTCCAGACCTAAACCCTATTGAGCGTCTGTGGGGCATCCTTGAATGGAAGGTGGAGGAGCGCAAGGTCTCTAACATCCACCAGCTCTGTGATGTCATCATGGAGGAGTGGAAGAGGACTCCAGTGGCAACCTGTGAAGCTCTGGTGACCTCCATGCCCAAGAGGGTTGTGGCCACACAAAATATTAACACTTTTGGCCCAATTTGGACATTTCCACTTAGGGGTGTACTCACTTTTGTTGCCAACGGTTTAGACATTAATGGCTATGTGTTGAGTTATTCTGAGGGGACAGAAAATTTACACTGTTATACAGGCTGTACACTCACTACTTTATATTGTAGCAAAGTGTCATTTCTTCAGTGTTGTCACATGAAAAGCTATAATAAAATATTTACAAAAATGTGAGGGGTGTACTCACTTTTGTAAGATTCTGTATATATATATATATATATATATATATATATATATATATATATATATATATATATATATTTATTTAAATATTAATTATGTTTACAAACATTTTTACATTTATTTTAATATTTAAACATGAAAAATACTAAAATCCACTAAGTACTCTATTCTCTGCACTCAGAAATGGCTCTACCTTCAGGCCATATAGGCAATCTCCTAACGGCCTCCCTCATGATAGGGCCTTGCACAGGTGCAAAGGAAAATATGTTCTTTTATCTCAGATCAAACAGGTGCTAGTAGCAAAGTAGTCCAGCCTATTTGCTTCCTCCAAGCACATTTATATAGTCTAATATTCATAGGTGTGAGCAGGGGTGGAACAGAAGTCTCCATGCACAATATTTGGATTCTTGCTGCAATAAACTCTGTGTTTAATGAATGTCTAGTCTGCTTAGTGCTCTGCCTCCATAACCATTGAAGTGTGTAGTGAAGAAACTGCAGACAACAGAGGAGCAATATAAGCTTCCACTTCAGCTTGCATGTAAAGGCACTCACTTGGCTTTATCTGCCTGGCTGATATGTTTGGTAGTAAAGCTCAGTACTTTTTTGCCATTATTCTCTACCCTGCAGCAAAATAACACTGAACTGGGGGGGCTGTGTGGCTGTGTGGCAGTTGCTCCCTGTGTGAAGCTGTGAGACCTTCTGCTTACGTAACTTGTAAGACAGCCACACTGTGAGTAGTCTCCGGCTGTGCTTGCACATATTAACCCCCTAGATACCAGAAAACCCTATGAAGCAATTGCATCTGTTGCGTGTGATGGCTGGCAAATACAAGCGGTGTGCATGTGTATATAAGATTATAGCATTTTAGAGATATAGTTTGCATTGATTGAAATGCTCCTTTTAGCAACCTTTCTTTAGAACTTTTCCTGTATTTTATATATATATTTTAAAGGGGAAAAATGTATTTAATTTCCTACTTCTTATGAAGTATTCTTATGTAGAATAATGCAAAGAGTTATTAGCCAGAAGTACAATTCCAGGATTGGATTTGGCGACCCTTGCATGATAAACATCTATTTTATAGAAAAAAAATATATTGGGCTAAGTTTTTCTTTTTTTTTTTTTTATGTGTTAAAGAGTGTTGCAACCCAATATTTGTCAAGAGAATAAAGCAAATTTGATAATGGAAGTATATTTAAAAGTTGTTTAAAATGGTATGCTCTATCCGAATCATGACAGCAAAATTTAAAGATTTATGTCTTTTTAAGAGGGTCATCATAATTTAGTTTTGCCTAAGACCTCCTTTAATCTAGAGCCGCCTCTGCCTGCCCAATTTGAACATTTAACAAGTCTTTTAGCTATTTTCACTTCTATAATAGTATCAACAAAAAAAAGAGACACTTAGTACTTCATTGACACAGGTGACTTTAGCAAATGAGTTCTTTCTGCAAATCATCTTGGGCGCGATCTGATAAAGATCGTAGTTTGCGGCGCAAGTGAGGTAACCCCCGCCGCCCGCAGTTTCAGCTCGCAACTCGAGCTATCCTATATATGGCGCCGTCAGAGGCTAAAGTGCCGTAAGTCTCACAAAACAGCGATGTCCAGAAATCTGCGTAAGTACAAATTTCTGGAGTCGCCAGTGACTTACAGCACTTTAGAAACTGCCGGCGCCTACAAAACCTGACTAAAGTCTAAATCTCCCGTACTGTCTAACACGCCTCCCCCAAGTAAGCCCAACACGTCTAACCCTCTATCCGCTATCCCCCCTCACTATCCTAACAATAAAAAATGTATTAACCCCTAAACCGCCGCTCCCGGACCCCGCCGCCACCTAATAAAGTTATTAACCCCTAAACCGCCGCTCCCGGACCCCGCCGCTAGCTATATTAAATCTATAACCCCCTAAAGTGAGCCCTAACACCGCCGCCATCTATGTTACCTACCCCCTAATGTGAGCTCCTACCCCGCCGCCAGCTATATTAAACTATATTAACCAGTATCTAATCCCCCTACCCCCCGCCAGCTATAGTATCTATATTAACCCCTTATCTAATCCCCCTAAAATAATTATCTCTATTACCAGCCCTTAAAAGGGCCTTTTGCGGGGCTTTGCCCCAAAGTAAACAGCTCTTTTGCCCTATAACCTGCCCTCCCTACACCGCCACCACCTATATTAATAGTATTAACCCCTAATGTAAGCCCCTTACACCGCCGCCATCTATATTAAAATTATTAACCCCTAATGTAATCTACCTACCCCGCCGCCAGCTATATTATCTATATTAACCCTAAGTATATTATAGTTAATATAGTTATTATATTATATATATTAACTATATTAACCCTAATTATATTAGGGTTAATATAGTTAATATAGTTACTATAGTATTTATATTAACTATATTAACTCTATCTAACCCTAACACCCCTAACTAAATTCTTATTAAATAAATCTAATTCATATTATAAACTAAAATATTCCTATTTAAATCTAAATACTTACCTATAAAATAAACCCTAAGATAGCTACAATATAATTAATAATTACATTGTAGCTATGTTAGGGTTTATATTTATGTTACAGGTAAATTGTTAATTATTTTAACTAGGTATAATAGCTATTAAATAGTTATTAACTATTTAATAGCTACCTAGTTAAAATAATTACCCAATTACCTGTAAAATAAATCCTAACCTAAGTTACAAATACACCTACACTATCAATAAATTAAATAAACTACAAATATCTATCTAAAAATACAATTAAATAAAATAAACTAAATTACAAAAAAAAACAAACACTAAATTACAAAAAAAAGATTACAGCAATTTTAAGCTAATTACACCTATTCTAAGCCCCCTAATAAAATAATAAAGCCCCCCAAAATAAAAAATTCCCTACCCTATTCTAAATGATAAAATACCCAGCTCTGTACCAGCCCTTAAAAGGGCTTTTTGCGGGGTATTTACCCCAAGTTAACAGCTCTTTTGCCTGTAAAAAAAAGAACACAACACCCCCCCCCAACATTACAACCCACCACCCACATACCCCTATTCTAAACCCACCCAAACCCCCCTTAAAAAAACCTAACACTACTCCCCTGAAGATCTCCCTACCTTGTCTTCACCCAACCGGGCCGAACTCCTCATCCAATCCGGCGATGTCTTTATCCAAGCAGCAAAGAAGAAGTCTTCATCCCGGCGATGTCTTTATCCAAGCGGCAGCAAAGTCTTCTTCCATCCGGCGACATCTTCCATCAAGCGGCATCTTCAATCTTCTTTCTTTGCTCCTCCGACGCGGAGCATCCATCCCGGCCGACGAATGAGGTACCTTTAAATGACGTCATCCAAGATGGCGTCCGTCGAATTCCGATTGGCTGATAGGATTCTATCAGCCAATCGGAATTAAGGTAGGAAAAATCTGATTGGCTGATTGAATCAGCCAATCAGATTGAGCTCGCATTCTATTGGCTGATCGGAACAGCCAATAGAATGCAAGCTCAATCTGATTGGCTGATTGGTTCAGCCAATCGGATTGAACTTGAATCTGATTGGCTGATTCAATCAGCCAATCAGATTTTTCCTACCTTAATTCCGATTGGCTGATAGAATCCTATCAGCCAATCAGAATTCGACGGACGCCATCTTGGATGACGTCATTTAAAGGTACGTCATTTGTCGTTCAGTCGTCGGCCCGGGATGGATGCTCCGCGTCGGAGGAGCGAAGAAAGAAGATTAAAGATGCCGCTTGATGGAAGATGTCGCCGGATGGAAGAAGACTTTGCTGCTGCTTGGATAAAGACATCGCCGGGATGAAGACTTCTTCTTTGCCGCTTGGATAAAGACATCGCCCGGATCGGATGAGGAGTTCGGCCCGGTTGGGTGAAGACAAGGTAGGGAGATCTTCAGGGGGGTAGTGTTAGGTTTTTTTAAAGGGGGTTTGGGTGGGTTTAGAATAAGGTTATGTGGGTGGTGGGTTGTAATGTTGGGGGGGGGGGTGTTGTTCTTTTTTTTTACAGGCAAAAGAGCTGTTAACTTGGGGTAAATACCCCACAAAAAGCCCTTTTAAGGGCTTGTACAGAGCTGGGTATTTTATAATTTAGAATAGGGTAGGGAATTTTTTATTTTGGGGGGCTTTATTATTTTATTAGAGGGCTTAGAATAGGTGTAATTAGCTTAAAATTGCTGTAATCTTTTTTTTTTTGTAATTTAGTGTTTGTTTTTTTTGTAATTTAGTTTGGTTTATTTAATTGTATTTTTAGATAGATATTTGTAGTTTATTTAATTTATTGATAGTGTAGGTGTATTTGTAACTTAGGTTAGGACTTATTTTACAGGTAATTGGGTAATTATTTTAACTAGGTAGCTATTAAATAGTTAATAACTATTTAATAGCTATTATACCTAGTTAAAATAATTAACAATTTACCTGTAAAATAAATATAAACCCTAACATAGCTACAATGTAATTATTAATTATATTGTAGCTATCTTAGGGTTTATTTTATAGGTAAGTATTTAGATTTAAATAGGAATATTTTAGTTTATAATGTGAATTAGATTTATTTAATAAGAATTTAGTTAGGGGTGTTAGGGTTAGATAGAGTTAAAATAGTTAATATAAATTGTGTAGTAACTATATTAACTATATTAACTATAATATACTTAGGGTTAATATAGATAATATAGCTGGCGGTGGGGTAGGTAGATTAAATTAGGGGTTAATAATTTTAATATAGATGGCGGCGGTGTAAGGGGCTTACATTAGGGGTTAATACTATTAATATAGGTGGCGGCGGTATAGGGGGATTAGATTAGGGGTTAATAATTTTTATATAGGTGGCGGCGGTGTAAGGGGTCAGATTAGGGGATAGATAAGGTAGATGGCGGTGGTGTAAGGGGTTCACATTAGGGGATAGATAAGGTAGATGGCGGCGGTTTTAGGGGTTCACATTAGGGGATAGATCAGTTAGATGGTGGCGGATTTAGGGGCTCACAGTAGGGGGTTAGTTTATGTAGATGGCGGCGGGGTCCAGGAGCGGCGGTTTAGGGGTTAAATACTTTATTAGGGATTGCGGCGGGGGATCGCGGTTGACAGGTAGATAGACATTGCGCATGCGTTAGGTGTTAGGTTTTATTTTGCAGGTAGTTTAGGTAGTTACGGGGCTCCAATAGTCAGCGTAAGGCTTCTTACGGCTGCTTTTTGTGGCGAGGTGAAAATGGAGTAAGATTTCTCCATTTTCGCCATGTAAGTCCTTACGCTATATATTGGATACCAAACTGCACGGGTTTGGTACACCTGTCTATGGCCAAAAAAACTACGGCCGACGACAGAAATATACGGGCGTCACTTCTAAGTTACGCCGTATATAGGATACCAAACCCGCGCAGATTTTGGTGTCGCCGGCTTTTGCGGGCGACGATTTATATCGGATCGAGTCCCTTCAGTATAGATTTGTTTGCCCTTATATCTTTCACAAAAATATTTTTTTTTCTCTCTTCAAGCATCACATTCCTTATTTTAAAGTAAGATTTTTTTTATTTGTTTTAAAAATTACCTTGGTTTCTCTGTAGTGTAAATAAATGTAGTATTCTTAAATGGTCTAAATTTGCATTGAACAGACAAAGTCATTATAAATCCTTAAAATCAATATAAAGTCCAAATAAGCATAACTTGCCCTAGCGCTCAGGGACTTTGTTGACTTTGGTTGGGTCAGCATATGACTCTCCAGCCCCTTTTAGTCTCCCCCTCTCCACTCCCTGTTTTGGGGACATTTTCTGTTAAAATCAGTGGGCATTTTATATTTCATCCCAGGTATTTGTTTCTGCCTTAGTGTATAACTTATCCATGTGCTATAATTATGTCAAACACGCCAGAACAATGAGGTTGAATATTTGAAACTTATTGTAGGAGTAAAGAAATGACAAGAAATACAATTTTGTTTTTGTCTATACACAATTACCTATTTTTAGGTGTTATCCAATAAAAACTTATTTTAAAAAAGAAGGTATTTTTATCAAGCGATGAAAATACTAACTGAGCAGGCTCACAAACGTAAATGTGGCTTTTTCCCTACTGCTTAACTGGAGCTTTTTGTATATATTTTAGATTTGTATAGGTTGAACTTGATGGACTTCGGTCTTTTTTCAACCTCATCTACTATGTTACTATGTTACTATGCTCATGTGTGAGCAACATTCATATATATCCATACCTGCTACTCATTTTGTTCAGCTAAAGAATAATAGAATGAAGCTGCCCCATGAGATCTCTCTCCATGCCAAACCTCATGAATAAGATTTTCTCTGTAGCTTTACCTAAAGATTCTCATATGGCCATATTTAACTGTATACACATTGTCACTTCTAAATGATGTTTAAAAACGGAACCAGCCAATTTACTTTATATTTAAAGGTCAGTAGTGGATGCCAACTTGAAGAAAAACATATATTTTTCAAACATTATGGGACATTAAACTAAGACATATTTTATCATGCATATTAAAAACACTAAAATGTTAAAATATGTTTGCATAAAAAATATTTAAAGTGCTACTTTTAGTTTTGAAACTATCAGGAAGTGTACACTTGTGCTAGTCTGTGGGATAGAAGCTCACTGGCTAATAACTAACACTTTTCCAGTTCTGTTAATAAATAGCAATCCCCCCTCAGGCATATACAAATATATTATAACATACTGTTTGTCACTAAGTAGAACATACAGTTCATTTAAAATAAAAATTAAAATAATTATACTTTTTCTATTTTTTTGTTCTCATTTTTTTCATTTAAGAATGAGAACTTGTTTTACACAAATTATCAGTACACTTTAAAGGGACAGTCAACACCAGATTTTTTGTTGTTTTAAAAGATAGATAATCCCTTAATGACTAATTCCCCAGTTTTGCATAACCAACACAGTTATAATTATAAATGTTTTACCTCTGTAATTACCTTGTATCTAAGCCTCAGCAGACTGCCCCTTTATTTCAGTTCTTTTGACAGACTTGCAGTTTAGCCAATCAGAGCTGTCTCCATGGTAAATTCACGTGCATGAGCTCAATGTTATCTATATTAAACATGTGAACTAATGCCCTCTAGTGGTGAAAAACTATCAAAATAATTTAGATTAGAGGCGGCCTTCAAGGTTTAAGAAATTAGCATATGAACCTCCTAGGTTTAGCTTTAAACTAAGAATACCAAGAGAACAAAGCAAAATTGGCAATAAAAGTAAATTGGAAAGTTGTTTAAAATTACATGCCCTATTTGAAACATGAAAGTTTTTTTGGGACTTGACTGTCCCTTTAATGAATAGATTTTTTTAGATTATACCAATCAAAGATTTGGTGCCTAATTGCAGCCTTTATAGTGGCATCCCTGTTGGATCTATTTGTGGTTTCAGTATAATGATGGTTCCAGTTCTCATGTGATTGCACTGTTTGCAAGTGTCCACATGTTTTACAAGGTGTTGCCAAGTGCACTACATTTGTGCCTTCGTATTTCGACCTCTACATTAAAAGTATAAAAAATATCTTCATCTGGAGCAATAACTCCAATGCTAAGGATCATAAGGTTAAAAGACCTATCAGGTAACTTCCAGAGTATTACTCTAACATTGGAAGTAGTAATGAACACACAAAGACCATGTATACTGGTCGTGTTTATTGAAAATATATTATATATATATAAACCATCAAAAACTGACTTAACATTTTGAAACCTAAAGTTCTCAGGACTGCAAGAGGTCAGTGGCCATGTAATCTGCGAAGAAGTGCACTCCATCCGTGGAATGAAGTTATCGAGAGTCAGTAGGCACATGGGAAGCAGGGGCGCGCTGGTCACAACCTGAAGCATTCTGCCCTCCTTACTAAATGGCCTATCAGGTTGCTCCCAGAGTATTACCCCATCACCCAAATTAGGAATGAACACAAAAAGACCAGCTTCTTGCCTAAGCGTTCTTGCACTGACATTAAATACAGTAGAAATGCATAATCAACATGTGCATAATAAAAAGACAATGCAATAGCACATACTCTGAATTCTAAATTAAATTTAAATGAACAGTAGATTTTTTTTGGCATATATTTACTTTATTTTAATTTACAGGCCCAATATTTCACATTACAGCCATCAGCTAATCACAATCTCAGAAATGTAGACTGTGAACTCTTGCACATGTTCAGTAGTAGCCGGTGCCTCAGAAAGTGTGCATAAAAAAATAATGTGCATAGTTTAATAATGGAAGTAAATTTTAAAAAGTCTCTAACAACTGCATGCTTTATATGAATCATGAAAGCTTATTTTGCCTTTAGCATCCCTTTAAGCATTATAGATACATTGATGATATATAATATAGTGGAAAGGAGGAATTCAATTTATTAAAAAATGTGTACAGAAATAATTCTAAGATAACTTGTCTTGTAAAAGTAAAACATAGAAATTAAATTTAAAAATACAAATTTTATTGTTAAATTTGAATTTATTACTGTAATAAAAATATTAATTTTAAATGGACACTTTTTATCTTCATCTACATAGGACAATCTAATATGTATTTGAGAATGTGTGTTTTTGTGCTTTAAAAAATATTTTCATGCTTGCAGACTAATAGAAGTGTGTCCCTCTCCACTAGTACCCGGTGCCTCAGAAAGTGTGCATAGAAAAATAATGTGCATAGTTTAATAATGGAAGTAAATTGGAACGTCTCTAAAAACTACATGCTTTATATGAATCATGAAAGCTTATTTTGACTTTAGCATCCCTTTAAGCATTATAGATACATTGATGGTATATAATATGGTGGAAAGGTGGAATTGAATGTATTCAAAATTTTGTACAAAAATAATTCTAAGATAACTTGTCTTGTAAAAGTAAAACATAGAAATTAAATTTAAAAATGCAAATTTTTTTGGTAAAGTTGAATTTATTACTGTAACAAAAATATTAATTTTAAATGGACACTTTTCATCTTCATCTACATAGGACAATCTAATATGTATTTGAAAATGTGTGTTTCTGTGCTTTAAAAAATATTTTCATGCTTGCAGACTAATAGAAGTGTGTCCCTCTCCACTAGAGAGCTTTAGAAATAAGTACACCCCTGATATTCATGTGTTAGTTTACATTTACATTGAAACCAGTTTCCCTTAAAAAAAAATTCAGTCTAACATAATTGCAATATGTACAACTACTACTCATAGAAATTTTTTTTTTACCATTTCCCTTTAAAATCTCTGCTCCACAACCATACTTTGAAGCTTTGTTTATTAAATGCAGCAGTGCTAAATTCATTTCCCTGCTTTTTTTGTGTGAAAACTTAAGCTCTAGAATTCTTTTTAGTTTTTATTTGCCATTCATTTCGCTACATAAACAGAATAAATAACCTCTGAGTCAAACAGCTTACAATATTTAGTCTTGCAGGAATCATGGTGAGATTGTAATATAAAATATACAAATACGCATATAGTAAAAAATGTAATGATACATTTATTATTTACTATGCCCCTTTTCCTGTAATTTAACTTGGAAGTGCACACTGCAGACTTAAGCCTTAAAGGGACATTAAACACTTTGATATGCTAATATAAAATCATAAATCGTATATATAAAAAAAACTTTACTATATACTTTCATTATTTATTTTGACTGCTATATATCTGTCCCCAGTTGGCCTCAGCATTTGTATTAAGATACTGCAAAACAATGTAAGTTTTGCTGACAAAATGATAGTGGCAAACCTTTTCTACTCTAAATAAGGCGAGTGAAATTGTTTGATAAAAACAATTGCTGGAAATATTTGATCGTATTCGAAAAATATTCATATTTAGATGGTATGTTAATTATTAATTTAATACAAAAAAAAGTATTGTAATGACAAACTGCTAGATTACAAGTTGAGAGCAAAATATCGCTTCTGTGAAAGCGATATTAACGCTCAATTAAGTAATACCATATTAATTTTCTCTTTCTTTTTTTGCTTTCTTTTTTCTCTCTCTCTTTTTTCTCTTTCTTTCTTTTTTTCTTTTTTCTTTCGTTCTTTCTCTCTCTCTCTCCCTCTCTCTCTCACTCTCTCTCTCTCTTTCCCTCTCGCTTGCTCACTCCTTCTACCTTCCTAAGTAGATTAATGTTGTTTATGAGGCAAGTTCTCTCTTAACAGCTAGCACTGAATGCAATCAATCATCTTCTAGACTCATCTAAGAAAAAATCCCATTAATGCATCTAATGTTCATCAGTAATTAATCAACTCAACAGGAGTCTTAAGATTATTCAACATTTTAGTGAGTACTATTATACTGACATGTACTGTGTGTGTGTGTTGTTGTTTTTTTTTGTTGGAAAATAGGCTAAACAAAATATTGGATAGTGAGTTAAATTTGCAAATCACAATGGCTTCGATTCAATAGCACCCTTTAATGAAAATGTGAATTAAGCTCCATTATAATCAATAAAGTCACATCTATCCCTTATCCACTCACTTCTTGGCTCTTCAATCGTGAAGGATACCAATATCAAAACAGTGACTTCAAATCCTTGCAGAACAAATTAATTAAAATGAAAAAAAAGAGAAAAACTTTAAACAGTTAAAGGGCTATGAAACCCAAAACATTTACTCTGTGATTCAGATAGATAATAAAATTTAAAAAAAGTTTTCAATGCACTTCTTATATTAAATTGACTTTGTTCCCATGGTAATTCTGTGTGGAAGAAATAGCTAAGTAGATTTATGTAGCACATCATGGCAGGAAATTGTGTTCCCATCTAGCTCTTGCAAATGGATAACATCCTTGCAAAACTGCTGCCATATAGTATTGCAAGGCCTGAGCTTACATCCTTGATTTTCCACAAAAGATACCAAGAGAACAAAGTAAATTTGACAATAGAAGTAAATTATAAAGTTATTTAAATATACATGCTCTAAATCATGAAAGGAAAAAGGTTTCATGTCCCTTTAAAGGGAAATAAAATAAAAAGTAGACAACCGTGTCAGCTTTGGAATTGTGGAACACAAACATAAGATGAAATAGAGTCTTTAAGAATTCTACATGCTGGGCCGACAGATGAAAATCCCAACCGTGCCCCTGTCAAGTCCAGAATGTACGAGATGTGAGAGATATCATGCACTGGGCAACTCACACAACTATAGAAATGCTGGAAAATATAGATGAAGTTCAGACATTTTCTATACATTATAATGAGGCCCCTGCCATCCTAATGCCTATTTCAATCTATTAGAATAGCGAGGTAATTGTGCAGGGTTTTCAAATTCAAAGCTTTCTAAATGCTTCAAAAAGTCAATTTACCCTGCTTTATAAAGGCTTTTTGTAAAAATTGAAAAAGAAAACAACAAAAAAAGATTTTCATTTTTTATTTGTGCCCTGATTTAATAAGAATAGTCTAAAATATTGCTCAAATCACATGTTTAAACTATGTAACATGTAGACACATAAAATATGACTATCTGCATTTTGGGGTTGAGATTTATAAGTTTATAAGCTTTAAAAAAATGTTAATTAAAAAAAAGACAAAATGTAATGAAAGTGCTAATTGCATATACAAGTAATTGATAATGTGAAAACCTGCACTGGGGCATTAGGCAGTAAACATCTGTGTTGATTTAATTCGGCACAGTGTTTGTTTTTTTCCACTGGCAGATTTTATTTTGTTTTCATGTATGTGAAAGAAAAACCCAAGAAAAGCCTGTTTTATAGTTTTATTGTTTTTCTTGTATTTATACAATCTGACTTTTAGAAATATTGATGTTCTTTCTATAAAATGCTTGTACCTTAAAGGGACAGCAAACACTTTGGGCAAGATTACAAGTAGCGCGTTAAAAGTTTTATGTGCATGATTTGGTCTTTACGCAATCAATTTCTATTGCGCAGGTATTACAAGTCTTGAAAAATCGCAATTTGCATTCATCTTTTACACAGCAATCCTTTCCGCACCCGAAGAGCTGTAGTTAACAGTTTTGGCCAACATAAAAGTTTCACAAAACACTTCAAAAATACATTACAAAGTACAGTTACACTTATATTAACACTGTCTAATAAAAATAATTAAAAAAAAAATGTTATAAGAGATCTCGAGTCTCGATGCAGGGATTTTACATTGATATACATACACATACATAGAGAAACATGGATTTAAATGTATAGACATATGTTTAACTATGGAGATAATGAAAATATTTTACATTACAATTTTATGCACATTAAACAATATCTCGGATGTATTTTCAATGTGATATTTGCATATAGATCTCAAGATATCTAGACATATATATATATTCATATAATATCTCTCAATAAATAGATATTCCAAATATCATCAAATATATAAATAAATATTTATTTAGAAATAGATCATATTCTGTTGCTAAAACATTTTCGCAATATGAAATATTCATCTTTTCATGTGCACTTTTCAAGGAGAATACGTCATGGTCTTTGCGCAGCATATTAGGGTTTTTGTGGGGTTTTTTTTCTAATTGTCTTCTATGGGCGAATATGTGAACGCACATGCGATTTCGTAGTTTACATTACGCAAATTAACAAGCGTGCAAACTAACGCCTAGATTTAGAGTTCTGCGTTAGCCGTCCAAACCAGCGTTAGGGGGTCCTAACTCTTGTTTTGGCTGCCCGCTGGTATTTAGAGTCAGTCAGGAAAGGGTCTAATGCTCACTTTCCAGCCGCGACTTTTCCATACCGCAGATCCCCTTACATCAATTGCGTATCCTATCTTTTCAATGGGATCTTCCTAACGCCGGTATGAAGTCTTGGCTGAAGTGAGCGTTAGAACTCTAACGACAAAACTCCAGCCGCAGCAAAAAGCCAGGAGTTAAGAGCTTTCTGGGCTAACGCCGGTTCATAAAGCTCTTAACTACTGTGCTCTAAAGTACACTAACACCCATAAACTACCTATGTACCCCTAAACCGAGGTCCCCCCACATCGCCGCCACTCTAATAAATATTTTTAACCCCTAATCTGCTGACCACACACCGCCGCAACCTACATAATCCCTATGTACCCCTAATCTGCTGCCCCTAACATCGCCGACCCCTATATTATATTTATTAACCCCTAATCTGCCCCCCCAACGTCGCCGCTACCTACCTACACTTATTAACCCCTAATCTGCCAACCGGACCTCACCGCTACTATAATAAATGTATTAACCCCTAAAGCTAAGTCTAACCCTAACCCTAACACCCCCTAAGTTAAATATAATTTAAATCTAACGAAATAAAATAAATCTTATTAAATAAATTATTCCTATTTAAAGTTAAATACTTACCTTTAAAATAAAACCCTAATATAGCTACAATATAAATAATAATTACATTGTAGCTATTTTAGGATTTATATTTATTTTACAGGCAACTTTGTATTTATTTTAACATACAATAGCTATTAAATAGTTAATAACTATTTAATAGCTACCTAGTTAAAATAATTACAAAATTACCTGTAAAATAAATCCTAACCTAAGTTACAATTAAACCTAACACTACACTATCAATAAATAAATTAAATAAACTACCTACAATTACCTACAATTAAATCAACTAAACTAAATTACAAAAAAAAAACTAAATTACAAAAAAACCCCACTAAATTACAAAAAATAAAAATAGATTACAAGAATTTTAAACTAATTACACCTATTCTAAGCCCCCTAAAAAAATAACAAAGCCCTCCAAAATAAAAAAATGCCCTACCCTATTCTAAAATAAAAAGTTTACAGCTCTTTTACCTTACCAGCCCTTAAAAGGGCCTTTTGCGGGGCATGCCCCAAAGAATTCAGCTCTTTTGCCTGAAAAAAACATACAATACCCCCCAACATTAGAACCCACCACCCACATACGCCTAATCTAATCCAAACCCCCCTTATAAAACCTAACACTAAGCCCCTGAAGATCTCCCTACCTTATCTTCACCACGCCGGGTATCACCGATCCGTCCAGAAGAGGGTCCGAAGTCTTTCTCCTATCCAGCAAGAAGAGGTCCAGAAGAGGCTCCGAAGTCTTCTTCCTATCCGGAAAGAAGAGGACATCTGGACCGGCAAACATCTTCATCCAATCGGCATCTTCTATCTTCATCCATCCGACGAGGAGCGGCTCCATCTTCAAGACCTCCGGCGCAGAACATCCTCTTCTCCCGACGACTAGACGACAAATGAAGGTTCCTTTAAGGGACGTCATGTGAGCTCATAGGTAGTATTGATCCAATCACGGATCCCCCAGGCCACCGGCCAATCGTAAATCAGTAGTCTCTGACATTGGACCACAATTCAACCAATCACAAGTAGCACCACTTCCCTACACCACTCGTGGATACGTTTAAATTCATTAATAATGCAGCATAATACAAACGGCATAATATGAACCACTCAATCTATATCTATGTTATATGTATATATATATATATGTGCACACTGGATTTATTGGTGTCATTAGTGTAGTAAAGTTTATAAGAGTGTCAAAAGTGAATGTGTGTCTTTATTTACAATATTCCGATATATGTATGAGCTACATCTGGAAGTGCCATATCATCTACATGATGATGTGTGATAGCTGTAGCCATTTTCAGTGAAGAATTAAATGTGTAATGATTTCCGAATAATATGTGTAGTGCTAATCATTTGAACAAATGTTCGTGAAATATTTGTGAATAAATATTAATAAATTGCTGACACATTGTGTATATATAAACTTAATATGTGAAAGCATAAACAACCTCAGTCAAGTGATATATGAAATAAAATTTCATTACTTAAAGTGAAGGTAAACGTTGAAGAAGGAAAGCACGGTTTTTAAAAATACTATTAAAAACAGGGGCAAATTTTTATTCATCAAAGTTTAGAAAGCAGCCATTTCGTTTAAAAACTTACCTTTCTTCTTTTCACAGCCAGAGCAGCTTCCCCCACCCGGAGATCCTCTCTTCACACATCAGCAATGACTAATCCGGCTTCCTCCAATCCATCAGCATGGCCTCAGGCAATGACTCCCCTGGGAGGAAAGCCGAGATTGGAGGCAGCCAGATTAGTCATTGCTGACATGTGAAGAGAGGATCTCCGAGTGGGGGAAGCTGCTCTGGCTGGGAAAAGAAGAAAGGTAAGTTTTTAAACAAAACGGCTGCATTCTAAACTTTGATGAATAAAAGTGCCCCTGTTTTTAATAGTATTATTAAAAACTGGGCTTTCATTCATCAAAGTTTACCTTCACTTTAATCAAATTTGAATTTATTTTTAATCTAAATTTGTTATAATAAATACAAAGCTTAGTTCATTAGCAATGGATTTATTATGTGCCATGTGTGTGGTGTGTATATATCTTTCCTAAGATATGGAGTGTCCACAGCGTCATTCAATTACTTGAGGGAATATCACTCCTGGACAGCAGGAGGAGGCAAAGAGCACCACAGCAAAGTTGTTAAGTGTCACTCCCCTACCCATAATCCCCAGTAATTATCTTTGCCTCTGTCAATGGAGGAGGTGAAGTTTTGTATCTGAAGAAATTAATTCCTTTTTCGGTCACTTTTCCCTGCAAGCAAGGATTTGGGTTTAGCTGAGTCCACTTTAATCTCCTTAGTAGAGTAGTAGTGGCTTTTAATCAGTTAGGAAGTTGTGAGGTAGTCCTTGCTTTGTTTCCTAACACATTGCTGCCCATGGTACAGAAAGCCAGAGTTGGTTACTCTGATCTTTCTTTTTCTACAGGTCTCTGTAAGAAGTATGTGTCCTTTCATGCCTTGTGAGCTGTCTTCCTGCCGGACGGCTAGACTGCAGGTAAGTGCTTTTGTCTTCTAGGTCTTGGAGACTTGCACTTCAGAAGAATATGTCATATGCAGTAGATGGGGATATTTTTAATATCCTTTATACAGGATTTTCATTGGCAGTGGGCAGGCACATTATGTATGTTGAGACTAGGGCCTCTAGTTATCAAGCCGTCAACCTCAAATACGCTGGAATTCCACAGCGTATTTGTGGCGAGGCTGATTCACCTTAGTTATCAAGCCCTACACACCGGCAAAAGTAGAATTTAGTGACATAAGTTTCGATCCGCCAGATTCAGTCCGACACAGATCGATTCTTACGTCACTCCCGATGTTCCGAACACAAGTTCGGCACAATCTGACTACTTTTGCTAGTTATGCTAGGCACTTTTCCGGCCCAGCGTACCTGGTTTTCAATCCGCCGCCCTGGAGGTGGCGGATCCCATAGGAATCAATGGGAGTCTGACCATAGCGAAAGTTCATGTTCGCTGCTGCCCGACATCCCATTGATTCCTATGGGAGCTGTCTACACCTAACACCCTAACATGTACCCCGAGTCTAAACAACCCTAATCTGTCCCCCCCTACACCGCCGCAACTAAATAAATGTATTACCCCCTAAACAGCCACTCCCGGAGCCCACCGCTACTCTAATAAACTGATTAACCCCTAAACCGCCGCTCCCGGACCCCGCCGTCACTATAATAAATATGTTAACCCCTAAACCGCCGCTCCCGGACCCCGCCACCACCTACATAATACCTATTAACCCCTATCCTGCCCCCCCTACACCGCCGACACTATAATAAATTTATTAACCCCTATCCTGCCCCCCTACACTGCCGCCACTATAATAAAATTATTAACCCCTAAACCTAAGTCTAACCCTAACCCTAACACCCCCCTAACTTAAATATTAATTAAATACATCTAAATATTATAACTCTTATTAACTAAATTATTCCTATTTAAAACAAAATACTTACCTTTAAAATAAACCCTAATATAGCTACAATATAAATAATAATTATATTGTAGCTATCTTACGGCTAGATTTAGAGTTTGGCGTTAGCCGTCAAAACCAGCGTTAGAGGCTTCTAACGCTGGTTTTGGGCTACCGCTGGTATTTAGAGTCAGTCAGGAAAGGGTCTAACGCTCACTTTGCAGCCGCGACTTTTCCATACCGCAGATCCCCTTACGTCAATTGCGTATCCTATCTTTTCAATGGGATCTTTCTAACGCCGGTATTTAGAGTCTTGGCTGAAGTGAGCGTTAGAAATCTAACGACAAAACTCCAGCCGCAGAAAAAAGTCAGTAGTTAAGAGCTTTCTGGGCTAATGTCGGTTTATAAAGCTCTTAAATACTGTGCTCTAAAGTACACTAACACCCATAAACTACCTATGTACCCCTAAACTGAGGCCCCCCCACATCGCCGCCACTCTATTAAAAAATTTTAACCCCTAATCTGCCGACCGCACACCACCGCCACCTACGTTATCCCTATGTACCCCTAATCTGCTGCCCCTAATACCGCCGACACCTACATAATATTTATTAACCCCTAATCTGCCACCCCCGCTATCGCTGACACCTGCATATTTTTTTTAACCCCTAATCTGCCGCTCCGTACACCGCCGCAACCTACATTATACAGGTATACCTCACTTTACAGCGCTTCACTTTACAGTGATTCGCTAATACAGCGCTTTGTGGAGCTGAAGTTCAACCTCCAAGGATTTTGAAACAGTGCTGTAATCATCTTGAGATTGCGACAAAAGTGACTGGCACCATTTTGTTATGTTAAGTTTGCTCTGTTTACAGCATTACAGTGCAGTCTGTCTCTGCTATAGTCTGGCAAATTTTACTACAGTAATTGTCACTATTTTACAGGTGCAGTATTTATTGAATACTAATGTAATACTGTGCTGTGCTAGTGTTAAACTAAACATAGCACTATTGCACCCCTAATATATGTTAGTTCAAACATGTTTTCAAGTTTTTAATCACTGAAAAGAAAGCTAAAACTGCCTTGTTTCACTTTAAGGCGGTTTTCACTTTACAGCGGGGCTCCGGTCCCTAACCCGCTGTATGAGCGGGGTATACCTGTACCTATGTACCCCTAATCTGCTGCCCCTAACACAGCCGACCCCTATATTATATTTATTAACCCCTAATCTGCCACCCCCAACGTCGCCTCCACCTACCTACAATTATTAACCCCTAATCTGCCGACCGGACCACGCCGCTACTATAATAAATGTATTAACCCCTAAAGCTAAGTCTAACACTAACACCCCCTAAGTTAAATATAATTTAAATCTAACGAAATAAAATAAATCTTATTAAATAAATTATTCCTATTTAAAGCTAAATACTTACCTGTAAAATAAACCCTAATATAGCTACAATATAAATTATAATTGTATTGTAGCTATTTTAGGATTAATATTTATTTTACAGGCAACTTTGTATTTATTTTAACCAGATACAATAGCTATTAAATAGTTATTTACTATTTAACAGCTACCTAGTTAAAATAATTACAAAATTACCTGTAAAATAAATCCTAACCTAAGTTACAATTAAACCTAACACTACACGATCAATAAATTAATTAAATACAATACCTACAATTATCTACAATTAAACCTAACACTACACTATCAATAAATTAATTAAATACAATACCTACAATTATCTACAATTAAACCATTGGATCAGCCAATCGGATTGAATCTGATTGGCTGATTCCATCAGACAATCAGAATTTTCCTACCTTAATTACGATTGGCTGATAGAATCCTATCAGCCAATCGGAATTCGAGAGACGCCATCTTGGATGACGTCATTTAAAGGAACCGTCATTCGGCGAGTAGGCGTCGGTAGAAGAGGATGGATCCGCGTCGGCTGGAAGAAGATGGCTGCGCTCCGCTCCGGATGAAGATTGAAGATGCCGCTTGATAGAAGACTTCAGCCCAATGATGGACCTCTTCAGCGCCCGCTTGGATCAAGACATCTGAGGCTCTTCTGGATCGATCAGTGAACCCGGCGTGGTGAAGACAAGGTAGGGAGATTAGGGGTATGTGGGTGGTGGGTTGTAATGTTGGGGGGGGTATTGTATGTTTTTTTTTACAGGCAAAAGAGCTGAATTCTTTGGGGCATGCCCCGCAAAGGGCCCTTTTCAGGGCTGGTAAGGTAAAAGAGCTTTTCTATTTTAATTTTAGAATAGGGTAGGGCATTTTTTTTGGGGGGGGTCTTTGTTATTTTATTAGGGGGCTTAGAGTAGGTGTAATTAGTTTAAAATTGTTGTAATATTTTTCTAATGTTTGTAAAAAAAACAATATTTTTTGTAACTTAGTTCTTTTTTATTTTTTGTACTTTAGTTAGTTTATTTCATTGTATTTATTTGTAGGTATTGTATTTAATTAATTTATTGATAGTGTAGTGTTAGGTTTAATTGTAGATAATTGTAGGTATTTAATTTAATTTATTTATTGATAGTGTAGTGTTAGGTTTAATTGTAACTTAGGTTAGGATTTATTTTACAGGTAATTTTGTAATTATTTTAACAAAGGTAACTATTAAATAGTTATTAACTATTTAATAGCTATTGTACCTGGTTAAAATAATTACAAAGTTGCCTGTAAAATAAATATTAATCCTAAAATAGCTACAATATAATTATAATTTATATTGTAGCTATATTAGGGTTTATTTTACAGGTAATATTTAGCTTTAAATAGGAATAATTTATTTAATAAGAGTTAATTTATTTCATTAGATTTAAATTATATTTAACTTAGGGGGGTGTTAGTGTTAGGGTTAGACTTAGCTTTAGGGGTTAATACATTTATTAGAGTAGCGGTGAGATCCGGTTGGCAGATTAGGGGTTAATTATTGTAGGTAGGTGGAGGCGACATTGGGGGCGGCAGATTAGGGGTTAATAAATATAATATAGGGGTTGGTGGTGTTAGGGGCAGCAGATTAGGGGTACATAGGGATAACGTAGGTTGCGGCGGTGTACGGTGCAGCAGATTAGGGGTTAATAATAATATGCAGGGGTCAGCGATAGCAGGGGTGGCATATTAGGGGTTAATAAATATAATATAGGGGTCGGCGGTGTTAGGGGCAGCAGATTAGGGGTACATAGGTATAATGTAGGTTGCGGCGGTGTACGGATCGGCAGATTAGGGGTTAATAATAATATGCAGGGGTCAGCGATCGATAGCGGGGGCGGCAGATTAGGGGTTAATAAATATAATATAGGGGTCGGCGGTGTTAGGGGCAGCAGATTAGATTAGGGGTTAATAATAATATGCAGGGGTCAGCGATAGCGGGGTCGGCAGATTAGGGGTTAATAAGTGTAAGGTTAGGGGTGTTTAGACTCGGGGTACATGTTAGGGTGTTAGGTGCAGACATAGGAAGTGTTTCCCCATAGGAAACAATGGGGCTGCGTTAGGAGCTGAAAGATGCTTTTTTGCAGGTGTTAGGTTTTTTTTTAAACTCAAACAGCCCCATTGTTTCCTATGGGGGAATCGTGCACGAGCACGTTTTTGAAGCTGGCCGCGTCCGTAAGCAACGCTGGTATCGAGAGTTGCAGTGGCGGTAAATATGCTCTACGCTCCCTTTTTTGGAGCCTAACGCAGCCATTCTGTGAACTCTAAATACCAGCGTTATTTAAAAGGTGCGGGGGGGAAAAAAAGCCAGCGTAGCTAACGCACCCCTTTGGCCGCAGAACTCTAAATCTAGCCGTTCGAGTCAGTCACGAAAGGGTCTAACGCTCACTTTGCAGCCGCAACTTTTCCATACCGCAGATCCCCTTACGTCAATTGCGTATCCTATCTTTTCAATGGGATCTTTCTAACGCTGGTATTTAGAGTTGTGGCTGAAGTGAGCGTTAGAAATCTAACGACAAAACTCCAGCCGCAGAAAAAAGTCAGTAGTTAAGAGCTTTCTGGGCTAACGCCGGTTTATAAAGCTCTTAACTACTGTGCTCTAAAGTACACTAACACCTATAAACTACCTATGTACCCCTAAACCGAGGCCCCCCCACATCGCCGCCACTCTATTAAATTTTTTTAACCCCTAATCTGCCGCTCCGTACACCGCCGCCACCTATGTTATCCCTATGTACCCCTAATCTGCTGCCCCTAATACCTCCGACACCTACATAATATTTATTAACCCCTAATCTGCCGCCCCCAATGTCGCCTCCACCTACCTACAATTATTAACCCCTAATCTGCCGACCGGACCACACCGCTACTATAATAAATGTTATATTAACCCCTAAAGCTAAGTCTAACCCTAACCCTAACACCCCCCTAACTTAAATATAACTTAAATCTAACGAAATAAATTAATTATTATTAAATAAATTATTCCTATTTAAAGCTAAATACTTACCTGTAAAATAAATCCTAATATAGCTACAATATAAATTATAATTATATTTTAGCTATTTTAGGATTTATATTTATTTTACAGGCAACTTTGTAATTATTTTAACCAGGTACAATAGCTATTAAATAGTTAATAACTATTTAATAGCTACCTAGTTAAAATAATTACAAAATTACCTGCAAAATAAATCCTAACCTAAGTTACAATTAAACCTAACACTACACTATCAATAAATAAATTAAATAAAATACCTACAATTATCTACAATTAAACCTAACACTACACTATCAATAAATTAATTAAATACAATACCTACAAATAAATACAATGAAATAAACTAACTAAAGTACCAAAAATAAAAAAAGAACTAATATTTACAAACATTAGAAAAATATTACAACAATTTTAAACTAATTACACCTACTCTAAGCCCCCTAATAAAATAACAAAGACCCCCAAAATAAAAAAATGCCCTACCCTATTCTAAAATTAAAATAGAAAAGCTCTTTTACCTTACCAGCCCTGAAAAGGGCCCTTTGCGGGGCATGCCCCAAAGAATTCAGCTCTTTTGCCTGTAAAAAATAACATACAATACCCCCCCCAACATTACAACCCACCACCCACATACCCCTAATCTAACCCAAACCCCCCCTTAAATAAACCTAACACTAAGCCCCTGAAGATCTCCCTACCTTGTCTTCACCACACCGGGTCCCGATCTGTCCAGAAGAGCCTCCGAAATCTTCATCCAAGCCCAAGCGGGGGCTGAAGAGTGACGTCCATCCTCCGGCTGAAGTTTAGATCCAAGCGGTGGCTAAAGAATTCCATCTTCGGGCAGAAGTCTTCATCCTATCCGGGCAGAAGAGTCGATCCGGACCGGCAAACATCTTCATCCAAGCCGCATCTTCTCTGTTTTTCCATCCGATGGCTCCATCTTGAAGACCTCCAGCGCGTATCCATCCTCTTCTTGCGACGTCCTAAGTCTGAATGAAGGTTCCTTTAAATGACGTCATCCAAGATGGCGTCCCTCGAATTTCCGATTGGCTGATAGGATTCTATCAGCCAATCGGAATTAAGGTAGGAAAATTTTGATTGGCTGATGGAATCAACCAATCAGAATCAAGTTCAATCCGATTGGCTGATCCGATCAGCCAATCAGATTGAGCTTGCATTCTATTGGCTGATCGGAACAGCCAAAAGAATGTGAGCTCAATCTGATTGACTCGGGGTACATGTTAGGGTGTAAGGTGCAGACTTAGGAAGTGTTTCCTTATAGGAATCAATGGGGCTGCGTTAGGCGCTTAACGCTGCTTTTTTGCAGGTGTTAGGTTTTTTTTCAGCTTAAACTGCCCCATTGTTTTCTATGGGGGAATCGTGCACGAGCACGTTTTTGAAGCTGGCCGCGTCTGTAAGCACTGCTGGTATTTAGAGTTGCAGTGGCGATAAATATGCTCTATGCTCCCTTTTTTGGAGCCTAACGCAGCCATTTTGTGAACTCTAAATACCAGCGGTATTTAAAAGGTGCGGGGGAAAAAAAGCATGCGTAGCTAACGCACCCCTTTGGCCGCAGAACTCTAAATCTAGTCGTTAGGATTTATTTTTATTTTACAGGCAACTTTCAATTAATTTTAAATAGGTACAATAGCTATTAAATAGTTATTAACTATTTAATAGCTACCTAGTTAAAATAAAGACAAATTTACCTGTAAAATAAAAACTAACCTAAGTTACAATTACACCTATCACTACACTATCATTAAATAAATTATTCCTATTTAAAACTAAATACTTCCCTATAAAATAAACCCAAAGATAGCTACAATGTAATTAATAATTACATTGTAGCTATTATAGGATTTATATTTATTTTACAGGTAACTTTGTATTTATTTTAGCTAGTTAGAATAGTTATTAAATACTTATTAACTATTTAATAACTACCTAGCTAAAAGAAATACAAAATTACCTGTAAAATAAATCCTAACCTAAGTTACAATTAAACCTAACACTACACTATCATTAAATTAATTAAACAAATTAGCTACAAATAACTACAATTAAATACAATTAAAGGGACATAATACTCATATGCTAAATCACTTGAAACTGATGCAGTATAACTGTAAAAAGCTGACAGGAAAATATCACCTGAGCATCTCTATGTAAAAAAGGAAGATATTTTACCTCACAATCTCCTTAGCTCAGCAGAGTAAGTTCTGTGTAAAAAGTTATACTCAGCTGCTCCCAGCTGCAGGTAAAAATAAAAAAAAATGAAGAAATGAACAGCAGCCAATCAGCATCAGCAGTGCTGAGGTCATGAACTCTTACTGTGATCTCATGAGATTTGACTTAACTCTCATGAGATTTCATAGTAAGCTTCCTTTACCTGATTGGTGAAATAATATGAGAGTGCACGATGCTAGTCCCTTCAGATGTCCCAGGACAAACATACTAAAATGCTGCTTAGAAATCATTTACAATGGGAGGTGGCTACTGAGGAACTTTTGAGGTAAAATATCTTTCTTTTTTACATAGAGATGTTCAGGTGATATTTTCTAGTCAGCTTTTTACAGCTATGCTGCATCACTTTCAAGTGTTTAAACATTTGGGTATTATGGCCCTTTAAATCTAAAGTACAAAAAATAAAAAAATGGCTCTCTTTTATAAAGCAAGTTTGAGCCCTGTGAGGCAGTCAACTTATTACCATTTTGATTACACTCTTGAAAAAGTCTGAGCAAACTCAGACGAAACGTACGTAGAGTTTTCTGTACTATACCACCAGGAGCAATTATAGTTCCAGCACCTCTCACCCAGACATAGTATTATCCTTTGAGATGTTTGTGCCTGGGCTATGAATTCGATTACCCAACTGGAGGGATCATTTTAACCTATTTTGCTGTTTTATCTTCTAAACGTTTGTGAGTATGTATTGTGTGCTTGCACTTATATCTTAATAAATTACCCTGCACTTGAATTGGACTGCGCCTGTCTTCTACTTTGTCCTAGTTCCTGTTCCTGACCGGGTGTAACATGAGAGCACACACCTTCCCCTACGGGCAGCAGCACACCCGGATCTGATCTGCAGAGGTTCCGGGTTCATCAGGTGGTTTGTCCACACCAGCCAGTCTGTTGGTTCGTGCACCTCCAATTTCTAAATAACTACTACCGGCTTATTGTTTGCCTTCTACTAACCACCAGGACTAAAGTGCTGATACCGGTAACTGTTTGTTTCACAAAAAATAAAAAAACTAAGTTACAAAAAAATAAAAGAAAATACAAACATTTCAAAATTATTACAACAATTTTAATCTACTTACACCTAATCTAAGCCCCCTAATAAAATATCAAAGCCCCACAAAATAAAAAAAATGCCCTACCCTATTCTACATTAAAAAGTTAACAGCTCTATTACCTTACCAGCCCTTAAAAGGGCCTTTTACGGGGCATGCCCCAAAGAAAACAGCTCTTTTGCCTGTAAAATAAAAATACAACCCCCCCAACATTAAAACCCACCACCCACACACCCCTACTCTAACCCAAACCCCCCTTAAATAAAGCTAACACTACCCTCCTGAAGATCATCCTACCTTTAGCCGTCTTCAGCCAGCCGACCACCGATGGAAAAGAAGAGGACATCCGCAGCGGCCGAAGTCTTCATCCAAGGGGCGCTGAAGAAGTCTTCCATCCCATTGAAGTCATCATCCAAGGGGCGCTGAAGAAGTCTTCCATCCGATTGAAGTCATCATCCAGGCGGCGTCTTCAATCTTCATCCATCCGGAGCGGAGCCATCTTCAGACGTGCCGACGCGGATCTATCCTCTTCTACCGACGGACTAAAGACGAATGACGGTTCCTTTAAGTGACGTCTTCCAAGATGGCGTCCCTCGAATTCCAATTGGCTGATAGGATTCTATCAGCCAATCGGAATTAAGGTAGGAGAAATTTGATTGGCTGATTTAATCAGCCAATCAGATTGAGCTCACATTCTATTGGCTGATCGGAACAGCCAATAGAATGCAAGCTCAATCTGATTGGCTGATTTAATCAGCCAATCAGATTTTTCCTACCTTAATTCCGATTGGCTGATAGAATCCTATCAGCCAATCGGAATTCGAGGGACGCCATCTTGGATGACGTCACTTAAAGGAACCGTCATTCATCGTTAGTCCGTCTGTAAAAGAGTATGGCTCCGCGTCGGCTCGTCTGAAGATGGCTCCACTCCGGATGGATGAAGATTGAAGACGCCGCCTGGATGATGACTTCAATCGGATGGAAGACTTCTTCAGCGCCCCTTGGATGATGACTTCAATCGGATGGAAGACTTCTTCAGTGCTCCTTGGATGAAGACTTCGGCCGCTGCGGATGTCCTCTTCTGTTCCATCGGTGGTCGGCTGGCTGAAGACGGCTAAAGGTAGGATGATCTTCAGGAGGGTAGTGTTAGGTTTATTTAAGGGGGGTTTGGATTAGAGTAGGGGTGTGTTAGTGGTGGGTTTTAATGTTGGGGGTTATATTTTTATTTTACAGGCAAAAGAGCTGTTTTCTTTGGGGCATGCCCCGCAAAAGGCCCTTTTAAGGGCTGGTAAGGTAATAGAGCTGTTAACTTTTTAATGTAGAATAGGGTAGGTCATTTTTTTTATTTTGGGGTGTTTTGTTATTTTATTAAGGGGCTTAGATTAGGTGTAAGTAGCTTAAAATTGTTTTAATATTTTTGAAATGTTTGTAACTTATTTTTTTTATTTTTTGTAACTTAGTTTTTATTTTATTTTTTGTACTTTAGTTAGTTTATTTAATTGTATTTAATTGTAGTTATTTGTAGCTAATTTATTCAATTAATTTAATGATAGTGTAGTGTTAGGTTTAATTGTAACTTAGGTTAGGATTTATTTTACAGGTAATTTTGTATTTCTTTTAGCTAGGTAGTTATTAAATAGTTAATAACTATTTAATAACTATTCTAACTAGCTAAAATAAATACAAAGTTACCTGTAATATAAATATAAATCCTAAAATAGCTACAATGTAATTATTAATTACATTGTAGCTATCTTAGGGTTTATTTTATAGGTAAGTATTTAGTTTTAAATAGGAATAATTTATTTAATGATAGTGTAGTGATAGGTGTAATTGTAACTTAGGTTAGTTTTTATTTTACAGGTAAATTTCTCTTTATTTTAACTAGGTAGCTATTAAATAGTTAATAACTATTTAATAGCTATTGTACCTAGTTAAAATAAATTGAAAGTTGCCTGTAAAATAAAAATAAATCCTAAGATAGCTACAATATAATTATTATTTATATTGTAGCTATATTAGGGTTTATTTTAAAGGTAATTATTTAGTTTTAAATATGATTAATTTAGTTAATAAGAGTTATAATATTTAGATGTATTTAATTAATATTTAAGTTAGGGGGGTGTTAGGGTTAGACTTAGGTTTAGGGGTTAATAATTTTATTATAGTGGCGGCAGTGTAGGGGGCAGGATAGGGGTTAGTAAATTTATTATAGGTGGCGGCGGTATAGGGGGCAGGATAGGGGTTAATAAATTTATTATAGGTGGCGATGGTGTAGGGGGGCAGATTAGGGGTTAATAAGTTTAATATATGTGGCGGCAGGGTCCGGGAGCGGGGGTTTAGGGGTTAAACAATTAATTTAGTGGCAGCAGGGTCTGGGATCGGCAGGATAGGGGTTAATAAATTTATTATAGGTGGCGGCGGTATAAGGGGGGCAGGATAGGGGTTACTAGGTATAATGTAGGTGGCAGTGGGCTCCGGGAGCGACAGTTTAGGGGTTAATACATTTATTATAGTTGCGGCGGGGTCTAGGAGCGGGTCTAGGAGCGGCGGTTTAGGAGTTAATAACTTTATTTAGTTGCGGGGGGCTCCGGGGGCGCCGGTATAGGGGGTAGAACAGTGTAGTTTAGTGTGGGTGCTTAGTGACAGGCTAGCAATAAAGCTGGGAAAAAGCCGAAGAGCAGCGAGATCGGATGAGTGATGACTATCACAGTTCGCTGCTCATCACCCCGTACTTGGTGCGCGGCTTTTTGACAGTTTTATTGATAACTTTGGAGAGCGTATTCAGGTCCGCGGCGGCGATGGTAGGCGAGCTTAGGCGGGCGTATTGGGGCCGGCGATGGCAGGTAAGTAGACACATTGATAACTTGAGGCCTAGGGGTTAATCTTCCCTATATTGGGATGTTTTTCTTCTTTGGGCTAATTTTCTGTGGCTTATGTTTTATACAGGGATTTAGGTATAAACTTAAAATTTGGCAGATGGTTTTCTTTGCTTGCTTAGCTAAAACAGGCTAACTGACAGACTCCTTGAGCGTTTGTGTAAATTAAGCTCCGGTGTTGTAGGCAGAGGGAAACACGTGCCTTTTATTTGCTGCGTAGTTTCCTCTCTCTGCCGGTCAAGTGACTTCTCTCTGATGTCGGATTTTCATGGAGCGGAGCAGTGTCATTGAATTTTATTCTCTTCAGTGTTGATCTACTATATGATCGTTTTAGAGACTTCTGGCTGCCAAATTGCGTATAAGTGTTACAGTAAGGAACCTTAGCCTCAGTCTGAGGTGTAGGGGGCATGACTGGTTTATTATTTTAAATAATTTTTGTATAACGTTAAGCAGCTGTGGTATTAAAAATCCTTAAAGTGACAGAGTATTTAAAAAATTTCTACAATTTGTGGATTTTTTTTATTTAGCATTATGGACATGGACCAAGACTCTGTGTCTTTTGAGAAATGCTTGCTATGCCTTGAGCCACAAATTGCTTTGCCTATGCAATTCTGTGCTGCATGCTTAGCTAGAACACTTTAATTTAAAGATAAATTGTTGCCCTCTGAGCCCAATGTCTCTCAGGATGATGCTGTTCAGGCAATGCCACAGCTTTCTCCTCAAACGTCCCAAGCCTCTATGGCTTCACATACAGTGCCCTACAGTTCCTCTCAGCCTCCTGGAGGAGTTTATTTACCTGCAGATTTTGCAGCAAAGGTATCTTCTGCGGTATCTGTGGCATTATCTGCTTTTCCTATGGTGGGAAAACGCAAGAGGAAAATTAGACATTCAGATAGTAAGGTTTCTGTTCCACCTACTGCTACACAGGTTGCCCTCCCTCATAAGTCTGATGAGGAGGATACGTCGGTAGCCTCTGAGGGTGAAATCTCAGATTCAGACAGTATTATTGCTTCATCTGATACTGAAGAAGTAAACTTCAGATTTAAGCTTCAACACCTTTGTGTACTGTTAAAGGAGGTATTGGTTACTTTGGACGACTCCAATATTTCTGTCGTTGTCAACCCTAAGAAGTCTAGTAAAAATTATAAATACTATGATGTTCTTTCATCTGTGGAAGTTTTTCCTGTCCCAGACCGAGTGACAGAGATTATTTCACAGGAATGGGAGGAGCCAGGGGTTCCTTTCTCCCCATCTCCTGTATTTAAAAAGATGTTTCCTGTTGCTGACTCCATTAAAGACTGGGAGCCAAGATGTCTGGCTTCACTGTCCTAGCCCGCAGGGCATTGTGGCCAAAATCTTGGTAAGCTGATGTTACCTCTAAGTCCAAGCTTCTAGCGCTTCCTTACAAGGGTAAGACCTTGTTCGGACCTGGTCTGGCAGAAATAATTTCTGATAATACCGGTGGAAAAGGGTCTTTTCTACTGCAAGACAAGAAGAACAGACTCAAAGGATGTAAGTAATTTTCGTTCCTTTTGTAACTTCAAAGGTCAAAAGTCTTCCTCTCCCTCTTCCAAGCAGGAGCAGTCCAAGTCTTCTTGGAAGCCCAATCAGTCTTAGAATAAGGGGAAGCAATAAAAAAAAAAAACTCAGCTGAGTCTAAGTTAGCATGAAGGGTCGGCCCCCGGTCCAGGATCAGATCAAGTGGGGGGCAGACTTTCCCTGTTTTGTTAAGTATGGAGACGAGATGTCCCAGATCCTTGGGCTGTGGACATAGTATCTCAGGGTAACAAAATAGAATTCAAAGTTTCCCTCCTAGGGCCAGATTCCACCTCTCAAGATTATCTGCAGACCAGGTAAAAAGAGAGGCATTCTTGAACTGCGTTCAGGACCTTTACTCCCTGGGAGTGATTGTTCCAGTTCCAGTAAGGGAACAGGGTCTAGGATTCTATTCAAATCTGTTTGTGGTTCCCAAAAAAGAGGGAACGTTTTGACCCATTTTAGACCTAAAGTGCCTCAACAAGTTTCTCAGGGTACCGTTCTTTAAAATGTAAACCATTTGTTCCATTCTTCCTTTGGTCCAAGAGGGTCAGTTCCTGACAACTATAGACCTGAAGGACGCATATCTTCATGTTCCCATCCACAGGGATCATCACAAATTCCTGAGATTCACCTTTCTAGACAAACACTTTATGTTTGTGGCTCTTCTGTTTGGCCTTGCCACAGCTCCCAGAATTTTCTCAAAGGTTCTGGGGGCTCTCTTGGTGGTGATCAGGTCTCGGGGAATTGCAGTGGTGCCATACCTGGGACATATTGGTTGTTGCCTTTTCTATGTTCCCACGGTTGGAAAGTGAATCTGGAAAAGAGTTCCCTTGTTCCAGCTACAAGGGTGGTTTTCTTAGGGACCATAATAGATTCCCTATCTATGAACATTTTTTTGACGGAGGTCAGAAAATACCAAATTCTCTCCTTTTGTCTCTCTCTTCAGTCTAGTGTTCGGCCATCAGTGGCTCAATGTATGGAGGTAATTGGTCTGATGGTTGCTTTCATGGACATCATTCCCTTTGCATGATTCCATTTAAGAGCTTTGCAATTATGCATGCTCAGACAATGGAAAGGAGACCATTCGGATCTGTCTCAGAGGAAAGATCTAGACCAGTCAACAAGAGACTCTCTCCCATGGTGCTTTCTCAGGACCATCTGTCTAAGGGCATATACTTCCCAAAAACTTCCTGGGTGATTGTGACAATGGATGCCAGCCTGCTAGGCTGAGGAGATGTCTAGGACTTGTTAAAGGCGCAGGGACTATGGACTCGGGAGGAGTCTGCTCTCCCCATAAACATCTTGGAGTTCAGTGGATGGAAGCTAACAATTGTTGTCTATCTGTCATCCACATTTCTGGATGAAGGACTTTCTAACTCAGGGTCCATTCCTCCTTCCAAATCTCGTTTATCTGAAGCTGGCTGCTTGGAGATTGAATGCTTAGCTCTGTCTAAGCATGGATTTTCTGAGTCGGTCATTAAGACCATGATCCAGGCTCGCAAGCCAGTTACTTGAAAAATTTACCATAAGGTATGGCGTGCATACTTTATTGGTGTGAATGTAAGGGCTACTCTTGGAATAGAGTCAGGATTCCTAGAATTTGTCTTTTCTTCAGGAAGGTCTGGAGAAAGGGTTGTCAGTCATTTCTCTGAAAGGTCAGATTTCTGCATTATCTATTTTGTTACACAAGCGTGCGAGATGTTCAATAAACTATCAATTGCCCTTAAAAGGGCTTTTTGTGGGGCATTGCCCCAAAGAAATCAGCTCTTTTACCTATAATAAAAAATACAAACACCGCCCCCAAGAGTAAAACCCACCACCCCCACAACCAAGCCCCCTTTATAAAATAACTATCTAAAAAGAAATACGCTCCCCATTGCCCTGAAAAGGGCATTTAGCTCTTTTACATGCCCAGACTCTAAACTAAAAATAAAACCCACCCAAAAAACCCTTAAAAAAACGTAACACTAACCCCCGACGATCCATTACAGTTCTTGAAGTCCCGCTTGAAGGATCCATCCAGCCGGCGAAGTCATCATCCATGCGGTGAGAAGTCGTCATCCAGGCGGCCTCTTCAATCTTCATCCATCCGGCTGACTGCTTGGAGATTGAATGCTTAGTTCTGTCTAAGCATGGATTTTCTGAGTCGGTCATTGAGACCATGATCCAGGCTCGCAAGCCAGTTACTCAAAAAAATTAACATAAGGCATGGCGTGCGTACTTTATTGGTGTGAATGTAAGGGCTACTCTTGGAATTGGGTCAGGATTCCTAGAATTTTGTCTTTTCTCCAGGAAGAACTGGAGAAAGGGTTGTCAGTAATTTCTCTGAAAGGTCAGATTTCTGCATTATCTATTTTGTTACACAAGCGTGCCAGATGTTCAATATTTTTGTCAGGCCCTGGTCAGAATCAGGCCTGTGTTTAAACCTGTTGCTCCTCCTTGGAGCCTTAATCTTGTTAATCCAGCGAAGTCCTCATCCAGGCGGGAAGAAGTTTTCATCCAGACAGCATCTTCTATCTTCATCCATCCGGTGCAGAGCGGGTCCATCCTGAAGACATCTGGGGTGGAGCATCCTCTTCATACGGTCACCGCCGTAAACTGGAACTTCTTGGATGGCGTCACTTGCATTGAAGTTCCAGTTTACGGCGGCGACCGTATGAAGAGGATGCTCCACGCCGGATGTCTTCAGGATGGACCCGCTCCATGCCGGATGGATGAAGATAGAAGATGCTGTCTGGATGAAGACTTCTTGCCGCCTGGATGAGGACTTCTCCGGATGGATGAAGATAGAAGAGGCTTCCTGGATGAAGACTTCTTGCCGCATGGATGATGACTTCGCCGGCTGGATGGATCCTTCAAGCAGGACTTCAAGAACTGTAAGTGGATTGTCGGGGGTTAGTGTTGGTTTTTTTTAAGGGTTTTTTATGTGGGTTTTATTTTTAGTTTAGGGTCTGGGCATGTAAAAGAGCTAAATGCCCTTTTAAAGGCAATGCCTATACACATGCAATTTCTTTTCAGGGCAATGGGGAGCTTAGGTTTTTTAGATAGTTATTTTATTTGGGGGGGTTGGCTGTGGGAGTGGTGGGTTTTACTGTTGGGGGGTGTTTGTATTTCTTTTTACAGGTAAAAGAGCTGATATCTTTGGGAAAATTCCCCACAAAAGGCCCTTTTAAGAGCCATTGGTAGTTTATTGTAGGCTAGGGTTTTTTTTATTTTGGGGGCTTTTATATTTTGATAAAGCTATTAGATTAGGTGTAATTCTTTTTTATTTTTGATAATTTGTTTCTTATTTTTTATAATTTAGTGTTTATTTTCTTATGTAATTTAGTTATTTTTATTTTTAGTAATTTTAGTGTTTATTTTTTTTGTAATTTTAGGTTTTAGTGTAAGGCAGGTTAGGTTTTATTTCACAGGTAAGTTTCTATTTATTTTAATTAGGTAGTTAGTAAATAGTTAATAACTATTTACAAACTAGTCTACCTAGTTAAAACAAATACAAACTTATCTGTGAAATAAAAATAAATCCTAAGATAGCTACAATGTAACTATTAGTTATATTGTAGCTAGCTTAGGTTTTATATCACAGGTAAGTATGTATTTAGTTTTAAATAGGTATTATTTAGTTAATAATTGTAACTTTAGTTTAGCTCTATTTTAATTATGTTAAAGTTATGGGGGTTAGGGTTAGGTTTAGGGTTAGGTTTAGGGGTTAATGTAGTTTAATTTAGCTTGTTGCGATGTGGGGGGGCTGGCAGTTTAGGGGTTAATAGGTTTATTTAGTTAAAAATTGTAAATTTAATTTAGCTATATTTTTTATGTTAAAGTTAGTGGGTGTTAGGGTTAGGCTTAGGGTTTACGTTAGGGTTACGTTAGGGTTAGGTTTAGGGGTTAATGGATTTATTTAGTGGTAGTGATGTGGGAGGCCAGAAGTTTAGGGGTTAATAACTTTAGTATAGTGGCGGCGACATCGGGAGCGGCAGATTAGGGGTTAATAATTTTATGTAGGTGGCGGCAAGGTATTCTTAGTTGAAAGCTAAACCTAGGAGGTTAATATGCTAATTTCTAAGGCCTAGATTTAGAGTTTGGCGTTAGCCGTGAAAACCAGCGTTAGAGGCTCCTAACGCTGGTTTTAGGCTAACTCTGGTATTTGGAGTCACTCAAAAAAGGGTCTAACGCTCACTTTTCAGCCGCGACTTTTCCATACCGCAGATCCCCTTACGTAAATTGCGTATCCTATCTTTTCAATGGGATTTTTCTAACTCCGGTATTTAGAGTCGTGGCTGAAGTGAGCGTTAGAACTCTAACAACAAAACTCCAGCCGCAGGAAAAAAGTCAGTAGTTAAGAGCTTTCTGGGCTAACGCCGGTTCATAAAGCTCTTAACTACTGTACTCTAAAGTACACTAACACCCATAAACTTCCTATGTACCCCTAAACCGAGGTCCCCCCACATCGCCGACACTCAATTAAATTTTTTAACCCCTAATCTGCCGACCGCCAACTACGTTATCCTTATGTACCCCTAATCTGCTGCCCCTAACACCGCTGACCCCTATATTATATTTATTAACCCCTAACCTACCCCCCACAACGTCGCCGCCAGCTACCTACACTTATTAACCCCTAATCTGCCGACCGCAAAGCGCCGCCACCTACGTTATCCTTATGTACCCCTAATCTGCTGCCCCTAACACCGCCGACCCCTATATTATATTTATTAACCCCTAATCTGCCCCCCACAACGTCGCCTCCACCTGCCTACACTTATTAACCCCTAATCTGCCGACCGGACCGCACCGCTATTATAATAAAGTTATTAACCCCTAATCCACCTCACTAACCTTATAATAAATAGTATTAACCCCTAATATGCCCTCCCTAACATCGCCGACACCTAACTTCAATTATTAACCCCTAATCTGCCGACCGGAGCTCACCGCTATTCTAATAAATGTATTAACCCCTAAAGCTAAGTCTAACCCTAACACCCCCCTAAGTTAAATATAATTTACATCTAACGAAATTAATTAACTCTTATTAAATAAATTATTCCTATTTAAAGCTAAATACTTACCTGTAAAATAAAACCTAATATAGCTACAATATAAATTATAATTACATTGTAGCTATTTTAGGATTAATATTTATTTTACAGGCAACTTTGTAATTATTTTAACCAGGTACAATAGCTATTAAATAGTTAAGAACTATTTAATAGTTACCTAGTTAAAATAATTACAAAATTACCTGTAAAATAAATCCTAACCTAAGTTACAATTAAACCTAACACTACACTATCAATAAATTAATTAAATACAATGCCTACAATTACCTACAATTAAACCTAACACTACAATATCAATACATTAATTAAATACAAAACCTACAAATAACTACAATGAAATAAACTAACTAAAGTACAAAAAATAAAAAAGAACTAAGTTACAAAAAATAAAAAAATATCTACAAACATAAGAAAAATATTACAACAATTTTAAACTAATTACACCTACTCTAAGCCCCCTAATAAAACAACAAAGCCCCCCAAAATAAAAAATGCCCTACCCTATTCTAAATTACTAAAGTTAAAAGCTCTTTTACCTTACCAGCCTTGAACAGGGCCCTTTGCGGGGCATGCCCCAAGAAGTTCAGCTCTTTTGCCTGTAAAAAAAACATACAATACCCCCCCAACATTACAACCCACCACCCACCACCCACATACCCCTAATCTAACCCAAACCCCCCTTAAATAAACCTAACACTAAGCCCCTGAATATCTTCCTACCTTGTCTTCACCATACCAGGTTCACCGATCGGTCCTGAAGAGCTCCTCCGATGTCCTGATCCAAGCCCAAGCGGGGGGCTGAAGATGTCCATGATCCGGTAGAAGTCTTCATCCAAGCGGGGCAGAAGAGTTCTTCCATCCGATTGAAGTCTTCATCCAGGCGGCATATTCTATCGACATCCATCTGGAACGGAGCGGCAGCATCCTGAAGACCTCCGACGCGGAACATCCATCCTGGCCGACGACTGAACGACGAATGACGGTTCCTTTAAATGACGTCATCCAAGATGGCATCCCTCGAATTCCGATTGGCTGATAGGATTCTATCAGCCAATCGGAATTAAGGTAGGAATATTCTGATTGGCTGATGGAATCAGCCAATCAGATTTAGCTCGCATTCTATTGGCTGATCGGAACAGCCAATAGAATGCGAGCTCAATCTGATTGGCTGATTGGATTAGCCAATCGGATTGAACTTGATTCTGATTGGCTGATTCTATCAGCCAATCAGAATATTCCTACTTTAATTCCTATCAGCCAATCGAAATTCGAGGGACGCCATCTTGGATGACGTCATTTAAAGGAACCGTCATTCGTCGTTCAGTCGTCGGCCAGGATGGATGTTCCGCGTCGGAGGTCTTCAGGATGCTGCCGCTCCGTTCCAGATGGATGTCGATAGAATATGCCGCCTGGATGAAGACTTCAATCGGATGGAAGAACTCTTCTGCCCCGCTTGGATGAAGACTTCTACCGGATCATGGACATCTTCAGCCCCCCGCTTGGGCTTGGATCAGGACATCGGAGGAGCTCTTCAGGACCGATCGGTGAACCTGGTATGGTGAAGACAAGGTAGGAAGATATTCAGGGGCTTAGTGTTAGGTTTATTTAAGGGGGGTTTGGGTTAGATTAGGGGTATGTGGGTGGTGGGTTGTAATGTTGGGGGGGGTATTGTATGTTTTTTTTACAGGCAAAAGAGCTGAACTTCTTGGGGCATGCCCCGCAAAGGGCCCTGTTCAGGGCTGGTAAGGTAAAAGAGCTTTTAACTTTAGTAATTTAGAATAGGGTAGGGCATTTTTTATTTTGGGGGGCTTTGTTGTTTTATTAGGGGGCTTAGAGTAGGTGTAATTAGTTTAAAATTGTTGTAATATTTTTCTTATGTTTGTAGATATTTTTTTTATTTTTTGTAACTTAGTTCTTTTTTATTTTTTGTACTTTAGTTAGTTTATTTCATTGTAGTTATTTGTAGATATTGTATTTAATTAATGTATTGATAGTGTAGTATTAGGTTTAATTGTAGGTAATTGTAGGTATTTTATTTAATTAATTTAATGATAGTATAGTGTTAGGTTTAATTGTAACTTAGGTTAGGATTTATTTGACAGTTAATTTTGTAATTATTTTAACTAGGTAACTATTAAATAGTTCTTAATAGCTATTGTACCTGGTTAAAATAATTACAAAGTTGCCTGTAAAATAAATATTAATCCTAAAATAGCTACAATGTAATTATAATTTATATTGTAGCTATATTAGGATTTATTTTACAGGTAAGTATTTAGCTTTAAATAGGAATAATTTATTTAATAAGAGTTAATTAATTTCGTTAGATGTAAATTATATTTAACTTAGGGGGGTGTTAGTGTTAGGGTTAGACTTAGCTTTAGGGGTTAATACATTTATTAGAATAGCGGTGAGCTCCAGTCGGCAGATTAGGGGTTAATAATTGAAGTTAGGTGTCGGCGATGTTAGGGAGGGCAGATTAGGGGTTAATACTATTTATTATAGGGTTAGTGAGGCGGATTAGGGGTTAATAACTTTATTATAGTAGCACTCAGGTCCGCTCGGCAGATTAGCGGTTAATAAGTGTAGGCAGGTGGAGGCGACGTTGTGGGGGGCAGATTAGGGGTTAATAAATATAATATAGGGGTTGGCGATGTTAGGGCAGCAGATTAGGGGTACATAGGGATAATGTAGGTAGCGACGGTGTCCGGAGCGGTAGATTAGGGGTTAATAATAATATGCAGGGGTCAGCGATAGCGGGGGCAGCAGAATAGGGGTTAATAAGTGTAAGGTTAGGGGTGTTTAGACTCGGGGTACATTTTAGGGTGTTAGGTGCAGACGTAGGAAGTGTTTACGCATAGCAAACAATGGGGCTGCGTTAGGAGCTGAACGCGGCTTTTTTGCAGGTGTTAGGTTTTTTTCAGCTCAAACAGCCCCATTGTTTCCTATGGGGGAATCGTGCACGAGCACGTTTTTGAGGCTGGCCGCTTGCGTAAGCAACTCTGGTATTGAGAGTTGAAGCTGCGTTAAAAATGCTCTACGCTCCTTTTTTGGAGCCTAACGCAGCCTTTATGTGGACTCTCAATACCAGAGTTATTTTTATGGTGCGGCCAGAAAAAAGCCGGCGTTAGCTACGCGGGTCTTTACCGACAAAACTCTAAATCTAGCCGTAAGATTTTGAAGGCCGCCTCGTCTCTCAGGGCATTTTGACAGTTTTTCACCACTAGAGGGTGTTATTTCACGTTTATCATATAGATAACACTGTGCTCAAGCACGTGGAGTTCCAGTGAGCCAGCTCTAATTGGCTAAAATGGATGTCTGTCAAAAAAACTGAAATAAGGGGGCAGTTTGCAAAGGCTTAGATACAAGGTAATCACAGAGGTAAAAAGTGTATTTATATAACTGTGTTGGTTATGCAAAACTGGGGAATGGGTAATAAAGGGATTATCTATCTTTTCAAACAATAAAAATTCTGGTGTAGACTGTCCATTTAAACATTATTTTATTTTTTCATAGACATCAATGGGACTGCGTTACAGAGCTTTTGTTTCCATGATCGCAGGTGTTATGCTTTTTTTGTTTGCCGGCTCTCCCCATTGATGTCTATGGGGAAATCGTGCATGAGCACGTCAAAGCAGCACTTGTTTTCGGTGCAGTATGGAGCTCAACGCAACCATTTTGCCCGCACAAGCCTGCTTTTTTAAAACCTGAAATACCAGCGCTATAGGGAGGTGAAATCCCTATAGTGCTCAAAACTCGTAATCTAGCTGATAGTTTGATACTCAATGAAAGATTCCTCGAAAAAGAGTATCCTAGTGAATTAATAGAGACCAGCTTCAAAAGAGCTCAAAAAGATAATAGGGATGCATATTTTTCTAAAACACAGGAACCACACAAACTAAGGAAGAAAGTAAAACAAGTGAAAACAAAAGTTTGTTTATAACACAATACAATAGTAGTCATAAGAAAATCTGTAATAATATAAAAAAAACCCACTGGGGTATTTTACTAAAAGATCCAATCTTGAGCCAACACTTAAGCGACATGCCCAGATATGTATTTAGACGTGCACCCACATTAAAAAATCTTCTAGAATCGAGTAAAGTGGTCGTTAATAAAGTAAAGAAGAGCACTAAATTACACCAAACAAGTCACAAGAAAGGTATATTTAAATGTTTCAAAAATAAATGTAGGATGTGCAATTATATTACTCCTGAGATAGACAGCTTTAAGTCAAATACAACTGGGAAAGAATACAATATTTCCTATTACTTAACATGCTCTTCCTCTTATTTGGTCTATTTATTGACGTGCAAATTATGTGGAATTCAATATATAGGTCGAACGTGTAGGGTTATATGAACACTTTTGCAATACAAAAAATAATCTAAAACAGCATAGTGTACCAAGACATTGAAACCAAGAACATAAAGGTAATTTGAATATTTTCAATATTACCCCAATTGAATATATACCTGCCTCCAAGCTTTATAATAGATTTTGTAAACTACGACAAAGGAAGACTTTTTGGATCCATAGGCTCAATACATTACATGGACATGGACATGGATCTAGCAGCCTTTTGAGTTAAAATCAATACATTTAATCCTAATACATTTTGGTCCTAATATGACCAATATGTGCACACTGGCAGTTTTTTGACATCTGACATTTCGATTTCACACAAATCTTTGTAATTATTCTTTAGATGTATTTAAAAATATACACACCACAGACATGGCACATAATAAATCCACATATGTGTTTCGGAAGTTTGTACAGGCATCAATCATTAACACTTTCTGTGTAATCATAGATTGGAAGCTCTTCCCTGGCAGGGTATATGAGCAAGCCTTGCATCTACCCGCACCCCACTTGTAGTGTCCCTTGCCTTCTAACAAACTGTTCACTCTTGTTGGTTGTGTTTTAACCTCACTAAGTGCCAAAATGTTACCTAGAGTTTTGTTGTTCCTAGGGATGCATTTACAGCCTTCCTTGATAACATCAAAGAAGTCCTCATCACCCCTCAAAATGGGGAGGCACTCCTTGATTATTTTTGAAATATCTTCAAATTGATTGCTGTAGTTTGGTACAAAAATTGGGTTGTTCTTCATATTGACTTGGTTATATATGCATACCCAAGTATTTCAGCAGAGGTCTTTGGTCTCAGCAGAAGAAGAAGCATACGTCAGTATAACAGGCAGAGGTCTTTGGTCTCAGCAGTAGTATATGCATACCCAAGTATTTCAGCAGAGGTCTTTGGTCTCAGCAGTAGTATATGCATACCCAAGTATTTGGTCTCAGCAGAAGCATACATCGCTATTACAGGCAGAGGTCTTTGGTCTCAGCAGTAGTATATGCATACCCAAGTATTTCAGTAGATGTCTCAGCAGAAGCAAAAGCATATATCAGTATTACATTTGAGTGTAATATACCTTGCTTTGTATGCACTTTACTTTCGCATAATTGTGCTATGTGGCAACTTCTCCATCTCTTTCTAGGATCTAAAGTAATCCTGTTTGTCTTGGGTAGGTCTACTGACAACAGGGCTAGTCATGATCATTATGTTAGTATAAAGTGCCCTGTTTTGTAGTTCTTACCTGCTGAATCTAATTAGGGAAATATATGTAACTTGGTTAAATTACACAAAAACAGGACCAAATAAATATTGATGTTTATTGCAAAGTTGTTTTACTATGCATAACTAAAGCTTTTATCTATCTATCTATCTATCTATCTATCTATCTATCTATCTATACTGTCCCTTTAAACTAAATAAATATTACTTGCTTCTACTGCATTGGAGTGCCTTAGTATAGTGTTTTTCAACTCCATTCCCCAAGGCACACCAATGCCCCAGGCTTTAATGATATCTGAACTAGAGCACAGGTTAAATAATCAGCTGATCTGTAACCATGGTTACTAACTTGCTCTCACCTATCAGCAGGTTATTTTGCCTTTGCATTAGTTCAGATATCATGAAAATATGGCCCGTTGATCTCCCTTGAGAGCTGGAGTTGAAAAACAATGCCTTAGAAAAGAAGTCAAAAGGCACTTGAATTGAATTCAAAGTTTTTGAATGGAAATATATAATAGGTTAAAATAGAGGTTCATAATTTATATGGCTGGGAACATATATTTTATTTACAGTTGAAATAAAAATGTAAGGTGATTATAACTTTTGATAACAACAGTATAATTAGCCATTCTCTTGTTATCTAAATCAGAATACCCAGCAAACCTACAAAAAAATAATAATAATAGTTATGTAAATTTTAAGTGAAAAATGTAAAATATTCTATATGGAAAGAACAGAATATTTTCTCAAACGCCAATAAAAGATAGATGGTATTTTTTCCCAAGTTATCAAACTGGTTCTGTAATTTGAGGTATTTCTTCAAAATGAAATGAAGGTGATTTTTCTTCTACACGAGAAAACCTCTTTACAAAGAGAAACATTGAACTGAATTTATGTTCAGTAGTTTCTTTTTCTTATTACCATTATCATTATTAGTCTTGCTAAATTACCCAAAATCATAATTAAGCCAATTAGATACATTTATAACATAATACCTGATTGTTAAAATAAGTCACTGTGACCTTAAAGGGACATAAAACTATATTAAATAACTTTATTTGAAAAGTAGATGTTGTAGGTTATACTCAGAACCTTCTTTTTGTCCAAATATTTTGGTAGATTAATTAAAAGTAAAAAAAAAAATTGTTTTATTATACGGAAATATTATCTTTTTGTATTGAATAAAGAAAATGTTAAGTATTTGGTGGCCTTTAATATGGAACACAAAGGAAGGTTGAAGTATTCTAAAACTCCTTGTGTATATGTTTACAGATATTATACCTATAATGTAATTTGTAATTTACTATTTATTAGGGATAGTTTTTGAACCTTTGTGCGAGACTGACCAGTTTCATTTCAAAGGCTGTATGAATTGTTTTTCATAATCTGATATAGTTTAGAGAAATTCACAGCTTCCTATATATTTTTTCTTTAATTATAATTTTTCTCTCTTTAACATATTACCTCCCTAACCATCTGTGTTCCATTGTTCCCCCCTCTTGCATTTGTTGTGCAAATTACTATTTTTCCTTCCAATCCTTCTCTCTTTGGATTTTTCCCTGTATTCAGTGACTCCCCTCTCAATATGATTCTCTAATATACTGAGTTGCACGTATATATTGGCTTCTGTCATGCACCAAAATGACTACAGTTTAATCCTCTCATCCATTGAGCTACCTTCTGTTTCATGAACATCATTAATAGAAAAATGTAAATCATTTTCATTTTTAACCCACTAAAGAACAAAATGGCCTTGCAATTTGTTTATAATTTAAACCATCCTCCTCATGAGAATAATCAGTGTAAAGTTATTGGGTATTTTACTATATTTCATGCACAGATATTTTACCACAGCATGGTAGAAGAACAGGTCAAAATCACACAGAGTAATCTTTTTATAGTTCCTTGCAAAGGCACAGGTGCTTCAATTAGTGAGCTGTCTGTCAAACAACAGTGGGGAATTCAAACCTACCTTCTGTCTCTATCATTTACTCATGATCCTCACATGAATCGCTGCTGTGTCTGCCCCATACATTTTCTGTAAATGCACTATGTCCTCCTTAGTGTTTCATATTACAGTAGGTTTATGATACATGTACTGTGCATTCACCTTTATGTTTTTGTTATAAAAGGGGAACTAATTTACATGGGACTATACATATACCAGATAATTTAAGAATTGAATGGATTCTACACAAGACTTCCATATGTTATTCCAAGTGGCTTATTTGTCAAAAATGTATTTTATTTCCTTAACAATATAACAGACATTAAAAGATTTTTTAGATGCCCGTAATAGTATTACAACAATCAGAAACAAATCACTGTGTTTTAAAATAAATGCATATACAATAAGGGTCAGATTACAAGTGAAGCGCTAAATATCGCTTTCATGAAAGAGATATTTGCTCTCTACTGTGTAATACCAGCGCACGCTGCGCTGGTATTACAAGTTAACAGCAATGCAAACGCGGCCTTACGTTTGCATTGCTATTAAGCATTGCATTTACGAGAGTGCTCTTTCATAGGCTGCAATGGGAGCCACGTTCTGATGCCGTCAGAACTAGCAAATTTGCAGGCACGTGATAATTTAGTGCTCCACTTCTAATCTAGCCCTAAATGTTTTTAAAGCATTTAAAATGTAATTTTTTCAGCAAAATTTAGATTGATTAGAACACTTCCTTTGAAAATCCTCTTCAGTTTTGTTCATCTTATCTCCTTTGCTTTGTCCTATTAGGGACATCGTTAAATTAGCTCCTTTACATCAAACAATGACATGCAGCAGACTTAGGGTTCTAAATTCCATGAAATGCGTGTCAGCTTCTCTAAAGGCAATAGAAAAACTACAGATTTCAGATTTAAATTACAAGAAAGCAGGTAATATGAATTGTGAAAGTGAGTTCTACTGGGGTTTGCCTATGCATGATTAAGTTTAATGGAGAATTCTTTTAACTAGTTTGAGCAAACTTAAAATGTCATACAAATCACTTTATATTAAAATGCCTGATGAGCGTGTCAGAGCAAGAAGAGGTGGCATAAGATATCTACTAAACGAATATAGCTGCAAACCCATTGACCGTTTTCTATCTGTTGAATCTTTATATGTTAATGAAATAGTACGTTGTTTTGTTTTGTTAATTAGTGCATCTTACATTCAAATGCTGATAGAAGTATCTTATTAATTTGGAAGAATGGCCTTTACATTAAAGGAAAGACACACTAAACAATGCAATAGTTAGATTTTCTGATGGATTGCATGTTATGAATTTTGAAAATTCTGTTAAACCTTTTTAAAGCACTTTGCATATCTCTTCACATGACTTTGATTGTCTGTAGGTGGACTCCCAGAGTGTAGGAGAACTTAGATTTTTCCTAGGTTGCTACTATGAAACAAAGTAGTGGCAGTTAATATCTGACAGAAACCTTTATTTTAGCAATAAACCAGAAAAATACATACAGTGAGAAATTAAAAACATATTTTTGCAATAAACAAAGTTAGAAAAATAGTATAATAATCATTTTACAGTATAATGCATATCAATAGCACACCATACTTACATGTACTTAATACCCATAATGAACCAGCTCAAATATATGTAAAGAAATCATTTTTAAGTTTTGCTATTCTATCTAAAGAGAAAAGGTCAGTTCCACACATATAGGGCACAATTACATATGCGGCATCGCCCGCATAAGCCGACAACGCCGTTTTTTAGTCAGATATTGCTATCACATATACGGTTCCTTATATAAATGTGTTGCATATATTTCACCCATCGCCCGCTAATTTTACTCCCATAAGCTAACAAATAACCGCATCGCAAATCGGTATCACATATTCAGCGCATGGACTTACGCGGCGAAAATGGAGAAATTTTACTCCATTTTCACCTCGCCACACATAGGCAGGCGCAGCAAGCCTTACGCTGAAAATGTGAGCACCATAACTCCCTAAAGTATTAACAAACACCTAACACATGCACAATATCTACCTGTCAACCGCAATCCCCCACCGCAATAACTAATAAAGTATATTAACCCCTAATCCGCCAACCCCCACATCGCAGTATGCCTAATTATACTATTAACCCCTAATCCGCCATTCACCCACATCACAATCTACTTAATAAAAGTATTAACCCCTAATCCACCATCCCCCCACATCGCAAAGTAACTAATTAAGCTATTAACCCCTAATCCGCCAAACCCCCACATCACAATCTACCTATTAACCCCTAATCCGCCAATCCCCATATCGCAATAAACCTAATAAATCTATAAACCCCTAAACCGCCAAACCCCCACAACGTAATTAACCTAATAAATCTAATAACTCCTAAACCGCCAACCCACCACAACGCAATTAACCTAATAAATCTATTAACTCCTAAACCGCCAACCCCCCACAACGCAAATAAATAATTAAATTACTAAGCCCCCTAACCTAACACCCCCTAATTTAACCCCAATTACCTAAAATTAAAAAATACTAATTACAAATAAATTAAAAAACCTAACATTACTTTAAAAATAAAAAACTAAGTTTAAATTAATTTAAAATTACAAAAAAATAAATAAAAAAAGTCTAACATTACAGAAAATAATAAACCAAATTATCAAAAATAAAAAAAATAAACCTAATCATATGAAAATAAAAAAGCCCCCCCAAAATAAAAACACCCCCTAATCTAAACTAAACTACCAATAGCCCTTAAAATGGCCTTTTGTAGTAAGTAAAATAAGTAAAAAAAAGTAAAATAAGTTCCCCCTAACAGTAAACCCCCCACCCACCAAACCTCCCAAAATAAAAAACCTAACACTAAAAAATCCTAAACTACCCATTGCCCCTAAAGGGGCATGTGTATGGGCATTGTCCTTAAAAGGGCATTCAGCTATTTTACGGTGCCCATTAAAAGCCCTAATCAAAAAAATGAAAAAATAAAATAAAGCCTAAGTCTAACCCCCAAATAGGTACTCACTTTTCCTGAAGTCCTGCAAATCAGCCAATAGGATTTCAGTAGCTCTCATCCTATTGGCTGATTTGAAAATGTCAGCCAATAGGAATGCAAGGTACCCATAATTAAACGGGTACCTTAAACTCAATCCTTAGTGTACAGTGGTAATCGTACAAAGAGGATCTCCATGCTCAATGGCTCCGTGGTCGCCGGTCCGGCTCTGCGGTCACCTCCGCGGTCACCTTCACTTTGTGCTGGCTTGTTCCTGGATGAAGAAGGAAGAGGTCGCTGAAGTGGAATAAGATGTCGCCACCTCCAAGAAGACTTCACCGCCGCCTGGAAAAAGACCTTCTCTGCCGGATCTCAGGGACAGCGAGTACCTATTTGGGGGTTAGACTTAGGTTTTTTTTTTAATTTTTTGTTTGATTTATTTTCTGGATTAGGGCTTTTAATGGGCACTGTAAAAGAGCTGAATGCCCTTCTAAGGGCAATGCCCATACAAATGCCCCTTTAGGAGCAATGAGTAGTTTAGGATTTTTTAGTGTTTTTTTTTATTTATGGGGTTTGGTGTGTGGGTTTTTTTTACTGTTGAGGAACTTCGTTTTTTTTAAATGTAAAAGCTGTTTTATAGGGCAATGCCCTTTTAAGGGCTATTGGTAGTTTAGATTAGGAGGTTTTGTATTGGGGGGGCTTTTTTATTTTCATAGGGATTAGGTTTAATTTTTTAATTTTTGATGATTTGGTTTATTATTTTCTGTAATGTTAGACTTTTTTGTTGTAATTTTAGATTAATTTAAACTTATTTTTTTTATTTTTAAAGTAATGTTAGGTTTTTTATTTTAATTGTAATTTAGTATTTTTCAATTTTAGGTAATTGGGGTTAATTTAGGGGGATGTTAGGTTAGGGGGCTTAGTAATTTAATTAGTTATTTGCGTTGTGGGGGGTTGGCGGTTTAGGAGTTAATAGATTTATTAAGTTAATTGCGTTGTGAGGGGTTGGCGGTTTAGGGGTTAATAGATTTATTAGGTTTATTGCATTGTAGGGATTTGGCGGATTAGGGATTAATAGATTTATTAGGTAGATTTGTGAAGTTGGGGTTGGCGGATTTAGGGGTTAATACTTTTATTAGGTATATTGCGATGTGGGTCAATGGTGGATTAGGGGTTAATAAATGTATTAGTTAGATTTGCGATGTAGGTGAATGGCAGATTAGGGGTTAATAGTTTAACTAGGCAAATTGCGTTGTGGCAGGTTTGTGGTTTAGGGGTTAATACTTTTATTATTAGTTGTGATGTAGAGGGATTGTGGATATAAGGGTTTTGACATGTCTGGGGGTTTTTTGGGAGGCGTGTTAGACTTTTATGGGATATTTAACTTTTTTGTGGTTTTTTTTATGAGCTGGCAGTTTATAAAGTGCCGTAAGTCACTGGCGACTCCAGAAATGTGTATTTACTCACATTTCTGGACATCATTAGTTTATTCGACTTACGGCAGTTTATGAACTGCCGGCGGGGTTTATGTGATTTCCCGATGTACAAGGTGAAATTATGGGTGATGCGGGTGTGACGACCAAGGTTAACCAACCCTGCGCCAGTCACTTGTTTGGCACAGAAAGGGTTATCAGACCCCTTCTACTGTCACTAATATGTCACAATCTTGCCACGTCAGGCAAGCTTATGACTTAGTTCAGTGGGTGCAAGGGTTAACAATACTCTTAAGTCTGTACAAGACGTAAAAGAAATGCCCAAAACTCCCCTTTAATGCCACCCACACTAAACTAACTATAATATCTAAGCTGCCACCACTTATGATTTATTAAAGGGAAAATCCTAAGGAAAAACCCAGACTTACACATTAACTCTCAAAATACAATTTAGCAGAAAATAACCAAAAATATACAGTTCTAATACTCCAGTCTCTTTCAGTAACGTGGTTCAATTGCAGTCACCCAGCAGACTGACCTCCAATGATTAGTCGGCAATCTGTGGAGAGTACAAGCAGATACAAAACACCAATATGGCCAAGTATTGTATGGACAAAATGACGGTGTATGTGGTAATCAAAGTACTCACATTTGATGATGTACCTCCCTTGGTGCAATAGAAGCAAACTGGGATCAAACAGTCACCCAGTAGACAACAGTGTATAGTACAACATATTATAATAGACATAAAATTAAATATAATATATGAAATAAATACAATATATAAATACTGATGTGAAGTACAATTCAGCAAAAAACAGCAGTAAAAAGTACAACAATATACTACATATAATGATCTGATTGAGAAACATAAAATGAAATGCTATAACAATACTGGATTGAGGTAAAATAGGTCAATATTGTCTTTTTTCCACTCTGTCATATTTGGAATCTTATAGCATACATATGATGCGTGTGTGTCCTGTTACTAACAAGATGTAAAAGGCTAGGAGCGCGATCCGATATAGATTGTAGTTTGCGGCGCAAATGAGGGAACCCCTGCCGCCCGTAGTTTCAGCTCGCAACTTGAGCTATCACATATACGGCGCCTTCAGATGCTAAAGTGCCGTAAGTCGGATAAACCAGCGATATCCAGAAATCTGCGTAAGTACAAATTTCTGGAGTCGCCAGTGACTTACGGCACTTTAGAAACTGCCGGCGCCTACAAAACCTGACTAAGTTATAAAATCTCCCGTACTGTCTAACATGCCTCCCAAACATAGCCTGACACGTATACCCCTCTATCCGCTATCCCCCCTCACTCTCCTAATAATAAATGTATGAACCCCTAAACCACCGCTCCAGGACCTCGTCGCACCTAATAAAGTTATTAACCCCTAAACCGCTGCTCCCGGACCCCGCCGCCACCTACATTAACTACCCCCTAATGTGAGCCCCTTACACTGCCGCCACCTACATTGCCTACCCCCTAATGTGAGCCCCTTACACCGCTGCCACCTACATTACCTACCCCCTAATGTGAGCCCCTTACACCGCCGCCATCTACATTAACTACCCCCTAATGTGAGCTACTACTCCGCCGTCAGCTAAATTATTAACCCCTAATCTAATCCCCTTATACCGCCGCCACCTATATTAAATTATTAACCCCTAATCTAATCCCCCTATACCGCCGCCAGCTATATTAAATTATTAACCCCTAATCTAATCCCCCTATACCGCCGCCACCTATATTAAATTAATTAACCCCTAAAATACTAAACTACTAAACTATCCCTACCACTAATCCTAAGTCTAACCCTACAAATAGCCCTGAAAAGGGCTTTTTGTGTGGCATTGCCCCAAAGTAAACAGCTCTATTGCCAGCCCTTAAAAGGGCTTTTTGCGGGGCTTTGCCCCAAAGTAATCAGCTCTTTTACCAGCCCTTAAAAGGGCTTTTTGCGGGGCATTGTCACAAAGTAAACAGCTCTTTTGCCTCTAATCTAAATCCCCCTAAACCGCCGCCACCTATTCTAAATGTATTCCCCCCTAATCTAATCCCCCTACACCGCCGCCACCTATATTAACTATATTACCCCCTAATCTAATCCCCCTACACCGCCGCCACCTATATTAACTATATTAACCCTAATTATTTTAGGGTTAATATAGTTAATATAGTTATTATATTATATATATTAACTATATTAACCATAATTATATTAGGGTTAATATAGTTAATATAGTTATTATATTATATATGTATTAAGGATAATAACCCTATCTAACTCTAATACCCCTAACTAAATTCTTATTAAAATAAATCTAATTAATATTAATATTATTAATTAAAATAATTCTATTTAAATCTAAATACTTACCTATAAAATAAACCCTAAGATAGCTACAATATAATTAATAATTACATTGTAGCTATTTTACGGTTTATATTTATTTTACAAGTAACTTGGTATTTATTTTAACTAGGTACAATAGCTATTAAATAGTTAATAACTATTTAATAGCTACCTAGTTAAAATAATTACCAATTTACCTGTAAAATAAATCCTAACCTAAGTTACAAATACACCTACACTATCAATAAATTAAATAAACTACAAATATCTAAACTAAAATACAATTAAATACACTAAACTAAATTACAAAAACAACAAACACTAAATTACAAAAAATAAAAAAATATTACAAGAATTTTAAGCTAATTACACCTATTCTAAGCCCCCTAATAAAATAATAAAGCCCCCCAAAATAAAAAAATGCCCTACCCTATTCTAAATTAAATTAACCAGCTCTTTTACCAGCCCTTAAAAGGGCTTTTTGCAAGGCATGCCCCAAAGTAATCAGCTCTTTTGCCTGTAAAAAGACCCACAATACCACCCCCCAACATTAAAACCCACGACCCACATACCCCTACTCTAAACCCACCCAAACCCCCCTTTAAAAACCTAACACTAAGCCCCAGAAGATCTCCCTACCTTGAGTCGTCTTCACCCAGCCGGGCCGAACTCTTCATCCAATCCGGGCGATGTCTTCATCCAAGCGGCAAAGAAGAAGTCTTCCATCCGGCGATGTCTTCATCAAAGCGGCAAAGAATAAGTCTTCCATCCGGCAATGTCTTCATCCAAGCGGTAAAGAAGAGGTCCTCCATCGGGGCAAAGTCTTTCTCCAAGCTTCTTCCGACCTCCTACGCAGAACATCCAGCTGGCCCGATGACTGAACGACGAATGAAGTATCCTTTAAATGACATCATCCAAGATGGCGTCCCTCGAATTCCGATTGGCTGATAGGATTCTATCAGCCAATTAGAATTAAGGTAAGAAAATCTGATTGGCTGATTCAATCAGCCAATCAGATTGAGCTTGCATTCTATTGGCTGTTTCGATCAGACTTCTTCTTTGCCGCTTGGATGAAGAGATCGCCGGGATGGAAGACTTCTTCTTTGCCGCTTGGATGAAGACATCGCCGGATGGAAGACTTCTTCTTTGCCGCTTGGATGAAGACATCGCCCGAATTGGATGAAGAGTTCGGCCCGGCTGGGTGAAGACGACTCAAGGTAGGGAGATCTTCTGGCGCTTAGTGTTAGGTTTTTTTAAAGGGACAGTCTACCATAGAATTGCTATTGTTTTAAAAGATAGATAATCCCTTTATTACCCATTCCCCGGTTTTGCATAACCAACACAGTTATATTAATATACTTTTTACCTCTGTGATTACCTTGTATCTAGGAACCTTCTTCCAGCCCCCTGATCACATGACTGTGACTGTTTATTATCTATTGTCTTAAATTTAGCATTGTTTTGTGCTAGATCTTAAATAACCCCCTGTGCCTGAACACAGTGTTATCTATATGGCCCACGTGTACTTTCTGTCTCTTTGTGTTGAAAAGAGATTTAAAAAGCATGTGATAAGAGGCAGCCCTCAAGTGCTTAGAAATTAGCATATGAGCCTACCTATGTTTAGTTTGAACTAAGAATACCAAGAGAAAAAGCACATTTGATGACAAAAGTAAATTGGAAAGTTGATTAAAATTAAAAGTCCTATCTGAATAACGAAAGTTTAATTTATACTAGACTGTCCCTTTAAGGGGGGTTTGGGTGGGTTTAGAGTAGGGGTTTGTGGGTGGTGGGTTTTAATGTTGGGGGGTGGTATTGTGTGTTTTTTTACAGGCAAAAGAGCTGATTACTTTGGGGCATGCCCCGCAAAAAGCCCTTTTCAGGGCTGGTAAAAGAGCTGGTTAATTTTTAATTTAGAATAGGGTAGGGCATTTTTTTTATTTTGGGGGGCTTTATTATTTTATTAGGGGGCTTAGAATAGGTGTAATTAGCTTAAAATTCTTGTAATCTTTTTTATTTTTTTGTGATTTAGTGTTTGTTTTTTTGTAATTTAGTTTAGTGTATTTAATTGTATTTTAGTTTAGATATTTGTAGTTTATTTAATTTATTCATAGAGTAGGTGTATTTGTAACTTAGGTTAGGATTTATTTTACAGGTAAATTGGTAATTATTTTAACTAGGTAGCTATTAAATAGTTATTAACTATTTAATAGCTATTGTACCTAGTTAAAATAAATATCAAGTTACCTGTAAAATAAATATAAACCCTAAAATAGCTACAATGTAATTATTAATTATATTGTATCTATCTTAGGGTTTATTTTATAGGTAAGTATTTAGATTTAAATAGGAATATTTTAATTAATAATATTAAAGGGACAGTATACACTCATTTTCATATAACTGCATGTAATAGACACTACTATAAAGAATAATATGCACAGATACTGATATAAAAATTCAGTATAAAACTGTTTAAAAACTTACTTAGAAGCTGTCAGTTTACCTCTGTTGAAAAGGTAGCTGGAAAGCCCACTGCAAGTGGCAAATAAGACACTCCCCCCCTCCCCCTTCTTTTGCATATGAAAAGACCCTTTACACAAACAGGAGCAAGCTGGAGTAGGTAGTCGAGCGTATTCACATAAAACTTTGGGGCTTGGTTAGGAGTCTGAAAATCAGAGCAATGTTATTTAAAAATAAGCAAAACTATACATTAATTAAAAAAAAAAACTTTATGGGCTATATAAATAGATTATCTACAAAACATTTATGCAAAGAAAAAATGAGTGTATAATGTCCCTTTAATATGAATTAGATTTATTTTAATAAGAATTTATTTAGGGGTGTTAGAGTTAGATAGGGTTAATATAGTTAATATATATATAATATAATAACTATATTAACTATATTAACCCTAATATAATTAGGGTTAATATAGGTGGCGGCGGTGTAGGGGGATTATATTAGGGGTTAATGTATTTAATATAGGTGGCGGCGGTGTAGGGGGATTAGATTAGGGCTTAATACATTTATTATAGGTTGCGGCGGTTTAGGGGGATTTAGATTAGAGGCAAAAGAGCTGTTTACTTTGTGACAATGCCCCGCAAAAAGCCCTTTTAAGGGCTGGTAAAAGAGCTGGTTACTTTAGGGCAATGGCCCACAAAAAGCCATTTTAAGGGCTGGCAATAGAGCTGTTTACTTTGGGGTAATGCCACGCAAAAAGCCCTTTTCAGGGCTAGTTGTAGGGTTAGACTTAGGTTTAGTGGTAGGGATAGTTTAGTATTTTAGGGGTAAATTAATTTAATATAGGTGGCGGTGGTATAGGGGGATTAGATTAGGGGGTTAATAATTTAATATAGGTGGCGGCGGTATAGTGGGATTAGATTAGGGGTTAATAATTTTAATATAGCTGGCGGCGGTGTAGGGGCTCACAATAGGGGGTAGGTAATGTACATGGCGGCGGTGTAGGGGCTCACATTAGGGGGTAGGTAATGTACATGGCGGCGGTGTAGGGGCTCACATTAGGGGGTAGGTAATGTAGATGGCGGCGGTGTAGGGACTCACATTAGGGGGTTACACATTTAATGTATGTGGCGGCGGGGTCCGGGGGCGGTGGTTTAGGGGTTAAATACTTTATTAGGGATTGCGGCGGGGGATCGTGGTTGACAGATAGATAGACATTGCGCATGCGTTAGGTGTTAGGTTTTATTTTGCAGCTAGTTTAGGGAGTAATGGGGCTCCAATAGACAGCGTAAGGCTTACTACGCCTGCAATTTGTGGCGAGGTGAAAATGGAGTAGGATTTCTCCATTTTCGTCACGTAAGTCCTTACGCTGTATATTGGATACCAAACTGCGCTGGTTTGGTATACCTGTCTATGGGCCAAAAAAATGCGGCCGAAGGCAGAAATATACGAGCGTAACTTATATGTTACGCCGTATATGTGATACCAAACCAGCGCAAATTTTGGCGTCGCCGGCTTTTGCGGGCGACGATTTATATCGGATCGGGCCCTAGATCTCAGCAAAGATATATGAAGATAGAACAAGCCCTGATATTTAAAATAATTATGATGTAGAATAAAGTGAATTAATTCACTAATGTAATGTTTTTGCTTAGTAGGCATGTAAATATCCGTTTGCAAGTATGATTGGATCGCTAGAAGGCCCTTATCATGAGGTATGTTTGAATATAGAGAGCTTACATCACTAGTGATCCACCATAACTGATGGTCAGTCTTCCTAATCTCTAAATTGGTCAATTTACTTATTAGGTCTGTGGAGTCCTTAATGAAAGAGGGTAAAGCAATGACATGCTTTTTCAGGAAGGAGTCAATGTAAGCAGATAGATTATCTGTAAGGCCAGCTATTATAGGGCATTCCGGGGGATTACTCACATTTTTATGAATTTTCGGTAAATGATAGTAGAATGCTATGTTGGGATCTTTAGGATATAAATAATCCCTTTCCTTCTTGGTAAGTATACCTTCATCAAATCCCTCCTGCAACAGAGAGTAAAGTTTTTTTAAAAAAAAATCATAGTGGGATCACTAGGCAGTGCCCTATAATAGCTGGCATCTTTAAGAATACGGTCGGCTTCCAATACATAATCTCCAATTCCAACATACCTCATGATAAGGTCCTTCTAGTGATTCAATCATACTTGCAAATGGATATTTACATGCCTACCAAGCAACAACATTAAATTAGTGAATTAATTCACTTTATTCTGCATCATAATTATTTTAAATATCAGGGCTCGTTCTATCTTCAGATTAAAGGTACGGCCATGGGCACCAGATTCGCCCCTAGTTTTTTGAACCTCTACATGGGTAAGTTCGAAGAGACCTGCGTCTATGGGTCTCCTATGGGGGCGAGTCTGGTGTTCTATGGCCGTTATATTGATGACCTGATCTTTCTGTTCCAGGGGTCCTTTGAAGATGCTTCTCTGTTTACAAACTCTCTCAACTCCAATGATTTTGGCTTAGAATTTACTAGTAACATACAATCCACTAAAATAGATTATCTCGATCTTACTCTATCCTTTTCTGCCTCTGGCCAATTTGTGTCTGAAACATTTTTCAAAAAAGTCAATTGTAATAGCTTTTTAGACTTCAACAGTAGCCATTATTTCTGTTGGAAGAAAAATGTCCCTTAATGGACAGTTTAGACGAATAAGGAGGAACTGCACTACGAAAGAGTGTTATGAGTCACAGTCCACTATTTTGAAAGACAGATTCCTTGAAAAAGGGTACCCCTTAGATCTTATACAAAAAAGGTTATCTTAGAGCTTTGAATGATGATAGAACAACTTATTTTACGAAAAACAAAACTGATAAACAGAAACCAAATAGTGACTCAAATACTCCTTTGTTCATTACCGGCTATAGTAGTCATCATAGGGAGATTAAAAGAATTATATTTAAACACTGGCCTATTATCTGTAATGATCCTTTTCTGAAAAACCATATAGCCTCCAAGCCCAGGATAGTATATAGAAGGGCTCCAATGCTAAAAAGCAAATTAGCACCTAGCAAGATAGTCAGAGTTAAATTACATGCTAACAGTTTGAATCTGGCCACCAAGACTACTAAAACCTTTTTGGCCAATTTTGTACCCCCATGTGGCTTATATAAATGCCATAAACCAAGATGCAGCATGTGCAAGGTGTTGAAAAATAGCACCAAGACCTTTCAGTCAAATAGCACAGGTGAAAAGTTTAGCATCAAAAAATGCCTGACCTGTGAATCTACATACGTTATATATTTGATACAGTGTTTGTGTGGGGCCCAATATGTAGGGCACGCATGCCGTAAAATTAAAGGGACAGTATACACTCATTTTCATATAACTGCATGTAATAGACACTACTATAAAGAATAAGATGCACAGATACTGATATAAAAATCCAGTATAAAATGGTTTAAAAACGTACTTAGAAGCTTTCAGTTTAACTCTGTTGAAAAGGTAGTTGGAAAGCCCACTGCAAGTGGGAAATAAGACACTCCCCCCTCCCCCTTCTTTTGCATATGAAAAGACCCTTTACACAAACAGGAGCAAGCTGGAGAAGGTAGCAGACGGTATTCAAATAAAACTTTGGGGCTTGGTTAGGAGTCTGAAAATCAGAGCAATGTTATTTAAAAATAAGCAAAACTATACATTTAAAAAAAAACTTTATGGGCTTTATAAATAGATCATCTACAAAACATTTATGCAAAGAAAAAATGAGTGTATAATGGCCCTTTGGGCTGAACGTTTGGCTGAACATCTATATAATATTAAAAGAAAGTTCTTAAATCATGGTCTATCAAGACACTGTACTTATGCTCCTAAAGGAAGCTCCAAAAAGCTTTCAATTTGTCCTATTGAACAGATACCTAGGAATAGTCATAATCCCATGCTTAGTCTACAACGTAGGGAGATCTTTTGGATTCATAAGTTACATACTTTGACTCTAGAAGGTCTCAATGAATGTGTAGACTTAGCAGCGTTCGATCTGTAATCTATTGGGGTCATATATACATTGATGTTACATCTCATATTTTTTTAGTATTATATTTCAGTTTTTTTTATCATTTAAGACGTATGATTTGGACATATCATTCCTTTCCTTTTAGTACAATTATCAGATCCCAGATAGTCTCCTCTTATGTTCACTTACACACTTCCCATATGTTATCACCTGTTAGTATAGTTTTCTCACTATCATTACTAACCTCATTGGATCTTAACATCCACCATACATAATATATTTGTTATATCGATTATGTCTGTCACTTTTCATCCACACACTCCCTGGCTTTTATTGTTTTAGATAGGACCTAACTTTGCCCTACTAGACACAACACTTCTTTGGTCTCACATATTTGTTTTTTACATCTTTCGCTTAGACCTGTTTTGTATTTTTCTTATCTATTGCAATCATCAATCTTTAGTTGACTGTAGAATCCTCTTTTACATGTTTGTTGTCAATACACAACATCTATTATTATTATTTCTAGAGCCAGGCAGAATGTTTAAAATTTCTGGTTTCTGTCTCATTACTTTATTAGACGTTAAGCTGTAATTTGTCATTTTACTATTATTCCCCGGTTCTCTATCACTTTATGCACCATATACACTATGTGTGCACTTAGTTATCACACGTATTATTTGACATTATGTACTTCTTTGATCGGTTGGGTTCATATATACATAGTTATATACTTCACTTGCTGCCGGAGACACCTTCACACAAGTGGGTGCCTCCGATAGTAAATTGTAGTATCCTCGAATATCTGCATCTTAGTCCGACCTCTACCCACATTCCACGTCACACCTTCCTACCAATAGCATTAACATCAGCACATAAGCCCGATCCTCACTCACACACCACCTCACACCATCCTACCAATAACGTTGTGATAGAAATATGCCAATAGTGTTGCGATAGAAGTATATCTAACCTATTATTGTTTGACACGTAGATGTTATGAAGCCACTCCCCCCTGCACCACGAGAATCAAATCCTAAACGTCAACCGTGGTCAAATTTTTTTTTTTATTTACATCGGCATATCTCTTTGTTATCAAATAACTTATAGGAATATTTTTGAGCACTATACAAGTAAGAAACCATTTTATATGTTTCCCTTTGGTCATGTGCTGAACAGGGATACCTAACGCTGGTCCGATATAAGAATATCTACTTATAATATATTATAAAAACACGAAATGTTTTTTCTGATATATTTGGCCTTTATTATTATTATTTTTCTGGGCCCTTAATGTATGTAGATATACATACGTAGCACACACATTGCATTTATACAAATACACGTATATCTTTGCTGAGATCTAGCCTTTTACAGCTTGTTAGTAACAGGACACACACGCATCATATGTATGCTATAAGATTCCAAATAAGACAGAGTGGAATAAAGACAATATTGACCTATTTTACCTCAATCCAGTATTGTTATATCATTTCATTTTATGTTTCTCCACCAGATCATTATATGTAGTATATTGTTGTACTTTTCACTGCTTTTTTTTTTGCTGAATTGTACTTCACATCAGTATTTATATATTGTATTTATTTTATAGATTATATTTCATTTTATGTCTATTATAATATGCAGTACTATTTTGTACTATACACTGTTGTCTAATCCTGTTGTTGTTACTTTGTATTTGAATATATTATCTTTGGATAGGATCATGTTACTTAGTCTGACAAGTTAATTAGGTAACACCCACCTCAGGTGTTGCACACTGTTTAGGCTAATTGGTTTGGCATATATAGCAACTGTTTTTTACTCATTGTATTAAGTCTCATGAAACATCCACTGTTTGGATGAGAAATGCCATTCTTCCTTACCACCTCATTTTCCTTTCATCTGGATAGCTGGGAGTTCCTGTTTCCCTGGTATCAGTCTACTGGGTGACTGTTTGACCCCAGTTGCTTCTATTGCACCAAGGGATGTGCATTATCAAATGTGAGTACTTTGATTACCACATACACCGTCATTTTGTCCATACAATACTAGGCCATATTGGCGTTTTGTATCTGCTTGTACTCTCCACAGATTGCCGACTAATCATTGGAAGTCAGTCTGCTGGGTGACTGCTATTGATCCAAGGTCGCCTCTTCTACACCACTAGGGGTGTCTCACCAAATGTGAGTGTAATATTATACTACTATTTGTCATAATTTTGTCAAATAATATTGGGCCATGTGGCGCTTCTGTTTTTTATGTTGTTTACAGATATTTAATATTGCATCAGGGCCTTGATCCATTTACAGACAGCTGCCTTGACCAGAACCATCTGCTGTTCCTCCGTGATACTATCATATTTTATCTATCTCTGGACTTTTATACCATTACATTGTTATAATTATTGTTCAAACTATTTTTTGTGACCACTTGTGTATATGTTTATCTGTCGCAATTTTCATTAAGAACAATAGTTATTATACTTTCTTTTCTGATCACCAAGGGCACCCCCTATTTTCCCTTCAAGTGGTTCAATTATTATACAAAGGCCAAAGCTTAATAAATGAATTATTTATTATGCCAAAAATATTATGCACAATGCATTATTAATAAAATGTTGTTGCAAGTAAAATTACATGCAGCAAACAGGTTAAAATAAAAAGAACAAAATAGAGACCATATACTGTACTAGTCTTTGGAATCTTGTGTGCCAGGGAGATGGCATGAAGCAATGGGTCCTTACTCCGTTTGTCACAGCCTCCCTTGTAAGAATGACAACTTTACATGTTAAAACGCAAAAACTTTATACAATTTTCAGGAGATCCGGTTGCTTGCCCAACCCTTATCCTTTTACGACCGTCAATAGACTCTAAGTCTTCGCCTGAAGCTTAGAACACATTATAATTTCTGCTAGATGCATCCATTTTCATATGAGCAGACAGGCAATCTCTTAGTTGCATCGTGATAATCAATTTGATACCAAATATGACATGGTTGTCTTGTTTACCTTCATCTAATGTCATAATATGTTTTAAACACATATCTACCTTATACCCATGTCCCTTTATTGACCTTTTCAGTTTCTGTGAAGAGGCACTGTTCTGTGTCTCTAAAACCGACACTTTTACGGCCTGAATGCACCAATGCCTATATGATAACATTTATTCAAGTGGAACTCTGAAACAATTTATAATAGGGTCTGGTTTTATCACAAAAAACAAACATAAACACAGGACACAGTTCTTCTTGAAAAAACAAATGTTTTTTTAGCTCACAGGCTAAAGAGAATAAACCCCTTGGCAGCTAAATCATGAGGTATTCATGACACCTCCCCCAATAAGAGACGCAAGAGGGGGTGGCCACAAGCCACTCCAGCTGCGTATCAAAGGGAGCTTCCCCTTGCGGTGATAACGCCAATGCCAGACAAATTGCACCTAGCAGTTTTGCCACCATGATGCCCTCCATTTAAAAATGACACACTATTTGCGATACCAAGCTGATTTAATATATTGCAGGGGCCCTCCCATGCAGCCTGTAGTTTGTTCTGCCTCATGGGTGTTAGTACAAGAACATTTTGCCCCATCTCATACACTCCCTCTCTGGCAGTAAAATCCTGCAATTGTTTTTGTAGGAATATGGCATTGGCATCTCTGGGTTTTGCAGGTACCTCCCCCAATAAGGCTCACATCTTGTCCCTGAATAACACATCATACCCGGTTACAGAGGTGTCTGTGAAGCCTAGGGTCTTGCTACATATTGTGTGCTCTCTGAACATATTGTGTGCTGTCAGTTGCTTCTTAACTACACAGGGCTCTTGCCCTTCCACTGGAGTAGGATTCCTGTACTCTTGCACTTTGTTATGGTTGTTAAGGGGTTGCCTAACTGACCCCTCTTATCCACTGTGTGTCCTAGCTGCTGAGACTGCTGGGGACTCTGATACTGCACACATATCAGTGTATCTGCTGAATGGCACTGTGGGGCTGTGTAAATACACTTCTCTGTACTCCTCCCCCCTGTGCCTGCAGTATGTGTCAGTCTCTGTCCCCTAGTCTGTGCAGTCTGTTTATAGGTCACAGATGAGGTTACTGGGGTCTCCCAGTACCCACAATCACCCACAATATTTCACACTCACTCTGGGGGTCCCTCAAAGAGTATCTTGTACCCTCCTCCCCCACAAACTCTGGAATCTGGGGTGCTGCTGCATCTGTCATAGAGTGGGCTACATTCCCCCTGCTCTCTCTCAGAGTCGCACAGACTGCTACACATCATCCAGTGGCCCAGTCACCCAGCCATTCTCTTCCCCCATATCCTCACTTCCTTCTATAGAATCCACTGATTCAATCACAGACAGACATCCACTACTCATCTGCCTCCTTTCACAAACAGTTTCTCCCTGTACAGTTTAAGTCAGTTCAGGCACAGACAGACCCACACAGTCTATCTGCCTTTCTCCCCAGTCAGTCTCACACTGTACAGTTAACTTTAATTCTGCAGATACTGCTGGTTCAATCAAAGGAAGACACATACCATCTAACCGTCTTTTCTCCCAGTCAGTCTCTCCTCTTACAGGTTCACATCTCACCACAGACACCCCCAGTTCAGGCACAGAACTTTGCACACATGCACTCTGTCCTCCCTCCTGGTCAAAATGTCTCTTGGCATTTTTACACACAGCCCTTTTCACATAAGGGTCTACAACTAATGTCACTAGGTCACATGTAGCATTGTCAGGCACATAAAGAGATAACAATCTACCCAGATCAGTACCCAGTAAAACACCATTAGGAATATTTTCAGGTACCCCCACATTTCTTAAACCTATCCCTGCTCCCCAATCAAGATATTCACATGCCATAGGCACTGCAAGTGGCATTCCCCCAATCCCTTTAACTGCTACAGTCCTGCCAGGAATAATATCCTTAGAACTCACCAGCCCTGGATGCACAAGAGTCACTGCTGCACCTGTGTTCCAAAGCCCAAGGGTTACCTTAGTTCTGACAAGCACAGGTTGCAAGTTCTCCTGGTTGCTTTCCTCTGGACATGTAACGAACAAAACAGATGCTTGTACTTCTGAGGAATTAGCCCCTCCAGCTGATTGCACCAAGTTAATCTTCTCTGGGCAAGTGGAACTGATGTGGCCCACTTTGTTGCAAGCAAAACACCTGCTGGTATCCCCCTGCCCAGGTGCAGCACTTGCCCCTCCTTTCCCAGAGGGAGCAGACACATTAGACAAAGGCACAGCAGGTTTTGTGAAGGGGGTCATGCAGCAGCTCCTTTCCAGGTGGATCCCCATTAACAAAGGATTTTCTCCTATTCCCTGGTGACCTGTTGGCTGTGTAAAAATCAGCCAGCTCACCCGCTTCCAATGCTGTTATGGGTTTATGATCCAAAACCCATTCTTGGACATCTGCTAGGCACAGCTGCATAAATTGATCCTTCACCATCAGATCTTCCAGCTCTTTTATAGTGGCAATCTTTAGCCCTCTTATCCACTGTTTAAAGGCTGTCATCAGGATTCCAACAGCTGCAGTATAGCTCTCTAATGTACCTTTCTGCAGAGAACGGAATTTCTTCTTGTAAACCTCAGGAGTAAGATTATACCTCCTCTGCAGTGCAGCTTTGATGTCATCATAGTCCTGATAAAACTCTGGGGGTAGTTCAACAAAAGCCTCCAGTGCAGGACCTTTCAGACCAGGGGTAAGATACTTGGTCCACTGCTCCCTTGGCAGCTGGAGCTGTCTGCAAACTTTCTCAAAGCTACGCAGGAATACATCCACATCGCCATCTTTCTCCAGAGTGGGAAAATTCTCTGCATGCTCTCTGGGAACTGGTGGGTCTCTAGGTTCACTAACAACGGGTGAGACCATCCCTCTCTCCAACCGTACAAGCTGTAGCTGATACTCTCTCTCAGCCTGTTGAACAGCAGCCTGTCTCTCATAAAAATTTTCAATCAGCCCCATGCGCACACTTGCATCTGCTGAGCACATATGTTTCAGAACAGTTTGCAAATAAGTCAAATGGATCCCCAGATCCTGATGAATCACTGCCCACAGCTGAGGCTTCAGCTGTGGTGGCTTGGCTGTTATCCTATTCAAAAAGAGCTTGTATTAGTCCATCTTTGTTCTTTCCATGGGATGGGATATCACGCTCCTGGCATAACAGTGCCAGCATTTCCTTGGTCTGCTGCTGATATGCCTCCATAGTAAAAATAAAATAGAAAAACAGAGAATAGGGAAGGGGACTGTTTGCAATGTGTGACTATATAATGCACTGAGTTTTAGCCTTTGGAAATTGTGAGAGTCACAATTTCTTTTTAGTACCAGGATTTTCACACTAGCAAATCCACGAGCACTAAAATCTAATAAAAAATTATCCCACCGCTGCCACCAATTTGTGACGACCAAGATTAACCAACTCTGCACCAGTCACTTGTTTGGCACAGAAAGGTTTATCAGACCCCTTCTACTGTCACTAATATGTCACAATCTTGCCAAGTCAGGCAAATTTATGACTTAGTTCAGTGGGTGCAAGGGTTAACAACACTCTTTAGTCTGTACTAGACATTAAAGAAATGCCCAAAACTCCCCTTTTAATGCCACCCACACTAAACTAACTATAATATCTAAGCTGCCACCACTTAGGATTTAATAAAGGGAATATCCTAAGGAAAAACCCAGACTTACACATTAACTCTCAGAATACAATGTAGCAGAAAATAACCTAAAATATACAGTTCTAATACTCCAGTCTCTTTCAGTAACATGGTTCAATTATTAGACAAAGGCCAAAGCTTAATAAATGAATTATTTATTATGCCAAAAATATTATGCACAATGCATTATTAATAAACAGTTGTTACAAGTAAAATTACACACAGCAAACAGATTAAAAAAAGAAGAAAATAGAAACCATATACTGTACTAGTCTTTGGAATCTTGTGTTCCAGGGAGATGGCATGAAGCAATGGGTCCTTACTCTGTTTGTCACAGCCTCCCTTGTAAGAATGACAACTTTACATGTTAAAACATAAACCCTTTATACAATTTTCAGGAGATCCGGTTGCTTTCCCAACCCTCTTTGCAGGGGCTGAGAAGCCCCTTATCCTTTTTACAACCATCAATAGACTGTAAGTCTTTGCCTGAAATTATAGAACACATTATAATTTCTGCTAGATGCATTCATTTTCATATAAGTAGAAAGGCAATCTCTTATTTGCATTGAGATAATCAATTTGATACCAAATATGACATGGTTGTCATATTTACCTTCATCTAATGTCATAACATGTTTTAAACACATATCTACCTCATACCCATGTCCCTTTATTGACCTTATCAGTTTCTGTGAAGAGGCACTGTTCTGTGTCTCTAAAACCAACACTTTTATGGCCTGAATACACCAATGCCTATATGATAACATTTATTCAAGTGGAACTCTGAAACAATTTATAAAAAAACAAATATTTTTTTAGCTCACAGGCTAAAGAGAATTAACCCCTTGGCAGCTAAATCATGAGGTATTTGTGACAGCGGGTTTCAGCAGTTGCGCTGTAGCCTGCTCCGTATACGTAATGTCACCTGTAAATTGTTGTTTTCATTTCACACTGGATAACAGTATTGATGTAAACACCTGTATTTTAAAGGACAGACCGGCAGAACAGATATTGTATTAGTGATTTGCCTTTGTTTAATGTAAAACTGGTAGGTTTTTATTAACTTCGCAATGAAAATCATGGCTTACTTTCAGCTTTGGTGATGTGCAATATGAGTGCATAGACACGCACTGTATACTTGTGCTATGAATTTTATTTTAGCACAATTTACACAACAAATTTTGAACAAAACACCACTTCTCTTGTAATCTAGTCCTAAGTGGAGAAATCATAGGTACTAATATCTCCTTGTGGGTTTTATATTTATTATCATCCTACAAATTTGAATAGAATTAATAAACAGAGTTTTTTAATTTTTCTTTCTTTTTCACAAACCATCCCTGGGTTATATAATTTAAAATCTTTTAAAGTGATGGTAAATCCTAGTATTTTTGAAAGCTAGGATTTACCATTGGAACAAATAAAGGGGACTTTTAGTTATGAAGTATAAACTACTTCATGCTGAAAGTTCCTTCAGTTGTTTGAAGCGTTTGCCGCCCTGAGCTCCTCAGGCAGCCCACGGCAGAACGCTATTTTGCTAAGAGGTGATGTTTCCACCTCTTAGCCAATTGCCGTGCAGGCTGTCCAGCTTGGCGCTGGCTGGCCCACACACCTATTTGCTAAGAGGTGGAAACGTCATCTCACAGAAAAATAGTGTTCTGTCATGGGCTGCTTGAGGAGCTCAGTGCAGAGAACGCTTCAAACAAATAAAGGGACATTCAGCATGAAGTATTTTATACTACATGACTAAAAATTCCCTTTTTTAGTTCCAATGATAAATCCTAGCGTTTCACAAATGCTATGATTTACCCTCACTTTAATATCAAACCATTGAAATGAAGAAGAAGGCAGTTACAATATAACATTTTGCATAAATTAATGACAGAAAATGCCACAATTCTTCAGCTCAGTTAAGTCTATGTACTCAAAAAGGTAATGGGTTAAAAAATAAAATGTAAACTACCGAACAACTTTGCAATAAACACTTCTCACAATACAATAGGGAGCTGTTTGAATTTTAAAACCAGCTGTTGGAGCAGTCAACCATAAATCATCTCACTGCAGCATAGTTTGACAGAAAATGAGTGTACAGTTGAAAAATAAAGCAACAAACATGAAAAAATGTACATAAAAGGAAAATATTTAAAGAATTGTAACAATAAAAATAGTGGTCTAGATTTCAAGTGGAGTGCAAATGATAATGCAGGATGGGTTAGGTTTGATGCACCTCAGGCAAAGAATAATGTACAACCTGGTATTACAAGTGGATAGTTAAATATTTTCACCAAAGTATCTTAATGTGGCTAAAACACTTTGGCATGCCAACCATAGGCTTAGCACAATATCTGACATAAATTTTACTATGTGTTCTCATAGAATTATAATTTGTTAGAGCATGTAATTTTAACACTAGGAACTCTTCAAGTCTATGGGCTAGGTTAACAAAAGGAAAGCAAAAACAAAATGTATGCTTGCCTCATAAATTAATTTCTTTCATAGTGGTGAGAGTCCATGAACCATTACTCCTGGGGTTAAACTCCTGGCCACTAGGAGAAGGCAAACATTCCCAAAACTCTAAGAGCACTTAATCCCCTCTCTGTTATTCCAATCTGACATATAGTTAAGAAAAGAGACGTAGAAAGGTAGGAAAGGACAAAGCAGGGAAAATAAGGTGAAAAATAGAACGGGCACCAACATAAAATTTTAATAAATTATAAAGTAAGCATACATTTTGTTTTCTTTCATAATGTGGTGAGAGTCCACAAGCCACTACTCTTGGGAACTAATACCGAAGCTGTGGATTCCACAAGTAATATTAGGTCAGACAAAACATATTGAAAAGGCAGGCAGCCAATTTTCAGATACTGCTGCCTGGACAACTTTCCCACCAAAAACCACTTCCAAAAAAGCAAAAAGAAATCAAAATGGCAGAATTTAGTAAAGGTATTGAAGGCCATATTGCTGCCTTGCAAATTTGTTCTACAGAAGCCTCATCTTGAAAGCCCAGGAAATGGAAACTGATCTGTTTAAATGGAATGAAATGTGCTATGGTTGAGACATTCTTGCCTTAAAGAAAGCCTTAAGATTTTTAACCAAGAGACTAAATCAATGACTGTGGCTTTGAGGCCTCTATTTGGACCCAAATGAAAAAAAAAACTAATTAGAGGAATTGTCTAAAATCCCTTGAAGCTTGTAAATAGAATTGTAAAACTCTTACTTCTACAGAAAAGGAACAACAATTTCCCAATTTAAGTTATCGGAAGAAACAATCTTAGGAAAAAATACAACTTCCAGGAAGGAAGCGAATGTCTAAACTGTGCATAGACCTAAAATTAGAGGCCTGCAAAAAACACGATGGGGCTGATTTATTAAATATAGAGCAAATCATGTCTCCTTTACATTGCTAAATGTAAAGGAGAAATCTGGGGAAATGCTTGTGCAACGACGCCCCCTGCTCACTAGTGGCCAATCGACTGCTAGCTGGGTCTTTCAAACATCCGGATCGGATCGGGATGATTTCAATCCGCCACCTAAAAGGTGGAAGGCAGGTTAAGGAGCAGTAGTTAAGGAGCTGCTTAATAAATGGAGCCCTTAGAACCAAATTTAGATTCCAAAGAGGAGAAATTGGTTTAATCTTTGGTATGATACTGACTAAAACTTGAAGAACGCTCTTAATGTCAGGAATTAAGCAATTAGTACTGAAATATGATCTTTAAAGAGCTAGCAGATAAACCCTTATCTCAGACCTCTAAAAAAAAAAAAAGGAATTCGAATGGAATGCCAGATAAAACCCAGTTTTACACACCAGAAAAACTTTCCAAATCTTTTTGCTTGTATCATTCTTTCTGATCTGAAATTGAACAACAGCATCAGAAAAAAAACATGTTGGGCAACATTAGCAAGTCGCGCAGTATGTATTTTAGCAAGCAATTTTCATTGCCCTAATTTTACAAGTCTTGAAAAATTGTGATTGCGCATTTGCAATCGCCTTTTACGCAACAATCCTTTCCACGCTTGAAGAGCTGTAGTTAACCGTTTTCCGCAACAAAAAAGTTTCACAAAACACTTTACAAATACATTACAAAGTACAGTTACACTCATATTAACACTGTCTATAAAAAAATATTTTAAAAGTTTATTGCACACAAAAGTTATAAGGGCTCAAAAATAGGAGATCTCGTGTGTTAGAAAAAAAAGGAGACAAAGGGATTTCACATTGACATACATACACATACATAAAGAAACATGGATTTATATGGAGATAATGAAAAGATTTCACATTACAATCTAATGCACATTAAACAATATGTCTGATTGATTTTCAAAGAGATATTCACATATAAATCTCGAGATATCTAGACATATATACAGTATATATATATATATATATATATATATATATATATATATACAATATATACATATATATATATATATATATTCATATACATTTCTCGCTATAAATAGATATATCTGTCCAAAAATCATCACATATATAGAGAAATATTTATTTAGAAATAAATAGAACCTATTCCATTAACAAAACATTCTTGCAATATGAAATATTTGCATTTTCATGTACACTTTCCGAAGAGAATACGTCATGGGCTTTGCGCAACAGATTTTTTTTTTTTTAATTTGTCTTCTTTATTGAGTTCTGTGGGGATTAACACACATTGTAATACCTGCGCAACCCCAAATGTGAAAAAAACCTTAATGCGCGCTGTGTTTTCGCAATTACGAAAAACAGATTTGCCATGCGACTTGTAATCTTGCCCTTTGTTTTTAAAAATTAGACGTTGTTTAACAGATTTATTTTCCTGAGGATTAGGGTCTTCTACACTTACAGTAGAGTACATCAAACTTCTTTGAATAGATTACGAAGATGTTTAATCTTGAAAATAAAAGAACAGAAATCAAAATTTTGATCAGTGACTGAAACCTGAAGAGTCAGAGTTTGAATCAATAAAATATTAAATAGCTAACCTGATGCAATGCGATTCAGAGTTACTAAATAAACAGACTGTAGGTTGAGTGTCAGACACAAAGCTTTTGCGCTTAATTGGAGCCATCAACCTCTCAGAAATAGTAAGGCACACAAATTTCTGAAATCCTGGAGCAAATGTGAAAAACTTCCTAATACAGAACAGACAGGGGAGAACAGATATCTTTAGAAGCAGCATTTAGATGATAAAAAAACAAATCCATACAGGAATTGCAAAACTGAGCTGGAACAGATACAGCTTCATGTTTTAAAAACAAACTCTGAAAATGAGAGTTCATAAACTAAGTGGATCTACTGTATAAAGGATCCTAAAATAAGGCAGTGGGGACAGTTCTAGTATGCTCCTATTAAATAAATAGTACAAACAAATTAACCCCACTAATGTTACTTAGACACAATAATGGCCAGATTACAAGTGGAGAGCTAAATATTGCTTTCATGAAAGCGGTATTTGTGCACCACTGTGTAATTCCAGCACACGCTAATGTGCGTTGGTATTACAAGTTCACAGCAATGCGAACACGACCTTGCGTTTTCATTGCGGGGAAGCATTGTGCTCACGAGAGCACTCTTTCATAGGCTCCAAAGGAAGCCTTGTTCTGATGACGTGAGAAATGACATCTGAACTTCAGCGCAGCGAAGGGGGTAAGTAGCGCAGTAATGGCAGAAATTTAAAATATATAGAAATATAATTAAATACAAATATATTTATGTGTTAAAATGTGTATACATATTAACTTCAGTGCTGTTTTTTTCTAACACCCCACTCCCACTAACTTTAGCCCCAAAATACTGCCTAGTGCGGTAATTTTATAAAAAAAATAAAGATGCTGCTATCTTTATTTTTTAATAAAGTACGCTAGACTGTATTTTAGGGCCATTTGGGGCATATTTAGAAAAATAACCAGAGATCTGATCTCTGATTAATTGTATAAACGCTAATTGCTACCGCAAACTCGAGGTAGCAATAACCAGCCACTTGTCATGGCTGATTAATTATCCGGTTTGCGATAATTTAGCACTCCACTTGTAATCTAGCCCTAAATGTGATGTTGGAGACAACAATATATAAAAAAATCAGGGTCTTATTACTTTAAGGAATGAGAAACCCATGAAAAGAAGGCAATATAGAATCCTCTCAGTTTGGAAAAAGTATAAAACAGAAAACAAAATTTTTCTTTACACAAAACAAATTGTTTTTAAAATTGCATACACTGGTTAATGAAAATCACCTGTAGGTAGCGACAGCAGTATGGCCTTAAGAATGGAGAAAATGTCCATTACCACTAATGCATTAAAAATGGAGGTTGACATTAGTGCAGCAGGAAAATGTTAACCGCTGTGCTGCCAAGCACCAAATACTGCTCTAAAGAACTGTGAAAAAAAGGGAATGCGCAAAATTATTTGGATGCATGTCTCAGTAGAGTGCCGAGGAATTAAGTAATATACAAAAAGCCAAAGCATACAAAGAGCAATGCTCAATAACACTTAGAGTTAGTAAGACAATTTAAAATAAAGAAACATCAAATGCATGAACATTGGAATGCAATAAATGTGGATTGCACTAATCAGAACAACACTAAGGCCTAGATTTAGAGTTTTGCGGCCAAAGGGGTGCGTTAGCTACGTATGTTTTTTTCCCCCCTCACCTTTTAAATAACTCTGGTATTTAGAGTTCTCTGAAGGGCTGCGTTAGAATCACTGTACTAACCCTAGCTAAGCATAAAAGCTGTGTAATGCAGCAGTGCTATGGCATAAAGGGAAGTCTGTCTTTAAAAAGCAGGCTAAAAGTAAAAAGGTGAGTCATTGTGAACCTCATTTGCATATCTTACCCAGATTCCTTTGCTGCATTTGAAACAGTGTAGTCAGAGAGTTTCTGGGTTTAAAGCAAGTCTTCTGACTTGTTTAGATTTGTAAATGGTTTACACAATGAGTTATCTTCTCTCTCTCTCTCTCTCTCTCTCTCTCTCTCTCTCTCTCTCTCTCTCTCTCTCTCTCTCTCTCTCTCTCTCTCTCTCTCTCTCTCTCTCTCTCTCTCTCTCTCTCTCTCTCTCTCTCTCTCTCTCTCTCTCTCTCTCTCTCTCTCTCTCTCTCTCTCTCTCTCTCTCTCTATCTATATCTATATCTATATATATGTGTGTGTGTTTCTATATGCATTTATGTGTTTATATGTGCACATATGTCTGTAATACATATATATATACGTATGCATCTTTAGACATACATACTGTATGTATGTATCTCAACACCTGAGATCTCATATCTTTGAGCCCTTATAACTTTTTTGTGCAATATTTTTTTTTATAATTTTTATTAGATAGTGTTGGTAGGAGCATAACTGTACTTTGTAAATTATTTTTGATGGGTTTTGTGACACTTTTTTGTTTTGAGAAACAATTAACCAGAGCGCTGAGAATGTACTAACCTGACAAGCGTTTACTTGAATTGCGCTCAAGCGATTGCTTTCACTTTCAACTTGTAATATGAGCGATAAACCCGATAACCCACTTATCGCTCGCATGCAAACGTTAGCACCCCACTCATAACCTTACCCAAAGTATGCTAAACTGAAACTAATAATATTATGGTTCTGGTGGTGCAAAAATTGCCTCTTATTTAGATTTCTGTCTTACTAGAGGGTTAGTTAATATCAAAGTCTACCTAAATAGGTTTCACTGTAATTAATTCGGCATGGAGACTTACAATTTTAATTAAATGCATAGGGTTGTGCATTATGAGGTATGAGGAACTAAAAATAAACTTGCCTCTAATTCAAATAAGAACATTGATAAATGCTAACCTATGTATATTTCACAAATAAGGATTTTTTTTTATCCATTATGGATATCTGTTGTAATTAGCTATTTTTTTAGCTACACAAATTGGATGATTATCTATTTTTAATGTACTTTGATTTCAATTCATTTTATTGATGAATAGGTGTAAACTGCAGTAAAAGGGTAACAAAAATGCACTGGAGACATGAGAATGTAGCAAAAATAACAATAATAATAATGATAATAATAAGCATTTAAGTCTTTTTTATAATTTTTGAACAGAAGTGCTCCTTCAGTCTTTAGTTTTAACAACAAAACAGAGGCCAACCACCAGCTGCTGTATTGGTACATGAATCTCTGATTGGTTCCAAAACTCAGTACAGATCAGCACTTGTGTTAAACAAACTTAAAGGGACACTCCAGCCAAAATTGAAATGCACATGGATGCATTTCAGTTTTGAATAGAAGCATTTTGGTAATATACATGTATTGGTAAAAAATGATTCTAATAAAAGCTATAGCTGTTTCAAAACTGTATGTAAGTATGCACCGTGCACCAGCATTTGCTCAGTCTAAGGTGTTTGTACCATTTGGTAATATCTCAAGCTCAAGCTCCACTGGTGCTCTGAGCAGCTGCAGTATTATTATTATTATAATTATTATCAGGTATTTGTAGAGCGCAGCAGGTTCCGCAGCGCTATGAACATAGGTGTTATATAAAAACGATTACAGGGATCAAATAGGGAGAGAGGGTCCTGCCGAGAGTTGCACTGTTGTAGTCGGCTCTTATAAAGGTGAACTACAAACAGCTGCATGTATAATGCTGGTGCACTGAGAATATCTAGCTATGCCTCACGTGCACGTGCAGAGAAAAATGTTAACACTAAACCAGTGATAACTTTACTAGAAGCATTTTTTGCCAATACATGTATATTGTAAATATGTTTCTATTCAAAGATGTAATGTATCTATGTGCATTTACATTTTGACCAGAATGTCCATTTAAAAGGTTAATTCATTTTAAATTTCCCATATGGCCAAATTAGATGGATCCCATGCATGTAAATAAGTTGTACTCTCTTGAGGGAGGAGGGTTATTCTCTAGTATTTGCATTGAACTTTAACCTTGATGAAATCATTACTGATTGGTAATGTTAACCTTATGTCAGTGATGACAGTTTGCACAGACTGGAATAGACTCCTGTATCCTGTGGAAGAAGATTTCTGAAAGTGTGAGTGGACATGATATGATGTAGCGTATCATGTCCGCAGCACATTGATAAATGCCGACAGCATACACTGACGGCATTTATGATTGCACAAGCAGTTCTTGTGAACTGCTTGTTCAATGCCGCCCCCTGCAGCAGGGGGGGGGGTCAATCAGCCCGATCGTATGGAGAAGCGGTCTTTAGACCACTGCTTTATAACTGCTGTTTCCGGCGAGCCTGAAGGATCGCCAAAAATACTCATCCTAAGTGAGCCCTTCATTATTTGTTATTACCTGTCCAGAAATTAGTTACTTTTTATGGGTTTTGAAATGAGGGGTTGGTCAATAATAATAATAATAATAATAATAATAATAATAATAATAATAATAAAAAACTGATAATATTGCATAACAAATTCTTCCAAATATTTTTATTTTTGTTATGTTTTTTATTTTTGTTAAAAAAATATTAGAAATGTGAGATTTTTATTTTATTCCACTTGGATGACCTCAAGCAATTACTGCTCTTATTGGGCTACTTGGTGTAAATTCAATAACTCAGAAATTACCAAGAATCTAAGACCACAGATCATCTCTACAACCATAAACATAGTCAGTTCCTAAAGCACAAACACTCCATAGACCAGGGATATGTGTTAAACAGGTGAATGGTTCATCTATTTCCCTGGAGAAGTTGGAAAATACAGTCTAGCTATACTTAATGCACAGCAGCCAGTTATGTAAACAGTCTTCAGCCTTCAGGCAGAAGCTCAGCGGCTCCTCTGTGCTTTGTTTCACCAGATTTTAAATGCTGACAGATTATGAAGATCAGCTGTGCAGCAAATCCATTGCAAACTATTTAATATATACTTCCATTTTGTCTTAGAGGGAAACTAAACAATAAACATTAACAACAATAGCAAATAGTATGCTGTGTCATATTACCTTTCCATTCATTGTTGTTTATATAGATCTGCAATAAACAAAACAGTTGGTTATCTTTATTTATAAAAGATAAAGATACTCTGGCTAAACAATATAGACATCTGCCATGCCTGAGATTATCTTGCTATTCAGCCAGTGTGCAGAGGGAATATCAAGGTGACATATACAGCAGCCGAAAAAAAAAAAAAGAAAGAATCCATATTTAGGTTCAGACGTGTACCCAAGAGAACTGCTCTAGTTGGCATAACTTTTTTTTAAAAAAAGGTTTATCCTTTAATTTCTTGCACATGTGCATAAACAATTATATCAAAAACAGATATCACAGTATGCTACTTGCTATTGTTGTCCATGTTTGTTGTATAAAGTTCATTAAAGTGCTGTACTAGTTAAATTAGAAACATCATATCCTTTTTAAACAGACAATTTTTTCCATACTTTAAAGTTATTTAAAAGCCTATTAAATACAGAAGAATTACATAATCAACAAATGCATAATAAAAAGAAAATGCAATAATGCTTACTTTTTTAAATGGGCAGTAGATGTTTTTCTAACAAGTTTCAACATTTACTTTCATTTCCTTGCCACCTGTACTGTATATTGTGACAGCCATTAGCCAATCACACACTCTGGAGCTGCAAAAGGGATAGATTACGAGTGGTGCTCTTTTGCTCTTTGCTACACAACAGAAAAAAAAGTGGTTTATAGGTACAGACAAACAGTTGCCAGTACCTAAGATGGCGGGCACTAGTTAGAAGGGGAGGGTTAAAGAGCTGTTTGGGAGGGATCCTACACAGCATAAAACAGAAAAGAATAATAATAAGAAAATATTTAATTAAAAAATAAATGCCTTAAATTTTCACATTGGCAGGCTGTCTGCTGATACCTAAGATAGGGGTGACCAGTGGGGGCTGAGGGAGGGATCAGGGAGTGGAAAATTTTAGGTGGAAGGGTAATCTTTGCATCTCTACACTAAAGCTAAAATTAACATTTCAAGTAACCTAATATATATATATATATATATATATAAATAAATAAACATATATATATATATGTTATCGGTAAAGTCAGATATTGGGTAATCCTAGAATTACCCAGGTACAATGGACATTTCCCAAGCGGCTGTGGGTAAAGCCCGATGTAAGATCATAAATCCCCTCAGAGTGCATGCGCTTCATCGAGTTACAACATCAAACATATATACGATGCACTGTAAATCCCACATCTTCACTATTTTTTTGCCTCCACCTGGGGGTTTAAGGGGCGTTTAAGGTTCACTTTTCGGTGGATGCCAAGGCGGAGGCAAAATAGTGTATGTCACGGATACCGGGCTGCAAGGGTTAAACCCCTACCCCTACTTCCTCACCACCTCCTGTTTCTCAGTGGATTTGGGCTCCTGAGAGCAACCACCATCTCCCAGACCTGTTGTTTTGTAATGTGAACTTTGTCAGAGAAGAGTTGATCTCTGACCGGTGTCTGCCACAGGGTGGGATGCTGAGTACTGGTGCGGTCCAGGTATCAGGGTGGGCTACAGGCTGTGGTCACTTGCCAGCTACATAGCTGCAGTTGGCAAGGAGGAAGCAGGACCCCTCTTGGTGGAGATACCCAGGCGGGGTAGCCAGGGTATCTGTCACATTGGTGGCAGAGGTGGGATCTGCTTCTTTCTCACGGTTCCTGCTGACAGAGGAGAAGTGCCAGAGTAGCCGGTAACTATGGAGACCGAGTTTTACTGGAGGATGCAAGAGGCACTGGACTTGATAGACGATCCAGATTCTGAACAGGACATTCTGGCAGAGAGGGATATGGTCCGCCAGGATCTCTGGTGGGAGGCTCTTTGACAGGAGCTGGGCTGTAATGGAAGAGTCCCCGCCACTAACCAGGAAAGGCACCGATGCCAGCAGAATATCTGTCAGGTTGTCTGCCTAGGGAAGTACCCCCGGAGGGAATGGTTGTCTATATTGTATAAACTGCTCTGGGATGAGATAGAAATAGAGGATGGGTACCGGGCCAGGATGGAGATTATGGAGGGCTTTGGCTATGGCGGCCCTGGAATATTTTATGAACCAATGACGGGTGACCCAGACTTTAGGAGCGAGACGGACCAGAGACTGGAGTAAATTTGCAAGTACGAGAGAGGCTGCTGGATCTCTCCGGAGTACCCTGGCTATGTGCATCTGTCCAGCACCAGCAGCAGCTCTGGGAAACCAGGTAGCAGAGGTCGCTTACCTCTCTCCCCACCAACAGAGCTCCTTCCAGGAGTGGATACAGTCGGGTTCTGCAAGGGGCGGCAGAACCCCTTGCAGGGAGAGACAGCAAACGATATCTCTCCACAGTGGGAGAACTCCTTCCAGGGAGCAGAGACAGTCAGACTCCCTCCCCAGCAGCAGAACCCCTTGCAGGGAGAGGCGGCAGTCAATACTTGTCCCCAGTGGCAGAACCCCTTCCAGGGGCAAAGACAGTCAGTCTCCCTCCCCAGTGGCAGAACCCCTCACAGGGAGAGGAAACAGTCAGTCTCTCTCCTCAGCGGAAGAGCCAGGTACCGGGAGAAACAGCAGTCGATTTCTCTGCCCAGCAGTAGAGCCATCCCCCGGAAGTGGAAGTAATCGTCCTCCCTCCCCTTCAACAGAACCCCTTCCTGGGAGCGGAGACAGTTGGTCTCCATCCCCAGCAGCAGAACCCCTTGCAGGGAGAGATGGCAGTCAATATATCTCCCCAGAGGCAGAAACCCTTCCAGGGAGAGGAGACAGTCAGTCTCCCTCCCCAGCAACAGAACCCCTCACAGGGAGAGACGGCAGTCAATATCTCTCCCCAGCAGCAGAGCCATCTTCCTGGGAGCGGAGGTAGTTGTCCTCCCTCCCCATAAGCAGAATCCCTTCCTGGGAGAGGAGACATTCGATCTCTCTCCCACGGCAGAGCCAAGTGCAGGGAGAGGCGACAGTCAGTCTCTCTCCCCAGTGTCAGAGCCATCCCCTGGGAGTGGAGGTAATCATCCTCCCTCCCCATAAGCAGATCCCCTTCCTGGGATAGGAGACAGTTGATCTTTCTCCCCAGCAGCAGAGCTATCCCCCGGGAGTGGAAGTAGTCATTGTCCCTCCCCTTCAACAGAAACCTTCCTGGGAGAGGAGACAGCCGGTCTCCCTACCCAGCGACAGAGTAGTTCCCCTGGGAGAAGAGACAGCTGGTCCCTCTCCACAGTAGCTTGTCAGGATCACCACCCTATACCCATCCAGGAGGATTTCTCACAGGAGGCAGGCGTTGCATTGGGCCAGGGGGATACCCACTCCTGCCATTGGTGCCATAAGTTTGGGCACCCGAGCTTTGTCTGCCCCACCAAATAGCAACCTCAACTTAGAGTCTGGGGTAGTAATACAGCCGGGAAACCTGCAACGGCCAGTGGCAGCAAAGGATGCCCCAAGCCCAAGAGGGATGGGATGACCTCTCCCAACAACCAACCAGTGGAGGGCCAACACCGGACAGCCCCAGACTGACCCATTAAAGGGTCTAGCCAGGTCTGCTGAACTGGAAGGGGGAGATGTCACAGATACCAGGCCGCAAGGGTTAAACCCCTACCTCCTACTACCTCACCTCCTCCTGCTTCTCATCTGATTTGGATTCCTGAGAGCAACCGCAGCCTCCCAGACCTTTTTTTTTTTGTAATGTGAACTTTGTCAAAGAAGAGCTGATCTCTGACCGGGAAAATCTTTCTAGGCTGGGCGGGCTCCTGGAACTGCTGGTCGGCCACACCACAACGGATACCCGCCTAGCCCCTCTCAGGCTAGCCGGGCTCCTGGAACTCCTGGTCGGCCACTTCAAGCTGGACACCCTCTAACTTTACCCCTGGTCGCTCCAGCAGCCCTTTACATCAGAGCTACGCTCTTTTGGGGATTGGTAGCCTCTAGGGAGAACAAGAGGTGAGGTGATTTCCGGAGGGGAGCACCTTTGGGAACTGGGGGTTTTGGACAAACCTACCACTCTACCTTTACTGGACTATAACTTCGGTCCTGAGTAACGAATCATGCCATTTTGTGGACTGTGGCATCTGGGGAATGAGAGCTTTCAAATTACACCATGGAAGTGCCACCGCTCCCCCCGGGGCTCTGTGGGACTGTGGCTGCTATGGAGGAACCAGCCTGTCTGGAGGGACGGGAATGGCGGGAGATTTAGGAGGGAGATAAGACCCTTTACTTGTGTATAAAAGGAGTGTGTGTTCCCAACAAAATCAGTTAAATCAGTTGTTGTTTCACCTGAATGCTAGTCTGTCTAGTTATTTGGGTGGGCTCCTGCTATAATCACTTTCTCCACTACATAGCAGCTTGTTCCAGGTTCCAGGTAGAGGAAGGAACCCCTGGCAGAGCTACCTAGTTGGGGTAGCCGGAGTCTGCCACAGGGTGGGACCCTGAATACTGGTGCGGTCCAGGTATCAGGGTGGGCTACAGGCTGTGGTCACTTGCCAGCTACACAGCTGCAGTCGGCAGGGAGGAAACAAGACCCCTCTTGGCAGAGCTACCCAGTCAGCCGGGGTATACCTCACAGTGTAGATGGGGGAATTACAGTACATCAGGCTTTAACCACAGCTGCTTGGGTAATGTCCGATTTACCCGGGTAATCCTAGGATTACCCTGATATCTGACTTTCCCTGTTTTTTTTATATATATATATATATATATATATATATATATATATATATTATAATATTATATATATATATATATAATATGAGAAAGCATACAATAATACAACACAAGGGAAATAAAAAATAATTTTTGTGTTAATTAAAACATCCCGTGAGTTTCCTGGTTCAAACATTGCTTCATCAGATCCATACTATATATCAGACCCAGGGACGTGCACTCATAGGAGGCAGGGGAGGCAGTGCCTACCCTGCCATATGTGGCCAAAGCTTAATTAAATTTTAATTAAAACAAAAAAAGTTAAAAAAAAAAAATTCCCCCCCATGTAATGCTATGGAGAGGCAGGTACAGCAACGCTTCTCTCCATTGCAGTACATGGGTCAAAGGAAAAGCTGTGCTGCAGTGCCACCTGTGTTCTGTCAATATATTAGCAGCAAAAATTGGGACCAATAGGAGGCACCTCTCTTGATGCCTCCTAGCAAGTGAAGGATATATAGATTATAAAAAGAGAGAGAGACCCAAGAGCAATTTGCATAAATATAAAAAGAGAGAGAGATGCACTCAGCTGAGACAGAACAAAAGCTAGAAAAACTTCCGTGCCTGTTCATTTTTGGGTGCCACTCAGGGTGCATACTCTTTTAGCACACTATGCCCCTTCACAGAGAAAAAATATCCTGTAGCATATCAGTCTGACCCTGCCCAATGACAGTCCAGTGCCGAAATACCAGGCAATTCTTCTCTGAACAAGAGAAAACAACAACCCCAGACGATCGTTTCGGCCTTTTGTGGGCCTCGTCAGTGAGGTGCAGTCGCATCCCTCTAAGGGCATGTGTGCAAGGAGTCCACGTCTGGTTTCCCCTTTTACTCTTAGGGAGACCCAAGAGCAATTTGCATAAATATAAAAAGAGAGAGAGATGCACTCAGCTGAGACAGAACAAAAGCTAGAAAAACTTCCGTGCCTGTTCATTTTTGGGTGCCACTCAGGGTGCATACTCTTTTAGCACACTATGCCCCTTCACAGAGAAAAAATATCCTGTAGCATATCAGTCTGACCCTGCCCAATGACAGTCCAGCGCCGAAATACCAGGCAATTCTTCTCTGAACAAGAGAAAACAACAACCCCAGACGATCGTTTCGGCCTTTTGTGGGCCTCGTCAGTGAGGTGCAGTCGCATCCCTCTAAGGGCATGTGTGCAAGGAGTCCACGTCTGGTTTCCCCTTTTACTCTTAGGGAGACCCAAGAGCAATTTGCATAAATATAAAAAGAGAGAGAGATGCACTCAGCTGAGACAGAACAAAAGCTAGAAAAACTTCCGTGCCTGTTCATTTTTGGGTGCCACTAAGGGTGCATACTCTTTTAGCACACTATGCCCCTTCACAGAGAAAAAATATCCTGTAGCATATCAGTCTGACCCTGCCCAATGACAGTCCAGCGCCGAAATACCAGGCAATTCTTCTCTGAACAAGAGAAAACAACAACCCCAGACGATCGTTTCGGCCTTTTGTGGGCCTCGTCAGTGAGGTGCAGTCGCATCCCTCTAAGGGCATGTGTGCAAGGAGTCCACGTCTGGTTTCCCCTTTTACTCTTAGGGAGACCCAAGAGCAATTTGCATAAATATAAAAAGAGAGAGAGATGCACTCAGCTGAGACAGAACAAAAGCTAGAAAAACTTCCGTGCCTGTTCATTTTTGGGTGCCACTCAGGGTGCATACTCTTTTAGCACACTATGCCCCTTCACAGAGAAAAAATATCCTGTAGCATATCAGTCTGACCCTGCCCAATGACAGTCCAGCGCCGAAATACCAGGCAATTCTTCTCTGAACAAGAGAAAACAACAACCCCAGACGATCGTTTCGGCCTTTTGTGGGCCTCGTCAGTGAGGTGCAGTCGCATCCCTCTAAGGGCATGTGTGCAAGGAGTCCACGTCTGGTTTCCCCTTTTACTCTTAGGGAGACCCAAGAGCAATTTGCATAAATATAAAAAGAGAGAGAGATGCACTCAGCTGAGACAGAACAAAAGCTAGAAAAACTTCCGTGCCTGTACATTTTTGGGTGCCACTCAGGGTGCATACTCTTTTAGCACACTATGCCCCTTCACAGAGAAAAAATATCCTGTAGCATATCAGTCTGACCCTGCCCAATGACAGTCCAGCGCCGAAATACCAGGCAATTCTTCTCTGAACAAGAGAAAACAACAACCCCAGACGATCGTTTCGGCCTTTTGTGGGCCTCGTCAGTGAGGTGCAGTCGCATCCCTCTAAGGGCATGTGTGCAAGGAGTCCACGTCTGGTTTCCCCTTTTACTCTTAGGGAGACCCAAGAGCAATTTGCATAAATATAAAAAGAGAGAGAGATGCACTCAGCTGAGACAGAACAAAAGCTAGAAAAACTTCCGTGCCTGTTCATTTTTGGGTGCCACTCAGGGTGCATACTCTTTTAGCACACTATGCCCCTTCACAGAGAAAAAATATCCTGTAGCATATCAGTCTGACCCTGCCCAATGACAGTCCAGCGCCGAAATACCAGGCAATTCTTCTCTGAACAAGAGAAAACAACAACCCCAGACGATCGTTTCGGCCTTTTGTGGGCCTCGTCAGTGAGGTGCAGTCGCATCCCTCTAAGGGCATGTGTGCAAGGAGTCCACGTCTGGTTTCCCCTTTTACTCTTAGGGAGACCCAAGAGCAATTTGCATAAATATAAAAAGAGAGAGAGATGCACTCAGCTGAGACAGAACAAAAGCTAGAAAAACTTCCGTGCCTGTTCATTTTTGGGTGCCACTCAGGGTGCATACTCTTTTAGCACACTATGCCCCTTCACAGAGAAAAAATATCCTGTAGCATATCAGTCTGACCCTGCCCAATGACAGTCCAGCGCCGAAATACCAGGCAATTCTTCTCTGAACAAGAGAAAACAACAACCCCAGACGATCGTTTCGGCCTTTTTTGGGCCTCGTCAGTGAGGTGCAGTCGCATCCCTCTAAGGGCATGTGTGCAAGGAGTCCACGTCTGGTTTCCCCTTTTACTCTTAGGGAGACCCAAGAGCAATTTGCATAAATATAAAAAGAGAGAGAGATGCACTCAGCTGAGACAGAACAAAAGCTAGAAAAACTTCCGTGCCTGTTCATTTTTGGGTGCCACTCAGGGTGCATACTCTTTTAGCACACTATGCCCCTTCACAGAGAAAAAATATCCTGTAGCATATCAGTCTGACCCTGCCCAATGACAGTCCAGCGCCGAAATACCAGGCAATTATTCTCTGAACAAGAGAAAACAACAACCCCAGACGATCGTTTCGGCCTTTTGTGGGCCTCGTCAGTGAGGTGCAGTCGCATCCCTCGAAGGGCATGTGTGCAAGGAGTCCACGTCTGGTTTCCCCTTTGACTCTTAGGGAGACCCAAGAGCAATTTGCATAAATATAAAAAGAGAGAGCGATGCACTCAGCTGAGACAGAACAAAAGCTAGAAAAACTTCCGTGCCTGTTCATTTTTGGGTGCCACTCAGGGTGCATACTCTTTTAGCACACTATGCCCCTTCACAGAGAAAAAATATCCTGTAGCATATCAGTCTGACCCTGCCCAATGACAGTCCAGCGCCGAAATACCAGGCAATTCTTCTCTGAACAAGAGAAAACAACAACCCCAGACGATCGTTTCGGCCTTTTGTGGGCCTCGTCAGTGAGGTGCAGTCGCATCCCTCTAAGGGCATGTGTGCAAGGAGTCCACGTCTGGTTTCCCCTTTTACTTTTAGGGAGACCCAAGATCAATTTGCATAAATATAAAAAGAGAGAGAGATGCACTCAGCTGAGACAGAACAAAAGCTAGATAAACTTCCGTGCCTGTTCATTTTTGGGTGCCACTCAGGGTGCATACTCTTTTAGCACACTATGCCCCTTCACAGAGAAAAAATATCCTGTAGCATATCAGTCTGACCCTGCCCAATGACAGTCCAGCGCCGAAATACCAGGCAATTCTTCTCTGAACAAGAGAAAACAACAACCCCAGACGATCGTTTCGGCCTTTTGTGGGCCTCGTCAGTGAGGTGCAGTCGCATCCCTCTAAGGGCATGTGTGCAAGGAGTCCACGTCTGGTTTCCCCTTTTACTCTTAGGGAGACCCAAGAGCAATTTGCATAAATATAAAAAGAGAGAGAGATGCACTCAGCTGAGACAGAACAAAAGCTAGAAAAACTTCCGTGCCTGTTCATTTTTGGGTGCCACTCAGGGTGCATACTCTTTTAGCACACTATGCCCCTTCACAGAGAAAAAATATCCTGTAGCATATCAGTCTGACCCTGCCCAATGACAGTCCAGCACCGAAATACCAGGCAATTCTTCTCTGAACAAGAGAAAACAACAACCCCAGACGATCGTTTCGGCCTTTTGTGGGCCTCGTCAGTGAGGTGCAGTCGCATCCCTCTAAGGGAATGTGTGCAAGGAGTCCACGTCTGGTTTCCCCTTTTACTCTTAGGGAGACCCAAGAGCAATTTGCATAAATATAAAAAGAGAGAGAGATGCACTCAGCTGAGACAGAACAAAAGCTAGAAAAACTTCCGTGCCTGTTCATTTTTGGGTGCCACTCAGGGTGCATACTCTTTTAGCACACTATGCCCCTTCACAGAGAAAAAATATCCTGTAGCATATCAGTCTGACCCTGCCCAATGACAGTCCAGCGCCGAAATACCAGGCAATTCTTCTCTGAACAAGAGAAAACAACAACCCCAGACGATCGTTTCGGCCTTTTGTGGGCCTCGTCAGTGAGGTGCAGTCGCATCCCTCTAAGGGCATGTGTGCAAGGAGTCCACGTCTGGTTTCCCCTTTTACTCTTAGGGAGACCCAAGAGCAATTTGCATAAATATAAAAAGAGAGAGAGATGCACTCAGCTTAGACAGAACAAAAGCTAGAAAAACTTCCGTGCCTGTTCATTTTTGGGTGCCACTCAGGGTGCATACTCTTTTAGCACACTATGCCCCTTCACAGAGAAAAAATATCCTGTAGCATATCAGTCTGACCCTGCCCAATGACAGTCCAGCGCCGAAATACCAGGCAATTCTTCTCTGAACAAGAGAAAACAACAACCCCAGACGATCGTTTCGGCCTTTTATGGGCCTCGTCAGTGAGGTGCAGTCGCATCCCTCTAAGGGCATGTGTGCAAGGAGTCCACGTCTGGTTTCCCCTTTTACTCTTAGGGAGACCCAAGAGCAATTTGCATAAATATAAAAAGAGAGAGAGATGCACTCAGCTGAGACAGAACAAAAGCTACAGGATATTTTTTCTCTGTGAAGGGGCATAGTGTGCTAAAAGAGTATGCACCCTGAGTGGCACCCAAAAATTTATGCAAATTGCTCTTGGGTCTCCCTAAGAGTAAAAGGGGAAACCAGACGTGGACTCCTTGCACACATGCCCTTAGAGGGATGCGACTGCACCTCACTGACGAGGCCCACAAAAGGCCGAAACGATCGTCTGGGGTTGTTGTTTTCTCTTGTTCAGAGAAGAATTGCCTGGTATTTCGGCGCTGGACTGTCATTGGGCAGGGTCAGACTGATATGCTACAGGATATTTTTTCTCTGTGAAGGGGCATAGTGTGCTAAAAGAGTATGCACCCTGAGTGGCACCCAAAAATGAACAGGCACGGAAGTTTTTCTAGCTTTTGTTCTGTCTCAGCTGAGTGCATCTCTCTCTCTTTTTATATTTATGCAAATTGCTCTTGGGTCTCCCTAAGAGTAAAAGGGGAAACCAGACGTGGACTCCTTGCACACATGCCCTTAGAGGGATGCGACTGCACCTCACTGACGAGGCCCACAAAAGGCCGAAACGATCGTCTGGGGCTGTTGTTTTCTCTTGTTCAGAGAAGAATTGCCTGGTATTTCGGCGCTGGACTGTCATTGGGCAGGGTCAGACTGATATGCTACAGGATATTTTTTCTCTGTGAAGGGGCATAGTGTGCTAAAAGAGTATGCACCCTGAGTGGCACCCAAAAATGAACAGGCACGGAAGTTTTTCTAGCTTTTGTTCTGTCTCAGCTGAGTGCATCTCTCTCTCTTTTTATATGGATATATAGATTAATCAGAAGGAGGATGCAGTGAGCAGGGTCATGTGACACAACTGGAAGCTGAGGTAACCTAAGAACAGATGACACCAAGCAGAAGAGTAAAGTAGTATTCTACATCTCTTGTGATTCACAAATTGTTTTCAGATACAGTTTATTAACAGGGGGGAAAGTAAGGGAGCATAACCCAATACTGACAGGAAGTCAAAGGGTCAATTCAAATTTAAATCCATAATTTAAAACCCAGAGTTTGAAGTTAAGTGTGCAGTGTCCACATTATTTAAATTAAAGTTTTTTTACATTGAATATTGCTAAGCCTCCCTTTTTCATGGTTATTTGATTTAATTTGGTACAAACTCCATATATGTTATGTCTGTTCAGTCAGAGGATGCAGTATCTATTTTTATTTTTCTCTGTGTCTCCATTTTTTTTAAAGACTGCTGTTAACTTGTAATTCACAAATCAATTGAAAGCTGTTGCATTGTGTTTTTAATATGTGCTGCTTTTATACAAGTTTATATTAATAAAAAGGAGATGAGTCATTTAAAAGATATATGTAATTATTGCAGTTAAATTTTTTTTAGAAATAATGCCACTGTAAAGTAACTGGTTAAACACATAGTCAAAGGGAGACATTTAAAATTAAACTTTCATGATTGAGGTAGAGCATGCTATTTTAATGGACTGCTACTGGCCCCATGTCAGCAAATCAAATTAGTTTTTGAAAGGAACATGAAAGTCATAATTACATTTCCATCATTTAGATAGAAATTGCACACAAAAAAAACAAAAAAGTTTCTATTTTACTTTTATTATTATGTACTTCATTCTTTTGGTATCCTTTGGTGTCCTTTGTTGAAGAGCATACCTAAGTGGGATGTGCACGTGCGTTTCTTGAACACCATATTGCAGCAGCTGTGTTGGCAGTATTGATAACTTGTCCTTTGTGTAAAACTTGTATGGTAAATTATTTCTATTTTTACAATACAGTAGTGTGTAGAGAAGAGATTGTGTATCATTCTAATTGTTTAGTAACTGGCACTGTGCCACAGAATTGTGTGAGTGTGTCAGTGAGCAGAGTGTGTGTGGGTGTCAGTGAGCAGAGTATGTGTGCTTTATTCTCCAGGTAATCAATACATTTCCGATGAGCTGGTGCTTTAGTGCAGTGTTTCTCAACAATGGTCCTCAAGTACCCCCAACAGGTCAGGTTTTCATTATAGCTGAATCAGTGCACAGGTGAAGTAATCAGCTGATCAGTAATTCAGTGGTTACTAACTTGCTCTCACCCATCACCTGATTATGTCACATGTGCACTGGTTCAGCTATCATTTAAACCTGCCCTGTTGGGGGTACTTGCGGCCCTCTGTACATGTGTTTCTCCGGCGTATCATATCAAGTGCCTCACCAGCCTCTGACCTCACTGCACGTCCCTGATCAGACCCATGCATATATATTATCAGCAGAAGTAATGACGTATATTTCCACCATTATATTCATATTAACTGTGCCTCCTCAGAATATTTGAGGAATTAAAGTAATTTCACTTAAAATGAATAATGTCTGAACAGTGAGTTTTTACAGGGATCCTATTGCAATGTGCACATATTTTCAGATATGTGAAAATAAGTAAATCTTGATTATTTGTTTTCCCCATACTAAAAAAAAAAAAATTGTTAAATGCCTAAAAGCTGTTTTGTTTTAAATGTTGATGTCTGCAGTGGAATTAAATCATTTGCTTTACTTTTCTCACACTTTTGATGCACGTACTGTCAAACCTTCATATTCTTAGTTTAAATCTCATTATGCTCTGCATTAAAGGTTTTTGCATTTGCAAGATTTTTTTATTTCAAATTATCTGTCTGCTTCACATATAAAGCTTAAATAAAGTGACAACAGAGAACTATGATTAACTTTAACAGGTCTATGAAACTCTATGGTGCAATCATTTTCGGCCAACAATAGAGACTTTTTGAATTTGAGTCAATTACAACCACTGTTATTCCATTGTTTTTTAAACTTGGCTACATGTTTCATAATATAGAATAATATAGAATAGTCCACATTCAAGGTGATAACAATCCATTTTCTTAAAGGGACATTAGGGTCAACATTTTAATGCACATAAATTAATTGCATCTTTGCATAGAAACATAATTGCCATATACATGTATTGGCAAAAATGCTGCTAGTAAATGTAAAAAATTCCCCAAGTGTTGCATAATTTCTCTCCATTCTGGTGAGTTTTTGAAAAACAAGCCTATAGTGTCCAAGGAAATAATGATGTCTTGAACGTCCAAAGTGATCTTCCAATACACAAGAAACAAGTGTTCTCTTTTTTTTTGGAATTATCATAAAAAAGGGCAGACCCTGCGAGTGGTGAGTTGTCTCCTATTGAAAGTAATGGAGCACGCTGGAAAGGGACACTTTGCTCCATAGGGGGATATTTATCAAAGCGTCAACTGAAAATCCGCTTGAATCCCACATCGTATTTGACGCAAGATTGATCTGCCGTAGTTATCAAAGCGTCAGGGTCGAAAAAAAGTAGAAATTTGTGAAGTAATATACGCTCCCGCGATCTCAATCCGGCATAGATCGATGCTTGTGTTATTCGAATGGAAAAGTGTGGTATTCGAGAGGAATTATGATCATTCGCCCTCCTAATCGGCACTATTTGAACCTCTCACTAAGTTATCAAAAAATCAACAACGCAGCGTACCTACCGTTCAAACCGCCACCTCTGAGGCTGCAGATGCCATAGAAATCAATGGGTTTTCATTAACATTTTAATAGAAATGAGTTGTTTATGCAAAACTTGTGATTATTCAATTATTATTATTTATTTTTTATTTATAAAAACTCAGGTATAGATTGAACTTTTAACCCCTTAAAGACAAAGGACGTACCAGGTACGTCATAGAAAAAACTTCCCTTAACAACAATTGACGTACCTGGTACGTCCTCTGTTGTCTGAAGTGCTGGAAGCGATCATGATGCTGCTTCTAAGGGATTGTAGTGATGCCTCATCGGCCATTGATGTTTAAACATTCGTTGGTGGGGGTGAGCAGCTTGTGGCTATAACATCCTTACTTCCTGCTTCGTGGCGGTTGTGGCTGGGGGGGCGGGGCAACGGGTGCAAAATTTACAGGGAAGTTGGAAAAAAATAGAGCGATGTAGAAGCAGGGGGATCTCCATTCCTTAGTAAGGGATCTGGGAGGGGGAGGGATGTAGATCATTTAGGGGGGCCAGCTACACTACAGAAAATAAATATTTAATATAAAAAAGTTTAAAAAAACTATTTTGGGGGCAAATTGGGTACTGGCAGACAGAATAGGTAGCGAGGGAGGGTTAGGGTGATGTATGGGGGGATCAGGGAGGTTGTGGGGTAAGGGGGGATCCATCACTGCAGACTGTATGAAAAAAAATAAAAAAAATAAAAAATAATTTTTATTTCAGTACTTAAGATGGCAGTGACAATTGTGAGGTGGGGGAGGGAAGAGAGCTGTTTGAGGGGGGTCAGGGGCAGATCAGGGGGTGGGATGTGTCAGGTGGGAGGCTGATCTCTACACTAAAGCTAAAAATTAACCCTACAAGCTACCTAATTAACCGCTTAACTGCTGGGCATATTACAAGTGTGGTGCGCAGCAGCCTTTAACGGCCTTATTATTAGCAAAAAGCAACGCCAAAGCCATATATGTCTGCTATTTCTGAACAAAGGGGATCCCAGAGAAGCATTTACAACCAGTTGTGCCATAATTGCACAAGCTGTTTGTAAATAATTTCAGTGAGAAACCTAAAATTGTGAAAAATTTAAGTTTTTTTTTTATTTGATCGTATTTGGCGGGGAAATGGTGTTATGAAATATACCAAAATGGGCCTAGATCAATGCTTTGGGATGTCTTCTAAATAAAAATATATACATGTCAAGGGATATTCAGGGATTCCTGAAAGATAGTGGTTTGGAAATAGCAAAGTGTTACTTGTATTTATTGCCCTATAACTTGCAAAAAAAGCAAAGAACATGTAAACATTGGGTATTTCTAAACTCGGGACAAAATTTAGAAACTATTTAGAATGGGTGTATTTTGGTGGTTGTAGATGTGTAACAGATTTTTGGGGTCAAAGTTAGAAAAAGTGTGAAATTTGTGAAAAAGTCAACAATTTTTTTTATTTGATCGCATTTGGCGGTGAAATGGTGTTATGAAATATACCAAAATGGGCCTAGATCAATGCTTTGGGATGTCTTCTAAATAAAAATATATACATGTCAAGGGATATTCAGGGATTCCTGAAAGATATCAGTGTTCCAATGTCCCCCCTACACCGCCGCAACTAAATAAAGTTATTACCCCCTAAACTGCCGCTCTCGGAGCCCACCGCAAGCTACTCTATACATATTAACCCCTAAACCGCTGCTCCCTGACCCCGCCGCAACTATAATAAATGTATTAACCCCTAAACCTAAGTCTAACACTAACCCTAACACCCCCCTAACTTAAATATTAATTAAATAAATCTAAATAATATTTCTATTATGAACTAAATTAATCCTATTTAAAACTAAATACTTACCTTTAAAATAAACCCTAATATAGCTACAATATAAATAATAATTATATTGTAGCTATATTAGGATTTATTTTTATTTTACAGGCATCTTTCAATTTATTTTAACTAGGTACAATAGCTATTAAATAGTTATTAACTATTTAATAGCTTACCTAGCTAAAATAAAGAGAAATTTAGCTGTAAAATAAAAACTAACCTAAGTTACAATTACACCTAACACTACACTATACTTTAATAAATTATTCCTATTTAAAACTAAATACTTACCTGTAAAATAAACCCTAAGATAGCTACAATGTAATTAATAATTACATTGTAGCTATTTTAGGAATTATATTTATTTTACAGGTAACTTTGTATTTATTTTAGCTAGTTAGAACAGTTATTAAATAGTTATTAACTATTTAATAACTACCTAGCTAAAAGAAATACAAAATCACCTGTAAAATAAATCCTAACCTAAGTTACAATTAAACCTAACACTACACTATCATTAAATAAATTAAATAAATTACCTACAAATAACTACAATTAAATGCAATTACATAAACTAACTAAAGTACAAAAAATAAAAAAAGCTAAGTTACAAAAAATAAAAAAAATAGGTTACAAACATTTTAAAAATATTACAACAATTTTAAGCTACTTACACCTAATCTAAGCCCCCTAATAAAATAACAAACCCCCCCAAAATAAAAAAAATGCCCTACCCTATTCTAAAATAAAAAAGTTCAAAGCTCTTTTACCTTACCAGCCCTTAAAAGGGCCATTTGTGGGGCATGCCCCAAAGAATTCAGCTCTTTTGCCTGTAAAAGAAAAATACAACCCCCCCAACATTAAAACCCACCACCCACATACCCCTAATCTAACCCAAACCCCCCTTAAAATAACCTAACACTAATCCCCTGAAGATCATCCTACCTTTAGTCGTCTTCACTCAGCCGAGCCACCGATGGAACTGAAGAGGAGACCCGGACCGGCAGAAGTGGTCCTCCAAGCGGCGCTGAAGAAATCTTCCATCCGATGAAGTGATCCTCCAAGCGGCGCTGAAAAAGTCTTCCATCCGGGCAATGTCATCTTCCAAGAGGCGCTGAAGAAGTCTTCTATCTGGGCGATGTCATCTTCCAAGCCGGTTCTTGAATCTTCATCCCGCCGACGCGGAACATCCTTCTTTACCGACGGACTACCGACGAATGAAGGCTCCTTTAAGGAACGTCATCCAAGATGGCGTCCCTTCAATTCCGATTGGCTGATATGATTCTATCAGCCAATCAGAATTAAGGTAGGAAAAATCTGATTGGCTGATGGAATCAGCCAATCAGATTCAAGTTCAATCCGATTGGCTGATCCAATCAGCCAATCAGATTGAGCTCACATTCTATTGGCTGTTTCGATCAGCCAATCGGATTGAACTTGAATCTGATTGGCTGATTCAATCAGCCAATAAGATTTTTCCTAGCTTAATTCCGATTGGCTGATAGAATCCTATCAGCCAATCGGAATTGAAGGGACGCCATCTTGGATGACATCCCTTAATGGAGCCTTCATTCGTCGGTAGTCCGTCGGTAAAGAAGGATGTTCCACGTCGGCGGGATGAAGATTCAAGACCCGGCTTGGAAGATGACATCGCCTGGATAGAAGACTTCTTCAGCGCCGCTTGAAGGATCACTTCATCGGATGGAAGATTTCTTCAGCGCCGCTTGGAGGATCACTTCTGCCGGTCCGGGTCTCCTCTTCAGTTCCATCGGTGGCTCGGCTGAGTGAAGATGACTAAAGGTAGGATGATCTTCAGGGGATTAGTGTTAGGTTATTTTAAGGGGGGTTTGGGTTAGATTAGGGGTATGTGGGTGGTGGGTTTTAATGTTGGGGGGGATGTATTTTTCTTTTACAGGCAAAAGAGCTGAATTATTTGGGGCATGCCCCACAAATGGCCCTTTTAAGGGCTGGTAAGGTAAAAGAGCTTTGAACTTTTTTAATTTAGAATAGGGTAGGGCATTTTTTATTTTGGGGGGGTTGTTATTTTATTAGGGGGCTTAGATTAGGTGTAAGTAGCTTAAAATTGTTGTAATATTTTTAAAATGTTTGTAACCTATTTTTTTATTTTTTGTAACTTAGCTTTTTTTATTTTTTGTACTTTAGTTAGTTTATGTAATTGTATTTAATTGTAGTTATTTGTAGGTAATTTATTTAATTAATTTAATGATAGTGTAGTGTTAGGTTTAATTGTAACTTAGGTTCGGATTTATTTTACAGGTAATTTTGTATTTCTTTTAGCTAGGTAGTTATTAAATAGTTAATAACTATTTAATAACTATTCTAACTAGCTAAAATAAATACAAATTTACCTGTAAAATAAAAATAAATCCTAAGATAGCTACAATAATATAATATATAATATAATAGCTACAATAATATAATAATATAATATAATAATTATTATTTATATTGTAGCTATATTAGGGTTTATTTTAAAGGTAAGTATTTAGTTTTAAATAGGAATAGTTTATTAAAGTATAGTGTAGTGTTAGGTGTAATTGTAACTTAGGTTAGTTTTTATTTTACAGGTAAATTTCTCTTTATTTTAGCTAGGTAGCTATTAAATAGTTAATAACTATTTAATAGCTATTGTACCTAGTTAAAATAAATTGAAATTTGCCTGTAAAATAAAAATAAATCCTAAGATAGCTACAATATAATTATTATTTATATTGTAGCTATATTAGGGTTTATTTTAAAGGTAAGTATTTAGTTTTAAATAGGATTAATTTAGTTCATAATAGAAATATTATTTAGATTTATTTAATTAATATTTAAGTTAGGGGGGTGTTAGGGTTAGTGTTAGACTTAGGTTTAGGGGTTAATAAATTTATTACAGTGGTGGCGGTGTAGTGGGGGGCAGGATAGGGGTTAATACATTTATTATAGGTGGCGATGGTGTAGGGGGGCAGGATAGGGGTTAATAGGTATAATGTAGGTGGCAGCGGTGTCCGGGAGCGGCGGTTTAGGGGTTAACACATTTATCAGAGTTGCGGCAGGGTCTAGGAGCGGCGGTTTAGGGGTTAATACATTTATCAGAGTTGCGGGAGGGTCTAGGAGTGACGGTTTAGGGGTTAATAACTATATTTAGTTGCGGGGGGCTCCGGGGGCGCCAGTATAGGGGGAAGAACAGTGTAGTTAGTGTGAGTGCTTAGTGACAGGCTAGCAATAAAGCTGGGAAAAAGCCGAAGAGCAGCGAGATCGGATGAGTGATAACTCTCACAGTCCGCTGCTCATTGCCCCGCGGCTTTTTGACAGCTTTATTTGATAACTTAGGCGAGATCTTTCAGGTCCGCGGCGGCGATGTGAGGCGAGCTTAGGGGGGCGTATTGGGCCGGCGAAGGCAGGAAAGTTGACACGTTGATAACTACCCCCCCATTTCTTAATTACTGACATGATACAAACCCCACTGGTGCTGTGAGCAGTTGCAGTATTTAAAATGCTTGTGCGTTGAGAATATCTAGCTATGAGTCACTTGGACATGCATAGAAAAATGTTAACAATAAAAAAGGGATACATTTTAATTGAAGTATATATATATATATATATATATATATATATATATATATATATACGATAATGGTGCTGTTTGCAGAGGTTAAAGGGATATTCTATTTAAAATAGAAGGTTCATGATTCAGATAGAGCATGCAATTTGAAGGAACTTTCTAAATAAATCCAATTAACATTTTTATTTTTTTCTCTTGGTAGATTGTTTTAAATGTACGCTTAGGAGATTTAGCATTTTTTGTTAAGCACATAGGCAGCACAATCATCAAGCAATACACAGGTGATAATCCTAACATATGATTCATTATAAGCTTTCATTATTTTTTTTAAAAGATAACAATAGAAAGAATAATATTAAGTAATAGGACTAATTTTTAATTTATATATAAAATGAATGGTCTATGTGAATGATAAATGTTTTATTTTGACTATACTATGCTTTGAGATACAATTTAATCCCAGATTATATGACAGATTAATGTAATTTAACATTATTGTTTAATACTGTGATATTCTTCAGACAGACTATTTAAACATTATGGCATTGATTGTCCCTTTTACATGAGCACACTTATAACATTCATTTTTGTTACCTGTGGAGGAGATCAAAGAGGTCTGAGGTTGTCCCAAAGCCCTTTGGACCCTGTTGTTTGGCCAAAGCTTGCTGCTTCAGGGGTGCGGCACATAAGGTCAGGCTGTGTGGCTGTTGGGGAGAAGCTGTGGCTGGACTCAGTATAGATACTGACGGCCAATGGTAGTGTGGCATCAACATCATCAGTGGCAGCAGCAGCAGCACTGGTAGGTGCAGGAAAACATAAAAAAATATTAGAAATATTATTGCATATAATAATGTCAATAAAACAAAAGGCTTACAATTTCAAACATAAATATTTTCAACATGGATAACACATTTAATACAACTTTACCTGCCAACTTGTCAGTATCATGCCTGACCTCATCCAGACCGAGCATCATATTTCTCCCCAACTTCTCCATCAGCTGAGTCTCATATGTAGAGAGCTCAGCTGTATACAAATCGTCATCGCCTGTACTGCGTGCAGACTTCTCCCTGGCCAGCTTGGCCTTCAAGATTCTCTTGATGTCTGAGAATCTTTTTTTACAGTGCTCCACCGATTTCACATGAGCACCTTTGGCAGAGACACTGTCAGCTATATCTCTCCAAATTTGTTGTTTTCTGGAGAGAGAGGTCTGTTAGGCTTTGGAACCATAAAAAAAATCATATTGATCCAGAACCTTGGTTACAAGAACCCGGTTCTGTTCAAAATTGAACTGTATATTTCGCCCGGATTTTGTCTTACCAGTCTCTGCAGATGCCATATACAGTCCAAGAAAGGAAATACAGCAAAGTTGCCCAAAAAACTGAATTACTCTTACTGAGCTCACACATAGAAGCTTACTAAGAAACATGTATTAGACTCCATATTTATGCACCTTTTATAGTTAGTCAATATGTCAACAATCAGCCGTTAACAATTAAATATAAAATCATAAACAATTTTTTTTAGTATAATCTTTGTTGACACAGTTATTCAATTCTTTTAGTACATCCTATTCATAAGCCCGCCATTGGTGACGCATATACTAATAGATGTTCAGATAAATGTAATTAAAAAATTACTCACAATCTTTTTTTTTTTTTTTTTTTTTTTTTTTAAATAGTTTTTATTGAGGTAAGTCAAATGGCATACAGCTTATGCATTTCAACAAATATGAACAACAACATAACATGATACATAAACTTTAAGACATGAGGCGTGTGAACACCTCAGATAGAACACGTACCTCGTTTTTACAGAGGCCGTCATTTTAGAATCAAACTGGGCAGTACAGAACACATTTGCCCAATCTAGTGGTTATGTAACTAGGACGGCTTTAAAGACAATAGGTAGAGTTATTAGGACTATTGAAAAAGAATAAACAGATGTTGTAGGCATAACGAGTGAGAGAGCAACGAAGAGGTCTAGCTTCACAGCGTGCATTGCATGGGAGACAAGAGAGGCCGTAATAATCCAGCCACTGGCTCTCTTGGTCGTCCCGTGTCTGGCTTCCTCACTTAACAGAGTGTCGGGGGAGGACTCTAAGGGTATGTCGGTAAGGTCAGGTGTTGTGCAGTCTGGTTGTGTATTGTATCAGACATGTAAGTGTCCCAAGGTTCCCAAATAAAGCAGAAATCTGATAATTTCTTGTGTTCACTATAGACATAGGTCTCCATGCTTCTAATGTAGTTCACACATTCTATTACTCCTCGCCATTTGGGGGGCTGGCTTTTCTTCCAGTTTCTGGCTACCAACAGTTTGGTGGAAATGAGGATGTATATAAGTAAATTTCGTTTAATGCTAGGGAGCAAGTCTACCCCTATATGCAGAAGCGCCAAAGCCGGTTCCAGTGTTTCTACTAGCCCTAGTTTCTTGCATAGGGTTTCTGCCCTTTTCCAAGTGTCTGTCAATTTTGGGCAAGACCACCAGATATGGGTCGGGGTGCCCCGTTCATCACATTCCCGCCAGCACATGGGCGAGTGATCGGGATAGAGTCTTTGCAATTTAGTGGGTACTAAATGCCATCTCGTAATGATTTTGAAATAGAGCTCGTACAAAGTAACACAATGAGTAGCCTTTTTAGTGATACTGATTGTTTCCTCCCATACTTCTAATGGATAGGTAAATTGCAAGTCTTTTTCCCATGCCTCCATATGGATCGTTTTAGAGGGGATGGAGTCCCCTAATAGGCACTGATAATGCACAGAAAGAGGTTTGTAGAGTTGTAGATTGGCCCTCCATCGCTGTTCCCACAATGTGGGGACCCTCAATTCATCTTCTAAGAAGCCCCAGGATTTCTTAAGTGCTCGGAGGCGTAGGAGTGTGAAGTGGGACCTCGGGGCCACTGCAGGTAGGGCTAGCATGGTCGTGTGGGTTTTCAGTTTCCTGTTATCATAGAAATCAGACAGAGAAGCCACTCCCGTGGTAGACCACAAGCTGGTAGGGATATCAGGTAATCCTAGGAGGAGGCCCCGGATAGAATGTGTAGGCGAGGGGTGCGGGGCAATGAGTCTGCTATGTCTCAGTTTCAACCAGGCTTCCTGGCACCCCTTGACTATACCATTAGAGATATGAATTTTTGTCCGCCAATGCGGCGGGAGCCACAGAAGGTCCTCTAATTCCACCAGTGCCGGCAAGGAAGCCTGCTCTATCTCTCTCCATCTGGTCGCTGGCAGGCTGTTGCCCCACGCTGAGGCATGAGTGATCATTGCTGCCTCATGGTATTTCCTCACATTAGGAAGACCTGCTCCACCCTTCTCTATAGGCATTTGTAGTATATGGGCGGCAACTCGAGGTCTTTTATCTTGCCAGGTATAGGCATTGAAGACAGTCTGGAACTTCCGAGTCAGAGAGATCGGAATTGGGATGGGGATACATCGAAACGCGTATGTGAGTCTGGGTAGGACCATCATTTTGAGGGCCGCCACTCTACCGAACCACGAGATCTCACTATATCTATTGGTGGTCAATTTGAATGTAATCTCCTTCAGCAGTTTCTCATAGTTTTCTCAAATGGTGATTTGTTTAGAGTGAGAGAGAAACACTCCTAGGTGTCTAATCCCCTTGGTGGACCAATTAAAAGGGTATAGGAGTCGAATGCTGTGTTCCTCCTCCAAGGGGAGGTTAAGAGAGTACACCTCAGTTTTGTTAACATTTATTTTGTAATAGGAAAGTTCGCCAAATTTCTGCAGCAAGCGAAACAATGGAGGGAGGGAATCCAAAGGATCCGTGAGGAAGAACGTGAGGTCGTCCGCGAACAGAGCCAGCTTCTGGATGGTGTCATGGAGCTGGAGCCCCTGTATTTCAGGGCATTTCCTAATAGCTGCACCCAGGGGTTCGATTGCTAGTACGAACAGCAAGGGGGACAGGGGACAACCCTGCCTCGTCCCATTCGCTATCCGTATTGTGGGGGAACAGAACCCCAAACCCCTCACCACAGCAGTGGGGCATGAATAAAGCACCATAGCGGCTCTGATGCTTTTTTTGTTTTTTAAAAGTATTATTGTTATATAATCAATCACATCATCAATCCAATTAGTCAACATTCATTTAATATACATATTTAATACAATATACATTCAATTTGTTTTATACTGGGATCAAAACATATTTTATTCTTACAGGATATACTTTTCATATCTCATTGGTGATGCATATAATATCATTACAGTTTCACTGTGTGGATTACATAGAAATGGTCATGAACACATGATGAATATAATCCGCAAATCAAACATTTATACATTTTTTTCCAATGTCATTAACCAATCAGATTAATCTATACTTGGGATAGTTGTGTCACACTTTATAATTATTTTATAGTGATTTTGAGTTGCAGACATGATGCGTCCTATTTTTACTGATGGCAAACTTATTATATTGTTATATGGGATGAACAGGTACTTCACCAGGAGGATTGGAGGAGTCCGGGAATAGTACATGAAGACTGTGACCGAATAGTGTACGAGATGAAGCACAGGATGAGACGCGTGTCCGGAATCAGACGGACGCGTCGCCAATGTCTCCGGCGCTTTAGTGATATAAGTCGTCGGGAGCAGAAGCAGTACACGATTATGTCATTGGTTGGGAGATGTAAGTTTAATTTATTAGATTGTGTATTAAGTGTACATATTATGTTTCAGTGAATTTTGGATTAGAAACACAAATGAAAAAAGAAGAAATAAATAAATTTTAAATAAAATGTGTATATATATGTATATATATATATATACGTATATATATACGTATATATATATATATACTGCATATATATATATATATGTTTTTTATTTCATCATGAGAATACAATAGATATCCATTATAACTGTCAAAAAATTACGCAGATGAAAAAATAACACATGGATCTAATGTTACTATACATCTTTATATGTTCACAGATTTATCAAGGCCAAAAGAAAGGATACAGAGATATCTTATGCCTGTGTCTATGGCCACGCCACGGAGTAACCGCTCCTCCCCACCCCTGCTTTTGACACTTCTACAAAATCAAAGGGAGGATGAGTTAGGGACAGATGAGGATGTCACTGATCCCGAAGGTAATTTTACATTACAACAATATGTTTTCATTATTTATTCTAAAAGAGATAGTTTGAAAAAAGCTATTTCATGATGCAGGTTAATGTAAGGGATTGTGTTTTTCAAATAAAATATTGTATTTTTACCATCATGTTGTCATAAAAGTATACTGCAATGATGACTACAATCTATGACTTGTCACATAATCCTCATCCTAGTAATTATTTGTGTTTGTGTTTCATCTCTGACAGTTGAAACAGAGGGATCATATGCAAATGATGTCCAAGAAGACATGTCTCAAGAGAGACCGGCAGAGGAGAAGGCTGGAAGTGAATGTAAGAAATAATCATATCATGTTTGGACACTTCTAGATTGATTGTGAATTAGTAGACCATAATTTGTTTTCTGTTTAAAAACAATGTTGTTTATACTATAGGCCTTGACACATATTCCACATACATTACGGTCATGTCGCCGGAGAGAGCAGAAGAGGAGGTGGCGGGAACAGAAAGTAAGAATTTATCATATGATGTTTTAAAAATCTTGAAAGTGAATTGTTATAACATTTTATTTTGTGTTTTTATTACATCTCAAGATCGGGGGACACAAACAGAGCCCTTCCCGCCTCAGTTATTTCACACACTTAACCAGGTGCTGCAAACAGTGGCCGATGCTGTTAGGGGGATTCAGGATTCTTTGTGGGAATATTAACCCCTTAATGACACATGTCGTACAGGGTACCTCACACACAAACTGGTCTTTAAAGCTTTCAAGGTATTGCCGTGATGCCTCGATATTGAGGCATCACTGCAATACCTTTTCCAAGACAGATGCAGAGAGAACCACTCTGTGGCCCTCTCTGCACTGGTAGCTATGGTGCTAATCATTGATGGGTGGGAGCAGCTGCATGGAGGCGGGTGGGTGGCCCATTGCTACCCGGCATCCGGTTCCTGTATGTGCAATGTGCACGCCAGGTGCTGGGAGTGTGTGGGGGGGCCTGCAGGGGGTGCACGCGTGCATGTGTGTGCACGTGCAACAACCACTGCCACCAATGTAATTGAATGGGAAGTAGGGAAAGGGAGGGGGCGAAAATAATGATCAAAAGACCTGGGAGGTGGAGAGGGAGGGGGGTATTGAGGGGGCAGCTACACTACAGAAAAATGAAAATTGTATAAAAAATATAAAAAAAACCTTTTTTCTTGGAGTCAAAAATGGCAGCAAATAAATAGCGTGGGGAGGGTTAGAGCGCTGTACTTAAGATGGCGGGGACAATTGTGGGGTGGGGGAGGGAAGAGGGATGTTTGGGAGGGATCAGGGGGTGGGATGTGTCAGGTGGGAGGCTGATCTCTACATTAAAGCTAAAATTGACCATTCAAGCTCCCTACAAACTACCTAATTAACCCTGTCACTGCTGTGCATAATACAAGTGTGGTGCGCAGCAGCATTTAGAGGCCTTCTAATTACCAAAACACAATACCAAAGCCATATATGTCTACTATTTCTGAACAAAGGGGATCCCAAAGAAGCATTTACAACCATTTGTGCCATAAATGCACAAGCTGTTGGTAAATAATTTCAGTGTGAAACCCAAAATGAGTTAAAAAGTGAACAATTTTTTTTTACTTGATCGAATTTGGCTGTGAAATGGTGGCATGAAATATATCAAAATGGGCCTAGATCAATACTTTGGGTTGTCTACTACACTACCCTAAAGCAAAAATTAACCCTACAAGTTCCCTACAAGCTACCTAATTAACCCCTTCACTGCTGGGCCTAATACAAGTGTGATGCGCAGCGGCATTTAGCGGACTTCTAATTACCAATAAGTAATGCCACAGCCATAAATGTCTGCTATTTCTGATCAAAGGGGATCCCAGAGAAGCATTTACAACCATTTGTGCCATAATTGCACAAGTTGTTTGAAAATAATTTCAGTGAGAAACTTAAAGTTTGTGAAAAAGTGAACAATTTTTTTTATTTGATCGCATTTGGCGGTGAAATGGTGGCATGAAATATACCAAAATGGGCCTAGATCAATACTTTGGGTTATCTACTAAAAAACTATAGCTAATTTTGAAAAAAAAATGGTTTGGAAATAGCAAAGTGCTACTTGTATTTATTACCCTGTAACTTGCAAAAAAAAAGCAAAGAACATGTAAACATTGGGTATTTCTAAACTCTGGACAAAGTTTAGAAACTATTTAGCATGGGTGATTTTGGGGGTCAAAGTTAGAAAAAGTGTATTTTTTTTCCATTTTTTCATCATATTTTATAAAAAATGTTATGGTAAATTATAAGATATTATGAAATAATGGTATCTTTAGAAAGTCCAATTAATGGCGAGAAAAATGGTATATAATATGTGTGGGTACAGTAAAGGAGTAAGAGGAAAATTACAGCTAAACACAAACATTGCAGACATGTAAAAATAGTCCTGGTCTTTAAAGAGACACTGAACCCAATTTTTTCTTTCATGATTCAGATAAAGCATGCAATTTTAAGCAACTTTCTAATTGACTCCTATTTTCAAATTGTCTTCCTTCTCTTGGTATCGTTATTTGAAATGCAAGAATGTAAGTTTAGATTCCGGCCTATTTTGGTGAACAAACTGGATTGTTCTTGCTGATTTGTGGATAAATTCACCCACCAATAAACAAGTGCTTTCCATGGTCTGAACCAAAAAAAATAGCTTAGATGCCTTCTTTTTCAAATAAAGAAAGCAAGAGAAGGAAGAAAAATTTATAATAGGTGTAAATTAGAAAGTTGCTTAAAATTGCATGCTCTATCTGAATCACGAAAGAAAAAATTTGGGTTCAGTGTCCCTTTAAGGGAAAGAAATTGAAAAAACATAATTTATGTAAGAACTTAACTGATAAATTAATTTCTTTCATAATGACAAGAGTCCATGAGCTAGTGACGTGTGGGATGCACATTCCTACCAGTAGGGGCCAAAGTTTCTCAAACATCAAAATGCCTATAAATACACCTCCCACCACACACATACTTCAGTTTAATGTATAGTCAAGTAGTAAGGTGTAAAAGGGAGTAAAAAAGCATACAAAAAAGAGGAACTGGAAAATAATATTGTGCTTTTATACAAAAAATATAACCACCAAAACAGGGTGGGCCTCATGGACTCTTGCCATTATGAAAGAAATGTTTATCAGGTAATTTCTTACATAAATTATGTTTTCTTTCATGTAAATGGCAAGAGTCCATGAGCTAGTGACGTATTGGATAAAATACCCAAAATGTGGAAGTCCACAGAAGAGTCACTAGAGAGGGAGGGATAAAATAAAAACAGCTATTTCCGTTGAGGAATGAAATCCAAAAAATAAGTTCTTCTTATAAACAGAAAAATCAAACTGAGACAGGTTCCTGAAGAACTTTACAACCAAAGACTGCTTCAGAAGAAGCAAATAAATCGAAATGGTAAAATTTAGTAAATGTATGCAAAGTAGACCAAGTTGCTGCTTTGCAAATCTGATCAACTGAAGCTTCATTCTTAAAAGCCCACAAAGTGGCAACTGATCTAGTAGAATGAGCTGTAATTCTCTGAGGCAGAGACTGTCCCACCTCCAATTTAGCCTTGTGAATCAAAAGCTTTAACCAAGATGCCAAAGAAATAGCAGAGGCTTTCTGACCTTTCCTAGAACCAGAAAAGACAACAAATAGACTAGAAGTCTTCCTGAAATCCTTAGGAGCCCCAACATAGTATTTCAAATCCCTTACCACATCAAAGAGTGTAACGATTTTTCAAGCAAATTCTTAGGATTCGGACACAAGGAAGGAACAACAATTTCCCTACTAATGTTGTTAGAATTCACAACCTTAGGAAGAAATATAAACGAAGTCCGCAACACAGCTTTATCCGGATGGAAAATCAGAAAAGGAGACTCACAAGAGCGAGCACACAATTCAGAAACTCAGGGCCGGTGCTAGGAATTTTGGCCACACAGGTGAGGATACATTTTGCCGCCCCCCCCCCAAATTACATACCATCCCATTGCTAGTTAAAGGGATATGAAACCTTGATTTGTATATCATGATTCAGCTAGAGAATGACATTTTAAGCAAATGTCATTAACTCCTATTATAAATTTTCCTCGTTCTCTTGGTATCTGTATTCGAACAACAGGAATTTAGGCTTAGGAGCCAGCCCATTTTTGGTTTAGCACCTGGGTAGCGCTTGCTAATTGGTGGCTAAATTCAAATCAAACAGTGGTAGTGCTGCATAGCAAATCAAACAGTGGTAGTGCTGCATAGCAAATAAAACAGTGATAGTCAGCATAACAATCAGACAGTGGTAGTGCTGCATACCAAATCAGACAGTGGTAGTGCTGCATGACAAATCAAACAGTGGTACTACATTTATATCTACACATCTATACTATAAACACTGAAATTATATTAACAGTGGCACACTGACCTCTTCTTCAATCCTGATGTAAATGAAATCATAATAAGTGCTTGATATGGTAAAATTAAATAATACAGGGATTCTAATTTGCCATCTACCTATATGGATATATATATATATATATATATATATATATATGTATATGGCTGTGAGTGTATATGGGTATATATATATATATTTATAGATGTGTATATATATATATATATATGGGTATATATATCTATGGGTATATATATATATATATATATATATATATATATATATATATATATATATATATATATATATATATATATATATATATATATATATATATATATATACAGGGAGTGCAGAATTATTAGGCAAATGAGTATTTTGACCACATCATCCTCTTTATGCATGTTGTCTTACTCCATGCTGTATAGGCTCGAAAGCCTACTACCAATTAAGCATATTAGGTGATGTGCATCTCTGTAATGTGTGGTCTAAAGACATCAACACCCTATATCAGGTGTGCATAATTATTAGGCAACTTCCTTTTCTTTGGCAAAATAGGTCAAAAGAAGGACTTGACAGGTTCAGAAAAGTCAAAAATAGTGGGATATCTTGCAGAGGGATGCAGCACTCTTAAAATTGCAAAGCTTCTGAAGCGCGATCATCGAACAATCAAGCATTTCATTCAAAATAGTCAACAGGGTCGCAAGAAGCTTTTGGAAAAACCAAGGCACAAAATAACTGCCCATGAACTGAGAAAAGTCAAGCGTGCAGCTGCCAAGATGCCACTTGCCACCAGTTTGGCCATATTTCAGAGCTGCAACATCACTGGAGTGCCCAAAAGCACAAGGTGTGCAATACTCAGAGACATGGCCAAGGTAAGAAAGGCTGAAAGACGACCACCACTGAACAAGACACACAAGCTGAAACGTCAAGACTGGGCCAAGAAATATCTCAAGTCTGATTTTTCTAAGGTTTTATGGACTGATGAAATGAGAGTGAGTCTTGATGGGCCAGATGGATGGGCCCGTGGCTGGATTGGTAAAGGGCAGAGACCTCCAGTCCAACTCAGATGCCAGCAAGGTGGAGGTGGAGTACTGGTTTGGGCTGGTATCATCAAAGATTAGCTTGTGGGGCCTTTTCGGGTTGAGGATGGAGTCAAGCTCAACTCCCAGTCCTACTGCCAGTTTCTGGAAGACACCTTCTTCAAGCAGTGGTACAGGAAGAAGTCTACATCCTTCAAGAAAAACATGATTTTCATGCAGGACAATGCTCCATCACACGCGTCCAAGTACTCCACAGCGTGGCTGGCAAGAAAGGATATAAAAGAAGAAAATCTAATGACATGGCCTCCTTGTTCACCTGATCTGAACCCCATTGAGAACCTGTGGTCCATCATCAAATGTGAGATTTACAAGGAGGGAAAACAGTACACCTCTCTGAACAGTGTCTGGGAGGCTGTGGTTGCTGCTGCACGCAATGTTGATGGTGAACAGATCAAAACACTGACAGAATCCATGGATGGCAGGCTTTTGAGTGTCCTTGCAAAGAAAGGTGGCTATATTGGTCACTGATTTGTTTTTGTTTTGTTTTTGAATGTCAGAAATGTATATTTGTGAATGTTGAGATGTTATATTGGTTTCACTGGTAAAAAATAAATAATTGAAATGTGTATATATTTGTTTTTTGTTAAGTTGCCTAATAATTATGCACAGCAATAGTCACCTGCACACACAGATATCCCCCTAAAATAGCTAAAACTAAAAACAAACTAAAAACTACTTCCAAAAATATTCAGCTTTGATATTAATGAGTTTTTTGGGTTCATTGAGAACATGGTTGTTGTTCAATAATAAAATTAATCCTCAAAAATACAACTTGCCTAATAATTCTGCACTCCCTGTATATATATATATATATATATATATATATATATATATATATATATATATATATATATATATACATATATATATATATATATATATATATATATATATATATATATATATATAACACAGAGAAACACCCAGCACTCACCAGCTAGCTCACAGCTAAGATAAAATCACAACTGGAAAGGTTAGTTACCGCATCTGGCCAAATGGGAAAGCTCAGGCACCACGTTGAGGTCCTTTCCACTGCCTGAGTCCCTAACACAGCCACACCATCATGCAAGCTCACAAAGCCAAACAGACTGAGAACAAAGAAGGGGTGCACAGGTGGATGTAATCACCCAGAGAAAATACAAAACATGGAAGGGAACTGCCCTCCAAGTCCGGACCAGGTACACATCCTGTGACTCAGCAACATCCAGGCCTGGGTGCTAAATAGCACTCCAAAAAAGCTGTGATGTCACCAGAGCCACAGGCAGTTAACCCCAGTCCAGAATGGGTGCAAGAAACAAGGGGGATTACAAACAAAAAGTAATACAACACATAGAAACACCCAACACTCACCAGCTAGCTCACAGCTAAGATAAAATCACAACTGGAAAGGTTAGTTACCGCATGTGGCCAAATGAGAAAGCTCAGGCACCACGTCAAGGTCCTTTCCACTGCCTGAGTCCCTAACACAGCCACACCATCATGCAAGCTCACAAAGCAAAACAGTCTGAGAACAAAGAAGGGGTGCATAGGTGGATGTAATCACCCAGAGAAAATACAAAACATGGAAGGGAACTACACTCCAAGACCGGACCAGGTACACATCCTTTGACTCAGCAACATCTAGCCCTGGGTGCTAAATAGCACTCCAAAAATGCTGTGATGTCACCAGAGCCACAGGCAGTTAACCCCAGTCCGGAATGGATGCAAGAAACAAGGGGGATTACAAACAAAAAGTAATACAACACATAGAAACACCCAGCACTCACCAGCTAGCTCACAGCTAAGATAAAATCACAACTGGAAAGGTTAGATACCGCATCTGGCCAAATGGGAAAGCTCCCTAACACAGCCACACCATCATGCAAGCTCACAAAGCCAAACAGACTGAGAACAAAGAAGGGGTGCACAGGTGGATGTAATCACCCAGAGAAAATACAAAACATGGAAGGGAACTGCACTCCAAGTCCGGACCAGGTACACATCCTGTGACTCAGCAATATATATATATGTATCGGTATATATATGTATATGGATATATATATATATATATATATATATATATATAGGTATGTATCTATATATATCTATATATATATATATATATATATATATAAGTTTAGTAGGTTGGGACTTGGGACTGGGAGAGCTATTATGTGAGTTTAGTTACCTTCTCCTTCTGAATCTTGCTAGGAAGGGACTCATGAGGAAGCAGCCCTAAAAATCATGCTGCCAGTCATGAATCAGGATTACTTCAGCAGCAGTCATACTGTCACAGTAAGGAGAACGCCACCTAGTCCTCTCCACTCTGGACGCAATTTTATTTTTATGCAAAATGGTGTGCAGGCGCTCACAGCGGTAGTTGGTATTGGTACCATAAATGCAAGTGGCATCATCCAGGCCACAGAGACTGTGAGACACACAGACAGTCACAGAACAGTGAGTGATTAGGTATAGAGTGAGCAGGAGCATGCCGCACAGCGGTCTGCTTTCAATGACGCTGGGATGCTCTGCCCTCACCTGACAGCTGACACATGCCTGTCAATCCCAGCCATAGCCCACCCAGTGATTGACTACCATACTTACCCAGTGTGAATAATGACCCCAGGGACGGTCCCCACCTACCTACCTACTACCTGCCTGTCCTTAGTTGACTGAGTCAGAGTGAGACAGATGACTGAGACAACTAAGGACATCCAGGTAAGTTAGGATTTAGGACTCAGTGAGTAAGCGGCAGTCTGTCTTCAGTGCTGCTGAACATTAAGAAGCTTTGCCAATGTCGGCAGCCAGGCAGATCTGCCGCCCTGCTGGAGCCACACTAAGGCGACTGCCTAGCTGCCTTACACAGGCGGCGGCCCTGCAGAAACTCTTCTAGCAGAAGAAATAGCCAAAAGGAACAATACTTTCCAAGAAAATAATTTAATATCCAAAGAATGCATAGGCTCAAAAGGAGGAGCCTGCAAAACCTTCAAAACCAAATTAAGACTCCATGGAGGAGAAATAGACTTTATAACAGGCTTGATACGGACCAAAACAGTGAATATCAGGAAGTTTAGCAATCTTTCTTTGAAATAAAACAGAAAGAGCAGAGATTGGTCCCTTCAAAGTACTTGCAGACAAACCTTTATCCAAACCGTCCTGAAGAAACTGTAAAATTCTAGGAATTCTAAAAGAATGCCAAGAGAATTTATGAGAAGAACACCATGAAATATAGGTTTTCCAAACCCTATAATAAATCTTTCTTGAAACAGACTTATGATCCTGCAACATAGTATTGATCACTGAGTCAGAGAAACCTCTATTACTAAGCACTAAAACGTTCAATTTCCATACCTTCAAATTTAGAGATTTGAGATCCTGATGGAAAAAACGGCCCTTGAGACAGAATGTCTGGCCTTAAAGGAAGTGACCAAGGTTGGCAACTGGACATCCAGAAAAGATCCGCATACCAAAACCTGTGAGGCCATGCTGGTGCTTTCAGAAACACATGCGATTGTTCCATTATGATCTTGGAGATCACCCTTGGAAGAATAACTAGAGGCGGAAAAATATAAGCAAGTTGGTAAGACCAACTGCTAATGCATCCACCATCTCCGCCTGAGAATCCCTGGACCTGGAAAGGTATCTGGAAAGTTTCCTGTTTAGATGGGAAGCCATTAGATCTATTTCTGGAAGACCCCACATCTGTACAATCTGAAAAAACACATCTGGATGGAGCGACCACTCTCCCGGATGGAAAGTCTGACGGCTAAGATAACCTGCTTCCCAATTGTCTACACCTGGGATATGAATCGCAGAAATTAGACAAGATTTGGATTCCGCCCAAAAAAGTATCTGTGATACTTCTTTCATTGCTAAAGGACTGCGAGTCCCTTCCTGATGATTGTCATATGCCACAGTTGTGATATTGTGTGTCTAAAAGCAAATGAAAAGTTCTCTCTTTAATAGAGGCCAAGCCTGAAGAGTCCTGAAAATAGCACAGATTCTACGATATTGATTGGTAACCTCGCCTCTAGAGGATTCCAAACCCCCTGTGCTGTCAGAGACCCACAGACAGCTCTCCAACCTGAAAGACTTGCATCTGTTGAGACTACAGTCCAGGATGGACAAACAAAAGAGGCCGCTTGAATAAAATGATGATGGTCTAACCACCAAGTTAGAGAGAGTAGAATGCTTGGATTTTAGAATATCAATTGTGATATCCGAGTATAATCCCTGCACCATTGATTCAACATGCAAAGCTGCAGAGGTCTCATATGAAAATGAGAAAAAGGGATCACGTCCGATGCTGCATTCATGACTCAAATGATGACCTAAAACTTCCATGCACATAGCTACTGAAGGGAATGATTGAGACTGAAGGTTTTGACAGGATGAAACTAATTTCATTTGTCTCTTGTCTGTTAAAAACAAGGTCATGGACACTGAATCTATCTGGAAACCTAAAAAGGGGACCCTTGTCTGGGGAATCAAGAAACTCTTTGGTAAATTGATCCTCCAACCATGTCTTTGAAAAAACAACACTAGTTGTTGAATGTTGGGACCCTTACAAAACTATTCAAAAACTTCAGACCCAGAACTGGTCTGAATGAATTTTCTATCTTTGGGACAATGAATAGATTTGAATAAAAACCCAGACCCTGTTCCTGAAGTGGAACTGGTGTAATCTCCCCTGAAAGCTCCAGATCTGAAACACACTTCAGAAAAGCCTGAGCTTTCACAGGATTTGTTGGAACATGAGAGAAAAATATTTTTCTCTCAGGAGGTCTTATTCTGAAACCTATTCGATACCCTTGAGAAACAATGCTCTGAATCCACTGATTCTAAACAGAATTTGCCAAATGTTATGAAATAATTTCAATCTGCCCCCCACCAGTTGAACTGGATTGAGGGCCGCACCTTCATGCAGTCTTGGGGGTTGGCTTCTTATAAGGCTTGGATTTATTCCAACTTGAAGATGGCTTTAATTGGAGCAAGAGTCCTTAGGGGTAGGAGTGGTTTTCTGTTCTCTATTCTGACGAAAGGAACAAAACCGATTAGACGCTTTAGATTTACCCTTAAACTTTTTATCTTGGGGCAAAAAAACTCCCTTTCCCCCAGTGATAGTGGAAATAATAGAGTCCAACTGAGAGCCAAATAAATTATTACCCTGGAAAAATAGAAATAGTAATCTAGATTTAGATACTAAATTCCATGATTTAAGCCATTAAGATCTTCTAGCCAGAATAGCTAAAGACATAGATTTAACATTAATGTTGATGATATCAAAAATAGCATCAGAGATAAAATGATTAGCATGTTTAAGCAAACAAACAATGCTAGACAAATCAGGACCTGTTTCCTGATGTGCTAAGCTATCCAACCAAAAAGTTGATGCAGCCATAACATCAGCCATAGAAATGGCAGGCCTGAGAATATAGCCAGAATGTAAATAAGCTTTCCTTAGATAAGATTCAATCTTCCTATCTAAAGGATCCTTAAAAGAAGTACTATCTTTCATAGGAATAGTAGTACTTTTGGCAAGAGTAGAAATAGCCCAATCAACCTTAGGGACATTTTCCCAAAATTCCAAATTAGCCACTAGTAAAGGCTATAACTTCTTAAACCTAGAAGAAGGATTAAAAGAAGCACCAGGCTTAGAACATTCCTTAGCAATCACATCAGAAACGGCATCTGCCGGCGAATGCAACATAGGTGACGCAATGATAAATATGCCCCATAGAATGAAGTTAGCAGTGAGCAGGGGGTGTGTCAACATAGGTGACACAATGATAAATATGCCCCATAGACTGAAGTTAGCAGTGAGCAGGGGGTGCATTTTAAAAAGTAAATCCTGCAGTCAATATAAATCACATTACGCTGCTTTCTGCCTATAGCATCTTACAACCAACCTATATTTTCTTATGCATGTGTTTTTCTATTAGGGTTATAAGCATTTTAAGTGCTTTGAGAAAAGCTCACCACCTTTTAGTTCACAAGAAAAAACTCTAAGATCTGAAGTGCGAAAATCTTTGCAGCATTATATTGGGATTAAAGAGACAATTTTATACACGCCCATTTTCAGCACAATTTTATATTTTATACTCATAAGTATGAATTTCTGTGTGCTTTATGCGTATACAATGTACTTAAATTACAATGTACAGTGTGCATATTTAATACAATTTATTCTTGTGTAAATTACATACAAATTTTATGTTTTAATAAAATACACATTTTGGAGAACAATTTTGTTACAATTTTTGATGCAACTTAACAATACATTTTTTTCCTGCATATTTTTGTGTGAATAGTTATTCATTTTGTAAGATATTTAAAATACTAATTTTATTGTGCGCTTTTGTAATGTATGCATCTTGTCCCCATACAAAAAAGTAGTATATGCCCCTTAGCGAGACACCCTGTTATCAAGGTAAAAAGTGGCTTTAGATAATTCCACCAGGGGAATAAAAGTACTGGCGATGACTCTTTAAAAATCTTGCCAGCTCAGAAACCATTAGGCTGGACCCTTTGTATAAAAGAAAATAGCGTGCATTTTACAAGGTGAAAGTAAACACGATTGTGAAAGTGCAATCGTATTTTACACTTGTCGGGTGTATGTGACTGAAACCCTTGCATAAAGGGTAGTACATTAAAAAGTTTCACTAAACACAACATAAATACATTAAAAAATACATTAACACTCATATGAACACTATATGATAAAAATGATTCATATAAATATTTTTTTTAAAAACTTTTGGCTAGATTACGAGTCTTTCGTTATAGTGAAAAAGCAGCGTTATCAGGTTATAACGCTGCTTTTTCACTACCGCTGGTATTACGAGTCTTGCAGATTTAGGGGCACCACACACTTTTTTGACCTTACCGCAAATCAACTTACGCAAATTGCGTATAGTCTTTTTTCAATGGGACTTCCATAGCGCCGGTATTACAAGCTTGTCCTGAGAGGCCAAAAAGTGAGCGGTACAGCCTATCCCGTCAAGATTCGTATCGCATTCTAAAGTCAGTAGTTATGAGTTTTACACTACAAAGCTGTAGCATAAAACACATAACTAAAGTGCTAAAAAGTAGACTAACACCCATAAACTACCTATTAACCCCTAAACCGAGGCCCTCCCGCATCGCAAACACTAAAAGAAAATTGTTAACCCCTAATCTAACGCTCCTGACATCGCTGCCACTATAATAAACATATTAACCCCTAAACCGCCGCACTCCTGCCTCAAAAACACTAGTTAAATATTATTAACCCCTAATCTGCTGCCCCCAACATCGCTGCCACCTACATTATACTTATTAACCGCTAATCTTCCACTCCGGACATCGCCACCACCTACATTATATTTATTATCCCCTAATCTGCTGCCCCCAACATCGCCGCCACCTACCTACATTTATTAACCCCTAATCTGCCGTCCCCAACGTCACCACCACTATTCTAAATGTATCAACCCTTTAAACCTAAGTCTAACCCTAACCCTAACACCCCCTAACTTAAATATGATTTAAATACAAATTACTATCATTCCCTAAATGATTGCTATTTAAAACTAAATACTATAAAATAAACCCTAAGCTAGCTACAATATAACTAATAGTTACATTGTATCTAGCTTAGGGTTTATTTTTATTTTACAGGCCAGTTTGTATTTATTTTAATTAGGTAGAATTGTTACTAAATAGTTATTAACTATTTAATAACTACCTAGCTAAAATAAATACAAATTTACCTGTAAAATTTGAACTTCAATCCTATTGGCTAATCCAATCAGCCAATAGGATTGAGCTTGCATTCTATTGGCTGATTGGAACAGCCAATAGAATGCCAGCTCAATCCTATTGGCTGATTGCGTCAGCCAATAGGATTTTTTCTACTTTAATTCCGATTGGCTGATAGAATTTTATCTATCTTGGATGACGTCACTTAAAGAAACATTCATTCTGACGAAGCCGTGAATTGAAGAGGATGCTCTGCGCCGGATGTCTTGAAGATGGAGCCGCTCTGTGTCGGAAGGATGAAGATAGAAGATGCCATCTGGACGAAGACTTCTGCCCGTCTGGAGGACCACTTCTGCCCGTCTGGAGGACCACTTCTGCCGGCTTCATTGTGGACATCTTGCCGCTTGGATGAAGACTTCTCCCGGTAAGTGAATCTTCGGGGGTTAGTGTTAGGATTTTTAAGGGTGTATTGGGTGGGTTTATTTTTTAGGTTAGGACTTTGGGCAGCAATAGAGCTAAATGCCCTTTTAAGGGCAATGCCCATCCAAATGCCCTTTTCAGTGCAATGGTGAGCTTAGGTTTTTTTAGTTAGGCTTTTATTTGGGGGTTGGTTGTGTGGGTGAGGGTTTTACTGTTGGGGGGTTGTTGTTTTTTTTTTTTACAGGTAAAAGAGCTGATTTCTTTGGGGCAATGCCCTACAAAAGGCCATTTTAAGGGCTATTGGTAGTTTAGTTTAGGCTAGGGTTTATTTTATTTTGGGTGGGCTTTTTTTTTATTTTGATAGGGCTATTAGATTAGGTGTAATTAGTTTAAAGATCTTGTAATTTGTTTTTTATTTTCTGTAATTTAGTATTTGTTTTTTTTGGTAATTTAGCTAATTTTATTTAATTTAGTTAATTGTATTTAATTTAGGGAATTTATTTAATTGTAGTGTAGTGTTAGGTCTTAGTGTAAGACAGGTTAGGTTTTATTTTACAGGTAAATTTGTATTTATTTTAACTAGGTAGTTATTAAATAGTTAATAACTATTTAGTAACTATTCTACCTAGTTAAAATAAATACAAACTTGCCTGTAAAATGAAAATAAACCCTAAGCTAGATACAATCGCCTAGATTACGAGTCTTGCGTTAGCCTTAAAAAGCAGCGTTTAGAGGTCCCAATGCTGCTTTTTAACACCCGCTGGTATTACGAGTCTTGCAGGTACAGTTGTACTGCTCACGTTTTTCCGCGACTCGAGCATACCGCAAATCCACTTACATAAAATGCGTATACTATCTTTTCAATGGGACTTGCATAACGCCGGTATTACGAGTCTTGGAAAAAGTGAGTGGTACAGCCTCTCCTATCAAGACTCATACCACATTTAAAAGTCAGTAGTTAAGAGTTTTATGGGCTAACGCCTTAACATAAAACTCTTAACTAAAGTGCTAAAAAGTACACTAACACCCATAAACTACCTATTAACCCATAAACTACCTATTAACCCATAAACCGAGCCCCCCCCACATCGCAAACACTTAAATAAAAATTAACCCCTAGACCGCCGCACTCGAGCCTCACAAACACTAGTTAAATTTTATTAACCCCTAAGCTGTTATCTGTTGTTTCTTCCTTTAAACACTGGCATTCAAGCAAGGATGTCCTCAACACATGGCCTATTAGGAGGTCTGATGAATTGAAGATTTTAAACAATAGTGTAAAGTTAGAATTTATTTTTACGGTAAACCTGCATTTTGAGTATGCTCTTCAAAGACATGAAGCTTTATCTGCTTGATCACTGGGGCAATATCTCCCCCCAGATTCAAACATATCCCCTTGCATTAACACATAATGATAATGCCAGGTTCTGCTGCTAATACATTGTCTTTGTGATGCAGGTTTCCTGAAGCAGGTGCAGCATATTTACAATTATCATAGTTTCATTGGGTATTGTACCAACATTATTGAAGCATAGCATGTGAATATTTAATAAGCACAGTTCATATAATTTGCAAGACTATAATGATATTCTTGATAAATATCACACATCTGTACATTCAAATGAGTGCTTAGGAAGGTACCGACTATTTACAATGAGCAGCATGCAGATGCATTATCATTTACATACATCCAAAATTATACCAGCTGTTAACATTTTTTTTTTGCATTGTATGCAGCTATCTGCAAAAGCAATTAAACTACAACTTTAGGTGGGCATGTTTATAATTTAGAGAACTATTTGGGGGAATGCATGTTTCTTATGTTTTACAGAAGACTATATTGCAGCAATGAATAACATCGATAGGTTTGTGCTATAAATAATTTGCTGACTGAAACATAAATCTGCATTGGATAACCTTAATGGCTGAAAACAAATTGAATATAAAATATATTAATACTTTCTAGCTTGTCCCCAAATTCTACATTTGTCTCTGTATTTTATTCTTTAAAATGTAGATATACAGTATGTGTGTTAATGGGTGAGTGTTGAATATTCATACTTATACTTGACATTTGGCCAAAGGCAGTTGCCACCTGGGTTACCAAGTATCACACCCCCAAAGAAAAAAAATCAAACAAGTATTGTGCGGTTCCTGTCTCCCCTTTTCACTGTACAAATTCTTAGGGGCAGCAGGGTTCTAGGTGCCGGCATCATGGAACAGCAATAGGGACCTCTGGTTGTGAGTCGTGCCTGGGTGCACTTCTGAACCCTGAGCATCAGCCTTAGCTTGAGTCTGTATATACTGGTGAAGACAAAATACTCTTTATGCTTAGGTCTAGCAATTTATTCTCACACATACCAACCCTGTATGCTTCAGTATTTCTTAACATACTTCCCAACATTAAAAACACATAAGCCATGACCAGGAAGTGGAGTCAGACTGATTAGAGGGCCAAGACAGAGTTTCATAGGAATATGACTGTGTGACAGGCCGCCCTGTGACAGTGTCGTGGGCATAGTAGAACACTTCAAGGGTGGTGTTTATCCATGATTGGGTGGTTTGGGTTGAGTCAGGAAACGATTTCGATTTGGTTTATTTTGTGAAATTATGAAATTAATATGGCAGAGGAAAAGGTGGCATGGACAACAGGACAATTCTGCAAAATGTGTTTTATACAGAATTATTCATTTTATTTCATGTTTATCTCACTCTATGCTCTATTTCTGCTCACCAATTATAACAGATCTTCCAACTGTTCATTACAAGGGAGAATAAATCCCTAGAATTGTTAGGTGCCCACAAACATTTTATATTAGTGTGCACCTCCAGATAGATAAGTGGTTGCTTTACTCTGTCTAAGCTGTACCCCCAGCGGAACTGTCCATTTGGCCAGGGAAGGAAGCTGTGGATGGTATGTGCAGTAACAATTGCTATTATGTGATATCAGATGGTCACTTACTGGGAATTTCTTGGGTGGATTGGGTCTGGGAGCCCTTTACCTTCTTTTCCCCATGGGCCGGGTCTTTTTTGCTGACAAATATTGTCATGTGCATAGTATAAACAAATAATCAATCAGTGCAGTGCCTGCTACTTTATAAAAACTAAACTAAATTAATAGAAACTAAAACGTGGCACTTATTCAGTCAATAATTAAACAAGCCAATCTTTGCTTTGAATAGAGTATATTGTTATATTTAGCATTTTTTATGTTTAATTTACCTTTAAATTAAAGATGTTATAAAGCAGCGCTGCATACATTTTCTGATATAAAAACATACCAGCTATAATAGAAATCCAAAACCTTGTTCCCCTCCCACTAGCAATAAATTATTGTGACATTCACTGACATAGACTGTCAGGGTAAGATTTAGACAAGCAAGAAATAGTAGGAAAGTGAGAAAATGACAGAAAAACAGACACTTCAGAAAGAAATGTTGATACATCTTAGATGAATATTCAGCATATAGTAACATTACAAAATGCCAACAGCAACCCCTTCCCTCATTCTGTGTATTTGTATATTACTAGTTCATGCAGATGCATAATGCAGTTCACTTAAATGTGAATCTTTGTAGCCAGGGGCATTAATGGGGACACATTTTCTTTGATGGCAGATGTATCATTTAGGGAAGTGTCCCGGAAGATTGGAAACATATGGTATATCACATATCATTAAAAAAAACATCAACATGTTAAAAACTGACTTTCAGTGACTGTATTGATAGATGAACAATCAGAAGGCCGTAGGATGCACATTTTTAACAAAGATTAATGTATATGACTTTGCTCCAAACCAATCGACAACAAACTGTAGAAAGGGAGGAACATTCTGACCATTTCCTGTTGTGATATCTAGGTTCTGTGGATGGATGTCAACAGTCCATAGGCAGATAAATGTCTTGTGTAACTCTAGGTCAAGTTTTGGAAATAAAGAGAGAGGTTAAAGAAAACAAAAGAAACTTCATTATTATTATTATTACTTATTGTAGAATGAGTATGAGAAACAATGTTTGAGAAAAAGTAAAATGAGTCTTATTATTGTACTTCCATTATTAATAATAACAATAATAATAATAATAATAATAATATCATATTTAATTTATTAAGCACCAAAAGGTTACAAATTGCTGTACAATTTAATGCAGATAGGTTACATTACATATCGTTGGATAAGATTATGAGACTCCTACATAAAAAAGAGCTTATAATTTAAAAATAACCTCTACATTAACTAAGAGTAAAATAAATTAGTTTATAAAAAAAAAAATATTTGGATTTCATATGGAGGGCAAAAGATAAATAAATTATAACTTGAGAACTTAAAGGTACATTAAAGTCATTTCTCTTTGTTTCATCTAATTGAGGGAGTGGGTGAGGATTTACTCATATCTTTTCTGAATAATGATTACATTTTGTCCACAATTTCAAAAATTCACTTGATACTACTAAGTAGATTGTTTTATGTGAAGTCTGAGTCTTGGCCAATTGTTGTAATAATAATAATGTTGCTATCATTAACTGATGTAATGAGTGTAGTGGGGATATTGTTAGGCTGGAAGATAATTAAATTAGTCTGACCTTGCTCAGTGTTTGGTAATGGTGTTACATTCAGGAAGAGATAGCTGAAAGTTAGTGAGTGACATGATACAGGAGCTTAGGTGATGTCAGAAGAGAATCTATGGATTTGTGCATAGTCAGAATAAAAGAAACTGACTGGATCAAGAATAGATGACAAAAGCAGAGCTTTGGGGCATGGACTGACAATTAAAGCTGAATAAAACTCTAACGACTTGATTATCTAAATCTCTCCACTCAGATCAGATGATCAAAAATGATCCTGAAGCACTGTGAGATTACTCCAATGATTCTTAAAAGGCAAATTTTGGAAAACATTTTTAAGATAAATACTGTATTTAGATGTGAAAAAGAAACCTAGTGCAAGATAGCACAGAATGTCTTGAGAGTTTTGTTACATTTACACTTTGTGCTTTATATTAATTTATATGTTGTCCTTTAAAGGAACAGTGTACTGAAAAATTGGTTTCTCCTTAAAGGGACATTAAACTCTAAATACATACTAGATAGAATGATACATTCAAAGAAAATATTAGTCCATGAGTAACATGTAGATTTATTTTTTAAAGTTTCATTAGTTGCTTAAAAAGTGACAAAATAAGTGTAAAGTTTTAGTGTCTATAAAACACTGGGAGCTGCCATGTTGTAACTTGTGTTACCTTCTCTGCTGTGGCCAACTAGAGACAGTTATAAATAGGTCACTAGAGTGTGCAGCCAATGGTTGTGCTGGATTTAACAGTGTTCTGCACTTCCATTTCTAACAGGAACTGAAAAGCTTACAATTTCAGAATGGAATTACAGGCAAAGAGGACAAAATAAATAATGAAAGTATATTGCAGAGCTTTTTTATATATACAATTTATGATTTTATGTTACCATCTCAAAGTGTTTAATGTCCCTTTAATGTGTTTACAATGACCTGCAGAGTGTAAAATGTATGGGAAATTGCACCTTTAGGTATAATTTTGTATAAGAAATAGCTACTTCTCTTGATTGAAAACACAACCAAATTTTATAGGTTGATCTAGTAGAGAAAGTAGATGTCATTATCTTATCTGTATAAGATATATCATTATAATTATTTAAACTAAGTCCTCCATATCTTCTTTTTTAATGTTTACCCAAAAGTCAATACTTAGGGCCTGATATTCTAAAAAGTCTCATTGGTACGGGAGGCACAGACACGTTTATGTTGCAAAGTAGTGTTCTTTATGTAAAATAGAGACTCCTACATTACAATATTCCAAAGATTTTTTGTAATTTCTTTTCATGCCGGCAAGGTTTTGAATAAATATTTTAGTACCTCTTTGTCACAGACACCAACTGAAAGCATTATTTTATCTAAACCTTCTTGTTTACATTTTTTTTTTTAAACCAAAGTTAAGTTCAGAAATGTTCAGTATAGGTATTGAAACAATAATCTATTTCAAATCAGAAAATAAAGGTGAAAAATCTATTTGTAAACAATTTAATATACTCCAGGAGGTAAGATGGAAAACTGGGAACACATTAAAGGGGATAAAAAAATTAGTTTACACTGTCCCTTTAAGTTATATTACAATTAAAGGGTTGCACTTTCTATTTTGCATTTAAATGCTAGCGTGCAAAATAACCAGTTTCGCTTGACTGCGCTACCATTCATTACAAGTCCATGGTAACCCGTGTTAACCAGAGAAGGATTAGCACTACGACTTCGCTCAATCGCAGCCTATACTTTCCTCAAAAATGTGAGGGGTGTACTCACTTTTTTGAGATACTATATGTATATATATATATATATATATATATATATATATATATATATATATATATATATATATATATACAGGGAGTGCAGAATTATTAGGCAAGTTGTATTTTTGAGGATTAATTTTATTATTGAACAACAACCATGTTCTCAATTAACCCAAAAAACTCATTAATATCAAAGCTGAATAGTTTTGGAAGTAGTTTTTAGTTTGTTTTTAGTTATAGCTATTTTAGGGGGATATCTGTGTGTGCAGGTGACTATTACTGTGCATAATTATTAGGCAACTTAACAAAAAACAAATATATACCCATTTCAATTATTTATTTTTACCAGTGAAACCAATATAACATCTCAAAATTCACAAATATACATTTCTGACATTCAAAAACAAAACAAAAACAAATCAGTGACCAATATAGCCACCTTTCTTTGCAAGGACACTCAAAAGCCTGCCATCCATGGATTCTGTCAGTGTTTTGATCTGTTCACCATCAACATTGCGTGCAGCAGCAACCACAGCCTCCCAGACACTGTTCAGAGAGGTGTACTGTTTTCCCTCCTTGTAAATCTCACATTTGATGATGGACTACAGGTTCTCAATGGGGTTCAGATCAGGTGAACAAGGAGGCCATGTCATTAGATTTTCTTCTTTTATACCCTTTCTTGCCAGCCACGCTGTGGAGTACTTGGACGCGTGTGATGGAGCATTGTCCTGCATGAAAATCATGTTTTTCTTGAAAGATGCAGACTTCTTCCTGTACCACTGCTTGAAGAAGGTATCTTCCAGAAACTGGCAGTAGGACTGGGAGTTGAGCTTGACTCCATCCTCAACCCGAAAAGGCCCCACAAGCTCATCTTTGATGATACCAGCCCAAACCAGTACTCCACCTCCACCTTGCTGGCGTCTGAGTCGGACTGGAGCTCTCTGCCCTTTACCAATCCAGCCACGGGCCCATCTATCTGGCCCATCAAGACTCACTCTCATTTCATCAGTCCATAAAACCTTTCGAAAAATCAGTCTTGAGATATTTCTTGGCCCAGTCTTGACATTTCAGCTTGTGTGTCTTGTTCAGTGGTGGTCGTCTTTCAGCCTTTCTTACCTTGGCCATGTCTCTGAGTATTGCACACCTTGTGCTTTTGGGCACTCCAGTGATGTTGCAGCTCTGAAATATGGCCAAACTGGTGGCAAGTGGCATCTTGGCAGCTGCACGCTTGACTTTTCTCAGTTCATGGGCAGTTATTTTGCGCCTTGGTTTTTCCACACGCTTCTTGCGACCCTGTTGACTATTTTGAATGAAACGCTTGATTGTTCGATGATCACGCTTCAGAAGCTTTGCAATTTTAAGAGTGCTGCATCCCTCTGCAAGATATCTCACTATTTTTGACTTTTCTGAGCCTGCCAAGTTCTTCTTTTGACCCATTTTGCCAAAGGAAAGGAAGTTGCCTAATAATTATGCACACCTGATATAGGGTGTTGATGTCATTAGACCACACCCCTTCTCATTACAGAGATGCACATCACCTAATATGCTTAATTGGTAGTAGGCTTTCGAGCCTATACAGCTTGGAGTAAGACAACATGCATAAAGAGGATGATGTGGTCAAAATACTCATTTGCCTAATAATTCTGCACACAGTGTATATACATACACATATACACAGGCCTTGAAATGGTCGACCTAAGAAGTTGAGTGCATGTGCTCAGAGTCATATCCAGAGGTTGTCTTTGGGAAATAGCTGTATAAGTGCTGCCAGCATTGCTGCAGAGGTTGAAGGAGTGGGGGGTCAGCCTGTTAGTGCTCAGACCATACGCCGCACACTGCATCAAATTGGTCTGCATGGCAGTCGTCCCCGAAGGAAGCCTCTTCTAAAGATGATGCACAAGAAAGCCTGCAAACAGTTTGCTGAAGACAAGCAAGCGTGTGTGGCGGCAACCAGATGAGGAGTACAAAGACAAGTGTGTCTTGCCTACAGTCAAGCATGGTGGTGGTATTGTCATGGTCTGGGCCTGCATGAGTGCTGCCGGCACTGGGGAGCTACAGTTCATTGAGGGAACCATGAATGCCAACATGTACTGTGACATACTGAAGCAGAGCATGATCCCCTCCCTTTGGAGACTGGGCCGCAGGGTACTCCAAGATGACCACTGCCATGCTAAAGAAGCTGAGGGTAAAGGTGATGGACTGACCAAGCATGTTTCCAGACCTAAACCCTATTGAGCATCTGTGGGGCATTCTGAAACGGAAGGTGGGGGAGCGCAAAGTCTCTAACATCCACCAGCTCTGTGATGTTGTCATGGAGGAGTGGAAGAGGACTCCAGTGGGAACCTGCGAAGCTCTGGTGAACTCCATGCCCAAAAAGGTTAAGGCGGTGCTGGAAAATAATAGTGGATACACAAAATGTTGACACTTTGGGCCCAGTTTGGGCATTTCCACTTAGGGGTGTACTCACTTTTGTTGCCAATGGTTTAGACATTAATGGCTGTGTGTTGAGTTATTTTGAAGGGACAGCAAATTTACACTGTTATACAGGCTGTACAGTCACTACTTTACATTGTAGCAAAGAGGAGGGGGACATTAATGATTAAAAAGGGATCTGGGAGGGGGAGGGGAGGCAGCTACACTACAGAAAAAGTGGGCTTTATTTAAAAAAAAAAAAGCACTGCATTTGATTGCCAAGTGGCAAAATAGGGGCAAATAGTTAGTGGGGGGAGGGTTAGAGAGCTCTTTGGGGGATCAGGGAGGTTGGGAGCTAAGGGGATCCTACACAGCAGAATATATTTAAAAAAAAAAGTTCTGCCAGTACTTAGGATGGCGGAGACAATTGTGGTGTGGGGGAGGGAAGAGAGCTGTTTGGGAGGGATCAGGGGGTGGGATGTGTCAGGTGGGAGGCTGATCTCTACACTAAAGCTAAAATTAACCCTGTCACTGATGGGCATAATACAAGTGTGGTGTGCAGCAGCCTTCTAATTACCAAAAAGCAACGCCAAAGTCATATATGTCTGCTATTTCTGAACAAAGGTGATCCCATAAAAGCATTTACAACCATTTGTGCCATAATTGCACAAGCTGTTTGTAAATAATTTCAGTGATAAACCCAAAGTTAGTGAAAAAGTGAAAGATTTTTCTTTATTTGATCAAATTTGGCGGTAAAATGATTCCATGAAATATATCAAAATGGGCCTAGATCAATACTTTGGGTTGTCTACTACACTAAACTAAAGCTAAAATTAACCCTACAATCTCCCTACAAGCTACCTAATTAACCCCTACACTGCTGGGCATAATAAAAGTGTGGTGCGCAGCAGCATTTAGCGGTCATCTAATTACCAAAAAAAACGCCAAATCCATAAATATCTAACAAAGGGGAACCCAGAGAAGCATTTAAAAACCATTTGTGCCATAATTGCACAAGTTGTTTGTAAATAATTTCAGTGAGAAACTTAAAGTTTGTGAAAAAGTTTGTGAAAAAGTGAACGATTTTTTTTATTTGATCGCATTTGGCGATGAAATGTTGGCATTAAATATAACAAAATGGGCCTAGATCAATACTTTGGGTTGTCTACTAAATATAAAATATATACATGTCAAGGGATATTTAGGGATTCCTGACAGATATCAGTGTTCCAATGCAAATATCGCTAATTTTGAAAAAAAATTGTTTGGAAATAGCAAAGTGCTATTTGTATTTATTGCCCTATAACTTGCAAAAAAAGCAAAGAACATGTAAACATTGGGTATTTCTAAACTCAGGACAAAATTTAGAAGCTATTTAGCATCTGTGTTTTTTGGTGGTTGTAGATGTGTAACAGATTTTGGTGGTCAAAGTTAGAAAAAGTGTGTTTTTTTCCATTTTTTCATCATATTTTATAAAATTTTTTATAGTAAGTTATAAGATATTATAAAAATAATGGTATCTTTAGAAAGTTCATTTAATGGTAAGAAAAACTGTATATAATATGTGTGGGTACAGTAAATGTGTAAGAGGAAAATTACAGCTAAACAGAAACACTGCAGAAAAGTAAAAATAGCCTTGGTCCCAAACGGTCAGAAAATGGAAAAGTGCTCTGGTCACTAAGTAGTTAAAGGGACACTCTTTTTCTTTTGTGATTCAGATAGAGCATGTGATTTTTTTTTTTTTAAATTTCATTTTTATTATATTTCAACATGTTTATACATTTTTAAGCAGCTTTCAGGAAACAGAGAAGGTTACATAAACAATGGAAAAAAAAACAACCAAACAACCGTGAGGATTCAATAATTCTAACAATCCTTCATCTCTAGAGTTTCCTATTGAATTATATTATTTCTATAATTCCTTAAACAAAAAACAATAACAAAGGAGAGGGGAAGGGGAAAAAAGACCCCCAGAGGGGAGATCCTGAGAGTAGTATTGATCCAGAATTCTAGTTTTCGCCAAAATTGCCTAATCAGGGGACAGTTAACTATCATATGTAAGAGATCTGCCGCAATTAAGGAGCACTTAGGACATTTAAAAAAATTCATGTTCTGGAGCTTATAGCCTTTTTCCGGAGTATAGTGAAATTTATGTAATAACTTAAGATGAGCCTCTCTCCATGTTGCTGAAAGAGTAGCCATTGCCACTTTATGAATAGATTTTTGTATAAATTTATGGTCAATATAATCCTGGGCCAAAATTAGTCTCCAATCTTGAGCAATTTTCTCTAAAGTATGACTTGCTCTGTTTGCTCCTAAGAGGTAGTAGCAATAAGAGATGGACATACGTCCCTTCTTAACTAACTTGAGCGAATCCTCTAGATCTCCCAAATCCCATTGCCACTCTCCCTCCCTCGTTAGCTCTAATGCATAGTGCCTTACATGCAAAAACGCAAAGAACTCCTTATTAGAGAGGTTGAAGCTATTTTTAATTTCTTCAAAAGTTCTAACACATTTTTTTTCTTTATCAATGAATTGGATCATTGTGTTCAGTCCCACCATTTGCCATTTCTTAAAAATTGCAGAATCCAGTTCTGCTTGAAATAATGGGTTACCCAGAACAGTAGAGCATGTGATTTTAAGCAACTTTCTCATTTACTCCTATTAGCAAATGTTCTTCATTCTCTTGGTATCTTTATTTGAAAAGCAAGAATGTAAGTTTAGATGCTGGCCCATTTTTGGTGAACAACCTGGGTTGTTCTTGCTGATTGGTGGATAAATTCATCCACCAATAAACAAATGCTGTCCAGGGTTCTGGACTTTCATTTTCAAATAAAGATAGCAATAGAACAAAGAAAAAATGATAGTAGGAGTAAATTAGAAAGTTGCTTAAAATTGCATGCTTTATCTGAATCACAAAAGAAAAAAAATTGTGTTCAGTATCCCTTTAAGAATGTTGAATTGGGACATTGTCATTGATGTGTGGATTGTTAACAATGATATTTTAACCATTAAAATTTAATTATGGATAAGGGAGAGAGATTTGTGTGTTGTATTATTGGTATCAGGGAAGTTACTCTGATAAGTTTAAGCACAGCTAGCTCTCAACCTCAGTTGGCTGTGGGGGATTGATATATTGGTCGTGATAGCTGCAATTTGAATCCAGATATAACCAATGTAAAACTCTGTAGATGTTTGTAATTCATTTGCTGGTATCTGATATTACTCTATCAGGCCTCAAACTGCTGACCTATCAGGGCCTGATGTTGCTGTGTCTCTCTCATATTGACTTCTTTCATTAAGGCCACAAATTGGTTACTGTTCCTTAGTTCAAAATTTTAAGGATCCTGATTGGTCCACATCTAAGAAGAGGGAGTTTTATTAGTTCTGGGTACATTTATAAAGCTTGGAATCACAGTTTCTTATATACAATCTATACACTGGAGCGGTAACATGTATTGTCTGTATTGGATGCTTGGTCCTTGTCCTTTTCCGGACACTTGAAGCCAAATAACTGTTTTTTTTCCCCTCTAGTTATTCAAGGTACCATACTCCCATACCGGATCCTCACTTCCCCCAAGTACAACAGTACTGCTTATTCCCTCCATCTATTCCCTCAATGGCTTGGCATTTTGCCTCATGCTCATACCACAACACCAAACTAATGTACTGCCTTCTCAATCCAGGGGCGAGATTACATATGCAGCGCAGGCTTCAGCTTAACTGCTGAAACCTGTGTTGCCTGTAATTTCACCTCGCACATCTGGGAATCCAATAAACACTGCCGGCATTTCTTTAAGTGCCGTAAGTCGGATAAACTAGCGATGTACAGAAATGTACGTAAATACACATTTCCTGGAGTCGCCAGTGACTTACGCCACTTTAGAGTTAAATCTCCTGTAAAAGTCTAACCCGCCTCCCAAAAATAAACCAGAAACTTAAAAATCCCTATTTCTTTCTTAAGACACGGTGAGTCCACAGAATCATCAATTACTGTTGGGAATATCACTCCTGGCCTGCAGGAAGAGCAAAGCTGTTAAGTATCGCTTCCCTTCCCACAATCCCCAGTCATTCTCTTTTTCTTCAGTGTAAGGAGGAGGGGAGGTTTAGGTGTCTGTTTAAGAATTCTTCTATCAAGATTTTATTATTTTGGAAGCCTGAGCAGGTTTGCTCTGTTCTTCCCTGGCAAGCTGGGTCTAGCTGTACTCCACTTTAATCCCTTCAGTAGGGCTGTGGTAGCTTCCAAGCAGTTAGGAACTTGTTGGGTGGGCCTCACTGCGTTTTCCTGACAGATTACTGTCTTCAAATAGAATGCCAGAGTAGGCTTACTCTGTTCCTTCTCTTATCCACAGGTCTCTGTGAGGAGTGGCTTTCTCTCATGCCAGGTGAGCAGTACTCCTGCCGGACAGTCAAGGGTGCAGGTAAGTGCCATTTAATTTCTTATAGAAAGCCCTGGCACTACAGCAGTTTGTAGGCTGCACTATATATGGGACTGTTTTATTCCTGAGAGTCAGGATGCAGGGCACTGTGTGGTGGTAAAAGGACATCAGAGTCCTAGAGAAGCAGTGTTTTTGCAAATAGCTTTTGCAGTCTGTATACGGAGTTGTCTATGACATCACTAGGAGGCGTGACTTCACTCTTCAGGCGCAGCACGCTTTTCCTTTTGGCGCAGTTCTCTTACTGATTGTGTAACGGCTTCTATGGTCCTCTCCCTCATTGTGGAACTGCATCATTTTCCTTCGATATCACTATTCAATGTTCCATTGCAGAGAGGAGCAGGTAGGCAACTCAGCTTAGCACTGAGGTGTAGAGAGTGCACAAGAAGTTTTTTCTAAATTTATAAACCTTTTTGTTGGGGTCTAAAAATATTGCCCATAAGGGTATCTCTGGAAGAGGATAATTCATATGCTTAATTGTCTAGGACTGTCCTTTTAGCGTTAACGGTTTTATCTATTAGTCTTAAAGGGACAGTAACAAATTTAAAATAATATATATATATATATTTTTTAAAGTTTTTGATATTTATTTGCAAGATGGACCTAGAGTCTATGCCTGCTATAGAGTGCAAACTTTGTTTGAATTCCCAAGTTGAACCCCCTTTGCCTTTTTGTAGTTCTAGTTGTAGTATTGAAATAACTCTAATGTACAAAGACAGACTGTTTGTTTCTGAGCCACCATTCTTTCAGGTTGATGCTGTCCAGACAATGCCACAGCCTCTTCCTGAAGTGTCCCAAACTGTATTTACGTCACATGCAGTGCCCCGCAGTTCCTCTCAATCTCCTGATGGAGTGTATTTGAAGACTGAAATTGCTGCCCATTTGCCCAAGTATTCTCGGCGGTATCTGATGTGCTAGCTGCCATCCCCATGCTGCAGGGAGACGTAAGAGGAAAATAAGAGAATCAGATAGTAAGGTATCACATCCTGTACAGGTTAACCAAGTTTCTCTTTCCCATAAGTCGGAAGAGGAGGATACTTTGGTAGCCTCTGAGGGTGAAATCTCAGATTCAGATAGTGTAATTTCTTCTTCTGATACTGAAGTGGTTTCCTTCAGATTTAAGCTTGAACATCTTTGTGTTTTATTAAAGGAGGATTTGGCTAATTTGGACGACTTCGAAACGCCTGTTATTGTCAACCCTAAGAAATCTAGCAAATTAAATAGATACTTTGATGTTCCCTCCCCTGGGGAGGTGTTTCCAGTGCCATACCGTGCTACAGAGATTATTGCCTGGGAATGGGAGGGACCAGGAATTCCCTTTTCTCCCTCTCCAGATTATAGGAAAATGTTCCCAGTGGCTGACTCCATCAAGGAGTCGTGGCAGTCAGTCCCCAAGGTGGAAAGGGTGATTTCTACACTGACCAAGAGGACTACTATTCCTATTGAGGATAGTTGATCTTTCAAGGACCCTATGGATAAGAAGCTGGAGGCTTTCTTATAGAAGATGTATATTAATCAGGGTTTACAATGGCTACTGGCGGCAGCCTATTGGTTAGATGCTTTGTCCAAGTCCCTCCAAACTGAGACTCCTTTGGAGGAGATACAGGATAGGATAAAGGCTCTCAAGTTAGCCAATTCCTTTATCACTGACGCCTCTTTGCAGGTCATTAAGTTGGGAGCCAAAATATCTGGTTTTGCAATTTTAGTGCGTAGAGTGCTATTGCTTAAATCTTGGTCCGCAGATGTTTCTTCCAAATCTAAGCTTTTGGCTATTCCATACAAGATAAAGACCTTGTTTGGGCCAGGGTTGGCAGAAATTATTTCCAATATCACGGGTGGTAAAGGATCCTTTCTGCCTCAAGACAAGATGAACAAATCGAAAGAACATCATAGTAATTTTTGTTCCTTTCATAACTTCAGAGGTAAGTCTTCCCCCTCCTCTACCAAGCAGGATCAGTCCAAGTCTTCTTGGAATACCAGGCAGTCTTGTGATAAGGGAAAGCAATCTAAGAAACCTGCAGCTGAATCTAAGTCAGCATGAAGAGTCTGCCCCTGATCCAGGATTGGATCAAGTGGGGGGCAGGCTCTCTCAGTTCTCTCAAGTTTGGGAATGAGATGTCCCAGACCCGTGGGCCATGGACATAGTATCCCAGGGTTACAAGTTAGAGTTCAAGACCTTTCCTCCCAGGGGCAGGTTCCACCTCTCAAAATTATCTGTAGACCAGATAAAAAGAGAGGCGTTCTTGAAATTTGTACAGGATCTTTCCCTCCTGGGAATGATAGTTCCAGTCCAAATACAGGAACAGGGTCTCAGGTTCTTCTCCAACCTGTTCAAGGTGCCCAAAAAAGTGGGAAATTTCAGGTCTATTCTAGATCTAAAGTTCCTCAACAAATTTCTCAGAGTGCCGTCCTTCAAGATGGAGACTATCCATTCCATTCTTCCCCTGGTTCAAGAAGGTCAATTCATGACGACCATAGACCTGAAGGATGCGTACCTGCATGTTCCCATTTACAGGGATCATAACAAATTTCTGAAATTTGCCTATCTGGACAAACACTTTCAGTTTGTAGCACTTCCATTTGGCCTTGCCACAGCTTCAAGAATTTCCTCAAAGGTCCTGGGAGCTCTGTTGGCAGTAATTTGGTCCCGGGGAATTGCAGTGGCACCTTATCTGGATGACATTCTGGTTCAGGCGCCATCTTTTAAACTAGCAAAATCTCATACAGAAATCTTGTTTTCTTTTCTTCGTTCCCAAGGATGGAAGGTGAATTTGGAGAAAAGTTTTTTTCTTCTGGCTACAAGGGTGGTCTTCTTAGGAACCATTATAGATTCCATATCAATGAAAATATTTCTGACAGAGGTCAGAAGAGTTAAGATTCTTTCCTCTTGCCTATCTCTACAGTCTGCTGTATGGCCATCAGTGGCCCAATGTATGGAGGTAATTGGTTTGATGGTAGCATCCATGGATATAGTTCCCTTTGCTCGATTCCATTTGAGAGCACTACAGCTATGCATGCTTGGTCAATGGAACGGGGATTATGCAGACCTGTCTCAGAGGATAGTGCTGGATCAATCAACAAGAGACTCTCTGCCATGGTGGCTGTCTCAAGAACATCTGTCTGAGGGGACATGCTTTCAGAGACCTTCATGGGTAATTGTGACAACAAACGCCAGCCTGATGGGTTGGGGAGCAGTCTGGGATTAATTGAAGGCTCAGGGACTTTGGTCTCAGGAAGAATCTGCTCTCCCCATAAACATATTGGAGTTGAGAGTGATCTTCAATGTCTTAATGGCTTGGCCTCAACTGACTTTAGTCTGGTTTATCAGGTTCCAGTCGGAAATCATAACCTCAATGGCTTACATCAACCACAAGGGCGAACTTGGAGTTCCTTAGCCATGAAGGAGGTGGTATGAATCATTCAGTGGGCAGAGGCTCATAATTGCTGTCTATCTGCCATACACATCCTAGGAGTGGACAATTGGGAAGCAGATTTCCTGAGCACACAGACTGTCCATCCCGGGGAGTGGGAATTCCATCCAGAAGTGTTCTCCAGGTTAACAACCAAATGGGGGTTACCGGAATTGGATTTGATAGCTTCTTGTCAGAACACCAAGCTCACAAAGTACATTTCAAGATTGAGAGATCCTCAGGCCTTTCTGATAGATGCTCTGGCAGTGCCTTGGAACTTTAGGTTGGCATATCTGTTTCCTCCGTTTGCTCTCCTTCCACAAATCATTGCTTGGATCAAGCAGGAGAGAGCGTCAGTGATTCCAACAGCTCCTGCGTGGCCTTGCAGGATCTGGTATGCAGAACTAGTGGAAATGTCGTCTCTACCTCCGTGGAGACTCCCTCTGAGGAAGGACCTTCTACTTCAGGGGCCCTTTCTTCATCCGAATCTCGTCTCTCTGAAGCTGACTGCTTGGAGATTGAACATTTGATTTTAGCTAAGCATGGGTTTTCCGAGTTGGTCATTGAGACCATGATTCAGGCTTGTAAGTCTTTCCCTAGAAAGATTTACCATAAGATTTGGTGTAAATATCTTTATTGGTGTGAGTCTAAGGGATATTCTTGGAGTAGGGTCAGGATCCCAAGAATTTTGTCTTTTCACCAGTAAGGCTTGGAGAAGGGTATGTCGGTCAGTACCCTGAAGGGTCAGATCTCTGCTCTATCTATTTTTTGCGCAAGTGTCTGGCGGACTTGCCAGATATAAAATAATTTTGTCAGGCCTTAATCAGAATCAGGCCTGTGTTTAAATCTGTTGTTCCACCTTGGAGCCTTAACCTTGTTCTTAAAGTTTTGCAACAGGCTCCGTTTGAGCCAATACATTCCATAGATATTAAGTTGTTATCTTGGAAGGTTTTGTTTCTTTCTGCTATCTCTTCTGCTCGGAGAGTTTTTGAACTCTCAGCTTTGTAGTGTGATTCTCCTTATCTCATATTTCATGCAGCTTAGGCAATTCTTCGTACCAGGTTTGGTTTTCTTCCTAAGATTGTTTTTGGACACAAATATTAAGCAGGAAATTATTGTTCCTTCTTTCTGTTCTAATCCTTCTTCTCATAAGGAACCTTGTTGTTCCCAACAGTAATTGATGATTAGGTGGACTCACCGTGTCTTAAGAAAGAAAACAAAATTTATGCTTACCTGATAAATGTGTTTCTTTCTAGACACGGTGAGTCTACGGCCCACCCTTATTTTCAGACAGTTTTTTTTATCTAATCCTCAGGAACCTCTACACCTTGTGTTATTTCCTTTCTCTCCTTTTCCTTCGGTCGAATGACTGGGGATTGTGGGAAGGGAAGTGATACTTAACAGCTTTGCTGTGGTGCTCTTTGCTTCCTCCTAATGGCCAGGAGTGATATTCCCAACAGTAATTGATGATTCCGTGGACTCATTGTGTCTAGAAAGAAATAAATTTATCAGGTAAGCATACATTTTGTTATCCGCAATAACCCCACATTGCAACTAATAATAAAAGTATTAACCCCTAAATTGACAACCCCTCACAACGCAATATGCCTAATTAAACTATTAACCCCTAATCCGCCATTCACCCACATTGCGAACTACCTAATAAATGTATTAACCCCTAATCTGCTATTCACCCACATCACAATATACCAAATAAAAGTATTAACCCCTTATAAATGTATTAACCCCTAAACAACCTACACCCCACATTGCAAAGTAACTAATTAACGTATTAACTCCTAAACTACCAATAGCCCTTAGGGCATTGCCCTAAATTAAAGAGCTCTTTTACATTAAAAAAACTAACGGCTAGATTAGGAGTTGTGCGTTAGGCTTAGAAAGCAGCGTTGGCCGGGGTTAACGCTGTTTTTTAATGCCTGCTGGTATTACGAGTCTTGCAGGTACAGGTGTACCGCTCACTTTTTTAGCCAGACTTGGAAATACCGCAAATCCACTTACGTAATTGCATATCCTCTTTTTTTCAATGGGACTTGCATAGCACCGGTATTACGAGTCTGACAAAAAGTGAGCGGTACACCCTCTCCTGTCAAGACTGGTACCACATTTTAAAGTCAGTAGTTAAGAGTTTTAGACTACAAAGCCGTAGCATAAAACTCTTAACTAAAGTGCTATTAACCCCTAAACCGAGGCCCCCCCACATCGCAAACACTAAAATTAAATTTTTAACCCCTAATCTGCTGAACTGGTCATCGCCTCCACTATAATAAATATATTAACCCCTAAACCGCGGCACTTCTGCATTGCAAACATTAGTTAAATATTATCAAGCCCTAATCTGCAGTCCTTAACATCGACGCCACCTACCTATGTTACAAACTGCTATTTGTAACTGGCCCTTTAAATGAAAAATTGCCCTGCTTCCATGGATCGTGGAGAAGCCAGCCTCCTTCCTCATGACTATGGCCCCTGGAAGATTGTGCCCCTGAGAACATATTAACTTTTATTGGGTGTGTATGGCCCTTTAAGAACCGTCTGGGGACATATTGTGACTTTGGTGAACAATGCCCCTTTAAGACTATGTCCCCAGACCTGTAAAATAGCTTGTCCCTGGCTTTCTCCCACTTGGTTCAGTGAATGGGACTTGCTGAGCCAGGTGCCACACAGGCAGAGTGTTCCACAGAGGGGGAGCACTGTTACAGAGGCATTGGTTTTCATTGTGTGCCATTAAGTGCTATGTGACAGACCCTTCGGTCAGAACTAAAGAGATAACTTTGTTCAGCTTCAAGAAGCATTCTAAATACAAGTTTGCTGGGATCAGCTCTAATTAAGTTTAGTGAAAAACATTCCCATTGTCTAATCAGACTGCTAGTAGTGATAAGGTGGACTGCATTGTTTTCTTGTGTGTAATGTTATCTGTTGTTATGGCCTGTCAAAGGGTGTTGTCTCTCTATCTAAATGCATCAAATGTGTGATTGGGGATTTTATGCCTCCCCCTGAGAGTGTCTTTTTTTGCATGTAACCTCAATAAAAACCAGGCTGTGTGTTCCAGCACATCAGACCTATTCTGACCCTCTAACTTGCAGCTTTGACTCATGTTTGTAGGGGACAGCTATAATCACTACAGGGATTGCTATGCTCTATATACTCCCTTAGCTACTGAGCTCCTGTAAGAGCTCTTGTTCCTGATCCTGCTTCGCTCTAAAGAAGGAAGAGGTTCACCTACTGGAGCCTGGTCCTAGGTCCAGGGCGCAGAGCAGACGGCGAGATACCAGCCCAGCAGCGGTGGTTCATAGAGTCTGCATTACTGATGGTGGCTACGCAGTAGTTATAGTGTCTATGGTGCTGCTGATCCTTTGGGGAGCGCTAAGAGCATCCTTTTCTATGGTCCAACTTCCAGCTAGCCTGGAGGCAACCGTAACAACCTACATTTATTAACCCCTAATCTGCCGTTCCCAAAGTTGCCGCCACTATATTAAAGTTATTAACCCCTAAACCTAAGTCTAACCCTAACACCCAATAACTTAAATATAATTAAAATAAATATAAATAAAATTACTATAATTAACACTCACCGAGATTACGAGTTTTGCGGTAACAGGGGTGCATTGCTAGCGAGCCTTTTTTTTAACGCTCCCTTAAGACAACACTGGTATTACAGTTTTTTTAAACCCGGCGTTAGCCGCAAAAAGGTGAGCGTAGAGCAAAATTTAGCTCCATATCTCTCCTCAATACCAGCGTTGCTTAAGGTAGCAGTAAGCTGGCTAAACGTGCTTGTGCACAATTTCCCGATAGGAAACAATGGGGCTGAGCCAGCTGAAAAAACCTAACAACTGCAAAAAAGCAGCGTTCAGCTCCTAACGCAACCCCATTGATTCCTATGGGGAAAGGAACACCCTAACATGAACCCAGAGTCTAAACACCCCTAATCTTACACTTATTAACCCCTAATCTGCTGCCCCTGACATCGTCGTCACCAACATTATAATTATTAACCCCTACTCTGCCGCTCTGGACACCGCCGCCACCTACATTATCCCTATGAACCCCTAATCTGCTGCCCCCAACATCGCCGAGCCCTACATTATATTTATTAACCACTAATCTGCCCCCCAACATAGCCGCCACCTACCTACACTTATTAACCCCTAATCTGCCGCCGCCAACATCGCCGCCACTATAATAAAGTTATTAACCCCTAAGTCTAACCCTAACCCTAACACCCCCCGAATTTAAATATAATTTAAATAAATCTAAATAAAATAACTACAATTAAAAAAATTATTCCTATTTAAAACTAAATACTTACCTATAAAATAAACCCTAAGATAGCTACAATATAACTAATAGTTACATTGTAGCTAGCTTAGGATTTATTTTTATTTTACAGGCAACTTTGTATTTATTTTAACTAGGTAAAATAGTTATTAAATAGCTATTAACTATTTAATAGCTACCTAGTTAAAATAAAAACAAATTTACCTGTAAAATAAATCCTAACCTAAGTTACAATTACACCTAACACTACACTATCATTAAATTAATTACCTAAACTACCTACAATTAATTACAATTAAATTAAATAAACTAAAGTACGAAAAACAACACTAAATTACAGAAAAAAAAAAATAATTACAACATTTTTAAACTAATTACACCTCATCTAATTCCCCTAATAAAATAAAAAAGCCCCCCAAAATAATAAAAATCCCTACCCTATACTAAATTACAAATAGCCCTTAAAAGGGCCTTTTGCGGGGCATTGCCCCAAAATAATCTGCTCTTTAACCTGTAAAAAAAAAATGCAATACCCCACAACATTAAAACCCACCACCCACACAACCAACCCTACTCTAAAACCCACCCAATACCCCCTTAATAAAACCTAACACTAATTCCTTGAAGATCCCCCTACCATAAACCGTCTTCACCCAGCCGGGCACAAGTGGACCTCCAGAGGGGCGGAAGTCTTCATCCGATCCGGGCAGAAGAGGTCCTCCAAGCGGCAGAAGTCTTCATCCAGACGGCATCTTCTATCTTCATCCATCCGGAGCGGGTCCATCTTCAATCCAGCCGACGCGGAGCATCCTCTTCAAACGAAGTCCAAGCGAAGAATGAAGGTTCCTTTAAATGACGTCATCCAAGTTGGCATCCCTTGAATTCCGGTTGGCTGATAGGATTCTATCAGCCAATCAGAATTAAGGTAGGATGAATCCTATTGGCTGATCCAATCAGCCAATAGGATTGAGCTTGCATTCTATTGGCTGTTCCAATCAGCCAATAGATTGGACAACCAGCGGGTGTTAAAAAGCAGCGTTGGGACCTCTCAACGCTGCTTTTTAAGGCTAACGCAAGACTCGTAATCTAGCCATAAATTATTCCTATTTAAAACTAAATACTTACCTTAAGGGCTATTTGTAATTTAGTGTAGGGTAGGGCTTTTTTATTTTGGGGGGGCTTTTTATTTTGTTAGGGGATTAGATTAGGTGTAATTAGTTTAACATTCTTGTAATTTGTTTATTATTTTCTGTAATTTAGTGTTTTTTGTACTTTAGATAATTTAATTTATTTGTATTTAATTGTATTTAATTTAGTGAAAAAATTTAATTGTAGTGTAGTGTTAGGTGTAATTGTAACTTAGGTTAGGTTTTATTTTACAGGTACTTTTGTATTTATTTTAGCTAGGTAGTTATTGTACCTAGTTAAAATAAATACAAACTTGCCTGTAAAATAAAAATAAACCCTAATCTAGCTACAATGTAACTATTAGTTATATTGTTGCTAGCTTAGGGTTTATTTTATAGGTAAGTATTTCGTTTTAAATAGGAATAATTTAATGATAGTAATTTTATTTAGATTTATTGTAATTATATTTAAGTTAGGGGGTGTTAGGGTTAGACTTAGGTTTAGGGGTTAATTTAAATATAGTGACGGCGACATTGGGGGCGGCAGATTAGGGGTTAATAAATGTAGGTAGGTGGCGTCGATGTTAGGGCTGGCGGATTAGGGGTTAATAATATTTAACTAATGTTTGCGAGGCGGGAGTGAGATGGTTTAGGGGTTAATATGTTTATTATAGTGGCGGCGATGTTGGGGGCAGCAGATTAGGGGTTTATAAATGTAGGTAGGTGGCAGCGACATTGGGGGTGGCAGATTAGGGGTTAATAAATATAATGTAGGTGTCTGCAATGTTGGGGGCAGCAGATTAGGGTTTTATAAGTATAATGTAGGTGGCGGCGGTGTCCGGAGAGGCAGATTAGGGGTTAATAATATAATGTAGGTTGCGGCGATGTCGGCGGCGGCAGATTAGGGGTTAATAAGTGTAAGATTAGGGGTGTTTAGACTCTGGGTTCATGTTAGGGTGTTAGTTGTAGACATAAAATGTATTTCCCCATAGGAATCTATGGGGCTGCGTTAAGGAGTTTTACGCTGCTTTTTGGCCGTTGATTCCTCTGTGGAAATCGTGCACGAGCACGTTACAATGTAAGCAGTGCTGGTATTGGAGTGCCGTAAGGAGCAAAATTCTGCTCAGCGTTCACTTCTTGTCTGGGCTGCAAAAGCCTGTAATACCAGCGCTGTCTGTAAGTGAGCGGTGAGCATAAACTGCTCGTTAGCACCGCACAGCCTCTAACGCAAAACTCGTAATCTAGGTGTAAGTTCCCCCTAACAGTAACCCCCCCAAAATAAAAAACCTAACATTCTGCTCTTTTACTGCTCTTAAAAAGGCATTCAGCCCAAAAAAAACCCCAAACATTAAAAAAAAGTCTAAGTCTAACCCCCAGATAGGTACTAACAGTTCCTGAAGTCAGGCGGTGAAGTCTTCTTCCATCACGGCGACCTCTTCTACCTTCATCCAGGACCACGGAACTGAAGGCCGGCGACTGCGGAACTGAAGACCGGCGACCACGGAGTCATGGAGCAAGGAGGATCAGGGCTGGCGCTTGTGTAAGGCATCTAGGCATCCGCCTTTGTGCACCCCCAACAGGGGGGCGCCAGATCTGCCTGGCTTCTGGCATTGGCAAAGCAGTGTGAGTATTAAAAAATTATTTATGTGCTCACGGCACACTAACTGTCAGAATCAGGAAACAGTCATTTCCAGTTCCTATAAACCGTACTTGCAATGTTATTAATTGCTTTTAATTTTGCTGCTTTGCAGCATTTTTGCCAATATCATGATTCATATGTTACGTTACTTACTTATAAGCTATTGGGCAGGGGCCATGGCAGCACTGAGCTTGCAATGCTATCTACTGTGCAGCATGAGCAAGGGAGGGCGTGTGTGTGAAGGAAGCTACTGGTGTATTGGCAGTGCGTAACTCTATCTGACTGAGAGACTGTCAGTCAGTGACATGGAGCCTGGAGGAGGTGGACAGCGGTGGAGCCGACTCTCTCTCCAAGAGGGAAACAGACATGCAGTGGATGCTGGTGCCTCATGTCTGTTCTCAATCACTGAACGATTTTGAAATTGAAGCTGAGCCACGTGAGTAACGCCCACCAACCCAGATGGCCAGAGAGACCAGCGGTGAACGAAGTGGTAGGTAGGAGTCGGCGGATCATTACAGGAGAATTCCTGGCTGTATTATTATTTAATTTTAGTAAGTAGTACCATATTCCATATATAAGATGCAAACAGCTATATAACACAGTTTCTAACGGCACCACTTTTTTTTTTCTCAACAACACTTACACATTAGTCACTACCTATTAGCCTATGCACATCACTTATGTGTAGAACCCAGGTGTAATATCTGGGTGGGGGAGCGAGCTGATACTATATGGTTGCTGCTTGCCTAGAAAAAAAACATCGGTTCTGCATTAAATCATAGTGACATTGACTATACATTAAATAACACATATATATATATATATATATATATATATATATATATATATATATATGTGTGTGTGTGTGTATAAATGTATGTATATATATATATATATATATATATATATATATATATATATATATATATATATATAAGAGCTAGGAAAGGGAGGGCACTCTCAGGATTTATATACATCAAAGTTAGTTTATTGTTTATAACAACAACGTTAGAAAGTCATAAGGATAGGTCGACGTTTTGGCTTACATAGAAGCCTTCATCAAGACAGATGAACAACTCACAACGGCGAATAGCAGCTGCACACAACACCACCGGCAAAACAGAATGTGTTGTGTGTGGCTGCTAGTCACCTTTGTGAGTTGTTCATCTGTCTTGATGAAGGCTTCTATGTAAGCCGAAACGTCGACCTATCCCTATGACTTTCTAACATTGTTGTTATAAACAATAAACTAACTTTGATGTATATAAATCCTGAGAGTGCCCTCCCTTTCCTAGCTCTTATCTACAATCCATTGAGGATTTCACCCAGGTGCTTCATTATTAGTTGAAGCTGGAGTGCTGAAACACGTGCTAATTATTTATATATATATATATATATATATATATATATATGTGTGTGTGTGTGTGTGTATATAAATGTATATACTGAATATATATACTATATATATATATATATATATATATATATATATATATATATGTGTGTGTATATATAAATATATATAATTAAATTCCATATATATCTCAAATATGTGAAATAAATAAAGCTATAACTTTCTTAATTTAATACTTGAGAGATAATATAAATCTGCATATACAGTATTTTAATAATTTAAGCGTTGTTTTGTTTGTTTTTTCAATTATAGCTTAATACCTATATAATGTAATTATTATTATCGGTTATTTGTAGAGTGCCAACAGAATATTGCTATTTTGTGCAAGTACTATAATACTGGGATTGTGAAATAAAAATATAAATTTACTGTAAACAGATGAATGTAATGCTCTTGAAAGTATGTTACCACTATGAATGGGGAAGGTATTTAGGTGTTTTTATTTACAGTTCAATAGGGAATATCATACACAGCTATACATGCATTTTCAAATTGCTAATACAAACTTATTTTGTTAAACAACTGTTAATAAATTCACTTTACAAAACCACAAATATGTTTTTTATGTAAAAGAAAAATAAGTTAGCTTAATGGAGCGCAAATAAAATGTACTTGGTATGGGATGGTCTGGAGGAGGGCAGGAAGGTTGGTGGTATTGTCGGGGGGGGTTTATGGTGTTGTGGTGGAGATTGGGGGCGGGGGGTCGTCAAAATGCACCTTTGCCTGTGTAGACAAAAATCCTTGCACCCCCCTGAGGAGGATCCTCTTTGCCGTACACTGAATATTGAATGCAAGTTACGCGTTTAAATTTGGAGCACCTTGCATTCCTATTGGCTGATTTGAATCTTCAAATGAGAGTTACTGAAATACTATTTTGGCTGATTTGAACTGTATGGGGAACTTAGTTTTTTTTAAATGTAAAACAGCTGTTTAACTTAGGGCAATGCCCTACAAAAGGCCCTTTTAAGGGCTATCTGTAGTTTATTTTAGATTGGGAGTGTTTTTATTTGGGGGGGGGGGGGCTTTTTTGTATTCATAGGGATTAGGTTTAATTTTTTTATTTTTGATAATTTGGTTTATTATTTTCTGCAATGTTAGACTTTTTATTTTTTTAAAATTCTTTAATTTTAATTGTAATTTAGTATTTTTTAATTTTAGGTAATTGGGGTTAAATTAGGGGGTGTTAGGTTAGGGGGCTTAGTAATTTAATTAGTTATTTGCATTGTGAGGGGTTGGCGGTTTAGGAGTTAATAGCTTAATTAGGTTTATTGTGTTGTGGGGGATTGGCGTTTTAGCGGTTAATATACAGGGAGTGCAGAATTATTAGGCAAGTTGTATTTTTGAGGATTAATTTTATTATTGAACAACAACCATGTTCTCAATGAACCCAAAAAACTCATTAATATCAAAGCTGAATAGTTTTGTTTTTAGTTATAGCTATTTTAGGGGGATATCTGTGTGTGCAGGTGACTATTACTGTGCATAATTATTAGGCAACTTAACAAAAAACAAATATATACCCATTTCAATTATTTATTTTTACCAGTGAAACCAATATAACATCTCAACATTCACAAATATACATTTCTGACATTCAAAAACATAACAAAAACAAATCAGTGACCAATATAGCCACCTTTCTTTGCAAGGACACTCAAAAGCCTGCCATCCATGGATTTTGTAAGTGTTTTGATCTGTTCACCATCAACATTGCGTGCAGCAGCAACCACAGCCTCCCAGACACTGTTCAGAGAGGTGTACTGTTTTCCCTCCTTGTAAATCTCACATTTGATGATGGACCACAGGTTCTCAATGGGGTTCAGATCAGGTGAACAAGGAGGCCATGTCATTAGATTTTCTTCTTTTATACCCTTTCTTGCCAGCCACGCTGTGGAGTACTTGGACGCGTGTGATGGAGCATTGTCCTGCATGAAAATCATGTTTTTCTTGAAGGATGCAGACTTCTTCCTGTACCACTGCTTGAAGAAGGTGTCTTCCAGAAACTGGCAGCAGGACTGGGAGTTGAGCTTGACTCCATCCTCAACCCGAAAAGGCCCCACAAGCTCATCTTTGATGATACCAGCCCAAACCAGTACTCCACCTCCACCTTGCTGGCGTCTGAGTCGGACTGGAGCTCTCTGCCCTTTACCAATCCAGCCACGGGCCCATCCATCTGGCCCATCAAGACTCACTCTCATTTCATCAGTCCATAAAACCTTAGAAAAATCAGTCTTGAGATATTTCTTGGCCCAGTCTTGACGTTTCAGCTTGTGTGTCTTGTTCAGTGGTGGTCGTCTTTCAGCCTTTCTTACCTTGGCCATGTCTCTGAGTATTGCACACCTTGTGCTTTTGGGCACTCCAGTGATGTTGCAGCTCTGAAATATGGCCAAACTGGTGGCAAGTGGCATCTTGGCAGCTGCACGCTTGACTTTTCTCAGTTCATGGGCAGTTATTTTGCGCCTTGATTTTTCCACACGCTTCTTGCGACCTTGTTGACTATTTTGAATGAAACGCTTGATTGTTCGATGATCACGCTTCAGAAGCTTTGCAATTTTAAGAGTGCTGCATCCCTCTGCAAGATATCTCACTATTTTTTACTTTTCTGAGCCTGTCAAGTCCTTCTTTTGACCCATTTTGCCAAAGGAAAGGAAGTTGCCTAATAATTATGCACACCTGATATAGGGTGTTGATGTCATTAGACCACACCCCTTCTCATTACAGAGATGCACATCACCTAATATGCTTAATTGGTAGTAGGCTTTCGAGCCTATACAGCTTGGAGTAAGACAACATGCAGGATAATGTGGTCAAAATACTCATTTGCCTAATAATTCTGCACTCCCTGTACTTTATTAGGTAGTTTGCAATGTGGGTGAATGGCGAATTAGAGGTTAATAGTTTAATTAGGCATATTGCGATGTGGGGGTTCAGCGGATAAGGGGTTAATAAGGGGTAAATATACTTTATTAGGTAGTTTGTGATGTGGGTGAATAACGAATTAGGGGTTAATATTTTAATTAGGCATATTGCAATGTGGGGGTTCAGCGGATTAGGGGTTAATATACTATAATGGGTAGTTTGTGAAGTGGTTAAATAGCGGATTAGGGGTTAATATACTTTATTGCCATACTTTCTCTAGGATGCAGTACAATTGAATAAGGCAGAGAGCCCCCTTTTTTATTGGAGGGTATATTGGAATTCAAATAGACCCCAAAGGAAAAGTATAAATTCAAAACAAAGGGAGTGTTTCTCTGTGGGATAGGCAACAAGATTTCTGTCATTCTAACTTCTGGTCTTTGCTGGATATATGTTTGAACACCTTTCCTATTATCTTCTTCATATGAAACTAAGCCTATTACCCAGGGTCGGCTCCAAGGGGGGCATTGTGGGGCAATGCCCACCCAAATGGAATGCTGTGCCCCCTTAAAAAATATTGATATGATCATACGCTTTAAAAATAATAAATAAAATAATGAATTGTTATGCTCCATGTCTTAACCTCTTATTTGGAATTGGAAGTTAGAAACTTTTTGGACTTGTCTTTAACCCTATTCATTTTACCTAACTATCGGCCAGATTACCAGTTTTGCAGTAAGAGGGGTGCAGTATTAACTTGCACATTATTGTCACCGCTTACCTACAGCGCTGGTATTACAGGTTTTTAATAACCCGGCGTTAAAAGACAAGAAGTGAGCATAGAGCAAAATTGAGCTCAATACCGCACTCCAATACCAGCGCTGCTTAAATCAGCGGTGAGCTGGTTGTACGTGCTCGTGCATGATTTCCCCATAGTCATCAATGGGTAGAGCCGGTTTAAAAAAAAGTCTAACACCTGCAAAAAAGGAGTGTAAAGCTCCGTGACGCAGCCCCATTGATTCCTATGGGGAAACATATTTTATGTTTACACCTAACACCTTAACATGAACCCCGAGTCTAAACACCCCTAATCTTACACTTATTAACCCCTAATCTGCTGCTCCGTACATCGCCGACAACTACATTATAATTATTAACCCCTAATCTGCCGCTCCTGACATCGCAAACACTATAATAAACATATTAACCCCTAAACAGCCGTACTCCAGCCTCGCAAACACTAATTAAATAGTATTAACCCCTAATCTGCAGTCCTTAACATCGCCGCCACTATAATAAAGTTATTAACCCCTAACCCTACCACTCCCTAACTTAAATATAATTAAATTAAATCTAAATAAAACCTACTATTAATAACTAAATAATTCATATTTAAAACTAAATACTTACCTATAAAATAAACCCTAAGCTAGCTACAATATTAACTAATAGTTACATTGTATCTAGCTTAGGGTTTATTTTTATTTTACAGGCAAGTTTGTATTTATTTTAACTAGGTAGAATAGTTATTAAATAGTTATTAACTATTTAATAACTACCTAGCTAAAATAAATTCAAATTTACCTGTAAAATAAAACCTAACCTGCCTTACACTAACACCTAACCTTAACCTACAATTAAATGCATTACCAAAATTAAATACAATTAACTAAATTCAATACAATTAGCTAAATTACAAAAAAAAACCACTAACTTACAGAAAATAAAAAACAAATTACAAGATCTTTAAACTAAATACACCTAATCTAATAGCCCTATCAAAATAAAAAAGCCCACCCAAAATAAAAAAAAACCCTAGACTAAACTACCAATAGCCCTTAAATGGGCATTTTGCAGGACATTGCCCCAAAGAAATCAGCTCTTTTACCTGTAAAAAAAAAATACAAACAACCCCCCAACAGTAAAACCCACCACCCACACAACCAACCCCCCAAATAAAACCCTAACTAAAAAAACCTAAGCTCCCCATTGCCCTGAAAAGGGCATTTGGATGGGCATTGCCCTTAAAAGGGCATTTAGCTCTTTTTCAGCCCAAACCCTAATCTAAAAATAAAACCCACCCAATACACCCTTAAAAATCCTAACACTATCCCCCAAAGATCCACTTACAGTTTTGAAGAGCCGACATCCATCGTCAACGAAGCCAGGAGAAGTCTTCATCCAAGCGGCAAGATGTCCTCAACGAAGCCAGCAGAAGTGGTCCTCCAGACGGGTAGAAGTCTTCATCCAAACGGCATCTTCTATCTTCATCCAGCGGGTCCATCTTCAAGACATCCGACGCGGAGCATCCTCCTCAATCGACGGCTTCCTCTACAATGAAGGTTCCTTTAAATGACGTCATCCAAGATGGCGTCCCCTAGATTCCGATTGGCTGATATAATTCTATCAGCCAATCAGAATTAAGGTTGAAAAAATCCTATTGGCTGATGCAATCAGCCAATAGGATTGAACTTCAATCCTATTGGCTGATCCAATCAGCCAATAGGATTGAGCTTGCATTCTAGACATCACCCATACAATGAAGGTTCCTTTAAATGACGTCATCCAAGATGGCGTCCCTTAGATTCCGATTGGCTGATATAATTCTATCAGCCAATCGGAATTAAAGTTGAATTTTTTTTTTATTTTGTTTCTCTCTATCCCCCCTCTTTTTACTCTCTCTCCCCTCTCTTTTGCCCTTTCTATCCCCCTATTTTGCTCTCTCCTCCCCCTTTCTTTTGCTCTCTCCCCCCTCTCTATTGCCCTCTCTATACCCCCCTCTTTTGCTCTCTCTCTCCCTCCTCTTTTGCTCTCTCTCTCCCCCTTTCTTTTGCGCTCTCCCCTCTGTTTTGCTCTCTCCCTCTGTTTTGCTCTCTCCCCCTCTCTTTTGCTCTCTTTCTCCCCTTTCTTTTGCACTCTCTAACCCCCCTCTTTTACTCTCTCCCCCCTTTTTTTGCCCTCTCCCGTCTCTCTTTTGCTGTTTCTCCCCTCTCTCTTTTGCTGTTTCTCTCCCTCTCTTTTGCTGTCTCTCACCCTTCTCTTTTGCTGTCTCTCTCTCCCCCTCTCTAACCCACGCTTTCATTCTCTCTCTCCCACCTTTTTTTTTCTCTCTCCCCCCTTGTCAGGGTTTTTTCCCTCTTGTGTTTGCATGTGCTGCTGGCAGCCATTTTACTCACCTCTCTTCCTGACTATAGTGCATTGTGGGGGATGCTGCTCAATTCCTGCACTTCCTTTTATGGCCAGACTGGTATGCATCATCCATGTGAGACAGGATGCAGTCTCAGAACTGTGATGTCATCACTTATTATTTAAAGGACCTCTGTTCAGTATGCTTTGCCTTTGCATTGTCTCAGACCTGTTTGTGAGAGTTCATGTGTATTACCTGGCTGCCTGACGTCCTTCCTGGTTCCTGATCCCTGGCTTGTTCCTGACTCTGCTGTTTTCCATGTTCCTGATTCTGGCTCGTCTGACTATTCGCTTTGGCTCCTGACTCTGTCTGACTACCAGCTCTGGTTTTGATTCCTGGCTTGTTATTTGACTTGTGGACTTTTTATTATTTTTTGATATTAATAAAGGTGTGATTATTTTTGTACTTCTCGTCTCAGTCTGATTCCTGGCACCCTGACATTATGCAAAGGCCATGAATCCTGGTGGTGCTAATAATCCACCTTTACCTGCCATCATTTCCAGGATGGATGTACAGGATCACTGCTTGGATCAATTTGCACTAGCCCTGCAAACCCTGCTAACTCGCACTGCACATTTGGACCAAAGGTTCCCGCAAGTTATGGCTGCTCCTGTTTCCGCTGCTGCACCTATGCCTATCAGGAGCATGTCTGGTTCTGCACCTCTACCTCAACGATATGGAGGCAATCCTATTCAGTGAAGAGGGTTTTTGAACCAGGTGGGCATTTACTTTGAGATGTTACCTCAGGCGTTTCCCTCTGACAGAGCTAAGGTGGGATTTCTCATCTCATTACTCTCTGACACAGCTCTTGCCTGGGCTAATCCCTTGTGGGAGACTAATAAACATGTGATTTCAAATTAACCTGAATTTGTGGCCTCCTTTTGAAGGGTATTTGATGTTCCGGCTTGCTCCTCCTCTGCTGCTAAATTACTCATGTCCATTCAGCAAGGTACAAGATCTGTTGCTCAGTATGCTATTGAGTTCCGTATGCTTGCCACAGAGGTAGGTTGAAACAATGAAGACCTTGTTGCTGACTTCTTTCATGGGCTCTCTGATGTGATTAAAGATGAAGTTGCTGCCAGAGATTTACCAGAGGATTTTGAGGCATTGGTGTCTTTTTTCATCCTAATTGATATCAGACTCAGAGAGAGGCCCTCTTTCAAGGAGCGCTTGCGGAAGTTTCCTGTTTCGTTGTCTCCTACGTGTTTGTTCCCACCCATGCCTCCCTCTCCTCCCATGCCTCCTGGTCCTGAGTCACCAGGTACTGCTGAGCCGATGCAGCTGGGATTCACGCGTCTCTCTGTGGCGGAGAGGGCCTTTAGGAGGAGGGAGGGGCTCTGCCTCTATTGGGGGTTACAGGGCAACCTTTTGAAGTCTTGTCCTACACGGCCGGGAAACGCTCACACCTAAGGTCCTGTCGGGGACAGACCTTGGGTGGTTTATCCTCGTCCCCAGAACAGCTTAAGGAGAAACCTTTGGTCACGGTTGTCCTTTCCTGTGTGGACTCCTCCATAGTCACCCAGGCTCTTGTTGACTCCGGTGCTGCAGGCTATTTCATTGACAGTGCTTTTGTATCAAAGCACTCCATTCCTGTTTTGCCTCGGTCCTTTCCACTTTCTATTGAGGCCATTGATGGCAGGCCCCTTCAGCCCGCACTCGTTACTCACGAAACTGCTCCATTGTCCATGGCTGTTGGGGCTCTCCATTTTGAAACCCTCCAGTTCCAGGTGACAAACTCTCTGCATTTTCCGGTTGTTCTGGGTTATCCCTGGCTCCAAAAGCACAATCCCAGTCTTGACTGGCGCAGGTCCGAAATTTTGTCGTGGTCCTCGCAATGTATTTCCACTTGTCTGCGGAAACTAGTTAAAGTCTTGTGCACTTCTTTGGTTTCTCAATTGCCAGAGGAGTACCGAGAGTGCCTAGACATGTTTGACAAGGTGTGTGCCGGTACGTTGCCTCCTCACCGGTCTTACGATTGTGCCATAGACCTGCAACCCAGAGCCATTCCTCCTTGGGCCGGGTGTACCCTCTGTCTGTTGCAGAGAATTGTGCTATGGAGGAGTATGTTTCTGATGCTCTGTTGCGGGGGATCATCCGCAAATCCTGCTCTCCTGCAGGGGCTGGCTTCTTCTTTGTGAAGAAAAAGGGTGGCGAGTTAAGACCATGTATCGATTATAGGAGTCTTAATCGTCTTACCATTAAGAATGCTTACCCTATTCCACTTATTACGGAACTCTTTGACCGCCTCATGGGAGCTACGGTCTTTACTAAACTTGATATGAGAGGAGTGTACAATCTTGTTAGGATTAAGGAGGGCCACGAATGGAAAACAGCATTTAACACCAGCAGCGGGCATTATGAGTATCTTGTAATGCCCTTTGGCCTATGTAATGCGCCTGCTGTTTTTCAGGAATTTATTAATGATGTCCTACGAAATATGTTGCAACAATGTGTTGTGGTGTACTTAGACGACATCTACATACACTCACCCACACGTGAGGCTCATCGTTCTGATGTTACACGGGTTCTTCAGAGACTACGTGAGAACTGCCTGTTTTGTAAACTCGAGAAATGTGAGTTCCATCAGACTCAAGTAACCTTCCTATGTTATGTTATCTCCATTGCAGGGTTCTCCATGGATCCTGAGAAGTTACCTGCAGTTCTGCAGTGGTCTCGCCCAGTTGGTCTTTGGTCTATTCAACATTTTTTGGGGTCCACCAATTACTATAGAAAGTTTATTAAAAACTTTTCTTCCTTGGTCAAACCTATCACAGACATGACCCGTAAAGAGAATGATCCACTCCATTGGTCACCTACTCCCATTAAGGCCTTTGATAGTCTTAAGACTGCCTTTGCTGCAGCTCCAGTTCTGGCTCATCCTAAACCTGTCCTGCCTTTCATTCTTGAGGTCGATGCGTCTGAGACTGGAGTAGGTGCCCTCTTGTCTCAACGTCCTACGCCTGATGGTTCCTTGCATCCGTGTGGTTTCTTCTCTAAGAAATTGTCTCCAGCGGAGTGCAATTATGAAATTGGTGACACGGAATTACTGGCCATAATTTTGGCACTTAAGGAATGGAGGCATCTTCTCGAGGGTACTAGCATGCCAGTGCTCATTCTTACTGACCACAAGAATTTAACTTATCTATCTGAAGCAAAATGTTTGTCGCCCCGACAGGCCAGATGGGTGCTATTTTTGTCTTGGTTTAATTATGTGGTCTCCTACCTGCCTGGTAGTAAGAATGTTAGGGCTGATGCCCTCTCTCGACAAGTTTCACCTCTGTCCAATGAGGAGTCTGTACCTACTCCTGTTATACCTCCTGACCATATTTTGGCTACCATGCGTACTAATTTGACTTCTCCCTTGGGGGAGGAGATTCTGGCTGCTCAAAGCAATGCACCTCCTGAGAAACCTAGTGGTAGGTGTTTTGTTCCTGAGAATCTTCGAACTAAACTTTTGCACACTTACCACTATCCTAAAGCCGCAGGTCACCCAGGCAAGAACCAAATGATTTGGTCTGTCACTCGACAATTCTGGTGGCCAGGTCTTCGTTCTGATGTTGCTGCGTATGTTGCCTCCTGCTCAGTTTGTGCACAGAATAAGACTCCTCGACATCTTCCTGTGGGTCTTCTTCAACCTATTGCTAATGGTGAGTGTCCTTGGACACATCTTTCCATGGACTTCATTGTCGAGCTCCCTGTTTCCAATGGCAATGCTGTTATCCTTATGGTGGTTGATCCTTTTTCTAAAATGTCACATTGCATTCCCTTGATGAAGCTGCCTACCGCTCAGGAGCTTGCTTCAATTTTTGCCCGGGAGGTCTTCCGTTTACATGGGTTACCCAAGGAGATAGTGTCGGACCAGGGTAGACAGTTTGTCTCCAGATTTTGGCATTCCTTTTGTGATCAAATGGGGATCCAGCGTTCCTTCTCCTCAGCATATCACCCTCAATCCAATGGGGCTGCGGAACGGTCTAATCAAGCTCTGGAACAGTTCCTCCATTGCTATGTCTCAGATCACCACAATAATTGGTCTGAACTGTTACCTTGGGCAGAGTTTGTTCGTAATAGTGCTATTAATGCTTCCTCCAAGATATCCCCGTTCATGACGAATTATGGGTTTCAACCATAATTGTTGCCCGATTCATTCATGTCTCAGGGTATTCCGGCTTTGGAGGAGCATCTCTGGCAACTCCATTCCACGTGGGTACAGATTCAGGATTGCCTTCTTCGTTCTATGCAGCGCCAAAAGTTCCAGGCTGATCGTAGGCGTCTACCCGCACCTTCCTACCAGGGAAGAGAGTTTGGCTGTCCTTCGGCAACTTGAACCTTTGTGTGCCTTACAATAAATTGGCTCCCCGTTATTTTGGTCCTTTTCAAATACTCCAACAGGTTAATCCTGTGGCCTACGCTCTTGACCTTCCTCCTGCTATGCGCATCTCCAATATTTTTCATTGGTTTACCACTATGTTGCCTCATCCCCGTCCTATCTTTGTTGACAACCATGAGGAGTATGAGGTCAGCAGCATTATTGACTCTTGTATGTCCAGGGGCCGTGTACAGTATTTGGTTCACTGGAGAGGCTATGGTCCGGAGGAGCATTCTTGGGTTTCCTCCTCTGATGTTCATGCTCCTGCCCTCCTCCGTGCCTTCCATCCCCGTTTCCCCAATAAGCCTTTTATCCTCCCGCGGGGGAGGGGTCGTTGAGGGGAGGGTACTGTCAGGGTTTTTTCCCTGTTGTGTTTGCCATGTGCTGCTGGCAGCCATTTTACTCACCTCTCTTTATGACTATGGTGCATTGTGGGGGATGCTGCTCAATTCCTGCACTTCCTTTTATGGCCAGACTGGTATGCATCATCCAGGATGCAGTCTCAGAATTTTGATGTCAACACTTATTATTTAAAGGGCCTCTGTTCAGTATGCTTTGCCTTTGCGTTGTCTTAGACCTGTTTGTGAGAGTTCCTGTGTATTACCTGGCTGCCTGACGTCCTTTCTGGTTCCTGATCCCTGGCTTGTTCCTGACTCTGCTGTTTTCCTTGTTCCTGATTCCGGCTTGTCTGACTATTCGCTTTGGCTCCTGACTCGGCTCGTCTGACTACCAGCTCTGGTTTTGATTCCTGGCTTGTTATTTGACTTGTGGACTTTTTATTATTTTTTGCTATTAATAAAGGTGTTATTATTTTTGCACTTCTCGTCTCAGTTTGATTCCTGGCACCCTGACACCCCTCTCTTTTGCTCTCTCTCTCCCTCTCTTTTGTTCTCTCTATCCCCCCTCTTTTGCTCTCTCTCCCCCTCTCTTTTGGCCTCTCTATCCCCCCTCTTTTGCTCTCTCCACCCTTTCTTTTGCTTTCTCCCCCTCTCTTTTGCCCTCTCTATCCCCCCCTCTTTTGCTCTTTCTCTACCCCCCCTCTTTTGCTCTCTCTCTCCCCCTTTATTATGCTCTCTCCCCCTCTGTTTTGCTTTCTCTCCCTCTCTTTTGCTCTCTCTATCCCCCCTCTTTTGCTCTCTCTCTATCCCCCTCTTTTGCTCTCTCTATCCCCCCTCTTTTGCTCTCTCCCCCCTCTTTTGCTCTCTCTATCCCTCTCTTTTGCTCGCTCTCTCTCTCTCTCCCCCTCTTTTGTTCTCTCTATCCCCCCTCTTTTGTTCTCTTTATCCCCTCTCTTTTGCTCTCTCTATCTCCCCTCTTTTGCTCTCTCTATCCCCCCTCTTTTACTCTCTCTTCCCTCCCTTTTGCTCTCTTTCCCTCCTCTCTTTTGCTTTATCTCTCCCTCTCTTTTGCTCTCTCTCTCTCTCCCTCTCTTTTGCTCTCTCTCTCCCCCTCTCTTTTGCTCTCTCTCCCCCTCTCTTTTGCTCTCTCTCCCTCTCTTTTGCTCTCTCTCTCTCCCTCTCTCTTTTGCTCTCTCTCTCTCCCCTTCTCTTTTGCTCTCTCTCTCTCCCCCTCTCTTTTGCTCTCTCACTCTGCCCCTCTCTTTTGCTCTCTCTCTGCCCCTCTCTTTTGCTTTCTCTCCCCCTCTCTTTTGCGCTCTCTCTCCCCCTCTCTTTTACTCTCTATCTCCCCCTCTCTTTTGCTCTCTCTCTCCCCCCTTTAACTCTCTCTCCCTCTTTTTTGCTCTCTTCACTCTCTCTTTTGCATTTTCTCTCCCTCTCTTTTGCTGTCTATCTCCCCTCTCTTTTGCTCTCTCTAACCCCCTCTTTCATTCTCTCTCTCCCCCCATTTTTTGCTCTTTCCCCCTCTCTTTCCCTCCTCTCTTTTGCTGTTTCTCTCCCTCTCTTTTGCTCTCTCTCTCTCCCTCTCTTTTGCTCTCTCTCTCCCCCTCTCTTTTGCTCTCTCTCTCCCCCTCTCTTTTGCTCTATCTCCCTCTCTTTTGCTCTCTCTCTCTCCCTCTCTCTTTTGCTCTCTCTCTCTTCCCTTCTCTTTTGCTCTCTCTCACTCCCCCTCTCTTTTGCTTTCTCTCCCCCTCTCTTTTGCGCTCTCTCTCCCCCTCTCTTTTACTCTCTATCTCCCCCTTTCTTTTGCTCTCTCTCTCCCCCCTTTAACTCTCTCTCCCCTCTTTTTTGCTCTCTTCACTCTCTCTTTTGCTGTTTCTCTCCCTCTCTTTTGTTGTCTATCTCCCCTCTCTTTTGCTCTCTCTAACCCCCTCTTTCATTCTCTCTCTCCCCCATTTTTTGCTCTCTCCCCCTCTCTTTCCCTCCTCTCTTTTGCTGTTTCTCTTCCTCTCTTTTGCTCTCTCTCTCCCCCTCTCTTTTGCTCTCTCTCTCCCCCTCTCTTTTGCTCTCTCTCCCTCTCTTTTGCTCTCTCTCTCTCTCCCTCTCTCTTTTGCTCTCTCTCTCTCCCCCTTTCTTTTGCTCTCTCTCTCTGCCCCTCTCTTTTGCTCTCTCTCTGCCCCTCTCTTTTGCTTTCTCTCCCCCTCTCTTTTGCGCTCTCTCTCCCCCTCTCTTTTACTCTCTATCTCCCCCTCTCTTTTGCTCTCTCTCTCCCCCCTTTAACTCTCTCTCCCCTCTTTTTTTGTCTCTTCACTCTCTCTTTTGCTGTTTCTCTCCATCTCTTTTGCGGTCTATCTCCCCTCTCTTTTGCTCTCTCTAACCCCCTTTCATTCTCTCTCCCCCCATTTTTTGCTCTCTCCCCCTCTCTTTTTCTGTCTCTCTCCCTCTCTTTTGTTCACTCTATCCCCCCCCTCTTTTGCTCTCTATCTCTCTTTTGCTCTCTCCCCCTTTCTTTTGCTCTCTCCCCCCTCTCTTTTGCTGTCTCTCCCCCCCTCTTTTGCTCTCTCTATACCCCCTCTGTTGCTCTCTATCTATCCCCCCTCTTTTGCTCTCTCTCTCTCGTCTTTCTTTTGCTCTCTTTCCCCCTCTCTTTTGCTCTCTCTCTCTCCCCCTCTATTTTGCTCTATCTCTCCCTCTCTCTTTTGCTCTCTCTTCCCCTCTTTTTCTCTCCTTCTCCCCCCTCTCTTTTGACCTCTCTCTGCCCCTCTCTTTTGCTCTCTCTCCCCCTCTCTTTTGTTCTCTCTCCCCCTCTCTTTTGCTCTCTTTCTCCCCCTGTCTTTTGCTCTCTCTAACTCCCCTCTTTAACTCTCTCTCCCCTCTCTCTTTTGCTGTTTCTCTCCCTCTCTTTTGCTGTCTCTCTCCCCTCTCTTTTGCTGTCTCTCTCCCCCTCTCTAACCCCCGCTTTCATTCTCTCTCTCCCCCTTTTTTTTGCTCTCTCCCCCCTCTCTTTTGATGTCTCTCTCCCTCTCTTTTGTTCTCTCTATCCCCCCTCTTTTGCTCTCTCTCCTCCTCTCTTTTGCCCTCTCTATCTCCCCTCTTTTGCTCTCTCCCCCCTCTCTTTTGCTGTCACTCCCCCTCTTTTGCAGTCTCTATCTCCCCTCTTTTGCTTTCTCTATCCACTTTCTTTTGCTCTCTTTCCCCCTCTCTTTTGCTCTCTCTCCCCTCTCTTTTGCTCTCTCTCTCCCTCTCTTTTGTTCTCTCTATCCCCTCTCTTTTGCTCTCTCTCCCCCTCTCTTTTGCCCTCTCTATCCCCCCTCTTTTACTCTCTCCACCCTTTCTTTTGCTTTCTCCCCCTCTCTTTTGCTCTCTCTCCCCCTCTCTTTTGCTCTCTCTCCCTCTCTTTTGCTCTCTCTCTCTCCCTCTCTCTTTTGCTCTCTCTCTCTCCCCTTCTCTTTTGCTCTCTCTCTCTCCCCCTCTCTTTTGCTCTCTCACTCTGCCCCTCTCTTTTGCTCTCTCTCTGCCCCTCTCTTTTGCTTTCTCTCCCCCTCTCTTTTGCGCTCTCTCTCCCCCTCTCTTTTACTCTCTATCTCCCCCTCTCTTTTGCTCTCTCTCTCCCCCCTTTAACTCTCTCTCCCTCTTTTTTGCTCTCTTCACTCTCTCTTTTGCATTTTCTCTCCCTCTCTTTTGCTGTCTATCTCCCCTCTCTTTTGCTCTCTCTAACCCCCTCTTTCATTCTCTCTCTCCCCCCATTTTTTGCTCTTTCCCCCTCTCTTTCCCTCCTCTCTTTTGCTGTTTCTCTCCCTCTCTTTTGCTCTCTCTCTCTCCCTCTCTTTTGCTCTCTCTCTCCCCCTCTCTTTTGCTCTCTCTCTCCCCCTCTCTTTTGCTCTATCTCCCTCTCTTTTGCTCTCTCTCTCTCCCTCTCTCTTTTGCTCTCTCTCTCTTCCCTTCTCTTTTGCTCTCTCTCACTCCCCCTCTCTTTTGCTTTCTCTCCCCCTCTCTTTTGCGCTCTCTCTCCCCCTCTCTTTTACTCTCTATCTCCCCCTTTCTTTTGCTCTCTCTCTCCCCCCTTTAACTCTCTCTCCCCTCTTTTTTGCTCTCTTCACTCTCTCTTTTGCTGTTTCTCTCCCTCTCTTTTGTTGTCTATCTCCCCTCTCTTTTGCTCTCTCTAACCCCCTCTTTCATTCTCTCTCTCCCCCATTTTTTGCTCTCTCCCCCTCTCTTTCCCTCCTCTCTTTTGCTGTTTCTCTTCCTCTCTTTTGCTCTCTCTCTCCCCCTCTCTTTTGCTCTCTCTCTCCCCCTCTCTTTTGCTCTCTCTCCCTCTCTTTTGCTCTCTCTCTCTCTCCCTCTCTCTTTTGCTCTCTCTCTCTCCCCCTTTCTTTTGCTCTCTCTCTCTGCCCCTCTCTTTTGCTCTCTCTCTGCCCCTCTCTTTTGCTTTCTCTCCCCCTCTCTTTTGCGCTCTCTCTCCCCCTCTCTTTTACTCTCTATCTCCCCCTCTCTTTTGCTCTCTCTCTCCCCCCTTTAACTCTCTCTCCCCTCTTTTTTTGTCTCTTCACTCTCTCTTTTGCTGTTTCTCTCCATCTCTTTTGCGGTCTATCTCCCCTCTCTTTTGCTCTCTCTAACCCCCTTTCATTCTCTCTCTCCCCCCATTTTTTGCTCTCTCCCCCTCTCTTTTTCTGTCTCTCTCCCTCTCTTTTGTTCACTCTATCCCCCCCCTCTTTTGCTCTCTATCTCTCTTTTGCTCTCTCCCCCTTTCTTTTGCTCTCTCCCCCCTCTCTTTTGCTGTCTCTCCCCCCCTCTTTTGCTCTCTCTATACCCCCTCTGTTGCTCTCTATCTATCCCCCCTCTTTTGCTCTCTCTCTCTCGTCTTTCTTTTGCTCTCTTTCCCCCTCTCTTTTGCTCTCTCTCTCTCCCCCTCTATTTTGCTCTATCTCTCCCTCTCTCTTTTGCTCTCTCTTCCCCTCTTTTTCTCTCCTTCTCCCCCCTCTCTTTTGACCTCTCTCTGCCCCTCTCTTTTGCTCTCTCTCCCCCTCTCTTTTGTTCTCTCTCCCCCTCTCTTTTGCTCTCTTTCTCCCCCTGTCTTTTGCTCTCTCTAACTCCCCTCTTTAACTCTCTCTCCCCTCTCTCTTTTGCTGTTTCTCTCCCTCTCTTTTGCTGTCTCTCTCCCCTCTCTTTTGCTGTCTCTCTCCCCCTCTCTAACCCCCGCTTTCATTCTCTCTCTCCCCCTTTTTTTTTGCTCTCTCCCCCCTCTCTTTTGATGTCTCTCTCCCTCTCTTTTGTTCTCTCTATCCCCCCTCTTTTGCTCTCTCTCCTCCTCTCTTTTGCCCTCTCTATCTCCCCTCTTTTGCTCTCTCCCCCCTCTCTTTTGCTGTCACTCCCCCTCTTTTGCAGTCTCTATCTCCCCTCTTTTGCTTTCTCTATCCACTTTCTTTTGCTCTCTTTCCCCCTCTCTTTTGCTCTCTCTCCCCTCTCTTTTGCTCTCTCTCTCCCTCTCTTTTGTTCTCTCTATCCCCTCTCTTTTGCTCTCTCTCCCCCTCTCTTTTGCCCTCTCTATCCCCCCTCTTTTACTCTCTCCACCCTTTCTTTTGCTTTCTCCCCCTCTCTTTTGCTCTCTCTCCCCCTCTCTTTTGCTCTCTCTCCCTCTCTTTTGCTCTCTCTCTCTCCCTCTCTCTTTTGCTCTCTCTCTCTCCCCTTCTCTTTTGCTCTCTCTCTCTCCCCCTCTCTTTTGCTCTCTCACTCTGCCCCTCTCTTTTGCTCTCTCTCTGCCCCTCTCTTTTGCTTTCTCTCCCCCTCTCTTTTGCGCTCTCTCTCCCCCTCTCTTTTACTCTCTATCTCCCCCTCTCTTTTGCTCTCTCTCTCCCCCCTTTAACTCTCTCTCCCTCTTTTTTGCTCTCTTCACTCTCTCTTTTGCATTTTCTCTCCCTCTCTTTTGCTGTCTATCTCCCCTCTCTTTTGCTCTCTCTAACCCCCTCTTTCATTCTCTCTCTCCCCCCATTTTTTGCTCTTTCCCCCTCTCTTTCCCTCCTCTCTTTTGCTGTTTCTCTCCCTCTCTTTTGCTCTCTCTCTCTCCCTCTCTTTTGCTCTCTCTCTCCCCCTCTCTTTTGCTCTCTCTCTCCCCCTCTCTTTTGCTCTATCTCCCTCTCTTTTGCTCTCTCTCTCTCCCTCTCTCTTTTGCTCTCTCTCTCTTCCCTTCTCTTTTGCTCTCTCTCACTCCCCCTCTCTTTTGCTTTCTCTCCCCCTCTCTTTTGCGCTCTCTCTCCCCCTCTCTTTTACTCTCTATCTCCCCCTTTCTTTTGCTCTCTCTCTCCCCCCTTTAACTCTCTCTCCCCTCTTTTTTGCTCTCTTCACTCTCTCTTTTGCTGTTTCTCTCCCTCTCTTTTGTTGTCTATCTCCCCTCTCTTTTGCTCTCTCTAACCCCCTCTTTCATTCTCTCTCTCCCCCATTTTTTGCTCTCTCCCCCTCTCTTTCCCTCCTCTCTTTTGCTGTTTCTCTTCCTCTCTTTTGCTCTCTCTCTCCCCCTCTCTTTTGCTCTCTCTCTCCCCCTCTCTTTTGCTCTCTCTCCCTCTCTTTTGCTCTCTCTCTCTCTCTCCCTCTCTCTTTTGCTCTCTCTCTCTCCCCCTTTCTTTTGCTCTCTCTCTCTGCCCCTCTCTTTTGCTCTCTCTCTGCCCCTCTCTTTTGCTTTCTCTCCCCCTCTCTTTTGCGCTCTCTCTCCCCCTCTCTTTTACTCTCTATCTCCCCCTCTCTTTTGCTCTCTCTCTCCCCCCTTTAACTCTCTCTCCCCTCTTTTTTTGTCTCTTCACTCTCTCTTTTGCTGTTTCTCTCCATCTCTTTTGCGGTCTATCTCCCCTCTCTTTTGCTCTCTCTAACCCCCTTTCATTCTCTCTCTCCCCCCATTTTTTGCTCTCTCCCCCTCTCTTTTTCTGTCTCTCTCCCTCTCTTTTGTTCACTCTATCCCCCCCCTCTTTTGCTCTCTATCTCTCTTTTGCTCTCTCCCCCTTTCTTTTGCTCTCTCCCCCCTCTCTTTTGCTGTCTCTCCCCCCCTCTTTTGCTCTCTCTATACCCCCTCTGTTGCTCTCTATCTATCCCCCCTCTTTTGCTCTCTCTCTCTCGTCTTTCTTTTGCTCTCTTTCCCCCTCTCTTTTGCTCTCTCTCTCTCCCCCTCTATTTTGCTCTATCTCTCCCTCTCTCTTTTGCTCTCTCTTCCCCTCTTTTTCTCTCCTTCTCCCCCCTCTCTTTTGACCTCTCTCTGCCCCTCTCTTTTGCTCTCTCTCCCCCTCTCTTTTGTTCTCTCTCCCCCTCTCTTTTGCTCTCTTTCTCCCCCTGTCTTTTGCTCTCTCTAACTCCCCTCTTTAACTCTCTCTCCCCTCTCTCTTTTGCTGTTTCTCTCCCTCTCTTTTGCTGTCTCTCTCCCCTCTCTTTTGCTGTCTCTCTCCCCCTCTCTAACCCCCGCTTTCATTCTCTCTCTCCCCCTTTTTTTTTGCTCTCTCCCCCCTCTCTTTTGATGTCTCTCTCCCTCTCTTTTGTTCTCTCTATCCCCCCTCTTTTGCTCTCTCTCCTCCTCTCTTTTGCCCTCTCTATCTCCCCTCTTTTGCTCTCTCCCCCCTCTCTTTTGCTGTCACTCCCCCTCTTTTGCAGTCTCTATCTCCCCTCTTTTGCTTTCTCTATCCACTTTCTTTTGCTCTCTTTCCCCCTCTCTTTTGCTCTCTCTCCCCTCTCTTTTGCTCTCTCTCTCCCTCTCTTTTGTTCTCTCTATCCCCTCTCTTTTGCTCTCTCTCCCCCTCTCTTTTGCCCTCTCTATCCCCCCTCTTTTACTCTCTCCACCCTTTCTTTTGCTTTCTCCCCCTCTCTTTTGCCCTCTCTATCCCCCCTCGTTTGCTCTTTCTCTCCCCCCCTCTTTTGCTCTCTCTCTCCCCCTTTATTTTGCTCTCCCCCCTCTGTTTTGCTCTCTCTCCCTCTCTTTTGCTCTCTCTATCCCCCCTCTTTTGCTCTCTCTCTCGATCCCCCTCTTTTGCTCTCTCTATCCTACCTCTTTTGCTCTCTCCCCCCTCTTTTGCTCTCTCTATCCCCCTCTTTTGCTCGCTCTCTCTCCCCCTCTTTTGTTCTCTCTATCCCCCCTCTTTTGTTCTCTTTATCCCCTCTCTTTTGCTCTCTCTATCTCCCCTCTTTTGCTCTCTCTATCCCCCCTCTTTTACTCTCTCTTCCCTCTCTTTTGCTCTCTTTCCCTCCTCTCTTTTGCTGTTTCTCTCCCTCTCTTTTGCTCTCTCTCTCTTCCACTCTTTTGCTCTCTCTCTCTCCCCCTCTCTTTTGCTCTCTCTCTCCCCCTCTCTTTTGCTCTCTCTCCCTCTCTTTTGCTCTCTCTACCTCTCTCTTTTGTTCTCTCTCCCATTCTCTTTTGCTCTCTCTCTCTCCCCCTCTCTTTTGCTCTCTCTCTCTGCCCCTCTATTTTGCTCTCTCTCTGCCCCTCTCTTTTGCTTTCTCTCCCCCTCTCTTTTGCGCTCTCTCTCCCCCTCTCTTTTACTCTCTATCTCCCCCTCTCTTTTGCTCTCTCTCTCCCCCCTTTAACTCTCTCTCCCCTCTTTTTTTGCTCTCTTCACTCTCTCTTTTGCTGTTTCTCTCCCTCTCTTTTGCTGTCTATCTCCCCTCTCTTTTGCTCTCTCTAACCCCCTCTTTCATTCTCTCTCCCCCCCCATTTTTTGCTCTCTCCCCCTCTCTTTTTCTGTCTCTCTCCCTATCTTTTGTTCACTCTATCCCCCCTCTTTTGCTCTCTCTCTCTCTCTCTTTTGCTCTCTCTCCCCCTTTCTTTTGCTCTCTCTCCCCCCTCTCTTTTGCTGTCTCTCCCCCCCTCTTTTGCTCTCTTTATACCCCCTCTTTTGCTCTCTCTCTATCCCCCCTCTTTTGCACTCTCTCTCGCCTTTCTTTTGCTCTCTTTCCCCCCTCTCTTTTGCTCTCTCTTTCTCACTCTATTTTGCTCTCTCTCTCCCTCTCTCTTTTGCTCTCTCTTCCCCTCTTTTTCTCTCCTTCTCCCCCCCTCTCTTTTGACCTCTCTCTGCCCCTCTCTTTTGTTCTCTCGCCCCCTCTCTTTTGTTCTCTCTCCCCCTCTCTTTTGTTCTCTTTCTCCCCCTGTCTTTTGCTCTCTCTAACTCCCCTCTTTAACTCTCTCTCCCCTCTCTCTTTTGCTGTTTCTCTCCCTTCTTTTGCTGTCTCTCTCCCCTCTCTTTTGCTGTCTCTCTCCCCCTCTCTAACCCCCGCTTCAATTCTCTCTCTCCTCCCTCTCTTTTGATGTCTCTCCCCCTCTCTTTTGTTCTCTCTCCCCCTCTCTTTTGCTCTCTTTCTCCCCCTGTCTTTTGCTCTCTCTAACTCCCCTCTTTAACTCTCTCTCCCCTCTATCTTTTGCTGTTTCTTTCCCTCTCTTTCGCTGTCTCTCTCCCCTCTCTTTTGCTGTCTCTCTCCCCCTCTCTAACCCCTGCTTTCATTCTCTCTCTCCCCCTTTTTTTTGCTTTCTCCCCCCTCTCTTTTGATGTCTCTCTCCCTCTCTTTTGTTCTCTCTATCCCCCCTCTTTTGCTCTCCCTCCCCCTCTCTTTTGACCTCTCTATCTCCCCTCTTTTGCTCTCTCCCCCCTCTCTTTTGCTGTCACTCCCCCTCTTTTGCAGTCTCTATCTCCCCTCTTTTGCTTTCTCTATCCACTTTCTTTTGCTCTCTTTCCCACTCTCTTTTGCTCTCTCTCTCTCCCCTCTCTTTTGCTCTCTCTCCCCCCTCTCTTTTGTGCTCTCTCTCTCCCCTCTCTTTTGCACTCTCCCCCTCTTTTGCTCTCCCCCCTTTCTTTTGCTCTCTCCCCCTCTCTTTTGCTGTCTCTTCCCCCCTCTTTTGCTGTATCTATCCTCCATCATTTGCTTTCTCTATCCACTTTCTTGTGCTCTCTTTCCCCTCTCTTTTGCTCTCTCTCTCTCCCCTCTCTTTTGCCCTCTCTCTTTCCCCCTCTCTTTTGCACTCTCCCCCTCTCTTTTGCTCTCTCTCACTCTCCCCCATATCTTTCCCCCCTCTTTTGCACTCTCCCCCCTCTCTTTTGTGCTCTCTCCCCCTTTCTAACCCCTTTTTTTGCTGTCTCCCTCCCTCAATTTTTCTCTCTCTATCCCCCCTCTTTTGCTCTCTCTTTCCCCTTCTCTTTTGCTCTCTCTCTATCTTAACAGTACATAGGTTGTATTAAGTAACCTGATATCCATTAGTTATTGCGAAACAGGTATAGCTCTAATCTACAAAATTACCAGTACCTGAAAACCTAGTATCCTCACTGCTATTGCAAACAAAGGGGTTAATTGCATTGGGGGGTTTGGGGTGCATAGTTGTTTAGGGGACATGATTGAGATTTGAGAATGAGTTTAAGGGTTTTGGATCATGGTGATTAAGGGGTGAATTGTTTTTAAGGAGCTATTGCACTGGGGGTCTCAAGTTTAATGGCTCTGTTTTAGTGCACTGCATATGATTTAGACTTCATTCTTTTACCTAGTGATTTAGCACATATTCTCCAAATGTTAATAGTGGGGGATAAGCCAGTCAGAAGCTACATTTTCCTGCAAAATATGTAGGCCTGCTCTTATTTTGACTCTCATACATGCTTTTTAAATGTGTGCCCCCTCGTGAAAAAAAAATGCCCCCCCCCCCCCCATTTAATTTGTTCTGGAGCCAACCCTGCTATTACCTCTTCTTGAGCTGTGTTTTATACACTTTAAGCTGACTTGTTAGGTATTATTGGTCTCCAATACATTATAACATTAAGCTTGAGGTCTGGCTTGGGTCCGGTGCCTGAAATAGAGATATATAGAGCCACATTTCTTTGGTCGCTGGAGAACTGCATATGAAAGTGACTCTATCCTTTTGTTTTCTAATGGGGGAGGAGGAGAAAAAGGAAGGGAGGGAAAAGAAGGGTAAAAAAGTTTTGTTTCACCTATACTATATAGTATAAATGTATATTGCTATTATCTATTATAAAACATATACTAGTAAGGTGGAAACATAATAAAATTGAGAGTCCTTGATCCCTTTTATCTCTATATTCAAATATAGTTGAGAGTACCTCTTTCATTATATTTTTATATTGAATATTTCTGTTATAAAAGTTATAGTAAGCAATTAATACATTTTCTGAGAGTATTGCTATGTTCATACATTAATCTAACTATAACCTTAATGAGTCCTTTTGTCCTAAATGTTGTCATTTATATTTCCTAATATTAGAGTTGCACATCACTGTCAAGAGTTTTTTTTTTTATAGGAGACTGTATTGAAATTGCTAAACTAGTGATTTAGACAGACTTGGCTACCGGATCTATATTACGGTATACCTAGTTTGCAATAGCAAATTTTTTGGTAATATACAGAGTTATATACTTGAATAACTATTGTCTGTGTTACTACTGTATCTTTAATAGTCCCTTCAGAAACATTGAAGTGTCTCCATGTTATATTCCCCTTTCAAGGTATAGTCTTCCACAGTAATTAAATACTACAGAGCCTATTAACTTACAACACTATAAGATACCGAGCAGTGTTGTAATCTGCTGCTTGGAGGGTTTTTCTTTTTTGGGGGGGTTCTGGCACTCTAACCTTTTTTTTCTTTTTCTCCACTGACACAGTCTTTTAAAACCCACTAGGATTGCACTTCCTTCACTTCTCACAGCTCTCACTTTTAGTGAGTCCTTCTCCTTGAATGGATGCATTTGTTGCACATAAATCACCAGCAATGGCCCCGAAAACAAAAGACAAGAAAAACATTTTAACTAAAAACACAGACACTAGTATAGTTGTATCTGAAGACTCTCAGAGTGCTCTGTCAGAGAATAAAATGCTTCTACAGCAAATTGCCGAGCTTTTCAATCCCCAATATGAGGGGAATAAAACTGAAATTGTAGGTCTTGCATCTGAAATAAGGCAATATGCTAATAGAATCGCAGAGGAAGAAATGAGTCTGGAATATGGAGGACAGATGAATATAATGGATGGCACTGTCTCAACACAGGGTAATAACATAGCTGCAATATGGTCAAGGCTGGAAGACCTTGAACACCGATCAAGGCGCAATAACCTTAAAGTGATAGGTCTCCCAGAAACATTAGATTACAGGGATCTTCTGTCCTTTGCTGCAATCCAGAGAGACGCACTCAACTGAGACAGGACAAAAGCTAAAAAAACTTCTGTTCTTGTCCACAAGGCCAGTGCCACTCATAGTTTTTTTTTAGCACATTATACCTTTCACAGAGAAGAAATATCCTGTAGCATATCAGTCTGACCCTGCCTAATGACAGTCCAGCCCCGAAATACCAGGCAATTCTTCTCTGAAGAAGAGAAAACAACAATCCCCAGACTTACGTTTCGGCCTTTCTTGGACCTAGTCAGTGAGGTGCAGTTGCATCTCTCTAGTGCATATTTGCAAGGAGTCCTCATTTGGTTTCCCCTTTTAACTCTTAGGGAGACCCAAGAGTAATTTACATAAAAACAAGAAAATAGAGAGACACACTCAACTGAGACAGAATACAAGCTAGAAAAACTTCTGTGCTTGTCCACAAAGCCAGTGCCACTCATGGTGCAGTCTCTTTTAGCACATTATGCTTTTCACAGAGAAGAAATATCCTGTAGCATATCAGTCTGACCCTGCCCAATGAGAGTCCAACGCCAAAATACAAGGCAACTCTTCTATGAACAAGAGCAAAAAACAAACCCCAGAAATATGTTTCGGCCTCCCTTGGGCCTCATCAGTGAGGGGCAGTTGCATCTCTCTAGGGTATATGTGCAAGGAGTCCATGTCTGGTTTCCCCTTTTTACTCTTAGGGAGACCCAAGAGTAATTTACATAAAAACAAGAAAATAGAGAGATGCACTCAACTGAGACACAACAAGAGCTAGAAAAACTCCTGTGCTTGTCCACATGGCCAGTGCCACTCAGGGTGCAGTCTCTTTTAGCACATTATGCCTTTCACAGAGAAGAAATATCCTGTCGCATATCAGTATGACCCTGCCCAATGACAGTGCAGCGCTGAAATACCAGGCAATTCTTCCCTGAACAAGAGCAAACAACAAACCCCAGACGTACGTTTCGGCCTCTCTAAGGCCACTCAGGGTGCAGTCTCTTTTTATATTGTGTAATGTTTATGGACCAAATAAAATTGATAGAGTTTTTTTGGGAAAAACTAAAAATTAAGTTAATGAAGTATAATGGTAAAAAACAGTCATTGCAGAAGATTTTGGCATCTATTTATCAAGCCGTCAACTGCAAATACGCTGGAATTCCGCAGCGTAATTGTGGCGAGCCTGATTCCCCTTAGTTATCAAACCCTACAGACCGGCAAAAGTAGAATTTTGTGACGTAACATACGATCCGCCGGACTCAGTCCAACACAGATCGTTGCTTACGTCATTACAGATGTTCCAAATGCAAATTCGGCACAATCTGACTACTTTTGCTAGTTATCAATTTTCTACCAGGTACACTCGGCAATATTCCGGCCCAGCGTACCTGGTTTTCAATCTGCCGCCCTGGAGGTGGCGGATGCCATAGGAATCAATGGGAGTCTGAAAGCAGCAAAAGCTTATGTTCGCTGCTGCCCGATATCCCATTGATTCCTATTTGAACGTTTACACCTAACACCCTAACATGTACCCCGAGTCTAAACACCCCTAATCTGCCGCCCCCTACACCGCCGCCACCTACATTATACTTATTAACCCCTAATCTGCTGCCCCTACACCGCCACCACCTACATTATACTTATAAACCCCTAATCTGCCGCCCCCTACATCGCCGCAACCTACATTATACTTATTAACTCATAATCTGCCACCCCCTACACCGCCGCCACCTACATTATACTTATTAACCCCTAATCTGCCACCACTACACCTCCGCCACATACATTATACTTATTAACCCCTAATCTGCCACCCCTACACCGCCGCCACCTACATTATACTTATTAACACCTAATCTGCCGCCCCTACACCTCCGCCACCTACATTATACTTATTAACCCTTAATATGCCCCCCTACATTGCCGCCACCTACATTATACTTATTAACCCCTAATCTGCCACCCCCTACACCGCCACCACTATATTAAATTTATTAACCCCTAAACCTGTCTAACCCTAACCCTAACACCCACTAACTTAAATATAATTTAAATAAATCTAAATAAATATTCCTATCATTAAATAAATTATTCCTATTTAAAACTAAATACTTACCTATAAAATAAACCCTAAGCTAGCTATAGTATAACTAATAGTTACAATGTAGCTATCTTAGGGTTTATTTTTATTTTACAGGCAAGTTTGTATTTATTCTAACTAGGTACAATAGTTATTAAATAGTTATTAACTATTTAATAACTTCCTAGTTAAAATAAATACAAATATACCTGTAAAATAAAACCTAACCTTACAATTTACAAGTTACAATTACACCTAACACTACACTATAATTAAATTAATTCCCTAAACTAAATAAAATTAAATACAATTAAATAAAATTATCTAAAGTACAAAACCCCCCACTAAATTACAGAAAATAATAAACAAATTATAAGATTTTTAAACTAATTACACTTAATCTAATCCCCCTAACAAAATAAAAAAGTCCCCTCAAAATAAAAAAGCTCTACCCTACACTAAATTACAAATAGCCCTTAAAAGGGCCTTTTGCTGGGCATTGCCCCAAAGTAATCAACTCTTTTACCTGTAAAAAAAAATTACAAACCCCCCCAACATTAAAACCCACCACCCACACAACCAACTGTACTCTAAAACCCACCCAATACCCCCTTAAAAAACCTAACACTAACCCCTTGAAGATCACCTTACCGGGAGAAGCCTTCATCCAAGTCGGGTGAAGTGGTCCTCCAGACAGGCAGAAGTCTTCATCCAGACGGCATCTTCTATCTTCATCCATCCGGCGTGGAGCAGGTCCATCTTCAAGACATCCGATGCAGAGCATCCGATGGCTAACACTGAATGAAGGTTCCTTTAAATGATGTCATCCAAGATGGCGTCCCTTCAATTCCAATTATATGATAGAATTCTATCAGCCAATCGGAATTAAGGTAGAAAAAATCCTATTGGCTGATGCATGATTGGAACAGCCAATAGAATGCCAGCTCAATCCTATTGACTGATTGGATCAGCCAATAGGATTGAACTTCAATCCTATTGGCTGATTGCATCAGCCAATAGGATTTTTTTCTACCTTAATTCTGATTGGCTGATAGAATTCTATCAGCCAATCGGAATTGAAGGGACGCCATCTTGGATGACGTCATTTAAAGGAACCTTCATTCAGTGTTAGCCGTCGGTTGAAGAGGATGCTCCGCATTTGTGAAGATAGAAGATGCCATCTGGATGAAGACTTCACCCGGCTTCGTTGAGGACTTCGACCCGGTTGGATGAAGACTTCTCCCAGTAAAATCTTCAAGGGGTTAGTGTTAGGTTTTTTTAAGGGGGTATTGGGTGGGTTTTACAGTAGGGTTGGTTGTGTGGTTGTGGGTTTTAATGTTGGGGGGGGATTTGTAATTTTTTTTACAGGTAAAAGAGCTGATTACTTTGGGGCAATGCCCCGCAAAAGGCCCTTTTAAGGGCTATTGGTAGTTTAGTCTATGCTAGGGGTTTTTTCTATTTAAGGGGGGCTTTTTTATTTTAATAGGGCTATTAGATTAGGTGTAATTAGTTTAAATTTCTGGAATTTGTTTATTATTTTCTGTAATTTAGTGGGGGTTTTTTGTACTTTAGCTAATTTAATTTAATTTAGGTAATTGTATGTAATTTATTTAATTGTATTTAATTTAGTTAATTTATTTAATTATAGTGTAGTGTTAGGTGTAATTGTAACTTAGTATAGGTTTTATTTTACAGGTACTTTTGTATTTATTTGTATTTATTTTAGCTAGGTAGTTATTAAATAGTTAATAACTATTTAGTAACTATTCTACCTAGTTAAAATAAATACAAACTTGCCTGTAAAATAAAAATAAATCCTAAAATAGCTACAATGTAACTATTAGTTATATTGTTGTTTATTTTATAGGTAAGTATTTAGTTTTAAATAGGAATAATGTAGTTAATGATAGTAATTTTATTTAGATTTATTTTACTTATATTTAAGTTAGGGAGTGTTAGGGTTAGGGTTAGATTTAGCAGATTAGGGGTTAATAAATGTAGGTAGGTGGCGGCGATGTTAGGGATGGCAGATTAGGGGTTAATAAAATTTAACTAGTGTTTGCGAGGCGGGAATGCGGTGGTTTAGGGGTTAATATATTTATTATAGTGGCGGCGATAGGGTTTAAAAAATTTTACAAAATTATTTAAGTGTTTACGATGTGGGAGGGCCTCGGTTTAGGGGTTAATAGGTAGTTTATGGGTGTTAGTGTACTTTTTAGCACTTTAGTTAAGAGTTTTATGCTACGGTGTTGTAGTGTAAAACTCTTAACTACTGACTTTAAAATGCGGTATCAGTCTTGACAGGAGAGGGTGTACCGCTCACTTTTTGGCAGACTCATAATACCAGCGCTATGCAAGTCCCATTGAAAAAAGAGGATGCGCAATTTACGTAAGTGGATTTGCGGTATTTCCAAGTCTTGTCAAAAAAGTGAGCGGTACACCTGTACCTGCAAGACTCATAATACCAGTGGGCGTTAAAAAGCAGCGTTAGGACCGGCTAACGCTGCTTTTTAAGCCTAACGCAAAACTCATAATCTAGCTGATGATCTCTTAGTATTTTTAAGTGATATAAGTAATTCGATCAAAGAATTCCTTAATTTAGCAGAACTCTTTGGTTCATTCTCAGGATATAAAATCAATCCTACAAAATCGGAAATGCTTTGGATTCCCCCTTGCAAACTGTCAAGCACTTCAGGTCCGTTTAGAATGGTTGAAACAATGAATTATTTAGGAATCAAAATTTCGAGAGACCCGACAAGGTGGTATGACTTAAACTTTGCCTCCTTTTCAAAATATGATACAAATTTGAAGAGCTGAATATCTCTTCCAATTTCCCTCTCGGCTAGGGTAGCTCTAATTATATCTATTTTTCCCCAAAATTCTTTATCTCCTACAAAATCTTCCTCTTATAATCCATGCTTAAATATGTTGTGGATTGGATAACTGAAGAAGAATATGTAACTAACCTAGAATTAGAATCTACTATTGTGGTACCGTATACTCTGGGGGCATTAATTCACTGCCCCAGAAATGACATCCCCCAAAATGTGGAAGTGTTCTTGGCTTTCAAACAGCCTATCATGGCATGGCATTACTACTGTAGAGAAGTACAGACTAGTCACCAACTATCTAGATTCTTACCCATTTTGGGTAGCTCAATTTCTGCCAGGAACCACTTCCTCAGTTTTTAGACGCTGGGCTGATTTAGCTCTGAAATATCTAATACAAGTTATTGATGGGTCAACTTTAAACATTAGGGCCTCTATTTAGCAAGCCATCAACTTTTTTGCATTCGACGGCACCAATACGCTCGCCTAAGATCGCCTAACATCGCTGCCGCTGACCTGAATACGTTCTCCAAAATTATCAAGAAAGCTGTCAAAAAGCCGCGCACCAAGTACGGAGCGATGAGCAGCGGACTGTTGTTAACTAACAGTCATCGATCTCGCTGCTCTTCGGCTTATTCGCAGCTTTCTTGCTACCCTGTCACTAAGCACCCACACTATACTATACTGTTTTAACCCCTAAACCGCCGCTCCCGGACCCCACCGCAACTAAATTAAGGTATTAACCCCTAAACCACCACTCCCGGAGCCCACCGCAACTCTATTAAAGTGTTTAACCCCTAAATTGCCGCTCCCGGAGCCCACCGCCACCCCACCGCAACTAAATAAAGGTATTAACCCCTAAACCACCGCTTCCGGAGCCCACCGCAACTCTATTAAAGTGTTTAACCCCTAAATCGCCACTCCCGGAGCCCACCGCCACCTACATTATATTATATTAACCCCTAAACTGCCCCTCACAGACCCCACCGCCACCTACATTATACCTATTAACCCCTAATCTGCCGCCCCCTATACCGCCGCCACCTACATAAAGTTATTAACCCCTATCCTGCTGATCCCGGCGCAACTAAATAAATTGTTTAACCCCTAAACTGCCGCTCCCAGAGCCCACCACCACCTACATAATATTTATTAACCCCTAATCTGCCCCCCTACACCGCCGCCACTATATTAAATTTATTAACCCATAAATCTAAGTCTAACTCTAACCCTAAAACCCCCTAACTTAAATATAATTTAAATAAATCTAAATAAAAATCCTATAATTAACTAAATTATTCCTATTTAAAACTAAATACTTACCTGTAAAATAAACCCTAAGCTAGCAACAATATAACTAATAGCTTAGGGTTTATTTTTATTTTACAGGCAACTTTGTATTTATTTTAACTAGGTACAATAGTTATTAAATAGTTATTAACTATTTAATAACTACCTAGTTAAAATAAATACAAATTTACCTGTAAAATAAAACACTACACTATAATTAAATAAATTAACTACAATTAACTACAATTAATTAAAATTAAATAAAATTAACTAAAGTACAAAAAAACCCCACTAAATTACAGAAAATAAAAAAATAATTATAAGTTTTTTAAACTAATTACACCTAATCTAATCCCCCTAACAAAATAATAATAAAAAAAATAAAAAAATCCCTACCCTATACTAAATTACAAATAGCCCTTAAAAGGGCTTTTTGCGGGGCATTGCCCCAAAATAATCAGCTCTATTACCTGTAAAAAAAATACCCCCCCAACATTACAACCCACCACCCACACACCCAACCCTACTCTAAAACCCACCTAATCCCCCCTTAATAAAACCTAACACTTCCCCCTTGAAGATCACCCTACCTTGAGAAGTCTTCACCCAACTGGGCCTAAGTCCTCAACGAAGCCAGGCAAAGTCTTCATCCAACCGGGCAGAAGAGGTCCTCTAGACGGGCAGAAGTCTTCATCCAGGCGGTATCTTCTATCTTCATCCATCCGATGAGGAGCGGCTCCATCTTGAAGACATCCTATGCGGAGCATCCATCCAGACCGACGACTACCCGACGAATGAATATTCCTTTAAATGACGTCCCTTGAATTCCGATTGGCTGATAGAATTCTATCAGCCAATCGGAATTAAGGTAGGAAAAATCCTATTGGCTGATGCAATCAGCCAATTGGATTGAGCTTGCATTCTATTGGCTGATTGGAACAGCCAATAGAATGCAAGCTCAATCCTACTGGCTGATTGGATCAGCCAATAGGATTGAACTTCAATCCTATTGGCTGAGGGTTTTCTCTCACCGCTAACTTACCTGCAGCGCTGGTATTATAGGTTTTTACAAACCCAGCATTAAAAGGCAAGAAGTGAGCGTTGAGCAAAATTGTGCTCCTTACCGCACTCCAATACCAGCGCTGCTTAAGTCAGCGGTGAGCTGGTCGTACGTGCTCGTGCACGATTTCCCCATAGGAATCAATGGGGAGAGACGGCTGAGAAAAAGTCTAACACCTGCAAAAAAGCAGCGTAAAACTCAGTAACTCAGCCCCATTGATTCCTATGGGGAAATAAAATGTATGTTTACACCTAACACCCTAACATGAACCCAGAGTCTAAACACCCCTAATCTTACACTTATTAACCCAAAATCTGCTGCCCCTGACATCGCCGACACCTACATTATACTTATTAACCCCTAATCTGCCGCTCCGGACACCGCCGCCACCTACATTATATGTATTAACCCCTAATCTGCTGCCCCCAACATCACTAACACCTACATTATATTTATTAACCCCTAATCTGCCGTCCCCAATTTCGCCGCAACCTACCTACACTTATTAACCCCTAATTTGCCGCCTCCAACGTCGCCATTACTATAATAAACATATTAACCCCTAAACCTAAATCTAAACCTAACCCTAAAATCCCCTAACTTAAATATAATTACAATAAATCTAAATAAAAATTAATATTATTACCTAAATAATTCCTATTTAAAACTAAATACTTACCTATAAAATAAACCCTAAGCTAGCTACAATATAACTAATAGTTTAATGAGCCAATAGGATTTTTTCTACCTTAATTCCGATTGGCTGATAGAATTCTATCAGCCAATCGGAATCTAAGGGACGACATCTTGGATGGCGTCACTTAAAGGAACCTTCATTCGTCGGGTAGTCATCGGAAGAAGAGGATGCTCCGCGTCGGATGTCTTGAAGATGGAGCCGCTCCGCGTCGGATGGATGAAGATAGAAGATGCCGTCTGGATGAAGACTTCTGTCCGTCTGGAGGACCACTTCGCCCGGCTTGGATGAAGACCTCTGCCGCTTCCTTGAGGATGGATGTCCGGTCTTCAGAACAGTAAGTCGATCTTCAGAGGGTTAGTGTTAGGTTTTTTTAAGGGTGTATTGGGTGGGTTTTATTTTTAGGTTAGGGTTTGGGCCTGCAATAGAGCTAACTGCCCTTTTAAGGGCAATGTCCATCCAAATGATCTTTTCAGGGCAATGGGGAGCTTAGGTTTTTTTAGTTAGCTTTTTATTTGGGGGGTTTGTTGTGTGGGTGGTAGGTTTTACTGTTGGGGGTTGTTTGTATATTTTTTTAAAAGGTAAAAGAGCTGATTACTTTGGGGCAATGCCCCGCAAAAGGCCCTTTTAAGGGCTATTGATAGTTTAGTTTAGGCTAGGGTTTTTTTTTATTTTGGGGGGGGGGGGCTTTTTTTATTTTGATAGGGCTATTAGATTAGGTGTAATTAGTTTAAAGATCTGTAATTTGTTTTTTATTTTCTGTAATTTAGTGTTTGTTTGGTTTTGTAATTAAGCTAATTTAATTTAATTTATTTGTTTTTAATTTAGTTAATTTATTTAATTGTAGTGTAGTGTAGTGTTAGGTGTAATTGTAACTTAGGTTTTATTTTACAGGTACTTTTGTATTTATTTTAGCTAGGTAGTTATTAAATAGTTAATAAGCATTTAATATCTATTCTACCTAGTTAAAATAAATACAAACCTGCCTGTAAAATAAAAATAAACCCTAAGATAGCTACAATGTAACTATTAGTTATATTGTAGCTAGCTTAGGGTTTATTTTACAGGTATTTAGTTTTAAATAGGAATAATTTAGTTAATGATAGTAATTTTATTTAGATTTATTTTAATTATTTTTAAGTTAGGGGATGCTAGGGTTAGACTTAGGTTTAGAGGTTAATAAATTTAGAATAGTGGCGGCGACGTTGTGGGAGGCAGATTAGGGTTAATAAGTGTAGGTAGGTTGCGGCGACATTGGGGGCGGCAGATTAGGGGTTAATAAAAATAATGTAGGTGTTGGCGATGTTTGGGGCAGCAGAATAGGGGTTTATAAGTATATAGGTGGTGGCGATGTCCGGAGTGGCAGATTAGGGGTTAATAAGTATAATGTAGGTGGCGGCGATGTTAGGGATGGCAGATTAGGGGTTAATATTTAAATAGTATTTGTGAGGCGGGAGTGCGGCGGTTTAGGGGTTAATATGTTTTTATAATGGCGGAAATGTCCGGAGCGGCAGATTAGGGTTTTAAAATTTAATTTTAGTGTTTGCGATGCGGGAGGGCCTCGGTTTAGGGGTTAATAGGTAGTTTATGGGTGTTAGTGTACTTTTTAGCACTTTAGTTATGAGTTTTATGTTACGGCGTTGTACCATAAAACTCTTAACTACTGACTTTAAAATGTGTTACGGATCTTGGAGGTAGAGGGTGTACCGCTCACTTTTTGGCCTCCCAGGACAGACTCGTAATACCAGCACTATGGAAGTCCCATAGAAAAAAGACTTTACAAAGTTTATGTAAGTCGTTTTGCAGTAAGGCCAAAGAAGTGTGAGGTGCCCCTAAACCTGCAAGACTCGTAATAGCAGCGGTAGTGAAAAAGCAGCATTAGGACCTGTTAACGCTGATTTTTCAGCCTAACACACAACTCGTAATCTAGCCATATGATTTTTATGTTGTCATATTTACTCTACCAGCAAGAGTTGATATATCCTGATCTATATTTTTTTCTTTTCATGTCTATTTATGTATCAATGATTTAGCAACTATCAGACAAATTAGTTTTAATACTATTAGCCTTCTCTGTCTGTATATAAAATAAAAAACCCCAACAATGTGGCCGTAAATCAGTGAGGTAGGTCAGTGAGTACTTTTGTATAGATAAACTATATATGTATACAGGTAGTTTGCCTATGTGTAAAAATATTGTACAATGATGTACCTGATAACAATTATTCATCTTTTTCATTGCATTTTCATTTATTTTTTTCATTGTAATCCCGTTCCCACATTGTTGGATTTAAATAAAGATATAAAACAAATATATACTTTATTATTATTGCGGTGGGGGATTGCGGTTGACAGGTAGATATTGTGCATGCATTAGGTGTTAGTTTATATTTTCAGGGAGTTACAGTGCTTACATTTTCAGCGTAAGGCTTGCTGCGCCTGCCTATGTGTGGCGAGGTGAAAATAGAGTAAAAATTCTCAATTTTTGCTGTGTAAGTCCTTGCGCTGAATATGTGATACCAACTTGCAAAGCGGTTCTATGTTAGCTTATGGGAGTAAAATTAGCAGGCGACGGGTGAAATATATGCGCCTCATTTATATGTGGCACCATATATATGTGATAGCAAAACCGGAATAAACACCGGCGTCGACGTCTTTTGCAGGCGACGCCGCATATGTAATCTCGCCTCAGCTACCTCTAGCAATGTCAGTCTCACAAGAAACAGACGGCCAGATTTAGAGTTCGGTGTTAGCCCTCAAAACCAGCGTTAGAGGCTCCTAACGCTGGTTTTGGGCTACCGCTGGTATTTAGAGTCAGTCAGGAAAGGGTCTAACGCTCACTTTGCAGCTGCGACTTTTCCATACCGCAGATCCCCCTACGCCATTTGCGTATCCTATCTTTTCAATGGGATCTTTCTAACGCTGGTATTTAGAGTCTTGGCTGAAGTGAGCGTTAGAAATCTAACGACAAAACTCCAGCCGCAGAAAAAAGTCAGTAGTTAAGAGCTTTCAGGGCTAACGCCGGTTTATAAAGCTCTTAACTACTGTGCTCTAAAGTACACTAACACCCATAAACTACCTATGTACCCCTAAATCGAGGCCCCCCCCACATCGCCGCCACTCTATTAAAAAAATGTAACCCCTAATCTGCCGACCGCACACCTACGTTATCCCTATGTACCCCTAATCTGCTGCCTCTAATACCGCCGACACCTACATAATATTTATTAATCCCTAATCTGCCGCCCCCAACGTTGCCGCCACCTACCTACAATGATTAACCCCTAATCTGCCGACCGTACACCGCTGCAACCTACGTTATCCCTATGTACCCCTAATCTGCTGCCCCTAACACCGCCAACCCCTATATTATATTTATTAACCCCTAATCTGCCGCACCCAACGTCGCCTCCATCTACCTACAATAATTAACCCCTAATCTGCCGACTGGATCTCACCGCTACTCTAATAAAGGTATTAACCCCTAAAGCTAAGTCTAACCCTAACACTAACACCCCCTAAGTTAAATATAATTTAAATCTAACGAAATAAATTAACTCTTATTAAATAAATTATTCCTATTTAAAGCTAAATACTTACCTGTAAAATAAACCCTAATATAGCTACAATATACCTACAATTATCTACAATTAAACCTAACACTACACTAGCAATAAATTAATTAAATAAAATACCTACAATTAAATACAATTAAATAAACTAACTAAGTTACAAAAAATAAAAAAATATTTACAAACATTAGAAAAATATTAAAACAATTTTAAACTAATTACACCTACTCTAAGCCCCCTAATAAAATAACAAAGACCCCCAAAATAAAAAAATGCCCTACCCTATTCTAAAATTAAAATAGAAAAGCTCTTTTACCTTACCAGCCCTTAAAAGGGCCATTTGCGGGGCATGCCCCAAAGAATTCAGCTCTTTTGCCTGTAAAAAAAACATACAATATCCCCCCAACATTACAACCCACCACCCACATACCCCTAATCTAACCCAAACCCCCCTTAAATAAACCTAACACTAAGCCCCTGAAGATCTTCCTACCTTATCTTCACCACACCGGGTATCAGCGATCTGTCCAGGCTCCGATGTCTTGATCCAAGCCCAAGCGGGGGGCTGAAGACAGCCATCCTCCGGCTGAAGTCTTGATCCAAGCGGGCAGAAGAGGACATCCGGACCGGCAAACATCTTCATCCAAGCCGCACTTCTATGTTCTTCCATCCGATGACGACCGGCTGAACTTCAAGACCTCCAGTGCGGATCCATCCATCTTCACCGACGACTTCCCGATGAATGACGGTTCCTTTAAGGGACGTCATCCAAGATGGCGTCCCTCAAATTCCTATTGGCTGATAGGATTCTATCAGCCAATCGGAATTAAGGTAGGAAAATCCTGATTGGCTGATGGAATCAGCCAATCAGATTCAAGTTCAATCCGATTGGCTGATCCAATCAGCCAATCAGATTGAGATCGCATTCTATTGGCTGTTCCGATCAGCCAATAGAATGCAATCTCAATCTGATTGGCTGATTAGATCAGCCAATTGGATTGAATTTGAATCTGATTGGCTGATTCCATCAGCCAATCAGAATTTTCCTACCTTAATTCCGATTGGCTGATAGAATCCTATCAGCCAATCGGAATTCGAGGGACGCCATCTTGGATGATGTCCCTTAAAGGAACCGTCATTCGTCGGGAAGTCGTCGGTGAAGATGGATGTTCCGCGTCGGCGGGATGAACTACATGGATCCGGAAGAAAGAAGATTGAAGATGCCACTTGATAGAAGACTTCAGTTGGATCATGGACCTCTTCAGCTCCCGCTTGGATGAAGACTTCAGCCAGATCATGGACATCTTCAGCCCCCCGCTTGGGCTTGGATCAAGACATCGGAGGCTCTTCTGGATCGATCGGTGAACCCGGCATGGTGAAGACAAGGTAGGGAGATCTTCAGGGGCTTAGTGTTAGGTTTATTTAAGGGGGGTTTGGGTTAGATTAGGGGTATGTGGGTGGTGGGTTATAATGTTGGGGGGGGTATTGTATGTTTTTTTTTACAGGCAAAAGAGCTGAATTTTTTGGGGCATGCCCCACAAAGGGCTCTTTTCAGGGCTGGTAAGGTAAAAGAGCTTTTCTATTTTAATTTTAGAATAGGGTAGGGCATTTTTTTATTTTGGGGGTCTTTGTTATTTTATTAGGGGGCTTAGAGTAGGTGTAATTACTTTAAAATTGTTGTAATATTTTTCTAATGTTTGTAAATATTTTTTTATTTTTTGTAACTTAGTTCTTTTTTATTTTTTGTACTTTAGTTAGTTTATTTCATTGTATTTATTTGTAGGTATTGTATTTAATTAATTTATTGATAGTGTAGTGTTAGGTTTAATTGTAGATAATTGTAGGTAGTTTATTTAATTTATTTATTGATAGTGTAGTGTTAGGTTTAATTGTAACTTAGGTTAGGATTTATTTTACAGGTAATTTTGTAATTATTTTAACTAGGTAGCTATTAAATAGTTATTAACTAATTACAAAGTTGCCTGTAAAATAAATATAAATCCTAAAATAGCTACAATATAATTATAATTTATATTGTAGCTAAATTAGGGTTTATTTTACAGGTAAGTATTTAGCTTTAAATAGGAATAATTTATTTAATAAGAGTTAATTTATTTCGTTAGATTTAAATTATATTTAACTTAGGGGTGTGTTAGTGTTAGGGTTAGACTTAGCTTTAGGGGTTAATACATTTATTAGAGTAGCGGTGAGATCAGGTCGGCAGATTAGGGGTTAATTATTATAGGTAGGTGGAGGCGACGTTGGGGGCGGCAGATTAGGGGTTAATAAATATAATATAGGGGTCGGCGGTGTTAGGAGCAGCAGATTAGGGGTACATAGGGATAACGTAGGTTGCGGCGGTGTACGGAGCGGCAGATTAGGGGTTAATAATAATATGCAGGGGTCAGCGATAGCGGGGGCGGCAGATTAAGGGTTAATAAGTGTAAGGTTAGGGGTTTTTAGACTCGGGGTTCATGTTAGGGTGTTAGGTGCAGACTTAGGAAGTGTTTCCCCATAGGAAACAATGGGGCTGCGTTAGGCGCTTAACGCTGCTTTTTTGCAGGTGTTAGGTTTTTTTTCAGCTCAAACTGCCCCATTGTTTTCTATGGGGAAATCGTGCACGAGCACGTTTTTTAAGCTGGCCGCGTCCGTAAGCAACGCTGGTATCGAGAGTTGCAGTGGCGGTAAATATGCTCTACGCTCCCTTTTTTGGAGCCTAACGCAGCCATTCTGTGAACTCTAAATACCAGCGGTATTTAAAAGGTGCGGGGGGAAAAAAGCATGCGTAGCTAACGCACCCCTTTGGCCGCAGAACTCTAAATCTAGCCGATATTATAAATAGGCACACAATTTAAGATTTCAAAAAAGTTTGTTTTTGTTGTGGATGTGGCAAAATTTTTAGCGAGAAGCCACATGAATCTATTGAAGAGGTCCTCACCAACATTACTAAGGTATGTGGACCCAATTATTTACATGTATTCAGCAAGTCATGTATTAATATCTTCCAGTTCTGGTTATTTTTTTTTTTTATTTAAATAAAGCTGTTGCTGTATTTTTACTAAAATGCTGAGTCTGTGTATTTATTGGAGGTCCTTGAGCAAAAGATATTTCTGGCTTTAGAATATGCTTCGGGGAGAGGGATGTAATAAAAAACTCATTTGTTGTCAAGTTTCTTAACAATAAGTCTATATTGGAAATTGTAAGAATTTTTAACATTGTATATAAAGATTATAATGCTGAAAACTACAACGTTTGAAGAATTACATTATTTTCTCAAGTTACCTAAAATGAAAAAGAGAAATAAATGAAAAATATAAAATGTTAATTAACGAGAACTGAGAATCAGGTTATAGACTTGTAGTAATACTTTTAAATATGTATGTATTCATACAATGATACAGGAAGAAATTAATACCAAGCTACAAAATAAGCTTAAAAATATTAGAATTAGTCATATTAAACACAATACATGAGCAATTATAATCAACATTTCACAGAGATAGATATATTTTTTTGATAAAACATTTGTACCTATGTACTTTTTTTTAAATTCTTTAAAGTCCAGTAAAAGGGATATTTAACAAACATAAAATAAAGTTGTGCTCAGTCTATAACAAGCCCCAATTTAAAATTCCGTTCTTACTGTGTATCATTTCCCCTTTTATGATGTGATTTTTCACAGTTTATAATTAAAGGTCAAGTACTATTTCACATTAATAGCTTTGTTTCACTTGGTATTCTGCCAAATACTTTTCTTTCATACTTATCCAATTCTCACAGCTCAGTATTCTCTGGAAAACATTAGACATATATTATATTCATTTGGCATTTTATTCCCCTTAACCTTTGCTGTTCCCCCCTCTGTTTCTATTTTTCAATGGAAAGTTTTCCTGAATTTTTTAAAGAAAATAAAACTTTAATGTGTATAGAAAATGACACAGAGAACATAAAACATATAACTCACTCTGAGTAATAGAACCTGAGAAAGTTATATTACTTTTTCCGGATATTTTCAGCTAGCTCACAGTAGTGTAATGATGTTCTGGGGCTTACTTTAACTATGTGTTTAATCAATTGGTTGGGTTAAATACATAGATATATGCAAGAAATTGTGCAATAATTAAATGTTTTAACATATTATAGAATTTTCTTTTTTTGCATTTTTGTATCCCTTGGCAGAGAGTCAGCCGGGCTTGTATGACACAAATTACACAGAAGCAATACACATCACTGCCAGATCTCTGAGCAGGGATTGTGTTTGAATATTGGAGCCCAGACCCTAACAGAATATGTGCGTATGCCACAGGAAAACAGTTATTACTTTTACTAGAAGCATTTTCGCTAATGGAAGTATATTGCAAACATTTTTCTAATTCATGTTGAAATGCACCCATGCACATTTTGACCTTTCTATCCTTTTAAAGAGCTGGTTGCCCAGTTTGTTTAATCATTTAAAGGCAACAAGCCCAATCACATATTCTTATATGAATATTGCATAAATATGCTTTTTCATGTTTTTATCTTCTTAAGTGCAAAGGGTTCCAAAGCACTTCTATATATGTCTATTTATGTGTACATATGTATTTATGTGTTTATATGTGTATATATGTCTGTAAATACATATATACACATATAAATACATATGTACACATATATAGACATATACACATCTTCTCATGGAGAACAGTCTTGACAAAGGTCCCTGTAAGGACTGAAACGTTGACTGACTGACTGAATTAATGAGCTATTAATAAAATTTGTGTTAATTAAGTCCTGTGTGTGCCTCTTCTCTAAATAAAAGTTTATATATATATTTATATATATATATATAAATATATATATATACACATATCCAGCTGTAGACATGTCTATGCGTGTAATCCTATGTTAAAGCCCTTTGCCTGAATTTTTCTTACAACCAAGACCTCATATCTTTGAGCTTATCTTAAAATGTGTGCAATTTTTTTTTTTATAATTTTTATTAAATGGTGTTATTATGAGTGTTACTGTACTTTGTAATGTATTTAATGTGTTTTGTGACACTTTTTCTTTTAAAAAACAGTTAACCACAGCTCAGAGGACCACCAATTACTCTAGCGTAAATCACGATTGCACTCAAGTGATTACATTTCCTTTTAACTTGTAATAACAGTGCAATTTAACCTGCTCGGAAGCGGTTATGGAAACCCGATATCTCTTGTGCGCTAACATTTGCGATCCACTGCAAAGTCTTGATAAAGGCCTGAGTTAAGGGCCGAAACGCGATGACCTACTGGTAAGCATCACTCCTTTCAATTCTTATTTTTTGGACCTACTATACTATGTCAAATATTTTTTACAGAAACACTCAAGAACGATAAGAAGTGGTTAATTGTGCCTCAAGGTCTCAACCAGGACTTCCAGGAGGATCTTCTTCATTGACACATAAGGTTTTCCACTTTGACTTTCATTTTTCTTTACCCATTGGATTACAAATATTGGATTTATTGTTAAACTCACTACTATATAATTTTTTTCACTGGTCATCATCACCTTATTTTTGTCATCTCATTATCATTTTAGGATTGACACTAACTCACATTTTATTAATTTTTTCATCAATATATATGTGTATATATATATATATATATATATATATATATATATATATTCTCAAAAAAAATTTCACCATTTATCATTTTTTCATAATTTGTTATATATTTTTTCACATTTTTTCCACATTGTGTATTTTTATTTAGTATTTGTGTAGTTTTATTTTCCACATCTGAACATTCAATGCACATCCACTTTCCAAGACACATTTGTTTATGATTTGTATATATACCCAAGCACTCCAAGAGTTTGCACTTTCAATTGCACCTTGTATTTAACAGCAAGTCTCTTAAGATTATCAGCATTTTACAGGATTTTATATGTATGTCAAGATCTCTTTGTTTTAATTTCATGTATCCATGAGTAGTTTTTATTGTATTGTTATTTATTGCGACATCGTACTTTCCCTATGCACCTTAGAGTGCGAATAAACACATAGTTAGTGCTTTTTAATAGAAGCCAATTTCTAATAGAAGTTTATTTTCATTATCCGCCAGTCCAGTCCTCAGCCTTTTAATTTATTGTGACATTGTACTTTCCCTATGCACCTTAGAGTGCGAATAAACACATAGTTAGTGCTTTTTAATCGAAGCCAATTTCTAATAGAAGTTTATTATCATTATCTGCCAGTCCAGTCCTCAGCCTTTGGCGCTATACACACCACTTTATTATTCTCGATCCACTGCACTACTCAGGCCTAATATTCGTAATAGATGACAATCTGCAAAGAAGGAAATATAAGAACAAAATGTTTACAAAACTGAATTTTAAACAAGTTAAGGAGTTTAAATGGAGAAGATATGGTCATACGATATGTCCATAAGGTCAGGAGATAATTCTCAAAAAGATAACTGTGATAGAGAAAGGATTTCTCAAAACACTCATGCAGAGAGTAAAGGCAGGTCATTTAATAGTAGAGAAGAAAATAAATGAACCCAGAATGGTAAATGGAATAAAGCAATACAGAAAAAATGCCACACCTTTAAAGAATAGATAAATATAGAACAATCAATAAATATGCCTAAATAAAGTTGATGAAAAAACATATAATTCTAAACGGTCAGATTCCTCCTCTTTTTTAGCGTATAGAGAAAATGGTCAAAGGATTCCCTATCTATAGAAGCAAACCTTTTATAACGATGCTGTGATAAATATCACAATAAGACAAAGAAAATAACACAAATCAGGGGAATATGGGGAAGAGGAGGACACAGCAAGCAGGTAGAAATGTTTGAGGCAGTAGGAAAAATATTTTTATTCTATAAAACAATAAAATAAATGATCACAAAAATAAATATTAGATGTAGGTCTCCTAAAGGTGCTATCTATAGGTTTTAACATTTTATGAAATATTTACACATAAATCAGTTTATTAGAAAAAGTATCATAAGAGAGACACAGTATTGTGAAAATTGAACACACAGATAATTAGCATAATTACATATTTACACACATATAAAAAGAAAATCCCAATTTAAATCAATACTATGGGGTTGATTTATGAAGCAGGGATGCTGCCTCCGACCCACTCTGCTTCAGGTCCGCCTGAAGCAGAAGTTAAGAAGCGGCGGTCGTAAGACTGCTGCTCCTTAACTCGTCTGCCACTTCTGAGGCAGCGGACAGCAATCAGCCCGATCATATACGATCGGGTTGATTGACAGCTCCTGCTAGCGGCCGAATGTCCACGAATGTGCACGTGGCGGCATTGCACAAGCATTTCACTAGAAATGATTGTGCAATGATAAATGTCAGCAGCGTATGCTGTCAGCATTTATCGATGTGCAGCGAACATAATCCACTACAGCGGATCATGTCCACCCGCACATTAGTAAATCGGCCCCATTGTATAGGTGTAGCTATGGAAAGTTTTGAAACTCTTAGGGCCTGATTACAAGTGTAGCACTAATTAATGCTCTTGCTCCAGCGTTAACTGCGCTAGAAGTAAGCTTTTTGCTCTGGTCGGGTTGCGCTCATAATATGAGTTGAAAGTAAACTGTTTTTGCTTGCGCGCTAACCTGATGAAAAGACGGACTTACAATATTGCATGCACGTTCACGTATTCCCCCATAGAAGTTAATGGAACACCCAACTCTTGCCAAAACCCAATCGCGTATTCTCATGTCCGTTAACCCAACATGAAAATATGAATATTTCACATTCCAATGTACAATTGTGTATTCCATGTCGGAAGAGATTTAATTTGGTAAAATGTTTGATCAATAATTTTTATTTTAACACAACTATTTTAACTTTGTAGTAGTATATTAAAATCAATTATGGGGTACAGTAATGGGTACCAGGATCACACCAAGCTAAAAGAATTTATGTATGGATGTTGTGTAACTTGTTTTATACATAATATTTATTGATTATATTTTTATAATTTGGAAAATGGAACAAATACATTGACATATTTTATCAATATGGCAAATGAAAAAAAAAAATATTTCATTTTTTTAATTTTTTTACTTTTGACATTTAGTATTGATGGATTGAATGAAGATTTTATTTTATAGATTCAAATAATTATATTCACAGCACTATTACTGCTGTTTTGTATGACCACTGTTTCTTAAAATGTTGTAAACAGGTTCACGAGTGCACACCAAGGACTTCAAAGCAATATTATCTGCTTAGTACAAGGAGCCCATTTATGATAAATAATAATAATAATTATTATTATCACTAATAACCATAAAAATAATTGTATATGAACAATCATATATGTTATATATTATAATAATACTTTTATCTATAACAATAATAGTAGTGTAAATCAAACAGTAAAATAAAGTGTAGATTCAAAAGGTATATAGTTATTGTATATACACTTTCTCCAGGGTATCCCTGTCCTACGAATATATTTGCTCTTTTTTAATTGCTTCTTCAAGCTTTGCAAATAATGTTTGCATAGATAACTAATTTATATCTACTATTTGTATGTATGTATTGGGTACTTGTAAAGCACGGCTAATTACCCGTAAGGGTCTCAAGGCGCTGCTCATTTTATTGACCTCAGAAGGATGAAAGGCTGAGTGGACCTCACCGGGGATCAAACCTGCAACCCTTGGGCTGCTACAGAGCTCAGCCACAGTGCCTTAGCATGCTGAGCTACCTGTCAGGGTTAATATTATTGCTCAGCAATGCTCTTTTAGAAAATCTCTGTAACTGGCTTTCCATTATAGACCAAATAAAATCAATATACCTAAAAGCAACTTAAAAAAAAAAGAAAAAAAAAAAAGACCAGAGGTTCGCCTTAACAGATTTAGGGCCAGATTGTGAAAATGGCCCTAAAAAGTGGTGAAAATTAACACCCTACTCGCAGTCTAACCCGACATGAAAATATGAATATTGCACATTCCAATCTTCTTCACATAGCAGAATATGTTATTCATAAATACATATTTCCACATATATATGATGGTTTTTTTGGTACAATGTACAGTATATCTATACCTATAATATAGATGATTATATATAGGTATAGATATATATATATATATATATATATATATATATATATATATATGAATATCTATTTATATATTCTGCTATGTGAAGAACATTGGAATGGGAAATATTTACAGTAAATACACAGTATAACACTTTATTAAATATGAATATTGCATAAATATGCTTTTTCATGTTTTCATCTACCTAACTGCAAAGAGCACCAATGCACATATGCAGTCTCTGGAGCTCACATAGGATTATTCTTTAACAAAGGATACCAAGGGAACTAAGCAAAACTGATAATAGAAGTAAATTGGAAAGTTGTTAAAAAATTGCATGTTATGTCTGGATCATGAACGTGTAATTTTGGCTTTACTGTACCTTTAAGCAAACAAAAAAAAAAGAAGCTCAAAATTGGCTTAGCACAGGGGTATTAATAAGGCTTAGCAGTGTGAGTGTGGGAACACAGTAGAGTGTCCCTTTAATATTTTACTTTTTATTGCATAATAAATAGAGAAAGAAAATTGTTAGCAGATCTTTATTCACTTTCACTTCATCTAGGACAAGGGTACTTATTTTTCATCAGTGCAGCAGATGTTTATTAACTCATTGACTGCCAGAGAGGCTATCAACACATTGCAATACATTGCTTTCAGGTCCTTCAGGCAGCAGGTTGACCTATATATTCCTATTTCATAAAAGTCAGAAAAGAAGTTGAAATAAATACATTTCAAACAGAAGCTTCAAAATACTGGAGAAAAAAACAGCATTACCAACCCAGAGATTTATGAAAAAGAAATGTATGACTATCAAAGGCTAAGCTTTACATGCAGTTTATTAGATTTTAATAGCCTGGTTTAAAAATCAATATTTTGGCATACACTTCATAACCTTCATTTAATGGTATATCTACTGTGCTCATAGTGTAAAATATTTGTTTGTGCTATTAAATAGGATACCAACACAAGTTACACTTACAATTAAAAGCTAATGCTTTTGCTTTTGATAAAAATGCTTTTGATAAAATGATGCTATATAAGTTATATATATATATATATATATATATATATATATATATATATATAAAAAACTGGTGCATTATTTTGTATGCTAATGCAACTACTAAATAATGAAATAGTAATGTACACTTGTTAATCATGTTAATGAATGTAACACATTAGGTTTGTATCACCCATTAACTCACATTAATGCAAGTTAATGCACCTGTACATTAGTGTAATAATAATATGAAAAAGAAAAAAAGGATTAATCATTTAGTTAAATTATAGAAAAGGAGTAGAGTGTAAGAGCCACAGTTTAAAATAAAAAATGAGCTTTCTCATTAATAATAAATTCAGAAAACTATGGAGCTATTCAGAAAAGATATGCTACAAATATACTGTATAAGGCCTACATGATAAAATATAGAAATATACAATACTACTCAATGCAATTTATCAACATACTTACGTGAATCTGTTCTCAAACCAAAATAGTCACTCTATTCCCTATTAGTGATGTTGTGAACAGTTCGCCGGAGAACAGTTCCCGGCGATCTTAGCTTGTTCGCGTTCGCTGCGGCGGGCGAACATATGCAATGTTCGATCCGCCCCCTATTCGTCATCATTGAGGAAACTTTGACCCTGTATCTCACAGTCTGCAGACACATTTGAGACAATCAGCAGCAGACACTCCCTCCCAGACCCTCCCAGCTCCTGGGCAGCAGCCATTTTAGATTCATTACGATCCTGCATTCTTAGTGAGAGGAGGGTTAGTGGTGATTTTATAGGGAAATTGATAGCTAGGCTAGTGTATTCAGTGTCCACTACAGTCCTGAAGGACTCATCTAATCTCTGCTGTAAGGACAGCACCCCAAAAAGCCCTTTTTAGGGCTAGAACTTCAGCCCCAAAAGCCCCTTTTAGGGCTAGAACTTCAGTCTTTTTTTTTTTTTTTTTTTTTTTTAATCTAATTGCATTTGCCTGCCTGTCAGCCTGTGTGTAAGGCTCACAGCATATACTGTGATTAATTGCTCTGTGCCACCACTGATATCTGGTGTAACATTAGTGTAAATTTAAAAAAAAAATTTTTTACATCATTTTGCTAGTGTAATCTAATTTCATTTTCCATCAGGCCTGTGTGTCAGGCGCACAGCACATACTGTGATTAATTGCTCTGTGCCACCACTGATGTCTGGTGTAACATTAGTGTAAATGTAAAAAAAAAAAAACTTTTACATCAGTTTGCTAGTGTAATCTACTTTCATTTTCCATCAGGCCTGTGTGTCAGGCCCACAGCATATACTGTGATTAATTGCTCTGTGCCACCACTCATATCTGGTGTAACATTAGGGTAAATTAAAAAAAAAAAAAAAAAACTTTTACATTAGTTTGCTAGTGTAATCTAATTTCATTTTCCATCAGGCCTGTGTGTCAGGCCCACAGCATATACTGTGATTAATTGCTCTGTGCCACCACTCATATCTGGTGTAACATTAGGGTAAATTAAAAAAACAACAAAAAACTTTTACATTAGTTTGCTAGTGTAATCTAATTTCATTTTCCATCAGGCCTGTGTGTCAGGCCCACAGCATATACTGTGATTAATTGCTCTGTGCCACCACTCATATCTGGTGTAACATTAGGGTAAATTAAAAAAACAACAAAAAACTTTTACATTAGTTTGCTAGTGTAATCTAATTTCATTTTCCATCAGGCCTGTGTGTCAGGCCCACAGCATATACTGTGATTAATTGCTCTGTGCCACCACTCATATCTTGTGTAACATTAGGGTAAATTTTTTAAAAAAAACTTTTACATCAGTTTGCTATTGTAATCTAATTTCATTTTCCATCAGGCCTGTGTGTCAGGCACACAGCATATACTGTGCCTAATTGCTCTGTTTTCCACCACTCATATGGTGTAACATTAGTGTAAATTTTTTTTTATAAAAAACATTTACATCAGTCTGCTAGTGTAATCTAATTGCAGTTGCCAGGCCAGCCATTCACTGCCAGCCTCAGTGCCACCACTCATATCTGGTGTAACATTAGTGTAAATTTTGTAAAAAAATTTTTTTACATCAGTCTGCTAGTGTTATTTAATTTTAGTTGCCAGGCCAGCCTGCCACTAGTGCCAGCCTGTGTGTCATGCTCCCAGCATATACTGTGCCTACTTCCATCCTCAGTGCCACCACTCCTATCTGTTGTAACATTAGTGTCATTTTTAAAAAAAAAAAAACTTTTACATCAGTCTGCTAGTGTTATTTAATTTTAGTTGCCAGGCCAGCCTGTGTGTCAGGCTCCCAGCATATACTGTGCCTACTTCCATCCTCAGTGCCACCGCTCCTATCTGTTGTAACATTAGTGTACATTTTTTAAAAAATTATTTTTTACTTCAGTCTGCTAGTGTTATTTAATTGAAGTTGCCTGCCTGCCAGCGTGTGTGCCAGGCCCACTTGCCAACTACTGCCACCAATCATATTTGTTGCAACAGTAGTGTAAATATTAAAAAAAAAATATTTGGACTGTGAAACATCAGTCTGCTATTGTAATCTTATTGCATTTGCCTGCCTGCCTGCCTGCCAGCGTGTGTGCCAGGCTCACTTGCCAAGTTAGTGGCACCACTCATATTTGTTGTAACAGTAGTTTAAATATTTAAAAAATAAACATTTTTGACTGTGAAACATCAGTCTGCTTTTTTGTGTCAGGCTCACAGCGTATACTGTGCCCACTTGCCCAGTGCCACCACTCATATCTTGTTTAATAGTAGTGTAAGTGTACATTTAAAAAAAATAAACTTTTTGGATTGTGAAACATAAGTCTGCTTTTTTGTGTCAGGCTCACAGCGTATACTGTGCCCACTTGCCCAGTGCCACCACTCATATCTTGTTTAATAGTAGTGTAAGTGTACATTTAAAAAAAATAAACTTTTTGGATTGTGAAACATCAGTCTGCTTTTTTGTGTCAGGCTCACAGCGTATACTGTGCCCACTTGCCCAGTGCCACCACTCATAATTTGGTTTAATAGTAGTGTAAGTCTACATTTAAAAAAAAAAAAATGACAGGCAGAGGCAGGCCACCCCGCAGGTGCCGTTGTGGTCGTGGTGCTGTGATTCCCTTTGATCCTACAATAATGCACAGTGTTCAGAGGCCACGTGCCATGAACGCAAAAAGTTCTGAGGGGGACCTAGTTGAATGGCTAACACAGGACACCCAATCTTCTACAGCTTCCGCTCCTAACCTTGACGCACCATCCACCTCCAGCTTAGCTTCAGGCACCTCTCAAGTGACCAGTGCCACTCGCCCGCCTGCCACCACCACCAACACTAGCACCACAGCTGCTTCACTTGATCTGTCAGAGGAGTTATTGACACATCAGTTGGAAGAAATAAGTGATGCTCAACCATCATTGACAGAGTATGTACATAACAGTGATATGTCTCAGTCAGGCAGCATTACAGACATGGACATACGGTGTGATGATGATGGTGATGTTGTACCTGCTGCTGCTTCCTTTGTTGATTTGTCAGATACAAGTGAAGCGGTTGATGAAGATGTGTCCGTGTATGTCACGTGGGTGCCCGCTAGAAGAGAAGAAGAAGAGGGGGAAAGTCAGACAGCATGCATCAGCACCCGGGGTCAGCCAGACAGCACGCCAATCAACGCATGCTGTTGCCGCCACCAGAATGCCGTCATCGCAGAGCTCAGCAGTGTGGCATTTTTTTGTGTGTCTGCCTCTGACATGCTATTTGCAACCTGTGCCAAAAGAAACTGAGTCGTGGGAAGTCCAACACCCACCTAGGTACAACTGCTTTGCGAAGGCACATGGTCTCACATCACAAACGCAGATGGGATGAACACATGAGTAGAAGCAGCACACAAACTCAAAGCCGCCATCCTCCTCCTGGTCCAGCATCTTCAGCCACGTTAATCACTGCTGTCCTCCTTGCCCCCTCTAAACCATCCGCCACTCAGTCTCTCTTACGTAGCAGTTCCTGGTCATCTGCCCACAGTCAGGTGTCTGTCAAGGACATGTTTGAGTGTAAGAAGCCAATTTCCCAAAGTCACTCCCTTGCCCGGCGTCTGACAGCTGGCTTGTCTGAACTCTTAGCCTGCCAGCTTTTACCATACAAGCTGGTGGAGTCTGAGGCGTTCAAAAAATTTGTATCTATTGGGACATCGCAGTGGAAGGTACCCAGCCGAAATTTCTTTTCACAAAAGGCAATCCCCAACCTGTACTCGATTGTGCGAAAGGAAGTAATGGCATGTCTGGCACACAGCATTGGGGCAAGGGTACATCTGACCACTGATAGCTGGTCTGCAAAGCATGGTCAGGGCAGGTATATCACCTACACTGCGCATTGGGTAAACCTGCTGATGGCTGACATGCATGGAATGCGTGGCTCTGCAGAGGAGTTGGTGACACCGCCACGACTTGCAGGCCGGCCTGCTGCTACCTCCTCTACTCCTCCTACTCCATCCTCTTCCATAACCTCTTCCTTGGCTGAGTCCTCTTCTGCTGCTGCGTCTTGCTCCACATCAACTGCACCCCCCCAGCTCCCCAGGTACTATTCAACATCCCGGATACGGCAGTGTCACGCCGTCTTGGGGTTGACTTGCCTGAAAGCCGAGAGTCACACTGCACCAGCACTCCTGTCCGCCCTGAATGCACAGGTGGATCAGTGGCTGACTCCGCACCAACTGGAGATTGGCAAAGTTGTTTCTGACAATGGAAGTAATTTGGTGGCGGCATTGAAATTGGGCAAGTTGACACATGTGCCGTGTATGGCACATGTGTGTAATCTGATTGTACAACGCTTTGTGCATAAGTACCCAGGCTTACAGGACGTCCTGAAGCAGGCCAGGAAGGTGTGTGGCCATTTCAGGTGTTCCTACATGGCCATGGCGCACTTGTCAGATATCCAGCGGCGAAAACAACCTGCCAGTGAGGCGCTTGATTTGCGACAGCCCGACACAGTGGAATTCAACACTCCTAATGTTTGACCGCCTGCTACACCAAGAAAAAGCTGTTAACGAGTATTTGTTTGACCGGGGTGCTAGGACAGCCTCTGGGGAGCTGGGGATTTTTTTGCCACGTTACTGGACGCTCATGCGCAATGCCTGTAGGCTTATGGATCCTTTTGAGGAGGTGACAAACCTAGTCAGTCACACCGAAGGCACCATCAGCGACATCATACCATTTGTCTTCTTCCTGGAGCGTGCCCTGCGAAGAGTGCTGGATCAGGCCATAGATGAGCGTGAAGAGGAAGAGTTGTGGTCTCCATCACCACCAGAGACAGCCTTATCAGCATCGCTTGCTAGACCAGTGGCAACACAGGAAGAGGATTGTGAGGAAGAGGAGTCAGAGGAATGTGGCTTTGAGGAGGAGGAGGAAGACCAAGCACAACAGGCATCCCAGGGTGGTCGTTATTGTCACCTATCTGGTACCCGTGGTGTTGTACGTGGCTGGGAGAAGAAGATACCTTCAGTGAGATCAGTGAGGATGAGGAACGGGACATGATTAGCTTGGCATCCAACCTTGTGCAAATGGGGTCTTTCATGCTGTCGTTCCATCTCCCGGTTCCTAAAAATTATCTCCGGGTTCCTAAAATCGATTCCATACCTGTACTCGATTGTGCAAAAGGAAGTCATGGCAGATAGGGTCTTCATGCTGTCGTGCCTGTTTAGGGTCAGGGACCCTCGTATAAAAAGGCTGAAGGAGAACGACCTGTACTGGGTGTCCAAGCATCTTTTTCCATCTCCCGGTTCCTAAAAATTATCTCCGGGTTCCTAAAATCAATGCCATTCCTGTACTCGATTGTGCAAAAAGGAGAACGACCTGTACTGGGTGTCCACGCTACTAGACCCCCGGTATAAGCATAAAGTTACTGAAATGTTATCGAATTCCCGCAAGTCGGAAAGGATGGAGCAGTTCAAAAATAAATTAAAAAGTATGCTTTACGCAGCGTATAAGGGTGATGTCACAGCACAACGGGAATCTAACAGGGGAAGAGATGAAAGTAATCCTCCTCCTCCTCCCACGACCACGCCGGCAAGGACAGGACGCTTTCCAGACATGTTGTTGATGGAGGACATGCTGACCTGTTTAACTCCTATGCATCGCCAGAGCCTTTCGGGATCCAGCCTCAGAGAAAGACTCAACCGACAGGTAGCAGACTACCTCGCATTAACTGCGGATCTTAACACTCTGAGGAGCGATGGACCACTTGACTACTGGGTGTGCAGGTTGGACCTGTGGCCTGAGCTATCCCAATTTGCAATCAAATTTCTGGCCTGCCCCGCTTCAAGTGTCCTGTCAGAAAGGACCTTCAGTGCAGCAGGAGGTATTGTCACTGAGAAGAGAAGTCGCCTAGGTCAAAAAAGTCTTGATTATCTCACCTTTATTAAAATGAATGAGGGATGGATCCCGAAGGGACTGACATTGTGCGATACATTAGAGTAAAAAAGGCCTGATGAGATGAGCTGCCTTGGGCTACAAATGGTACACACGTTGCTGTATTTTATCTTCGAATGCCGGATGACTTGCGTGACTTACCCGCCAACAACTAGGGTTCAAGCCGCAATGTTTTAGGGCACTTTCTAACTGTCAAACAAACATCAATTTCTCGCAATTTTTTCGCAATTTTTCAGGCATTTTTACATGCCTAATTTTTCTGGCCTCTGGTACTGCACTGTGGCTACAAAACCCAAACCAAAAAAAAGGCACATAACAGTGATTAAACTGTTAAGAATAGTACTACTTAACACACCACTCATATCTGGTGGCACAGTACATTGCACGCGCAGTGCCCCATATTTGAAGTAGAAGGACCGACCAAGCATCTTTTTCCATCTCCCGGTTCCTAAAAATTATCTCCGGGTTCCTAAAATCGATGCCATACCTGGACTCTATTGTTCAAAAGGATGGCATATGTGGTGTTTCATGCTGTTGTGTCTGTTAAGGGTCGGGGACCCTTGTATAAAAAGGCTTAAGGAGAACGACCTGTACTGGGTGTCCAAGCATCTTTTTCCATCTCCCGGTTCCTAAAAATTATCTCCGGGTTCCTAAAATCGATGCCATACCTGTACTGGATTGTTCAAAAGGATGGCATATGTGGTGTTTCATGCAGTTGCTTCTGTTGAAGGTCGGGGACCCTCGTATAAAAAGGCTAAAGGAGAACGACCTGTACTGGGTGTCCAAGCATCTTTTTCAATCTCCCGGTACCTAAAAATTATCTCCGGGTTCCTAAAATTGATGCCATACCTGAACTGGATTGTTCAAAAGGATGGCATATGTGGTGTTTCATGCTGTTGTTTCTGTTGAGTCGTATAAAAAGGCTAAAGGAGAAGGGGCGGAGCCTACAGCTGGAGCAGCAGGTTGTGTTTTAGAGGAGCTCCTGACATTTCAAATAAAATGTGAGCTATTTTACAATCTTTTTTGGGGAAAAGCTTTAAATTCAACTTTATTACAACACCAAGAACCCATACCAAGCCCGAAACCAATATTTGGAAGCCAGACTCAAGCTCATTGAAGCTAAGGCCTCCTAACCAACCCCCACAGTGGAGTGTCTTCGGACCTCTTTTGTTACGAGGTCCTTTGAGAGTACTGATCCTGCTTATGTTTAACGGGGAATTATTTGCTAAGCATACCAGATGGAGCTAGAGGAAGCTATCTCACTTGAACAGATCGCCAGTATATTAGGCGAACATTTTGCAAGACTTAGGAGTGAAGTAGATGCAGCCTGGGGAAATGGCGGATACACAATTCAACAAAACAGCGTGGACATAGTGAACGCGGTAACGCCTAGCCTGAAGCCTATTGAAGAAAGGAGCCTTTCATTTAAAAGGCAGAATGCATTATTACCAACAAATGAGTGCCATCGGGAGAGAGAGCTAGCACTGGATGACACTGCGTGTCTTACAAAGATTAAAGCAATCTACTCTATTACTGCGCCAAACCAACTTCTTACCATCCTACGTTCAACCCATGTGACACATCTGAATCGACCTGCTCAAAAGAAACAAGAGTCGCAGCACAATACCTCACTGACAGACATCACGATCCTTCAGGTTGTTAAAACGACACCAAGGGGGAAATGGCGAATGCCTGGCGAGGTAAATAACCCAGCGGAGGTCCCACACAGTTTTGAATTCAGCTTGTTAAGAGACCAGCAGAATGCTCTCAACTGGACTTCAGATAGACCGATACCAGTAACTGACTGTGTGGACCTACTTTGGGTATACAGCGGGTGTGACCGTGTAACAGTGCCTCAGACCATTCCACATTATAGTGATCCGGCGAGACTTATCCTGCTTCAGTTGCTAGTTTATAAAATGTGAGTAGGTTGACTGCTGTCTGTGTATGAGCCTGCTAAGGAGAACTTGAACAAGATTGAACCTAAGCTAAAGGCTGCTAACAGAACTGTGAATATATACCCTTCAGTTGTCTCTATACACATGTTTATCTTTATACACACTTAATGTTCATGTACAAAATGTGTACCAATGTTTTGTTTGCCTCCATTGAGGTTCATATATTACCTAATAACATTGGGATGTGTATGACTTCTTTAGACTATAAGGTATATATTATATTCACATATTTTTTCTTCTTTTCTTTTTATTTCTTTTTCTCCTCTTTGATTGCATGTTGAATGTGAATGTTCACACACCCATATCTTTTGTCATGTTCCTTTTTGGTGTTTAGCGGCCACTAAGGCTAACATTCTTATTTTCTCTATTTGGCTATAAGTAATATGTAATCAGTTATCGGAAGAGCATAATTTATTCCATACATTCAGAGAGTGTTCTTTTGCATTAAATTACAAGGTACATGGACTAGTGTATACATTTTTTTTTATATGTTGTAGTTTGCTAATATCAAGTGCCCAAAATAAGGCATATCGCATTTCCAATTTTATGGTCTAGGTCATACCGCTACTTCAATGCTTGTAGGTCCAAAAAGACTGGTATAAGTGATACTGAAATCTTGTTAACAATGCTGTGGGTCTTTAATGCTACCTTAGTTAGCTATTTACTGTTACCATGCGGTTGGCAGATGGCTTTCATACCAATAGCTGCAGACATCTGGTTCTTACACCTCGCCTGTGGGTTAGTAGGGAGCCCCGGGTGAGACAATTGTTTAAGTGCATTTGAAACTAATGTCACAGCGGTTATATAACTGTGGTGTACGTGGGTCACTGATACTATACCTTTAACGATAATGATAAACCCTGTATATATGTTTGTCCAGTTTGGGGGTTTGAGGGGGCCCTCGATGGATACAAGTATATATTGCTATTGTACTCTTTTGTATCATTATCCTTTTTACTATTGCTCGTGACAACCCTTACATAACATGTGCTCCTCTTTCTAGGCCAGTGGCCAGGGTCTGGAGGGAGTCCACATAAAGGAAGTTTAACACGTGAATATGCCAACCTAGGATTAATTAATATACACTCTTATATACAGCGAGGAGAAGGGCTAGCTTAAGCTACTTAGTCTAATTATGTTATATGGCAAGACCCCATTGCATGGTTGATGGGTCCTAGACTCAACGAAAGCCAAGTGCTATGTTATCTACAATACTCTAGGGCTTGCTAAACCAGAAGGCATTCTAAGGAAATAATATTCTGTTTAGGACAAGTAACACTTATTTTTAATTCTTCTACTATGTTATTCTTACTCACCATTATGTTTAGTCATATAGAATGCTCTGCACTGGTTCACCTCCCCCCCCCCCCCATTTATAGAGCCCACATTAGGGTTCAAACTAGGCGGACTATTTTCGCCACAAACCTTTTTTGTTGTTATTTTACAGGAACATTATCTCCCCATTGTCTAGAATTAACTTGTTTATCATTTGTTTTGATATCTGGATATATCTTTCTGTGCTGTATCTACGTTTAATTTTTTTGGATATGTGTACTTGAATGTCTTGTTTATATTTACCAGGGGTCCTGCGTGTCCCCAATTGTTGTTACTAATCCTTATACTCAATAAAAAAAAAAAATATTTTGAAAAAAAAAAAAAAGGCTAAAGGAGAACGACCTGTACTGGGTTCCAAGCATCTTTTTTCCATCTCCCGGTTCCTAAAAATTATCTCCGGGTTCCTAAAATCGATGCCATACCTGTACTGGATTGTTCAAAAGGATGGCATATGTGGTGTTTCATGCTGTTGTTTCTGTTGAGGGATGAGGGTCGGGGACCCTCGTATAAAAAGACTGAAGGAGAGCGACCTGTACTGGGTGTCCAAGCTTCTTTTTCCATCTCCCAGTTCCTAAAAATTATCTCCGGGTTCCTAAAATCGATGCCATACCTGTACTCGATTGTGCACAAGGATGACATATGTGGTGTTTCATGCTGTTGTTTCTGTTAAGGGTCGGGGACCCTCGTATAAAAAGGCTGAAGGAGAACAACCTGTACTGGGTATCCAAGCTTCTTTTTCCATCTCCCGGTTCCTAAAAATTATCTCCGGCTTCCTAAAATCGATGCCATACCTGTACTGGATTGTTCAAAAGGATGGCATATTTGGTGCTTCATGCTGCTGTTTCTGTTGAGGGACGGGGACCCTCGTATAAAAAGGCTGAAGGAGAACGACCTGTACTGGGTATTCAAGCATCTTTTTCCATCTCCTGGTTCCTAAAAATTATCTCCGGGTTCCTAAAATCGATGCCATACCTATACTGGATTGTTCAAAAGTATGGCATATGTGGTGTTTCATGCTGTTGTTTCTGTTGAGGGATGAGGGTCGGGGACTCTCGTATAAAAAGGCTGAAGGAGAACGACCTGTACTGGGTGTCCAAGCATCTTTTTCCATCTCCCAGTTCCTAAAAATTATCTCCGGGTTCCTAAAATCGATGCCATACCTGTACTCGATTGTAGAAAAGGATGGCATATGTGGTGTTTCATGCTGTTGTTTCTGTTGAGGGTCGGGGACCCTCGTATAAAAAGGCTGAAGGAGAACGACCTGTACTGGGTGTCCAAGCATCTTTTTCCATCTCACGGTTCCTAAAAATGATCTCCGGCTTCCTAAAATTGATGCCATACCTGTACTGGATTGTTCAAAAGGATGGCATATGTGGTGTTTCATGTTGTTGTTTCTGTTGAGGGTCGGGGACCCTCGTATAAAAAGGCTGAAGGAGAACGACCTGTACTGGGTGTCCAAGCATCTTTTTCCATCTCCCGGTTCCTAACAATTATCTCTGGGTTCCTAAAATCGATGCCATACCTGTACTCTATTGTGCAAAAGAATGGCATATGTGGTATTTCATGCTGTTGTGCCTGTTGAGGGTCGGGAACCCTCGTATAAAAAGGCTGAAGGAGAACGACCTGTACTGGGTGTCCAAGCATCTTTTTCCATCTCCTAAAAATTTTCTCCGGCTTCCTAAAATCGATGCCATACCTGTACTGGATTGTTCAAAAGGATGGCATATGTGGTGTTTCATGCTGTTGTTTCTGTTGAGGGTCGGGGACCCTCGTATAAAAAGGCTGAAGGAGAACGACCTGTACTGGGTGTCCAAGCATCTTTTTCCATCTCCTGGTTCCTAAAAATTATCTCCGGGTTCCTAAAATCGATGCCATACCTGTACTCGATTGTGCAAAAGGATGGCATATGTGGTGTTTCATGCTGTTGTTTCTGTTGAGGGTCGGGGACCCTTGTATAAAAAGGCTGAAGGAAAACGACCTTTACTGGGTGTCCAAGCATCTTTTTCCATCTTCCGGTTCCTAAAAATTATCTCCGGGTTCCTAAAATCGATGCCATACCTGTACTGGATTGTTCAAAAGGATGGCATATGTGGTGTTTCATGCTGTTGTTTCTGTTCAGGGTCGGGGACCCTCGTATCAAAGGCTGAAGGAAAATTACCTGTACTGGGTGTCCAAGCATCTTTTTCCATCTCCCGGTTCCTAAAAATTATCTCCGGGTTCCTAAAATCGATGCCATACCTGTACTGGATTGTTCAAAAGGATAGCATATGTGGTGTTTCATGCTGTTGTTTCTTTTGAGGGTCGGGGACCCTTGTATAAAAAGGCTGAAAGAGAACGACCTGTGCTGGGTGTCCAAGCATCTTTTTCCATCTCCCGGTTCCTAAAAATTGTCTCTGGGTTCCTAAAATCGATGCCATACCTGTATTCTATTGTGTAAAAGATGGCATATGTGGTATTTCATGCTGTTGTGCCTGTTGAGGGCCGGGGAGATCCTCGTATAAAAAGGCTGAAGGAGAACGACATGTACTGGGTGTCCAAGCATCTTATTCCATCTCCCGGTTCCTAAAAATTATCTCCGGGTTCCTAAAATCGATGCCATACCTGTACTCGATTGTGCAAAAGTAAGTCATGTCAGATGGTGTCTTTCATGCTGTCGTGCCTGTTTGGGGTCGGGGACCCTCGTATAAAAAGGCTGAAGGAGAACGACCTGTACTGGATGTCCAAACATCTTTTTCTATCTCCCGGATGTAGCAGTATTCCACTAGGATAGTGGGACCAGAGATATAGTTGCGGAGACCGGGGTCAAGCCAGCGGGTGTATCTCCCCCAGCTGGGCTGGTCTCAGTGGATTCCCAGTCAGGTAGCGTCCTCTCTGCCCTGCAGCTCTTTCTTGGCAGGCATCGTCCCCTCTGCCTGCCTGCTTCTAGGCAGGAATAAATCCCCCTGCCAGGCTGCTTCTTGGCAGGAATAGATCCCTATGCCTCCAAATAGTTTGACCAGGGCTATCGTGGCTGAGACCGGGGTCAAGCAAGCGGCTGTATCTCCTCCCGCTGGGCTGGTCTCAGTGGGCTCTCAGGCAGGTAGGGTCCCCTCTGCCTGTCTGCTTCTAGGCAGGAATAGATCCCTCTGCCTCACTGCACACTTCCAGTAGGTAGCGTGCCCTCTGGTTTCTTGTAGGCAGGAATCGACCCTCTGCCTTGCTGCTCCTTTCAGGCAGGCCAGCTCTTTGCATACAGGCCCACAGACTCTGTAACAGAATGCAGGGTCAGAACCTCTGCAACTGGTATACCTGAAAGAATCAGACAGCAAAAAAAGGCAATCCCAGACCCCAACCTGTACTCGATTGTGCAAGAGGAATTAACATTACCATGGGTCATAGACCGCATGTCTTATTGTTTTACTCTGTCAGGGAAATTATTTAACTAACGATCGTATCAATCAAATATATATTGCATCTATTGATCTCTGTAATTCGTATCGATCAAATGTATATTGTATCTTTTGATCTATGTTATTCGTATCTATCAAATGTATATTGCATCTTTTGATCTATGTAATTTGTATCTATCAAATGTATATTGCATCTTTTGATCTATGTAATTCGTATCTATCAAATGTATATTGCATCTTTAGATCTATGTAATTGGTATCTATCAAATGTATATTGCATGGATTAATCAATGTAATATATGGATCTGTCTATCATAACTATCGATCTCGTGGCCAGACTGTTTTGTGTCAGCCACTTGTGTTTCGGCCAAATTTGAAGTAGGAGGACAGACCAAGCATCTTCTACCATCTCCCTGTTCAGAAAATCAAGGCCGTATAGACCTCCCCCGATAGGGGGAGTAACAGGTATTAAACTGCTAAGAATAGTACTACTTAGTACTTAACAAACCACGGGTCCCAGACCGCATGTCTTATTGTTATACTCTGTCAGGGAAATTATATAACTATCAATCGTATCAATCAAATATATATTGCATCTATTGATCTCTGTAATTCGGATCGATCAAATGTATATTGCATCTTTTGATCCATGTTATTCATATCTATCAAATGTATATTGCATCTTTTGATCTGCCTTGCTGCTCCTTTCAGGCAGGCCAGCTCTTTGCATACAGGCCCACAGACTCTGTAAAAGATTTCTCTTGCAGGGAGAGGTGCAGCCACAATGCAGGATCAGAACCTCTGCAACTGGTATACTCGAATGTGCAAAAGGAAGTAACCTTACCATGGGTCCCAGTGCGCATGCCTTATTGTTATACTCTGTCAGGGAAATTATATAACTATCAATCGTATCAATCAAATATATATTGCATCTATTGATCTCTGTAATTCATATCGATCAAATGTATATTGCATCTTTTGATCTATGTTATTCGTATCTATCAAATGTATATTGCATCTTTTGATCTGCCTTGCTGCTCATTTCAGGCAGGCCAGCTCTTTGCATAGAGGCCCACAGACTCTGTAACAGATCTCTCTTGCAGGGAGAGGTGCAGCCAGAATGCAGGGTCAGAACCTCTGCAACTGGTATACTCGAATGTGCAAAAGGAAGTAACCTTACCATGGGTCACAGACCGCATGTCTTATTGTTATACTCTGTCAGGGAAATTATATAACTATCAATCGTATCTATCAAATATATATTGCATCTATTGATCTCTGTAATTCGTATCGATCAAATGTATATTGCATCTTTTGATCTATGTTATTCGTATCTTTCAAATGTATATTGCATCTTTTGATCTGCCTTGCTGCTCCTTTCAGGCAGGCCAGCTCTTTGCATAGAGGCCCACAGACTCTGTAACAGATCTCTCTTGCAGGGAGAGGTGCAGCCAAAATGACGGGTCAGAACCTCTGCAACTGGTATACTTGAATGTGCAAAAGGAAGTAACCTTACCATGGGTCCAAGGCCACATGTCTTATTGTTATACTCTGTCAGGGAAATTATATAACTATCAATCGTATCAATCAAATATATATTGCATCTATTAATCTCTGTAATTCGTATTGATCAAATGTATATTGCATCTTTTGATCTATGTTATTCGAATCTATCAAATGTATATTGCATCTTTTGATCTGCCTTGCTGCTCCTTTGAGGCAGGCCAGCTCTTTGCATAGAGGCCCACAGACTCTGTAACAGATCTCTCTTGCAGGGAGAGGTGCAGCCAGAATGCAGGGTCAGAACCTCTGTAACTGGTATACTCGAATGTGCAAAAGGAAGTAACCTTAATATGGGTAACAGAACGCATGTCTTATTGTTATACTCTGTCAGGGAAATTATATAACTATCAATCGTATCAATCAAATATATATTGCATCTATTGATCTCTGTAATTCGGATCGATCAAATGTATATTGCATCTTTTGATCTATGTTATTCATATCTATCAAATGTATATTGCATCTTTTGATCTGCCTTGCTGCTCCTTTCAGGCAGGCCAGCTCTTTGCATAGAGGCCCACAGACTCTGTAACAGATCTCTCTTGCAGGGAGAGGTGCAGCCAGAATGCAGGGTCAGAACCTCTGCAACTGGTATACTCGAATGTGCAAAAGGAAGTAACCTTAATATGGGTCACAGACCGCATGTCTTATTGTTATACTCTGTCAGGGAAATTATATAACTATCAATTGTATCAATCAAATATATATTGCATCTATTGATCTCTGTAATTCGTATCGATCAAATGTATATTGCATCTTTTGATGTATGTTATTCGTATCTATCAAATGTATATTGCATCTTTTGATCTGCCATGCTGCTTCTTTCAGGCAGGCCAGCTCTTTGCATAGAGGCCCAAAGACTCTGTAACAGATCTCTCTTACAGGGAGAGGTGCAGCCAGAATGCAGGGTCAGAACCTCTGCAACTGGTATACTCGAATGTGCAAAAGGAAGTAACCTTAATATGGGTCACAGAACGCATGTCTTATTGTTATACTCTGTCAGGGAAATTAGATAACTATCAATCGTATCAATCAAATATATATTGCATCTATTGATCTCTGTAATTCGCATCGATCAAATGTATATTGCATCTTTTGATCTATGTTATTCGTATCTATCAAATGTATATTGCATCTTTTGATCTGCCTTGCTGCTCCTTTCAGACAGGCCAGCTCTTTGCATAGAGGCCCACAGACTCTGTAACAGATCTCTCTTGCAGGGAGAGGTGCAGCCAAAATGATGGGTCAGAACCTCTGCAACTGGTATACTCGAATGTGCAAAAGGAAGTAACCTTACCATGGGTCCAAGGCCACATGTCTTATTGTTATACTCTGTCAGGGAAATTATATAACTATCAATCGTATCAATCAAATATATATTGCATCCATTGATCTCTGTAATTCGTATCGATCAAATGTATATTGCATCTTTTGATCTATGTTATTCAAATCTATCAAATGTATATTGCATCTTTTGATCTGCCTTGCTGCTCCTTTGAGGCAGGCCAGCTCTTTGCATAGAGGCCCACAGACTCTGTAACAGATCTCTCTTGCAGGGAGAGGTGCAGCCAGAATGCAGGGTCAGAACCTCTGCAACTGGTATACTCGAATGTGCAAAAGGAAGTAACCTTAATATGGGTCACACACCGCATGTCTTATTGTTATACTCTGTCAGGGAAATTATATAACTATCAATCGTATCAATCAAATATATATTGCATCTATTGATCTCTGTAATTCGTATCAATCAAATGTATGTTGCATCTTTTGATCTATGTTATTCGTATCTATCAAATGTATATTGCATCTTTTGATCTGCCTTGCTGCTCCTTTCAGGCAGGCCAGCTCTTTGCATAGAGGCCCACAGACTCTGTAACAGATCTCTCTTGCAGGGAGAGGTGCAGCCACAATGCAGGGTCAGAACCTCTGCAACTGGTATACTCGAATGTGCAAAAGGAAGTAACCTTACCATGGGTCCAAGGCCACATGTCTTATTGTTATACTCTGTCAGGGAAATTATATAACTATCAATCGTATCAATCAAATATATATTGCATCTATTAATCTCTGTAATTCGTATTGATCAAATGTATATTGAATCTTTTGATCTATGTTATTTGTATCTATCAAATGTATATTGCATCTTTTGATCTGCCTTGCTGCTCCTTTCAGGCAGGCCAGCTCTTTGCATAGAGGCCCACAGACTCTGTTACAGATCTCTCTTGCAGGGAGAGGTGCAGCCACAATGCAGGGTCAGAACCTCTGCAACTGGTATACTCGAATGTGCAAAAGGAAGTAACCTTACCATGGGTCCAAGGCCACATGTCTTATTGTTATACTCTGTCAGGGAAATTATATAACTATCAATCGTATCAATCAAATATATATTGCATCTATTAATCTCTGTAATTCGTATTGATCAAATGTATATTGCATCTTTTGATCTATGTTATTCAAATCTATCAAATGTATATTGCATCTTTTGATCTGCCTTGCTGCTCCTTTGAGGCAGGCCAGCTCTTTGCATAGAGGCCCACAGACTCTGTAACAGATCTCTCTTGCAGGGAGAGGTGCAGCCAGAATGCAGGGTCAGAACCTCTGCAACTGGTATACTCGAATGTGCAAAAGGAAGTAACCTTAATATGGGTCACAGACCGCATGTCTTATTGTTATACTCTGTCAGGGAAATTATATAACTATCAATCGTATCAATCAAATATATATTGCATCTATTGATCTCTGTAATTCGTATCAATCAAATGTATGTTGCATCTTTTGATCTATGTTATTCGTATCTATCAAATGTATATTGCATCTTTTGATCTGCCTTGCTGCTCCTTTCAGGCAGGCCAGCTCTTTGCATAGAGGCCCACAGACTCTGTAACAGATCTCTCTTGCAGGGAGAGGTGCAGCCACAATGCAGGGTCAGAACCTCTGCAACTGGTATACTCAAATGTGCAAAAGGAAGTAACCTTACCATGGGTCCAAGGCCACATGTCTTATTGTTATACTCTGTCAGGGAAATTATATAACTATCAATCGTATCAATCAAATATATATTGCATCTATTAATCTCTGTAATTCGTATTGATCAAATGTATATTGCATCTTTTGATCTATGTTATTCAAATCTATCAAATGTATATTGCATCTTTTGATCTGCCTTGCTGCTCCTTTGAGGCAGGCCAGCTCTTTGCATAGAGGCCCACAGACTCTGTAACAGATCTCTCTTGCAGGGAGAGGTGCAGCCAGAATGCAGGGTCAGAACCTCTGCAACTGGTATACTCGAATGTGCAAAAGGAAGTAACCTTAATATGGGTCACAGACCGCATGTCTTATTGTTATACTCTGTCAGGGAAATTAGATAACTATCAATCGTATCAATCAAATATATATTGCATCTATTGATCTCTGTAATTCGTATCAATCAAATGTATGTTGCATCTTTTGATCTATGTTATTCGTATCTATCAAATGTATATTGCATCTTTTGATCTGCCTTGCTGCTCCTTTCAGGCAGGCCAGCTCTTTGCATAGAGGCCCACAGACTCTGTAACAGATCTCTCTTGCAGGGAGAGGTGCAGCCACAATGCAGGGTCAGAACCTCTGCAACTGGTATACTCGAATGTGCAAAAGGAAGTAACCTTACCATGGGTCCAAGGCCACATGTCTTATTGTTATACTCTGTCAGGGAAATTATATAACTATCAATCGTATCAATCAAATATATATTGCATCTATTAATCTCTGTAATTCGTATTGATCAAATGTATATTGCATCTTTTGATCTATGTTATTCAAATCTATCAAATGTATATTGCATCTTTTGATCTGCCTTGCTGCTCCTTTGAGGCAGGCCAGCTCTTTGCATAGAGGCCCACAGACTCTGTAACAGATCTCTCTTGCAGGGAGAGGTGCAGCCAGAATGCAGGGTCAGAACCTCTGCAACTGGTATACTCGAATGTGCAAAAGGAAGTAACCTTAATATGGGTCACAGACCGCATGTCTTATTGTTATACTCTGTCAGGGAAATTAGATAACTATCAATCGTATCAATCAAATATATATTGCATCTATTGATCTCTGTAATTCGTATCAATCAAATGTATGTTGCATCTTTTGATCTATGTTATTCGTATCTATCAAATGTATATTGCATCTTTTGATCTGCCTTGCTGCTCCTTTCAGGCAGGCCAGCTCTTTGCATAGAGGCCCACAGACTCTGTAACAGATCTCTCTTGCAGGGAGAGGTGCAGCCACAATGCAGGGTCAGAACCTCTGCAACTGGACACTCGAATGTGCAAAAGGAAGTAACCTTACCATGGGTCCCAGAGCGCATGTCTTATTGTTATACCCTGTCGGGGAAATTAGATAACTATCAATCGTATCTATCAAATATATATTGCATCTATTAATCTCTGTAATTCGTATTGATCAAATGTATATTGAATCTTTTGATCTATGTTATTTGTATCTATCAAATGTATATTGGATCTTTTGATCTGCCTTGCTGCTCCTTTCAGGCAGGCCAGCTCTTTGCATAGAGGCCCACAGACTCTGTAACAGATCTCTCTTGCAGGGAGAGGTGCAGCCAGAATGACGGGTCAGAACCTCTGCAACTGGTATACTCGAATGTGCAAAAGGAAGTAACCTTACCATGGGTCACAGACCGCATGTCTTATTATTATACTCTGTCAGGGAAATTATATAACTATCAATCGTATCAATCAAATATATATTGCATCTATTGATCTCTGTAATTTGTATTGATCAAATGTATATTGCATCTTTTGATCTATGTTATTCGTATCTATCAAATGTATATTGCATCTTTTGATCTGCCTTGCTGCTCCTTTCAGGCAGGCCAGCTCTTTGCATAGAGGCCCACAGACTCTGTAACAGATCTCTCTTGCAGGGAGAGGTGCAGCCAGAATGCAGGGTCAGAACCTCGGCAACTGGTATACTCGAATGTGCAAAAGGAAGTAACCTTACCATGGGTTGCAGACTGCATGTCTTATTGTTATACTCTGTCAGGGAAATTAGATAACTATCAATCGTATCAATCAAATATATATTGCATCTATTGATCTCTGTAATTTGTATTGATCAAATGTATATTGCATCTTTTGATGTATGTTATTCGTATCTATCAAATGTATATTGCATCTTTTGATCTGCCTTGCTGCTCCTTTCAGGCAGGCCAGCTCTTTGCATAGAGGTCCACAGACTCTGTAACAGATCTCTCTTGCAGGGAGAGGTGCAGCCACAATGCAGGGTCAGAACCTCTGCAACTGGTATACTCGAATGTGCAAAAGGAAGTAACCTTACCATGGGTCACAGACCGCATGTCTTATTGTTATACTCTGTCAGGGAAATTATATAACTATCAATCGTATCAATCAAATATATATTGCATCTATTGATTTCTGTAATTCGTATCGATCAAATGTATATTGCATCTTTTGATCTATGTTATTCGTATCTATCAAATGTATATTGCATCTTTTTATCCATGTCATTCGTATCTATCAAATGTATATTGCATCTTTTGATCTATGTAATTCATATCTATCAAATGTATATTGCATCTTTTGATCTATGTTATTCGTATCTATCAAATGTATATTGCATTTTTTGATCTATGTAATTTGTATCTATCAAATGTATATTGCATCTTTTGATGTATGTAATTCGTATCTATCAAATGTATATTGCATCTTTTGATCTATGTAATTCATATCTATCAAATGTATATTGCATCTTTTGATCTATGTTATTCGTATCTATCAAATGTATATTGCATTTTTTGATCTATGTAATTTGTATCTATCAAATGTATATTGCATCTTTTGATGTATGTAATTCGTATCTATCAAATGTATATTGCATCTTTTGATCTGCCTTGCTGCTCCTTTCTGGCAGGCCAGCTCTTTGCATTCAGGCCCACAGACTCTGTAGCAGATCTCTCTTGCAGGGAGAGGTGCAGCCAGAATGCAGGGTCAGAACCTCTGCAACTGGTATACTCGATTGTGCAAAAGGAAGTAACCTTACCATGGGTCACAGACCGCACGTCTTTGTAATTCTCTGGCTGGGAAATGATATATCTTTCAAATTAGCTATTTATCTATCAAATCTATCTAACTATCAATCGTATCTATCAAATGTATATTGCATCTGTTGATCTATGCAATTCGTATCTATCAAATGTATATTGCATCTATTGATCTATGGAATTCGTATCTATCAAATGTATATTGCATCTATTGATCTATGCAATTCGTATCTATCAAATGTATATCGCATCTATTGATCTATGTAATTCGTATCTATCAAATGTATATTGCATCTATTGATCTATGTAATTCATATCTATCAAATGTATATTGCATCTTTTGATCTATGTAATTAATATCTATCAAATGTATATTGCATCTATTGATGTAATTCGTATCTATCAAATGTATATTGCATCTTTTGATTCATGTAATTCATATCTATCAAATATATATTGCATCTTTTGATCTATGTAATTCGTATCTATCAAATGTAAATTGCATCTTTTGATCTATGTAATTCGTATCTATCAAATGAATATTGCTTCTTTTGATCTATGTAATCTATGTATCTATCTATCAAATCTATCTATCTTGTGGTTGTGCAAATGGACTGTTTTGCGGTTGTTTGTGGTGTGTTAAACGGGGAGTTTGGTCTGTCACTGTGAAGCGGGCGTAACCCTTACACTACCTGATTGATACAACATCATACCTGATGTTTTAAAGCACGTTATTCATTAACAATTTAGGAATGTTAGGTGATTTATGCCCTGTATGGCTTAAAACCAGACTCTGCATCAACTATGTAATTTTCCGTGGGAGTTCTGCCATGGATTCCCCTCCGGCATGCCACAGTCCAGGTGTTAGTCCCCTTGAAATAACTTTTCCATCACTATTGCGGCCAGAAAGAGTCCCTGTGGGTTTTAAAATTCGCCTGTCCATTGAAGTCAATGGCAGTTCGCCCGGTTCGCGAACATTTGCGGAAGTTCAAATTTTAGGTTTATGACATCGCTATTCCCTATATATATGAGAACACCATGCATGGTCATGGCATTGGTGAAAATACTCGTATTCCACTAATACATCTTTCTAAGGTTCCAGTTGGGAGTTGTACCATGATGTAATTTAAATACATTATGTAAACGAAACAAAATCACTGATCATATCTTCAACAGGGTAAGTCTGAAAATGGGAGAAAACTGTTTATTTGAAAAAGTGAGGGGTTGACTGAGATTGCTCAACATTTTGGCTATAATACAACAATACATCAATGCTGGCAACAGATTTTAAAAGAATGTGTTTACATGGATTAGCCTAGATTGTGCAGGGTGTCCCACAACAAGAGGATTGCTTGATTTGGTGACAAGATGATCTTCTAATATTACCATAAGGAGATATGTAAGTGCCACAATATGTGATACTGTCATAAACAAAGACCATTTGTAGACACCATAGAAAGTAGTAGAAAGTTTGAAAGTTCTTACAATGTTTGTACAAAAACATATATTGGGCTCTACAGACAAAAGATCTAATCTAATATTTATATTGTTTTGTCTGTCTCTAAACAGCAACCATTGTTACCAGCAATTTCAGGTGTGATGGACTTGAGTGAAATGGAATACAAAATGGTGTCATATGGCCAACAATTAGGCCCCTATTTATCAAAGGTCTTGCGAACCTGATCCGACAGTGCAGATAAGGTCCGCAAAACCTCGCTGTACATGGAGAGCAATACACTCTCCGTATTCAGCATTGCATCAGCAGCTCACAAGTGCTGCTGGTACAACGCTTCCCCCTACAGACTCGCGGCCAATCGGCCATAAGCAGGGGGTGTCAATAAAGCGGATAGTACTCGATCGGGTTGATTTCCGGCGATTCCTGTCCGCCTCATCAGAGCAGGCGGACAGGGTTATAGAGCAGCGGTTTTTAGACCGCTGCTTCATAACTAATGTTTCTGTCGAGTCTGAAGACTCGCCTGAAACATGGGCCCACAAGCTCCGTTTGGAGCTTGATAAATGGGCCCCTTCACCTCAATCGCTTTGTGTAAGCATGAAAAATAGAATAGACAAGAGTAATTCTCCAGAACCATATGGTAAGAACTGCAATCTTCATGGTCTGGAGTGCAAGCAGAATTTGACAGCTAAAAATATTTAGCTTTATATTAGATTAGTGTGAGTGCAAAAATATTACCTCTATGATGCATTAGCAGAACTCCAGCACAATCAATAGTGCAAATTTTTGCACTCATATGACAAGTCAATGTTATTTGTTATTGTGGGGTGCGCCGAAAAAGTTAAGAGGCTTTGGTTTAAATATTTAATCAACTACTTTATCAAATACAAGATTGTAAATTATTCTTTGTGCTAGGTTGTGTAAAAGAACGGACCCTATAATCTGGCCAATAACTGGAGCGTCGGGTTACGCTTGTATTACAAGTAAAAAGTTTGCCCACGATCACTAATCCGACATACGCAAAAAGACAAACTTTGAATAACACAAACACGTTAATGTATTTCCCCATAAACTTTGATGGAGCACAAGAAGTGGGACAAACACTCTTACTCGTGAATAAAGCATATTTATGCAATATTCATATTTAATAAAGTGTTTTAGTGTATATTTACTGTAAATATTTTACATTTCAATGTTCTTTATGTAGCAGAATATGTTTAATGTATTATTAAATACATATTTATATATATTTATATATGTGTATATATATATATATTGGAAGCCAGGTTCCGTAAGGAGAAAAGGAGAACCAGAGACTTTGAGGCTTGAAAAAGTGGTGTTTATTCAACAGTAGTTGACGGATACATAGGTGAATAACACAACGATCACCTGACAAGTTTCGCGCATGCGCACATGCGCTTCATCAGAGGCTAAGGATCACAGGTAATACTATGCCCTATATACAGATAGCCAGCCAATGGGCTCATAGTAAAATCCCACACTACAGGCCAATTAGGTTAGCTGATAGTAAACAGCACCAGTAGCACTGATCATAAATATATTTGTACAGGGCAAAGGATTATACAAACTTTTCATACATAACAGACAAGGGGAAAAAGACGAACTCCTATGTCATAAGAAAATTGATTAACATTATATAGAAATTAAAAAGTAAAAATAGAGGGCATTCCCTAGTAGAAAAATATATATAATGAATACATAAAAAAATATATATAAAAAATATAAAAGATAGGACTTCCGGTAGGCGGCTAACCAAGATGGCCACAGCTTCACAATGCTCTGTGAATGAATCTCGCTTATAAAAGCACTGTGGAATGTCCTAAGCCATCCAGACCTCCCTTGGCAATATTTGTGCCCGGGAAACTGCAGGATCAGGACACTACAACCCTGGCCACCGAGAAGGAATTAAAAGGTCATATTCAGTCTTTGGGCCTTTCAGACATGCTCACTATGGAGCACCTTACCGCAGCCCTTATTGAGTTCTTTGTGCCATCGTTGGACTCCCTTACAATAGCTATGGGGAAACTTCTCTGTGAAATACAAGAGCTTCACACACATGAACCTCAGCAAATCTCACTAACTAAGCCGAAGGTGACTGGGACCCCTCTGGCAATGGATACTTTGGTTGCCGGTACGCTATTCTGCTCGCATGTTGCCACCTCTTCACGGAGCCTGGACGACACAGCCGCACAGTATCTTGAACAGGCAGCAAAGAACAGCACCGCAACTCTCAGGACTATGGATGTTCAATTTATGATACACTCACAGGAAACATACTGTGCCGTTGCGACCCCAACTCTACAGCGGAGTGGACAACCCACAGTTGCATTTGATCCACTACAATACACTACTCCTTTACAGATTCCGCAATTGGTCGCAAGAGTTAACAAATGTCCCTTTGATTATCTAATTCCGGCTCTGAGGCAGCTCCTGTCCACCATGCTATTTGAGCCGCCTGCATTTTTATTAGACGCGGACGTGTGTTTCCCCCAGTGTCTGCGAGTTTGTCTGCCAGGTGGATTTTCTTTTCAAGCTACTCAGTACAGTGCATGGAGTGGCTGGGAGACTGGCGCTTGGGAGCATCGGCTGTGATCAAGGAAGGAATAGGTTAACACATTTTGCTTACACTCGAGACTGTCCTCCTGGAATAAAGGAAATGTGCTGCTGCATTGCCCTAATATATAAGTCAACGTCTTGTACATCAGTTAGTTGTTTTGACTGAGTTAAACTGTTGTGTTTGTGAAAAACTGTTAATGTTACAGAGGAAACAGCTCAAATACAGTATGACTGTGCTCATACCCACCTACAATCGTGTTCGTGAGTAGGCTAAGCTTTATCACTTTTTGTCCCCTATAATCCACTTCCTGCCACGGACTGCCTCCCTCTCTCCCTCCCCTGGATATCATTACTGGTTCATTTCAGCCATGGTAATCTATTTGATCTCACTACTGTACCCTGCAAAATAGTCTATTACTTTCCTCAAAATAGCATAATTGTATATTATCAGCTCTCAGAATCATGATCGACACTGTTTTACTTTTCATTTTATTTCCTTGGTATTCACCTAATGTACAGTCTATGATTTCTCAATTAATTTAATGTTTTTCTCTATTTTTAAATACTTGTATCTCCCTCTTCAGGTCTATGTGATAAACTTGTATAGGAAATGTCTATTTCACTCTGCACATATATAGATAACCCTAATATAGTCTTCCTCTTATGGATCTGGCTACATGTCCTACATCATGATCTGTATTTAACAGCTCTCAATCTTATATGGTATTGGTAATCTTATAGAATAGTTACAGCATATTGTGCCCCACCATCATCCTTCGCTTTTAACCACCCACAGCCATGGATTGCCATGATTGTCTCTTAGGATTACTGGTCCATTATACTTGAGGTAATCTTGTTGATAAAACTTACAAGTTCATCAATTACTGCCCTAATTTTTAGCATTTTTGTATATATTACCAGTTTCTAGAAGTGGGGCAGATATAGCACTGTCTTATCTCCTCTTTCATTTTTCAACATCTATTTATTGTACAATTTAAAGGCACAGCAGTTCCTTAAATGTTCTCTCTTCTTTTGAAGGCTTACAACCCTCCCCTTAGTCTCTTATACTATACATATAAAGGAAAGCCCTATTTTACACTGCATCTAGACAGGAATCCCTTAATATAATTATACTCACATAAATCCGACCAAACTCCCCATGCCACATCCTTAAGTAAATGCATACACACAGTATTTCTATATTATTCCCATAATTCCCCCCTCCAAAAGACTTTAGTTGAGTTTTAGTTTAGTTTAGTTGTTTTAGGTTATAAAATAATAAAACCCCAACATTGAGGTACATATGCGTATATACTAGATTGCTCTCTAATCTGTAGAAGATTCCTGCAACCTCCATTGTAACTGTAAACATTGAGTTTTTAATGTATCTGATATATCTGTAACTGACAGTCACATATTACTATATGGCTTCATCAACTTTGTAATCTCTTAATACACCCTGCGTGGTGTCTCATATATACTTAATTTACTATTGTACCTCGTGCTGGTTATAAATAAAATATTAAAAAAAATATATAAAAGATAATATATATATATATATATATATATATATATATATATATACACACACAATATATACACACACACAACAACAATTAAAATTGTGGGAGGCGAAAAAGTGAGTTTAAAATCCTTCACTAAATACAAAAGGGAAAATAACTCATTGTGTAACTCATTTACATATCTAGACAAGTCAGAAGACTTATTTTTCCCACAGAAACTCTCTGAATACATTGTTTCCAATGCAGCAAAAGATTCTGGGTAAGATATGCAAATGAGGTTCACAATGACTCACTTTTTTACTTTTAGCCTGCTTTTTAAAGCAGACTTCCCTTTACGCTATAGCATCGCCATATTACACAGCTTTTAAGCTTAGCTAGGGTTAGTACAGTGATTCAGACCAATCCCAGGACAGCTGTTTTGTGCTTTTTGCCACTCATCAGCTGGGAGTAGGTTGAATCACTGCTGGGTAAAGTTAATTTCTGGGCAAAATACAACAACAATTATAAATATGACTTTTCATGTTTTCAGCTACTTGACGACAAATGGCTCCAATGCACACACACATATATATATATATATATATATATATATATATATATATATATATATATATACACTGTATATATATATATATATATATATATATACAGTGAGGGAGAACATTATTTGATCCCCTGCTGATTTTGTACGTTTGCCCACTGACAAAGAAATGATCAGTCTATAATTTTAATGGTAGGTTTATTTGAAAAGTGAGAGACAGAATAACAACAACAACAAAAATCCAGAAAAATGCATTTCAAAAAAGTTATAAATTAATTTGTATTTTAATGAGTGAAATAAGTATTTGATCCCCTATTAATCAGCAAGATTTCTGGCTCCCATGTGTCTTTTATACAAGTAACAAGCTGAGATTAGGAGCACTCTCTTAAAGGAAGTGCTCCTAATCTCAGCGTGCTACCTGTATAAAAGATACTTGTCCACAGAAGCAATAAATCAATCAGACTCCAAACGCTTCACCATGACCAAGACCAAAGAGCTGTCCAAGGATGTCAGGGACAAGATTGTAGACCTACACAAGGCTGGAATGGGCTACAAGACCATCGCCAAGCAGCTTTGTGAGAAGGTAACAACTGTTGGTGTGATTATTCGCAAATGGAAGAAACATAAAATAACTGTCAATCTCCCACGGTCTGGGGCTCTATGCAAGATCTCACCTTGCGGAGTTTTAATGATCATGAGAACGGTGAGGAATCAGCCCAGAACTACACAGGAGGATCTTCTCAATTATCTCAAGGCAGCTGGGACCATAGTCACCAAGAAAACAATTGGTAACACACTACACTGTGAAGGACTGAAATCCTGCAGCTCCCGTAAGTTCCCCCTACTCAAGAAAGAACATGTACAGGCCCATTTGAAGTTTGCCAATGAACATCTGAATGATTCAGAGAAGAACTGGGTGAAAGTGTTGTGGTCAGATGAGACCAAAATTGAGCTTTTTGTCATTAACTCAACTCACTGTGTTTGGAGGAGGAGGAATACTTCTTATGACCCCACAAACACCCCACCGTCAAACATGGAGGTGCAAACATTATGCTTTGGGGTGTTTTTTTGCTAAGGGGACAGGACAACTTCACCGCATCAAAGGGATGATGGACGGGGTCATGTACCATTAAATCTTGGGTGAGAACCTCCTTCCCTCAGCCAGGGCATTGAAATTAGGTTGTGGATGGGTATTCCAGCATGACAATGACCCAAAACACACGGCCAATGCAACAAAGAAGTGGTTTAAGAAGAAGCACATTAAGGTCCTGGAGTGGCCTAACCAGTCTCCAGACCTTAATCCCATAAAAAATCTGTGGAGGGACCTGAAGGTTCTAGTTGCCAAACATCAGCCTTGAAACCTTAATGACTTGGAGAGGATCTGCAAAGAGGAGTGGGACAAAATCCCTCCTGAGATGTGTTCAAATCTGGTGACCAACTACAAGAAATGTCTGACCTATTTGATTGCCAACAAGGGTTTTGCCACCAAGTACTAAGTCATGTTTTGCAAAGGGGTCAAAAACTTATTTCATTTATTAAAATGCAAATTAATTTATAACTTTTTTGAAATGCGTTTTTCTGGATTTTATTGTTGTTATTCTTTCTCTGACTGTTCAAATAAACCTACCATTAAAATTATAAACTGATTATTTCTTTGTCAGTGGGCAAATGTACAAAATCAGTAGGGGATCAAATCATTTTTTCCCTCACTGTATATATAAAGTATATAAATATATACAGTATATATATATATATATAAATATATATATATATACATATGCATTTATGTTTTTATATGTGTATTTATGTCTGTAAATAGATAAATACACATATAAATACATAAATACATCTGTACACACACACACACACACATATATATATATATATATATATATATATATATATATATATACACACATCTATCTATGTATGTAGGCCCGAGCTCTGAAGTCTTGATAACCCGTTGCACATTAAATTCAATTGTGCTCAAGCGAATGTGTTTACTTTCAACTTGAAACATGCAAAGAGCCATAATATACCGTTATTGTTCGCGCACACTTGTATTCTAGCCCAATGTCACAGACAGTTGTACAGCTTGTTGGTATGTAGATGTGATTCTACATCATGTTGCCATTCCCTGTAATGGGGTTGCCTAGCATCTTGTACCAGAATAATGTGTCTACATACTGCAATCATCCAAGAACAATTACACCTAACAATCGCCTGACAGCATTCTTTCAAGAAAAGTTGTCTTTATTAAAGTATTTGGACATTGTCTGATGCCAGCTTCATGCCACCTGAATCTGGCACAGATAATAGCTGCCTTCTAAGACCATGTTCAGAAAGCATCTTGAGGGGTACCATAGGAGGTTATAAGAAACCCGTAAATGTTTTGTCACAATTAATTAAAATAGTTTCTCCCTTATCTTCTAGATTGTTCTACCTGTTTGTATCTGTAAAATAATGGAGGAAGCTGGTTATTTATAAGGGGGATTTTTCAGTCAGATAGGCCACAGTGGATATTTTTGCTTATGCTTTATTTGTGTCTAATTGTCTTGTCTTTTATCTTGTTCGAAAACTCCTGTCATGTGAGTATGTTACCTCTCTGCATGTAATATTGGGCCAGGAAACTATCTGTAGGATAACAAACAGTTATTGCTGTATTTCTCTCCCTGTCCAAAATTATAGAAATCACATTAATAGTTTTTTGTGCACTAGGCCAGTGCACAGGAAACTAGGCTAGGTGAAACAGAGTGTATGCTATTTTGCTGACAGGTGGTTCAAATGGAAACTAACTTGTCGAATTATTCCTCATTCTTGTAAACGGTAACAAGTATAGGAAAACAGATGTATTAGAATAGGTATTTTGCCCAGCAACCAGATGAAGGGATCTTTAAGTAGAATATTACTGGTGGATACATGTTGATTACGTAACCTGTTGTACTCTGTTAAAACTGAATGCTGGACTGCCCAGCTTCAGAATTTGCTGTCTGCACAATTCCCCCATGTTGATAAACTTGGTATGTGACCAATAAACAAAATCTCAACAAAGAACCTTTGTTTTCCCTGACTGTGGATATTTGTGTCAGGGAAAACAATGACAGTTTTAGTGCATTGGCTGGGAATCGCAATATCTCGGAATCCTCTTCAGGCAGACACCACTGGACCCTGGAGACACTCAACAAAGACCGGTCAAAACAGGTAAGCCACCTTTAAATGGCTTTAGCTTAATTGGTTGAGTGTCTCTAGGTAAGGGGGAATATGCTTGAACAGTCTGAGTGACACAATTCCTAGAGATTTTGTTTATTGACTTTATTGAATTCATTATGATTTCACTGATTTAATAGTTTAATTGTAACATAAATTATTAAAATAATTTGGTTGTGATTAATTTTTGTGACCAGGAGGTTGTCAGCAGAACAAGCAAGTGAGAGTGGTACTGGGTCCTCAGTCTCAATAAGTCCCCGGGGGCTTGGAAGAGAGACTGGGGCGATGCCCTTTGCTCAAATCTTGACCTGGTTGGCATCCTAAGGGAAAAACAAAGACAAAATTTACTGCATATGTATAAGAAATTACCAGTAAAATAGGTGCTAGCTGAAAGAGACTGGGTTTTCTGGTGCGTAAAACTTAAGTGGCAATTGAGAAATATTACTGTTATAAGTGCTAGCTGAAGACTGGGTCTTCTGGTGCGTAAAACTATAGTAGCAATTAAGATGGGACAGAAATCCAGTAAGGGTAGTCCTGGAACAGAAGAGGGACCCAAGTGGCCCCCAGGGTCCCTTGCAGCCTATATGGAGTGACATTGTGGCCCATTAATTAATTCCTATCATGATAAATGGGTAAATATTAACAGAGCCAAAAACACACCATTGGCCACCTGAGGGTAAATGGAATTTAGATTATTTGCACACATTGCAGGATAGGTTACTTAACACACAGAAAAAGAATAAGCCCAAGCTCTCTGAATGGAATGCCTATCTGGGATAGCACGCAGAAGCTGAAAAACGTCAGCTGGCCTCTCTGAAAACCTCATTAGAGGATAATTTTAGAAAACAGATAGATGGAGAAAAGGCAAAGTTACAGGATCCTACTTATAACCTCCCATTGCTGAGCAAGGGAGTAAAGAAAAGGAAAGACACACATAGTCCACCACCCTATAGTGAGCCAGATCTAGTGCTGGAGCAAGAAATAGTGCAATCTTGTGCCCTATACCCGGCATTGCCCTACAAGCTCCCATAGAGCAAGTGCAAGCAGTAGTGCCCACAGCCCCCCCAGCAACTTCTGCGCTGCGCAGATCTAACAGGAATAGACAAATCCCTAGTGCTTTAGCTGGGTGTGTGACACAGAGCCCTTGTAAAAACAAAGGCTCTCACTGGTGTAAGTGATCAGTGAGTCAGAGATATGTGGCAGTTATTTGAGTCTGTATTTACTCCATAATAAAAAGTATAATTCATTATAGCTTATAACAGTGGCTAAACAATTACAATTACACTGTATACTATTCTCAACAGAATAGGCAGGAAGGAACAGACGTGACAGAGATGGACAGAGACAGGGGGAGGTGGAAACTCCTTTAACCCTGAAGTTTACGCAAACTATGACTGACTAGCTAATGATAATACACTGGTGACTGCCCCTGTTGAGAAAGGTAAAGAGCCTACTGTAATTGTAAGGGGGAACAGCATCCATTTTTAATTAACACTGGAGCCACTAGATCTACACTATATAACACTTTGTCCTCAAATATTCAGGTAGCTTACCAAAAACATGTAATGACCTGAAATAAATACATCCCACACCCAGAGGCCTATCTATAAAGCCTTCAACTTTTGTGCATTTGACAGCACCAATACGCTCACCTAACATCGCCTACCATTGCGGCCACGGACCTGAGTACGCTCTCCATATGTATAAAAAAAGCCAGCAAAAAGCCGCACATCAAGTAAGGGGTGATGAGCAGCGGACTGTTGTTAACTAGCAGTCATCGATCTCACTGCTATTCTGCTTTTTACCAACTTTATTTATACCCTGTCAGTAAACACCACCACTATACTAAAATGTTTAACCCCTAACCCACCACTCCCGGACCCCACCGCAACTTTAATAAAGTTATTAACCCATATCCCTCCGCTACTGGACCCCACCGCAACTTTACTAAAGTTATTAACCCCTATCCCGCTGCTCCTGGACCCTGCTACAACTAAAGAGAGGATAAACCCATATGCTGCCACTCCCGGACCCCGCCACAACTTTAATAAAAGTATTAACCCCTATGCTGCTGCTCCCGGACCCTGCCGCAACTAAATAAATGTATTAACCCCATAACTTTACATTAAAATTACAACATCCCTATCTTATAATAAATTAAAACTTACCTGTAGAATTAAATTAAACTATATTAAAATATTAATTAACCTACCCTAACTATTATACGAAAAATACATTAAACTACCAATTAAATTAACTAAATTACATATTAAAAACCCTAACCCTCAAATTATTTAAATCTACAATTAAAAATTACTAAATTACAAAAAAAAAAAAATGCTAAATTACAAAAAATAAAAAAAACAAGTTACAAAAAATAAAAAAACACTAAGTTACAAAAAAAAAACACAGTATCAAAAATAAAAAATAATTACACCTAATCTAATAGCCCTATCAAAATAAAAAAGCCCCCCCAAAAAATAAAAAAAAACCCCTAGCCTACAATAAACTATTAATGGCCCTTAAAAGGGCTTTTGCGGGGCATTGTCCCAAAGAAGGCTCTTTTACCTGTAAAGAAAACTACAAACACCCCCCCAACAGTAAAACCCACCACTCACACAACCAATCCCCCTTAAATAAAAACCCTATCTAAAAAACTTAAGCTCCCCATTGCCCTGAAAAGGGCATTTATATGGGCAGTTGTTGAAGTTCCACTTGAAGAATCCATTCAGCCAGCAAGAAGTCTTCATCCGGGCGGCCTCTTCCATCTTCATCCAGTCGGCAAAGTCTTCATCCATGTGGCCTCTTCTATCTTCATCCATCCGGAATGGAGCGGAGCGGGTCTATCCTGAAGACATCCGGCGTGGAGCGGGTCCATCCTGAAGCTCCTCTTCAATACGGTGTCCGTAGTAAACTGGATCTTGAATGCAAGTGACGTCATCCAAGATGGCGTCCCTTGCATTTCTATTGGCTGAAAGGTTCCAATCAGCGAATAGGATTAGAGCCGCTAGAATCCTATTGGCTGTTCCAATCAGCCAATAGGATTTGAGCAGCTCTAATCATATTGGCTGTTCCAATCAGCCAATAGTATGAGAGCTCAATCATATAGCTAATTTCTTTGGGGCAATGCCCCGCAAAATGCCTGCTGCGATGTCTGTCCGCCTGCTCAGAGCAGGCGGACAGGTTATGGAGCAGCGGTCTTTGTGACCGCTGCTTCATAACTGCTGTTTCTGGCGAGTCTGAAGACTCGCCAGAAACACGGGGCATCAAGCTCCATTCGGAGCTTGATAGATAGACCCCTGTGGGGTTTTTTTTTTGTAACTTAGGGGCCTATATATCATATGTCTGTCGGGACTGATCCGACAGTGCGGATCAGGTCGGACAGGTTTTTTCAGCATTGGCCGCCAGCAGGGGGGTGTCAATCAACCTGATCGTACTCGATTGGGTTGAATTCCGGCGATTCCTGTCCGCCTCATCAGAGCAGGCGGACAGGGTTATGGAGCAGCGGTCTTTAGACCACTGCTTCATAACTGGTGTTTCTGGCGAGCCTCACAGGGCCTCAGGGTGGCGGATTGAAAACCAGGAATGCTGGGCCGGAATAGCAGCGAGCGTACCTGTTAGAAATTTGTTAACATGCAAAAGGTGTCAGATAGTGCCAAATTTGTATTTGGTGAACGGCACTCTATCGGCTAAAGACAACTCTACATCCTTGCCACCCGTACTATGTACAACACCCTAAATCTAACTGATTCCTGCCGGATTTGTGGTTTTGTGCCTAGGTCGGCAGGCCATGGTGCCCCATACATAAGTGTCCCATTTCAGATAGACATGCTTAATCACACTGACCTGCATAAGATAGACATGCACTAAATGACTTACAGACTCCAATATAACCAGACTGTTAGAGTTCACATAGTTAATGCCCCTAACCAAGGACTGGTGTGTGTATGGAGTAACCCTAACCACACTGAGGGAATATATGTGGGATATTCTGACTGTTCAGGGTCATCCATAAATATCACTACTGAATCTGACTATGCCTCTATTTCCTGGTCCTGCCTCCAACGAGATGATAGTTATTGTAATGACTGTGGGGGACACCACTCTGTGCATAATTTTACTGCTTTGCTACCACTATTTAAAAATTGTTTCTATGGACTCTGGTCGTGTCACAGCAGTGAAACTATACCATTATTAACTTCTAGGGGTATATATTGGAGATGAGGTCAGTGGGGATATAGGTGGTTGCCCATTATGTGACAAGGTTCTTATTACCTAAAGAATATCGTCCAAGGGTTCTATCCCTCCCAACAACTGCCTGAAGGTTGCATCCGCTCCTGTAGGGGTATGCTGGTAATCATCTAACTGTAAAATCCTCTAAAAGTCAGTAGGTGGGAGCAGGATTTCTCCCTGCATATGGGGCTGTACTTCTGATGTATAAGGTTGGCTTGTTGGTAGATTTGTTGGATGAAGTACTCAATGAGACAACAACTGCCATAGAACTGCTCTCCCAGGAACAGGTACAAATCAAAATGGTTGCATTACAAAATAGGAGAGCATTAGACTACTTATTAGCTGCTAAGGATGGAGTTTATGCACTTGTGCAGGATTTGTTGTAGTGTTTTTATTCCTAATAATTCTGCACTCATAGCTGATCATATAGACAACATAAGATAAGTACAACAGAGGCTGAGAGAAGTACCTCAAGGGGTTGACTGGCCTTTTGGGCTGGGAGAATGGTTAGGTGAACTTGGCACCATGATCTTGCAGGGCCTAATATTGTGTGTCATACTTATTGTGTTTCTTTTTCTTGTAGTGTCATGTTTCAAGTTGTTTCTGCAAAAGCTGTGTGCCTTGACTACCCCCAACCAGGCAAGGATCCTCTAAGAAGACACAGGCCCTCCAGATACCACCTACACCACCCTGTATGTTGCCCCTGGTGCACAGTCTACCAGCTATGAGGATATGAGCTGTGGACGTACAGAGAAAGAAATGGTGGACCTGTTGGAATTCAATCGCTTAAGTGCCATACAAGTTACTGATCTGTGATACTTTTGTGTGAGCTCACATAAGTGTCAGAGGAGGGACTGTAAAATAATATAGGTAGCTGGTTATTCTTAAGGGGGCTTTTTCAGTCAGATAGGCCACAGTGGATATTTTTGCTTATGCTTTATTTGTATCTAATTGTCTTGTCTTCTATCTTGTTTGAAAACTCCTGTCATGTGAGTATGTTACCTCTCTGCGTGTAATATTGGGCCAGGCAGCTATCTGTAGGATAACAAACAGTTAATTGCTGTATTTCTCTCCCTGTCCAAAATTATAGAAGTCACATTAATGGTTTTCTGTGCACTAGGCCAGTGCAGAGGAAACTAGGCTAGGTGAAACAGAGTGTATGCTATTTTGCTGACAGGTGATTCAAATGGAAACTAACGTTGAATTGTTCCTCATTCTTGTAAACTGTAACAAGTATAGGAAAACAGATGTATTAGAATAGGTATTTTGCCCAGCAACCAGATGAAGGGATCTTTAAGTAGAATATTACTGGTGGATACATGTTGATTACGTAGCCCGTTGTACTCTGCTAAAACTGAATGTTGTACTGTCCAGCTTCAGAATATGCTGTCTGCACAATTCTCCCATGTTGATCAACTTGATATGTGATCAATAAACAAAATCTCAACAAAGAATCTGTGTTTTCGTTGACTGTGGATATCTGTGTTAGAGAAAACAATGACATATCTTTTGAATTTTTACACTGTTTAAGGGTTTTTTTTGTACTATTTAAGACTGTTGCAATGCTACTGAGCACATCATAAATTAGTGCATGGTATTACTGTTGAAATATACTAATAATATACTAAATCTGTGTCTGGTCCAAGCATGAAACAACAGAAAAATAATAATAAAAATGTGCATAATCTAGCGCTGCGGAATCTGTTGGCGCTCTACAAATAACCGATAATAATAATCTACATGATGATCTGGTGATCAGGAGTTTAATTAAAATTGCTGCTAAAATATTACTGGTACATTTCAATATTAAATGCTAATAATAATAACAATAATCATCATTATCATTATCATCATAATAATAATAATAATAATAATTGTGGTTTTCGTAGACATTAAAAGGACAGTAAACAAAAAATTTTACAACACATAAAATCGTTCACTTTGATACCTATTAAAATGTACTTGCGTGGTTGTCTAAAGTAATTGCAAACATTATGTCAGTACTCGCCATGTGTTTGTTTACATATTTTCCGTGCTCTTTATGACCAGTCATGCATGCAGAGTAGCACTGCAAAACCCATCAAACTAGAACTGAAGCTGCATTAAAGTCTATTGGGCAAGTGGTATGGCTTCTGATTGGTTATACAGCCAGCTTTTACTAATGTAAGTAAAGGCTCTCAGTAAGGGGCTACTGAGGAATATGCACCAACTGGAATGCTCAAATTCTGGTTGCAATGATTTGGGGCAATAATGCCGGGAAGTGATAACAAATTTCAACTAAACTTTCATAGAAATTCATATGAATTAAAAATATTTTGTTTACTGTCCTTTAAAGCTCAAAGTGCTCATATGGAACATAATTTAAATTTTTTGTTTACTCATTTGGGGCCTGATTATCAAAAACTCGCCGGCATGGAAAGAAACTAAACAAAAACTTTTTTTTTAAAGTAGTAGTCTCTCTTTCACAAATGTAAGATTGTTTATTGAGATAAATATCTCTCGTGGTAAAATTCTAGTTTTTAAAAATGTTTGAGGGACCTCGCCGTACTGACGAGACTTTTTAGATCATTTCGTGTGAGCAGAAAACTTTAGATCATCGGGTCCATGATCCCTATCTAAGCTTTTCATTCTGTTATAAAACTAAACTTTCTATATGCCTGATGTTTTCACAATTTGTCCTCTGCTTCTTTCTAACAAACGCTCAGATGACATCTTTTTACTTGCAGCAATAATCACTGCCTGTGCCTTAATACATACAAAATGTAATTGATTTATTTCAAACCTTTCAGCTTTCTATTGAACATCATAATATTAAAGTAACCTATTCAGGTTCACATTTTTAATTTTTATCGTCTGCATTTCAGTATAATTTTTTTTATTTAAATCTTTACAATAATATTCTAAAGAGTAAATTTTTATTATGAATAGGTATAATTTGTATAAAGCAGAAAAGAATAGATGACTTTGAAATCAAACTTTGCATCAATTAACAAATAATAGCAATGTACTTTTTCAAATGAGTAATACACATATTAAAGTAATTGGAATGCCAATAGGAAATCGCCTCTATCCATGCTGTATTAATATGGAGCTCATAATTCTTGACTCTATTAAATTAATCTAAATTTTCAAAGCTTGACTGAAACCAGTTTTAGACTTTTTATCCATAGAAAAGAGAATGTATTAGTTGTCTTTATCTGCGGTTGAGAGTAATATTTCTGCTTTCTTTACACACAATTTTTCTACTTTTTTGCTTTATTTGGCATAAAACATTCTAAACCAATTTATTAAAATTCTTGAGACATTAATGAAGTCTTTGTGAAAACTCTGTAGAAACGTCAATTTGTGTTTGAGCTCCTACAGTAAATCAGAGACTGGGATGACTGGAGACTAAAAGAGTTTTTACTACATTCCTTGGCGGATCCTTTTAATGCAAATTATAGTGTATTCACTTGGAAAAATAAGGTTATTGAGCTTTGTGATATAGCTAAACCACATCTCCCTAATGACAGTTATAAATAAAGCCTAAATTGTAATTGTAAGTGATGGTAAGGATTACAATTTGTATCATCAGATCCGGTATGGAAGCAATATTTTAGATATACTTTCATTCATTCATTCATTTATTTATTAATTCATTCTTATGAAGATGCTCTATAGCTTACTTATTAATATACCAGCCAATGAAATTCTAACACCACACGCTCCGGCAGCCCTTTCAAAAGTAATTTGGTTTTGACTATTCACCAATCGGCGCTCTAGCCATATGACACTCAAACATTTTTTTTTTTTTTGTGGCTATAGGTATAATTGGAGAACAGTCAAAACCAAATTACTTTTGTAGTGGGTGGCCGGAGCGTGCGGTATATAGTGTATCTTCAATAGAAAAAGTCCATCTAAAAGATCGTTTCCATTCTGGATTTGACTATACGATCTGGAAACTTTACAATTACATTTATTTTTTGCTTATTTAAATGCCTCATAAAAAACCTGTTTCTTTCTAATCTCTCCAGTGTGTTCAAAGTACAGTAGATAGGTGTTGTGTCAGGGGAAAATGTTACAAAGTGTTCAGAACTGTGGAAAGGGACGAGACACAGAATAATCACATAATTTAGTTTGAGTGGCATTGGAGATAGATGCATACAACAATTATAACAAACAAAGGAAGCCCACATCATAATCTACATGATGACTGGCAACAATGTCAGAAGTATGGAAGAAGTGCAGAAGACACACATGACATGAAGCTGTCACACTTTGGTTTTAGGAAATGCTGATACTGTATTGTGTTGGGTATTTCTGGGAGTGTGACTGCAAGGGTCATCTGGAGAAAACAGATGTTTATATTTGTACAAATACATATTTATTAAACATACAATGCATCTGCTTGCCTAGCAGTTTGCCTGCGTGGTAAAATAGCAAAAAAATAGCACAATTCTCTATCTCCTCGGGGAATCGTTCACCATATTGCTGCTCCAGATATCTGAACTCTTCTTAAACGTATCTTGCTCTCATACAGTCAATACAGCTGAAATGAAATTCTTCCACCATGTTGCTGCTCTAGATTTCCAAACTCCTGCCAGACTCTTTGTTCACGGCAAACAAAAAGCTAACTACACCTTCAATAAGAACCAATATATTATGAAAATAATTATTTATAAGTTTTATCGATTGTATCGATTGGTATGGTAAAGATTATAAAAAAAACTTGTAATAAAGTATCGTTTTAAAAAATACAAAATAAAAACATACACTAAGTTAAAAAACATTAAGGTGCACCTTGTATCTATAAAACATAAGTGTATTCAGGAAAATTTGCAAGCATCAAATAAATATCACTTATTATCAGAAATACAATATTAACAATCTTGTATTCTATAATCTCGTGTTTTATAAAAGAATGACCCTAAATGTTAGTAGCATATGCATTCGTGGTTTCACATGTCTCTTATTAAGCTTAATGGGAGAGAGTTGCTCAGTCTTATGAGTATAATACAGTTTATGTCATCTGTTTTAACAATGGTCCTCAGATTACGTTGTTTATACATCCCAAAGGGATCCTACTCACTGGATTCCGAAAGCTTGTAGTGTCCTTAGATTTCTCTGACCTTACTCTCTTAGTATTGTGATCGTGTCAGGTTCGGTGTTCTCTCTGCCGACTCAGATATCTGTCGATGACGTATTCCGGTCACGTGTTTGGTTTTCAACCAATCAGGGTGTCAGATTACCGGCATATTCAGTGGGATCCTCTGTGTAGAAAGTGCTCAGTTCCTTTGAATGTAATACTCACAAACTTGTAGTTTAAACCTTTGATACTCAGAGCGCTAATGAGATTTCAGGCTTTATGTGAAGTGGTATAGATAAAAGGACAATATAAATCTTTTGTGTATGTTTTGTGGTATACACAAATATTCCTTACACAGTAGGTAATTTCAGGCCAGCACAACACAGGACAGGCATCTTATAAACACATTTCAGCAGATAGATTTTGTCAAGATGAGCCTGTGAATGCACTTCCTTTCCATTATAGCCTTGATATATAGGGTCAGTCCCTATATATATTAAAGGGGCAGTCTATTTTACTTAAAGTGAAGGTCAATTTCAATGAATTAGTGCCCAGTTTTTAATAATCCTAATAAAAACAAGAGCACTTTTATTCATAAAAATTGACATTTAACTTGTTTTCTTCAAAAACTTACCTTTTAATCCTGACAGCCACTGCAGCGCTTCCTCCGCCCATCGCAAGCCCTCTTTGCAGGTCCAAAATGATGAATCCGGCTTCCTCCAATCACGACGTTGCCTCAGGCCATGAAAGCCACGGGTTGATTGGAGGAAGCTGGATTCGTCATTTTTGACGTATGAAGAGGCTTCCGAAGGCCAGGGGGGAAGTGCTGCAGCGGCTGTCAAGATTAAAAGGTACGTTGTTTTTAAGAAAACAAATGAAATGTCAATTTTGATTAATTAAAGTGCCCTTGTTTTTAATAGGATTATTAAAAACCGGGCACAAATTCATCAAAATTGACCTTCACTTTAACTTCTGCAAAAAAAATGTATACTCTGATACAAAACTAAATGTATACAAAGTGTTAAATTCACTATTCAATAACACAGTTACTAATGTCTAAAATTAGCAATAAAATAGATGCAAAAGAACACATTCAAAACACTAAAAAAATCTATAGTCACTTTTTAATTATTTATTTATTAATTTATAAAATCATGTATTTTTTTTTTTAAATGTTTTCTTAATTAAAATATATCTAGAATATGCCAACAGAAAATTAAAATATGTGGCTAACAATTAAAAATTACACTTATTGTTAAAGGGTTAGAAATCTTTGTTTGTAAAAAAAGCATTATCGCTTAGTTACGGTATAATGGAATAGAAGTAACTGCTTCTTACCTTAAAAGGAAGTTTGCAAATCAATAAATTTTATATATATATTTTTTTAGTAAACGGCCAAAAGGACCACCCATAAATGTAGGCTGGATTTTGTTATAATCCATGCAAGCCCTGCATCCAATGGCGTTGCAGCAATATCTGTATTATTTAAATATTTAAAGTTTGTGTTTTAAATGTTTTTTGTATTAGAGCTTGTTTTTCTTCTGAGGCAAAAGGGGTTAAATTACAAACAAAGCAGGGGAGGAATATAAGGCATGACCTGTAAATCGTAAATAAGATAAATATTATGTCTATTGTTGTAATAGCAGGAAGAGAGGCATTAGCCAGGATATGCAGACAGGAAAATTAGCTTTAATGGAACAGCGTAGGAACAGCAGGATCCCCCCTCCCTTTGTGACACACCAAACAACCTGCAGTTTAACGTTTCACTGACCACCAATGTATTGGAGTGTGATCCAAGGAGTTCAATCAGCAGCACTGAGAACTAATAGGCTGTGGAGGGGGAAGGTCCCTCAGCTGTGAATGCCAACAGGGGCTATAGGCAAATAAATCATCACCTTTCTGCAGCTCCGGCTACCCTGCACCTTCTGCCTGTCTGATCACAGTGCTTCTGAGACTGCAGCCCATCTTAGATTTAATGCTGTTCTAGGGGATCTAACAATACTTATTCAAGATTTTCTGTGAACATCAAAGGCTCCAATCTGCTTCCACAGCGTCACTCTGGTGCGCCACACCTACTACTGCTTCACGCGTCCCCTTTCCAACATCAGTAGAGGAGATAATGACGCAAGGCTGAAGCTAGAGAAGATTTTGGAGAAATGTGCATGCGATTCACAAAAGGTATGCTAATGCGTATGCGTGACGCCATATTCGTTCTACCTAGGTAGAAATTAGCTATTCAGCAGAATAAGACTTCAAAAGATGGTTTTGGCAGCAGTTATTTTTTATTTTCAGAATTGCATGAATATTACAAAATATTGTTAATAGGTGTTAATTACAATGTGTATTAACATTTGTTGAAGTTTTCTAAATTGAAAATATTTTTTGGGGTTTACTATCCCTTTAACCAAAAGTCCCTATATGAATGGATTTAGATCTAACTCAGCATTAAGGCCTAATGGTTCTAGTATTTTGAAATGAAAAATTAACGGCTAGCGGGGGCGGAGCCGGCCGCAGGAGAATATGGCCGCAAGTGATTAGAGCTCCGTAACAGATTCTTCGGGTGGGCTGAAAAAAACAACTAAAAACTACAGCAATTAAGGGTGAAGGGATCTCCCATGACTAGCTAAACATCTGGAGGGCTAATAGACAAAAAGAGGAGCTGAAAAACCTGCAGTAACGATCGATCTGACACGGTTCACTTTGTCCAGCTGCAAGTCACAGAGATTACCGCGTGGGTTGCGGTCCTCAGTAAAAGCCGATCCGGGAGGCAGAGAACACTGTGAGAGCCAGGAGATATATATTGGACTGGGCTCGGAGGAAAAGAAACCTCAAAAGGGAGGATTATCAGGCGGAGATCCATAATAAAATACTCAGGGTAAGAAGAACGACATCACTAATAAAAGGCCCTAGTTTATGGTGGGATAAAATAGAATATACGTAGCAATAGAAACCAAAGGACTATGCAATAAACCATTAGGCTTACTTAAACTGCTACTGTCTAAGCCCCACACATACTTGAGGAAACAACTATAATCCTGGGGAAATAAAGCACATTACTAGCTGCGTCATCACAATTTGTACAGAGTCTGGAAGCCGAAACAATTTGCAAACACAATAAAAAGGCTTTATAATGGCAAACACCCACATCGTCTAGACAAAAACTCTAAAGGTTTGCACATGAATGGTGGAAAGCTTAACAGTTTCTTTAAACCCTGTGAGAACACTTTATTGGGGGACTCTGATCACTCCTTGTCAGATGGAGTAGCTGAAAAAGACAGCCCATTACAGGCCACAGGAGACAGCGTCAATAATAGCAGCATTACTAAAGCTGACCTAAAGGCCTTGCCCTCTAAAGAGGATTTCTCCTCATTTATGATGTAGGTCAGTAAAGTAATAAAAGATGGACTGGCAGATATTAAAAAAGATGTAGTAGATTTGGGTAACAGAGTAATACAAATAGAGGAACAAGTGGAGGATAATACCCAATCAGCTATGTCTATGACCATTGCATTGCAACAACAAAATTTGACTATTATACAGCTACAAGAACAGGTTGAAGACCTAGACAATAGAGGTTGCCGCCAAAATCTGCGGATACGCGGAGTGCCTGAAGATATTCTACCTGCTCAGATTTCCTCGTATCTCTAAAATCTGTTCAAATTCTTGCTGGGAGCTGAGGGTGAAGAGAAAGTTAGTCTGGACAGGGCACACAGAGCACTGAGGCCTAAGCCTTTAGCCACAGTACCTCCCAGAGACATTATACTCCGCTGCCACAAATATTCAGATAAAGAAAAGATAATACAAGTGGCTAGGAGAAGAACGCCAATAATTTTTGGAAAGGACTCTCTTCAGATCTATGCGAATCTAAGCCCTATCACATTGGCAAAAAGAAAGGAAGCAAGATATCTAACACTACACCTGAGAGATCTGAATATACCCTACAGATGGGGGTTCCCCTTCTCAATTAGAGTCACCAAAGATGATAAGACCTACATATACAAGGACGCAGAGGACTTGGATCAATTCTGCAAGCAATTGAATATTCTACCTCCTTCCCTTCCTAAACTCACAGAAGACACGCAAGCTCAGCATACTCAAAAGATACCAGCACCCAAGCCACAGCGTCAGGAATGGACTATGGCTGCAAAGAAGAGGAGAAAACCCTCCGTACCTCTGTCAAAAGCTTCTGATCACTCACGGGACCCACCTTGAACTTTGAAACCTGCACCCATAAGGAAATAATAAGTATTATTATCTGTTTCCACTAGGCTGGAGAGCAGGGACAATAATCCTAAATAATTGTTACATATAATTTTCATAATTTTTTTTTCTAGCTATCTCACCTGAAGAGACTGGCACTAAAATGGTGCCTATAACCTCCCACAGTTCAGGTTTGTTCATGACTGCAGCAGTCGGCTATGACACTTTATTAGGTTGTTTGCTGCGTCATGTAACAGTTTTTTTGGTTAAAGTAAAGTTTAGATTACTATGTCATTATATCTATTTAACAAACGCCTAGATTTAGAGTTCTGCGTTAGCCGTCCAAACCAGCGTTAGGGGGTCCTAATGCTGGTTTTGGCCGCCCGCTGGTATTTAGAGTCAGTCAGGAAAGGGTCTAACGCTCACTTTCCAGCCGCAACTTTTCCATACCGCAGATACCCTTACGTAAATTGCGTATCCTATCTTTTCAATGGGATCTTCCTAACGCCAGTATTTGGAGTCTTGGTTGAAGTGAGCGTTAGAACTCTAACGACAAGACTCCAGACGCAGAAAAAAGTCAGGAGTTAAGAGCTTTATGGGCTAAGGCCGGTTCATAAATCTCCTAACTACTGTGCTCTAAAGTACACTAACACCCATAAACTATCTATGTACCCCTAAACCGAGGTCCTCCCACATCGCCGCCACCCTAATAAAAATATTTAACCCCTAATCTGCCGACCGCACACCGCCACGACCTACATTATCCCTATGTACCCCTAATCTGCTGCCCCTAACATCGCCGACCCCTATATTATATTTATTACCCCCTAATCTGCCCCCCCAACGTCGCCGCTACCTTACCTACACTTATTAACCCCTATTCTGCCGACCGGACCTCGCCGCCACTATATTAAAAGTATTAACCCCTAAACCGTCGCACTCACGCCTTGCAAACCCTATAATAAATTGTATTAACCCCTAATCTGCCCTCCCTAACATCACCAACACCTAACTTCAAGTATTAACCCCTAATCTGCAGACCGGACCTCGCTGATACTCTAATAAATGTATTAACCCCTAAAGCTAAGTCTAACCCTAACACCCCCCTAAGTTAAATATAATTTTTATCTAACGAAATAAAATAAATCATATTAAATAAATTAATCCTATTTAAAGCTAAATAATTACCTGTAAAATAAACCCTAATATAGCTACAATATAAATAATAATTATATTGTAGCTATTTTATGATTTATATTTATTTTACAGGCAACTTTGTATTTATTTTAACTAGGTACAATAGCTATTAAATAGTTATTTACTATTTAATAGCTACCTAGTTAAAATAATTACAAAATTACCTGTAAAATAAATCCTAACCTAAGTTACAATTAAACTTAACACTACACTATCAATAAATTAATTAATTAATTAACTAAACTATCTACAATTATCTACAATTAAATCAACTAAACTAAATTACAAAAAAAACAAACACTAAATTTCAAAAACAAACAAACACTAAATTACAAAAAAAAAAAAGATTAAAAGAATGTAAAACTAATTACACCTACTCTAAAACCCCTAAAAAAATAACAAAGCCCCCCAAAATAAAAAAATGCCCAACCCTATTCTAAAATAAAAATTTAACAGCTCTTTTACCTTACCAGCCCTTAAAAGGGCCTTTTGCGGGGCATGCCCCAAAGAAAACAGCTCTTTTGCATTTAAATAAACATACAATACCCCCCCAACATTACAACCCACCACCCACATACCCCTAATCTAACCCAAACACCCCTTAAAAAACCTAACACTAAGCCCCTGAAGATCTCCTTACCTTATCTTCACCACGCCGGGTATCACCGATCCTTCCAGAAGAGGGTCCGAAGTCTTCATCCTATCCGGCAAGAAGAGGTCCAGAAGAGGGTCCGAAGTCTTCATCCTATCCGGCAAGAAGAGGACATCCGGACCGGTAGACATTTTCATCCAGGCGGCGTCTTCTATCTTCATCCATCCGGCGCTGAGCGGGACCATCTTGAAGCAGCCGACGCGGATCCATCCTCTTCTTCCGGCGACTCCCGACGACTGAAGGTTCCTTTAAATGACGTCATCCAAGATGGCGTCCCTCGAATTCCGATTGGCTGATAGGATTCTATCAGCCAATCAGAATTAAGGTAGGAAAAATCTGATTGGCTGATTGAATCAGCAAATCAGATTCAAGGTCAATCCGATTGGCTGATCCAATCAGCCAATCAGATTGAGCTTGCATTCTATTGGCTGTTCCGAGCATTTTTTTTATTTTGGGGGGCTTTGTTATTTTTTTAGGGGGCTTAGAGTAGATGTAATTAGTTTAACATTCTTGTAATCTTTTTTTTTGTAATTTAGTTTAGTTGATTTAATTGTAGATAATTGTAGATAGTTTAGTTAATTAATTTATTGATAGTGTAGTGTTAGGTTTAATTGTAACTTAGGTTGGGATTTATTTTACAGGTAATTTTGTAATTATTTTAACTAGGTAGCTATTAAATAGTAAATAACTATTTAATAGCTATTGTACCTAGTTAAAATAAATACAAAGTTGCCTGTAAAATAAATATAAATCCTAAAATAGCTACAATATAATTATTATTTATATTGTAGCTATATTAGGGTTTATTTTACAGGTAAGTATTTAGCTTTAAATAGGATTAATTTATTTAATAAGATTTATTTTATTTCGTTAGATAAAAATTATATTTAACTTAGGGGGGTGTTAGGGTTAGGGTTAGACTTAGCTTTAGGGGTTAATACATTTATTAGAGTAGCGGTTAGGTCCGGTCAGCAGATTAGGGGTTAATACTTGAAGTTAGGTGTCGGCGATGTTAGGGAGGGCAGATTAGGGGTTAATACAATTTATTATAGGGTTTGCGAGGCGTGAGTGTGGCGGTTTAGGGGTTAATACATTTATTATAGTGGTGGCGAGGTCCGGTCGGCAGAATAGGGGTTAATAAGTGTAGGTAAGGTAGCGGCGACGTTGGGGGGGGAAGGTTAGGGGGTAATAAATATAATATAGGGGTTGGCAGTGTTAGGGGCAGCAGATTAGGGGTACATAGGGATAATGTAGGTTGCGGCAGATTAGGGGTTAATAATAATATGCAGGGGTCAGCGATAGCGGGGGCAGCAGATTAGAGGTTAATAAGTGTAAGGTTAGGGGTGTTTAGACTCGGGGTACATTTTAGGGTGTTAGGTACAGACTTAGAAACTGTTTCCCCATAGGAAACAATGGGGCTGCGTTAGGAGCTGAACGCTGCTTTTTTGTTTTTTTTTTCAGCTCAAACAGCCCCATTATTTCCTATGGGGATATCGTGCATGAGCACGTTTTTGAAGCTGGCCGCATCCGTAAGCAACGCTGGTATTTAGAGTTGCAGTGGAGGTAAATATGCCTGTACGCTCCCTTTTTGGAGCCTAACGCAGCCCTTCATAGAACTCTAAATACCAGCGTTGTTTAAAAGGTGCGGGGAAAAAAAACACGCGTAGATAATGCACCCCTTCTAACGCAAAACTCTAAATCTAGGTGAAAGTGTTTTATTCTTGTGCTCGCATTTATTAGCGCACCAATTGATGGGAATGTCTATTGTTTATCCGCTTCTTTGTCCATCTACTTCAACTTCATAGCTCCTTATCTTTGGGAAGGGACCTTCGGGGCAGACCAGGTAAGACAACCTCAACACTACTGCACATTCACTAGACAACATGAATATGGCTAACCCCACAATTACAATAGTTTCACAGAATGTTAAGGGGCTTAATTCTCCCACGAAGCGCTCCATAGCCTTGAGGACATTAGCGAAACATGGAGACTCCATAATTTTCCTTCAGGAGACTCACTTTGTAGCTGAGAAAGAGCCCAAACTTAGATCTAAAGATTTCCCAACAGGGTACTTCAACTCTCATAACATAAAAAAAAACTGAGTAGGAATATTATTTCACAGGAGACTTAATTTTCAATTACTTGACAAGATCACTGACCCTGAGGGCAGAGTTTTAATTCTAGTGGGATTACTCTACAACAGACCAATCACATTAGAAAATGTTTATGCTCAGCAGATGACATAAATTCTATAAACGACTTCTAGACCTAGTTATGGAACATAAGAAGGGGCTTCTGGTTTTGGGAGGAGACATGAATGTTACAATAGACCCAAACCTGGACACCACTACGGGGTCCCCCCTTTCTAATTCTAGACCCCCTAACGCAATCCTCAAATGTATTGAAAGTTTGGGTTTAGTGGACACATGGTGCATCCTACACCCAACTCAGAGGAATTATACGTTCTACTCCAATCCATGGTCGGTGTATAGATGCATTGATCATCTCTACTTAGATAGGGTGTACCTAGCACAGCTTAAAGAATCAGACATACAGCCCACAGTTTGGTCGGACCACTCTGCAGTTATAATGCAATTGGATTGGCCAAATAAGCTGCATACACAATTTAGTTGGAGAATGGACGACTCCTTACTCCAATTTCCATCTACAGTTGAGCCTATCCGGAAAGCATTGATAGAATATTTTCAGATTAACCACACACCGGAGATAACCCCAGACTGTCTGTGGGAAGCTCACAAAGCTGTGATTAGAGGGGAATGCATTAAACATTCGACTTTCAGGAGGAAAACCTACAATACAGAAGTAGCGCTGCGGAATCTGTTGGCGCTCTACAAATAACCGATAATAATAATAATAATAAACAAACTAACAACTCAAATATACCGATTAGAATTGCAAAATAAAAATAGACCTACAGATCAGACAACATATGCTTATCTAGTGAAAACTAGTCAGGAGCTAAACGCTATTCTAACAAAAGAATCTCAGAGAAAAGCACTTTCACTCAGGAAGACATACTTTTATGAGAGCAATAGATCAGGGCCCTTCCTAGCAAAATTACTGAAGGCTCAGACTCAAGCTTCTCAGATACATAAACTCCACACCTCGAATAATCGACCTATCTATGATAGTAAAGAAATAGCTATTTGGCAGGTTTTATGCCAATCTATATAACCTAGACTGTAACACCTTCCAAGAACACTTAGAACAATTGAGAGTGAGACTATATTAAAAAGGCTGACCTCCCCAAACTAGATAAAACCCAAATAGATAAACTAGATAGCCCTATATCTAAACCAGAAATTTTGAAAGCAATAAAGGAGCTTCCCTCTGGGAAAAGCCCTGGGCCAGATGGCTTCACGAACATCTATTATAAGATGTTCAAACAAATACTAGTTCCACACCTCTTCTCTTTGTTTTGCACACTCGATGAGACAAAAAGCTTACCCAAAAATATGTTATTAGCACATATAGCTGTGATACCGAAATCCGGCAAAGCCCCTACGGACCCAAGCAGTTATCATCCAATTTCTCTTCTAAATACGGACATAAAAATATTAGGGAAGATACTGTCAAAGAGACTTAATGACATCATACAAGATATAATACACACTGATCAGGTGGGCTTTGTTCCAAGGAGAGAGGCAAGGGACAATACCATCAGGGTGGTGACCCTGATGAACTACGCCAAACAGAATAAAATACTGGCGACCCTTTTAGCGACTTATGCCGAAAAGGTGTTTGACCGCATAAATTGGAGATTTCTAAAGGAAACATTAATAGCGATAGGTTTAGGACCCACAACAATCACACGAATATTTAGCCTATACACATACCCTTCAGCTCAAATTAAAGCAAATGGGGTGTTGTCCGACACATTTAATATTAATAATGGAACAAGGCAGGGGTGTTCGCTCTCTCCTACCCTATTTATACTAACAATGTTAGCAGCCCGAGTCAGAGCGGATCCAAATATTCAGGGAATAAAAATAGGTCCTCATAATTTTAAAATTGCCCTATATGTGGACAATGTCCTTTTCACAGTGACCTCTCCTTTACAATCGATCCCAGCTATCATGACTGAAATTACAGAATTCGGCCGTTATTCAAATTTCATGATAAATTAACAGAAATCAGAACTTCTTAACATATCCTTACCACAACCAATATATAGGAGTTTGACCACTATTTGCCCACTTAAGTTACAAACCAAAACGTTGAAATACTTAGGCATTCAATTATCCCCAGACAAAAAAGTTCTATTTGATAATAATTATGTTCCCTTACTACATGAGACACTACGGGACTTACAATATTGGGTGACCAAACCCATTTCCTGGTGGGGGAGGATTCAAAGTATCAAAATGACCACCCTCCCAAGAATATTATATATTTTACAAACGCTTCCTATGACCCTCCCAAGATGGTATTTAGCTAGATTGCAAAAAAAAATCAACACATTCATATGGGGTGCAAGCAAGCCTAGGATAAATAAGGAAACTATGTATAGAACACTAGCAACTGGAGGCCTAGGGGTTCCCTGTATATCAGTGTACTTAGAAGCAGTGACATTACAGAGGGTGTTAGACTGGCATGGAGCAAGGGAATCGAAAGCATGGTGGCCATAAACTCTCATATCTTGCGGGTTCCTTGGGTGGGAACCTTATGTTGGACTCCGAAACACCTAAGACCCCCACAATGTCTGAATCTGGAAATACACAGACTAATATTCAACTCTTGGGATAGGATAATTTCAACAAGACCACACATTATGGGGACTAGATCCCCCCTGTTTCCTATTCCCATCAATGCTGAACTAATATGGGGACTGGATAGTGGACAGCAACGCTTGACAGAATGGGGCTGTACAACAACGCTTATAGATTTTATTTCTAATCGGAAACTTAAACCAAGAGATTAAATGAGAGATATAGCAAATGGTAACTACACAAGATGGCTTAAATACCACCAGTTGGCTCACTTCATTCACACATCTCTGTATAAAGTAAACTACCTGAGAGAATTGTGCACCAGAAACGAGACAACACCACATTCTCTGTCATTATCCAGAAAATTGTTACAGGCACACCAGACTTCCCAACTTCCCACTTTCACGGCTAGATGGCACGAAGATTTGAGTCTAGAGATAGAAATAAATGACTGGGTAAAGATCTTCAAAATTACTAAAAAATCCTCTACATCTCCACAATCAGTCAATAGGATTGAAGTTCAATCCTATTGTCTGATCCAATCAGCCAATAGGATTGAGCTGGCATTCTATTGGCTGTTCCAATCATCCAATAGAGTGCCAGCTCAATCCTATTGGCTGATTGAATCAGCCAATAGGATTTTTTCTACCTTAATTCTGATTGGCTGATAGAATTCTATCAGCCAATCGGAATTGAAGGGACGCCATCTTGGATGACGTAATATAAAGGAACCTTCATTCAGTATTAGCCTTCGGATGAAGAGGATGCTCTGCATCGGATGTCTTGAAGATGGACCTGCTCCGCGCCGGATGGATGAAGATAGAAGATGCCGTCTGGATGAAGACTTCTGCCCGTCTAGAGGACCACTTCGCCCGGCTTGGATGAAGACTTCTCCTGGCTTCGTTGAGGACTTCGGCCCGGTTAGATGAAGACTTCTCCCGGTAAGGTGATCTTCAAGGGGTTAGTGTTAGTTTTTTTAAGGGGGTTTTGGGTGGTTTTTAGAGTAGGGCTGGTTGTGTGGGTGGTGGGTTTTAATATTGGGGGGGATTTGTAATTTTTTTACAGGTAAAAGAGCTGATTACTTTGGGGCAATGCCCCACAAAAGGCCCTTTTAAGGGCTATTTGTAATTTAGTGTAGAGTAGGGCTTTTTTTATTTTGGGGGGCTTTTTTATTTTGTTAGGGGGATTAGATTGGGTGTAATTAGTTTAAAAATCTTGTAATTTGTTTATTATTTTCTGTAATTTAGTGTGTTTTTTGTACTGTAGCTAATTTTATTTAATTGTATTTAATTTAGGGAAATAATTTAATTATAGTGTAGTGTTAGGTGTAATTGTAACTTAGGTTAGGTTTTATTTTACATGTACTTTTGTATTTTTTTAGCTAGTTAGCTAGTAAATAGTTAATAACTATTTACTAACTATTCTACCTAGTTAAAATAAATACAAACTTGCCTGTAAAATAAAAAATAACCCTAAGCTAGCTACACTGTAACTATTAGTTATATTGTAGCTAGCTTAGGGTTTATTTTAAAGGTAAGTATTTAGTTTTAAATAGGAATAATTTAGTTAATGATAGGAATTTTATTTAGACTTCTTTTAATTATATTTAAGTTAGGGGGTGTTAGGTTTAGGGTTAGACTTAGGTTTAGGGGTTAATAACTTAAATATAGTGGCGGCGACATTGGGGGAGGCAGATTAGTGGTTAATAATATTTAACTAATGTTTGTGAGGTGGGAGTACAGCGGTTTAGGGGTTAATATATTTATTATAGTGGCGGCGATGTTGGGGGCGGCAGATTAGGGGTTAATGAGTGTAGGTAGGTGGCGGCGACATTTGGGGCGGCAGAGTAGGGGTTAATAAATATAATGTAGGTGTCGGCGATGTTGGGGTCAGCAGATTAGGGGTTCATAAGTATAATGTAGGTGGCGGCGGTGTCCGGATCGGCATATTAGGGGTTAATAATTATTATGTAGGTGTCGGCGATGTCAGGGGCGGCAGATTAGGGGTTAAAAAGTGTAAGATTAGGGGTGTTTAGACTCGGGTTCATGTTGTCACGAGTTACAGTAACCAGTTTGAACAAATTGCTGATATTGTTAAAATAAACCTTTCTATTTTAAAAGGAGATGAAGCTATTTTCCCTTTTGTAAAAAATGGTTGTAGATATTTCTCTAAAAGAAATAAGATGCTGGGTAATGTTCTATCTCCCAGTGAGATTAAGATAAAAAAAGATAAGAAAGGCAGTAGTTGGCTAAGTTGCAAGGGCCACTACAAATGTGGCAAATGGAATTGTAAAGCATGTGAATATTCCTTAACAGGGAAGCAATTTCAATCTAAAGTAACGCAGAAAGTTTTTGACATGAATAACGGTACAAATTGTCAAACTTCTTATGTGATTTATTTAATAACATGTCATCAGTGTAATTTACAATATGTTGGCCTCACTTCTAGAGAGGCCAGAGACAGGATAAAAGAGCATCTATATGAAATCAAGACAGATAACCCTAAATCACAGGTGGCTTGTCACTTTAAATATGTACACCATGAATGTCCTGAAGGCCTAAAGTGGCAGATTATAGAGCATGCACATGTTCCCAGGAGAGGTGGCAACAGAGATAAGTTGCTTCAAAAAAGAGAAGCTTTTTGAATATTTAAATTAAAGACGAGAGCCCCAGGAGGTCTTAACATTCAGACTGACCTCATTAATTTTTGGGAATAGAGATGTCCAGTAATTGATTATTTTTAACTGTGCATCATTATTATTTTTAACCATGCTATGCCATATGTATCTCTTCTTTCATAGAGGTTCATAACATATAACATCATTATAGTATCCTTTAATTTGTTACACTTTGAACCTACTTTTGTAGTCTACGTCATTTCAGAATAGGGATTATGAAAATATGATATTGTTTTTTGGTATAGAATAACAGCGTGCTCTCATATTTATATTCATATAAGATTATAATTTCTGAATAGTATATGCACAGCTGCTAGTAAGATATATATTCTTTTCAGAGCAATGTTCCTAATATGACCTAGACTGTTAATATTGATAGACCAATAATTGCCTTATATAGGTAGAAAGCAAAATATAACTTAATTAGGAATACATATAAGAGTTTCCTATGTTTTTCTCCTTTTTACTCTGATATATGTTTTGAGCTCTAAGATATATAGGCAAACTGCTTTTGTTATAAATATATCATTGTTTTTTGGTGTCTATGTTCTCTTTTATCGTTTGTTAAACAGTGATTTCAACTCTGTGATATTAAAACATTGCCTAAGGGAAGTAAATCTTCAATTGTTAAAGGGTTAATTATTTCTATGTATATGACATCAGTGTTCCTCATGTGTGTTTAATTAGGCTGTTAAGGTTAGTGCAGCACAGTCTATGAGGAAGGCGTAATGCTGAAACATGTAAGACTGGTGTTGCACTAGCCTCAGGACACTATGATGTTGATTTTTATTATTTTCCAATAAAAGTTATATTTTAACTTTTACACTGGCTGACTCGCTTATAAGTTTTTTCTTCATATCTGACAAGTGGATTGGGAATCCTCCCTGCGGTTTGCAGCACAGTGTTTTCTTTGATACTAGTAGGAGAGCGGGCGGAGCAAATTTCAGTGTGAGACACTGACTGAATAGTGCGCAGCAGTTTGGAGCTCAGAAGTGCCTACGTACCCTATCAAGCAGGAGACCAGCGGCTATCAAGTTGTGACCTGGATGCCGAGGAGTGACTAGTAAGTCTTTTATACCGGCAGGTCTATGAATAGCTGTGAGCTGACTCTGTGGCATTTTTGGATTAGATATATGGAGTGTCGGTGCGCTTTTTAAAGAAATATTGCTTTGTTGTGGATTCATGTTAGGGTGTTAGGTGTAGACATAAAATGTATTTCCCCAAAGGAATCAATGGGGCTGCGTTAAGTAGTTTTACGCTGCTTTTTTTCAGGTGTTAGACTTTTTTTCAGCCGGCTCTCCCCGTTGATTCCTATGGGGAAATCGTGCACAAGCACGTTACACCAGCTCACCGCTAACGTAAGCAGCGCTGGTATTGGAGTGCGGTAATGAGCAAAGTTTTGCTCAATGCTCACTTCTTGTCTGGTTTGTAAAAACTCATAATAACAGCGCTGTCTGTAAGTGAGCGGTGAGCATAAACTACTCGTTGGCACCGCACAGCCTCTAACGCAAAACTCGTAATCTAGGTATAATTCAGCTTCTGTCCTCAGTAATTAGTTATTTAGATCTCCTCCCCTCTAGTCTGGTTTGATTTTTCTAATACCCCAGTATTTTAACTTTTTTGGATTTTGGGCATGTAAAGGTATGGTGAAAAAGACAAGTCAGTTCTGAGCTGGTACACCCCAACAGATTTGCCAGATTAAGTGAAGATGTTGGGGATATCAGTTCAGGGGTGGCAGTGGCAGAGAGGGCTATTTTGCCTAGTATAGTGAACAGTCCTTTAGTCGTGGAAGAGGAGCATACTATGGTGGGCAGTCCTTCAGGCATGGTAGAGGGGCATACTATAGTTAACAGTCCTTTGTTATGGAAGAGGGGCATACAAGTCAGGGCCTTAGGCAGATGTTGGTGGTAGGAGACTCTATTATTAGGAAGGTTGATAGGGTAATTTGTCATCCCAACCCTTTAAATAGAACAGTTTGCTGTCTTCCAGGGGCTCGTGTTAGGCATATTGTGAAGCGTATTGATAGATTGTTAGAGGGATATGGGTCTGATCCTGCAGTCATGGTACATATTGGTATTAATGAAGGAATCAGCGGGAGATGGAGAGTCCTAAAAAATTACTTCCACGAGTTAGGTAGCAAGCTTAAAGCAAGGACCTCCAAAGTAATATTTTTGGAGATATTACCAGGCAGAAGGAGCTAAAGTCTGTTAATTCATGGTTAAAAACATGGTATAAAAATGAGGGGTTTGACTTTTAGAGCACTGGGCTGACTTTTTGGTACAATTTGTACAGTAAGGATAGATTGCACCTAAATGACATGAGTGCTGGTGTGTTGGGGGAAAGGATGGTAACACATTTAGAGAATCTTTTAAACTAGGCAAAGGGGGATGGTCAGTTAGAACGCAATAGAACAGAGAGATGAGTCTGTGAATATGTCACCCCTATAGTATCTCAAGGAAGGGATGACTTAAAGGGACACTGAACCCAATTTTTTTCTTTTGTGATTCAGATAGAGCATGACATTTTAAGAAACTTTCTAATTTACTCCTATTATCAAATTTTCTTCATTCTCTTGGTATCTTTATTTGAAATGCAAGAATGTAAGTTTAGATGCTTGCCCATTTTTGTTGAACAACCTGGGTTTTTCTTGATGATTGGTGGATAAATTCATCAACCAATAAAAAAGTGCTGTCCAGAGTTCTAAACCAAAAACATAGCTTAGATGCCTTCTTTTTCAAATAAAGATAGCAAGAGAATGAAGAAAAATTGATAATAGGAGTAAATTAGAAAGTTGCTTAAAATTGCATGCTCTATCTAAATCACAAAATAAAAAATTTGAGTTCAGTATCCCTTTAAGAAATGTTACATTAGAAAGTATTGAGGAACACACACCAAGTAGCAGCAAAAAGCACATGAAAATTAAATGTATGACAAAAATGCAAGAAACATGACAAGTAAAATGGGGGAGCTGGAGCTCTTAGTTGCAGAAGAGGACTATGACATTATCAGTATAACTGAAACTTGGTGAGATGATTCACATGACTGGACAGTTAACTTAGAGGGGCATACTTTATTTAGGAGGGACAGGAATAATAAAAGAGGTGGAAGAATCTGCATTTATATTAAACCTAACCTTAAACTTACAATAAGGGAAGATATTTATGACACAGGCGACAATGTAGATACCCTGTGGGTTGAAATAAAGAGTCTCTGTCAACAGGTGTAGGTGTTCTTCCAAGTGAAGCTCAAGGTGTATGGGGATGGGATCCCAATATAGTATGTGTTTAGAAATGTCAATACAAACGGATATAAAGTGCCAATATCGGATAAATGTAGATAGACTGTCAGAAATACCAGGATTTCAAAACTTATCAACAGTTACGTCTTGTGGGTGGAGCATATATGGTAGCGGTTCAAACAACGGTAAAGAGTTACAACTCACCAGGATGTTTTCAACCTCTTCACCCGAACACTCGCTTACCCCTGCCTCCCAAAGGGCCTTGCTCCTCCGTAAAAGACTTTCTACTGCCTTCGGCGTCTGTTACAATGTTATACGGCTAGGATAAGCCTCCGTATTGTGTACTTCCGGTCTGTGTCGAGCCGTTCAGCCAATGGGATCCCCTACTACGTATCCGTAGCCCCTGGCGCTGTTGTGACCTCCTGTATGCCGAAATCCAACCCAGTAAGCATCACCAAAGTTATATACAAATAAACCGGGTGAGTCTCAAGGCATATTATAGTGTAAAAATCTTGCAGCTTTATTTGAAACCAATTTTCATTTTCAGGATAAGTAGATTCATTCTCTTAAAAACAGATAAATTTCATAAGATCAGCTGGAGCAGTACTGTCTTACGCGTTTCGGCTTGGTATCAGCCTTACTCATAGACATATTGATATGGGTAAACACCGGGCTTAAATAGCCCTGTGTCAGCCATGATCAGCTGCTCCAGCTGTGCATAATTAAATGTCATAGTAACACTCATGAGTTGTGTTTACAGAGTCGGACTAGTCAAAATTTAAACTTCATAGATGAATACATGTATATGAATAAGAAGCATAACTTAGCATAAATACAATTAAAGTGTAATCTTACAATTATTTTGAAAGATCAATGTAATAAATTCAAACTGTAATACTCTTTACAAATCCACAATGTTAGTATAAATGGGTGTGTCTGCAATTTATCGTAATTATATATACTCTCTTTCTGATTTCAGTCATTGAACAATTTAACTTGTTTTTTGAATTAAGTGACTTGTCATATTTTATTTTGTTTTGATTAGCACAGCAAAACACTGTATGTACTAAAACGATTTACAATGATTCACATATTTATTTCCCAATCACTGGGAATAATCTTAAAATGACCAAATACTCACTTATAATTAGAAAATATGTAAATCCTCAAAAGAGATCTGACGATAAAGGTGCTGACTATAATCACCCATATTACTAGCATAAGGAAGTTTAAGTTTGAATATATATGTGACCATGTTTGAAACAACCTCAATATTAGTTGGTCTTCTTACATCGTGGAGTGAGAAGATGACAGTGAAAATGCTTAGATAAGTACATGCATACATGTAAGAAGCACAACTTTCTAAAGTGTAATAATATAATGCTGTTTCAAAAACATATACGATCATAAGCTTGGGTTGAACACAAGGTAGTATTTACAAATGCCACTACGTCAATATATATATGGGTAAATCAGCAATACGTTCATTTACATAGAATTACTCTCTACCCTAATATCTATGTCTAGTCTGTCTCATTAGTAAGTTATTCTGCATTACCATTCAGTTATGTACTGGAGCTAAAATTGCAATACAATAACTAAGTAAATCACATTAATTATGTGAAATTGAGTGAGTCATCAAATACTTGCCCATAGATCAATTATATTTAGAGAGTATTTTCTTCCTCAATGGGTGTCTAATAGTTATAATGCTGACTATATTTACCCATTTATTTCTCGCTAAAATGTTTAAGATTATTTGTACACATGGCCATGCATTTCTTTGGGTAATCCTCATTTTTCAAAGTGCAAGGGGATAAAGAACCCACATATATTGCACTATTTTAAATGAGGGGGAGAGGAATAATAGTATTATTTTGAGTAACATGCCCCTGTCTTTGTACTTGATAGGTTAATCCATAAAATATAATGGTTACTATCAGAATGGGGCTTGACACCCAAGACAATCCTTATTAATGCTTTTTCCAGAAATTAATAACATCTCCTTCTATATTGAAACCCTCTGGTCTACGTGTTCTTAATTGGAAGATCCAATAGGCTTCTTGATAAAGTAACTTATTGGCAATGTCACCCCCTCTCTCTGGGGTTCTGTTCTATTATCTGCCATTGGAAACTATTTACATTTTTACCATGCACATGTATAAAGTGTCTCGCCAAATCAGAGCACTCTATGTTATTGTCTATGTTATTCAAGTGTTCACGGATACGTGTCCGTGCCTCCCTAGTGGAACATCCCACATACTATTTCCTGCATGAAGTGCAGCTCACCAGGTAGATGACATTGTGGGTGTGACAATTAGTAAAACATTTTAACAAGTAGACTTTCTGTGTGACCATTGATTGGAAGTTTTGGGTTATTTTAGTGCAGCCACAGGCAATACACTTGTAGTGCCCCTTCACTTGTAACCAACTGCTAGTGCTTGGTGGTTTCCTGAGCATGCTCGGGGACAGTATGTTACCAATTGTGCATCCTTTTCAGGCCACAAACTTACAACCAAACTGAACAAAGTCTTTCAAACTACCTTCTGCAGTTAGAATTGGCAGATGTTTGTCTATGATACCACAAATTTCCTTATACTGGGGGCTATAAGTGGTTACAAAAAGAGGTTTCGGATCATCAAAAATATTATCTCTCTGTGTCTGACTTTTAGTCAAAACATATCAGCCCTGTCCATACGTCTAACCAAGAGAGCTCTATTAACTGTTTTTATTGGAGTAACCTCTCTCTAACAATTGAGTTTTTAAGGTCTCACTGTGTTCCTCAAAAGCTGCATTGCTGGTACAATTACGCTTTATGCGTATAAATTGCCCTTTAGCAATACCAAACCCCGTATGTCTGGGGTGATAGCTGTTGGCATGCAGAATGGCATTAGATGAGATAGGCTTACGATAAAGACTGGTAATAATCTGGCCAGTCTCTATATCCCCTTTTAAAGGGACAGTCAAGTCTAAAAAAAACTTTGATGTTTCAAATAGGGCATGCAATTTTAAACAACTTTCCAATTTACTTTTATCACCAATTTTGCTTTGTTCTTTTGGTATTCTTAGTTGAAAGCTAGACCTAGAAAGGCTCATATGATCATTTCTAAGCCCTTGAAGGCCGCCTCTAATCACATGCTTTTGTATTTGCTTTTCACAGCGGGGGGGAGCTAGTTCAGGTAATCCCTATAGATAACATTGTGAGCACGCCCGTGGAGTGTGGCAGACACTGCACTAATTGGCTAAAATGCAAGTCAAAAGATAATAAATAAAATGTCATGTGATCAGGGGGCTGTCAGAAGAGGTTTAGATACAAGGTAATCACAGAGGTAAAAAGTGTATTATTATAACTGTGTTGGTTATGCAAAACTGGGAAATGGGTAATAAAGGGATTATCTATCTTTTAAAACAACAAAAATTCTGTTGTTGACTGTCCCTTTAAGGTTACATCAAGATAAGGGATCTGCACTCTATCAGTTTCAGATGTAAACTCAAGTCCCACCTCATTGCGATTTAGCATGGCCACAAAGTCAGTTTTGTCTGTCTCATTACCTGTCCAGATGATCAAAAGATCGTCGATAAATCTTTTATAAGCTTTTATGTAGCCCCTATAAGGATTCCTTTCTCCATAGACGTGGGACCGCTCCCACCATGCTATATAGATGTTTGCATATGAAGGTGCAAATTTTGCACCCATAGCGGTCCCACGTCTCTGGAGAAAGTATTTACCTTCAAACTTAAAATAATTTTGGTTTAAGAGGAAATCTAAAACCCTCACCACAAAGTCCTTAAGGGGCTCATCATAATTGCTGTGACTGTCCAAGAGGCTCCTGACTGCTTCAAGGCCCAGATGGTGCGGTATTGCTGAGTAGAGACCTACCACATCGATGGTTACCCAGGAACACTCCCTGTTCCATCCTACCTGGGTAAGACAATTAAGGAGGTGTTTAGTATCCCTCAGGTATGAGGGAATCTGTAGAACTATGGGCTGGAGGAGTGATTCAACCCAGCTCGATAAGTGCTCAAAGAGTGAGCCTATACCTGAAACTATAGGTCTCCCTTTCACCACCTCCAAAGATTTATGTACCTTTGGGAGGTGGTGAAAGATAGGTACCACAGGTCTAGAGACGTATAAAAAATCAATAGTTTCTTCGTCTAGAACTCCCTCCTCCAGACCATCGTCCAACAAGTTCCACAATTTATTCTTAAAGATCTCTGTAGGATCTGACTTCAAAATTGTATACACATCACCATCATATAGTTGCCTATGGGCTTCTGCTATATAATATGCCCGATCTAGCACAACAATACTTCCCCCCTTATCAGAGTCCTTGATGGTTATATTGTCTCTAGATTTTAATCTAGTCAAAGCATCCCTCTGTGTAATAGTAAGATTAGGGTATGTTCTCATGGGGTTATTAAAGAGTTTAATTAGATCCAGCTCGACCCTCCTATGGAAAGCCTCTAAGAATGGCCCCCTTTCACGTGTAGGATAAAACACGGATTTGGGTCTATAGCCACCATGAGAAGTTTTACACCCCTGTATTACTATATTAGATTCAGAGTCTAAATCCTGAAGGCTCAGAATGTCACATGTCTCCTGGAAGTCAATTACATCAAAAATCTGTGGTTCCACTAAGGCTGTGACTGAGTCCGAAGCAGAGGCATATTGATTTGTTGCATCTTTTCCCCAAAATAATTTTTTCAATGTTAAATCTCTTATTAGTTTGTTGACATCTACAATTGTGTCAAAGAGATTAAACTTTTTGCTTGGTACGTAGCCCAAGCCCAAACTCAATACCTCTATCTCAGGCCCAGTCGGAAACGTACTTGACAAATTAATAATTTTTATAGGGTGTACTTGTTCCATCTCCCCTTGTTTCTTCCCCTTCTGCCTCTTGACCCTCTTCCTCTTTCTCCTCCTCTTTCAGTGGCCCTGATGGCATCCTGAAAACCCTGAGTGCCTTCCAGGTCGAAGACAAAAGAAAAGGAGGTCTAAGTCTGGCTCTAACCAATTTTCTAAACAAGTGAAACTTGATAAAAGGGTAACTTTTTCTGATAACGATACCTCGCATGAGGATCGTTCTCACAATGACACTAGATTTGATTTGAGTAGTTTGTCTGATGAAGAAGCACAAACACTTAGACCAATTATTAAGAATGTGAGGACAGGAGGGGGCGGAGCCAACTGCTAAAACAACAAGACGTGCATTCTCAGAGCTCCTATTCTTTGCTCACTATGGCCTAGATTTAGAGTTCGGCGGTAAAAGGGCTGTTAACGCTCCGCGGGCTTTTTTCTGGCCGCACCATAAATTTAACTCTGGTATCGAGAGTTCAAACAAATGCTGCGTTAGGCTCCAAAAAAGGAGCGTAGAGCATTTTTACCGCAAATGCAACTCTCGATACCAGAGTTGCTTACGGACGCGGCCGGCATCAAAAACGTGCTCGTGCACAATTCTCCCATAGGAAACAATGGGACTGTTTGAGCTGAAAAAAAACCTAACACCTGCAAAAAAGCAGCGTTCAGCTCCTAACGCAGCCCCATTGTTTCCTATGGGGAAACACTTCCTACGTCTGCACCTAACACTCTAACATGTACCCCGAGTCTAAACACCCCTAGCCTTACACTTATTAACCCCTATTCTGCCGACCCCGCTATCGCTGACCCCTGCATTACAGTTTTAACCCCTAATCTTCCGCTCCGTAAACCGCCGCAACCTACGTTATCCCTATGTACCCCTAATCTGCTGCCCTAACATCGCCGACCCCTATATTATATTTATTAACCCCTAATCTGCCCCCCACAACGTCGCCGACACCTACCTACACTTATTAACCCCTAATCTGCCGAGCGGACCTGAGCGCTACTATAATAAAGTTATTAACCCCTAATCCGTCTCACTAACAATATCATAAATAGTATTAACCCCTAATCTGCCCTCCCTAACATCGCCGACACCTACCTTCAATTATTAACCCCTAATCTTCCGATCGGAGCTCACCGCTATTCTAATAAATGTATTAACCCCTAAAGCTAAGTCTAACCCTAACACTAACACCCCCCTAACTTAAATATAATTTACATCTAACGAAATAAATTAACTCTTATTAAATAAATTAATCCTATTTAAAGCTAAATACTTACCTGTAAAATAAACCCTAATATAGCTACAATATAAATTATAATTATATTTTAGCTATTTTAGGATTAATATTTATTTTACAGGCAACTTGGTATTTATTTTAACTAGGTACAATAGCTATTAAATAGTTAAGAACTATTTAATAGTTACCTAGTTAAAATAATTACAAAATTACCTGTAAAATAAATCCTAACCTAAGATATAATTAAACCTAACACTACCCTATCAATAAAATAATTAAATAAACTACCTACAATTACCTACAATTAACCTAACACTACACTATCAATAAATAAATTAAATACAATTGCTACAAATAAATACAATTAAATAAACTAGCTAAAGTACAAAAAATAAAAAAGAACTAAGTTACAGAAAATAAAAAAATATTTACAAACATAAGAAAAATATTACAACAATTTTAAACTAATTACACCTACTCTAAGCCCCCTAATAAAATAACAAAGCCCCCCAAAATAAAAAATTCCCTACCCTATTCTAAATTTAAAAAGTTACAAGCTCTTTTACCTTACCAGCCCTGAACAGGGCCCTTTGCGGGGCATGCCCCAAGAATTTCAGCTCTTTTGCCTGTAAAAGAAAACATACAATACCCCCCCCCAACATTACAACCCACCACCCACATACCCCTAATCTAACCCAAACCCCCCTTAAATAAACCTAACACTAATCCCCTGATGATCTTCCTACCTTGTCTTCACCATACCAGGTTCACCGATCCGTCCTGGCTCTGATATCTTCATCCAACCCAAGCGGGGGCTAGACATCCACTGAAGAAGTCCAGAAGAGGCTCCAAAGTCTTCATCCTATCCGGCAAGAAGAGGACATCCGGACCGGCAAACATCTTCTCCAAGCCGCATCTTCTATCTTCTTCCATCCGGTGCGGAGCGGGTCCATCTTGAAGCAGGCGACGCGGATCCATCCTCTTCTTCCGATGTCTCCCGACGAATGACGGTTCCTTTAAGGGACGTCATCCAAGATGGCGTCCCTCGAATTCCGATTGGCTGATAGGATTCTATCAGCCAATCGGAATTAAGGTAGGAATTTTCTGATTGGCTGATGGAATCAGCCAATCAGAATCAAGTTCAATCCGATTGGCTGATCCAATCAGCCAATCAGATTGAGCTCACATTCTATTGGCTGTTCCGATCAGCCAATAGAATGCGAGCTCAATCTGATTGGCTGATTGGATCGGCCAATCGGATTGAACTAGATTCTGATTGGCTGATTCCATCAGCCAATCAGAAAATTCCTACCTTAATTCCGATTGGCTGATAGAATCCTATCAGCCAATCGGAATTCGAGGGACGCCATCTTGGATGACGTCCCTTAAAGGAACCGTCATTCGTCGGGAGACATCGGAAGAAGAGGATGGATCCGCGTCGCCTGCTTCAAGATGGACCCGCTCCGCACCGGATGGAAGAAGATAGAAGATGCGGCTTGGAGAAGATGTTTGCCGGTCCGGATGTCCTCTTCTTGCCGGATAGGATGAAGACTTTGGAGCCTCTTCTGGACTTCTTCAGTGGATGTCTAGCCCCCGCTTGGGTTGGATGAAGATATCGGAGCCAGGACGGATCGGTGAACCTGGTATGGTGAAGACAAGGTAGGAAGATCATCAGGGGATTAGTGTTAGGTTTATTTAAGGGGGGTTTGGGTTAGATTAGGGGTATGTGGGTGGTGGGTTGTAATGTTGGGGGGGGGTATTGTATGTTTTCTTTTACAGGCAAAAGAGCTGAATTCTTGGGGCATGCCCCGCAAAGGGCCCTGTTCAGGGCTGGTAAGGTAAAAGAGCTTGTAACTTTTTAAATTTAGAATAGGGTAGGGAATTTTTTATTTTGGGGGGCTTTGTTATTTTATTAGGGGGCTTAGAGTAGGTGTAATTAGTTTAAAATTGTTGTAATATTTTTCTTATGTTTGTAAATATTTTTTTATTTTCTGTAACTTAGTTCTTTTTTATTTTTTGTACTTTAGCTAGTTTATTTAATTGTATTTATTTGTAGCAATTGTATTTAATTTATTTATTGATAGTGTAGTGTTAGGTTAATTGTAGGTAATTGTAGGTAGTTTATTTAATTATTTTATTGATAGGGTAGTGTTAGGTTTAATTATATCTTAGGTTAGGATTTATTTTACAGGTAATTTTGTTATTATTTTAACTAGGTAACTATTAAATAGTTCTTAACTATTTAATAGCTATTGTACCTAGTTAAAATAAATACCAAGTTGCCTGTAAAATAAATATTAATCCTAAAATAGCTATAATATAATTATAATTTATATTGTAGCTATATTAGGATTTATTTTACAGGTAAGTATTTAGCTTTAAATAGGAATCATTTATTTAATAAGAGTTAATTTATTTCGTTAGATGTAAATTATATTTAAGTTAGGGGGGTGTTAGTGTTAGGGTTAGACTTAGCTTTAGGGGTTAATACATTTATTAGAATAGCGGTGAGCTCCGATCGGAAGATTAGGGGTTAATAATTGAAGGTAGGTGTCGGCGATGTTAGGGAGGGCAGATTAGGGGTTAATACTATTTATGATAGGGTTAGTGAGACGGATTAGGGGTTAATAACTTTATTATAGTAGCGCTCAGGTCCGCTCGGCAGATTAGGGGTTAATAAGTGTAGGCAGGTGTCGGCGACGTTGAGGGGGGCAGATTAGGGGATAATAAATATAATATAGGGGTCGGCGGTGTTAGGGGTAGCAGATTAGGGGTACATAGGGATAACGTAGGTGGCGGCGCTTTGCGGTCGGAAGATTAGGGGTTAATTATTTTAAGTAGCTGGCGGCGATGTTGTGGGGGGCAGATTAGGGGTTAATAAATGTAATATAGGGGTCGGCGGGGTTAGGGGCAGCAGATTAGGGGTACATAAGTATAACGTAGGTGGCGGTCGGCAGATTAGGGGTTAAAATTTTTAATCGAGTGGCGGCGATGTGGGGGGAGCTCGGTTTAGGGGTACATAGGTAGTTTATGGGTGTTAGTGTACTTTAGGGTACAGTAGTTAAGAGCTTTATAAACCGGCGTTAGCCAGAAAGCTCTTAACTCCTGCTTTTTTCAGGCGGCTGGAATCTTGTCGTTAGAGCTCTAACGCTCACTGCAGAAACGACTCTAAATACCGGCGTTAGAAAGATCCCATTGAAAAGATAGGCTACGCAAATGGCGTAGGGGGATCTGCGGTATGGAAAAGTTGCGGCTGCAAAGTGAGCGTTAGACCCTTTAATCACTGTGACTCCAAATACCAGCGGGCGGCCAAAACCAGCGTTAGGAGCCTCTAACGCTGGTTTTGACGGCTACCGCCGAACTCTAAATCTAGGCCTAAATTATTAATTTAGGGCATATTAAGAACTTATTTTTTTTTCTATTTTTGGCTCTGAATAGGTTCTGGACTATGTACTCAGTGGATTGGGACAGAGAGTCAAAATAATTGGCATTATATCTCCCTAAGGGCCTTCTATCTTTGCTAGGCCACAACACAGATTTAACCGCCATACTTGTAGATATCCACACTCCATCTCGATTAACGGAGACACAGCTTCAATTTTAAATATCTATTAACTCTTCTAATGGAGAAGCTTATACTATCTGCGCTACAAGACTTGATGAGCTCCCTGGATTCTAATTTGCAAGATCTGTTGCAATTAATAGAGGAACCAAGTAGTAGTAAAGCTATATTGGATTTAGTGCTATCAAACAATACAGATATAATATCAAACAAACGTCAAAGAACATTTGGGTAACAGTGATCATAACATGGTCACATTTGAAATCTCTTTTAATAAGCAGCGTCTTAAAGGTTTAATTAAGACTTTTAATTTTAAGAAAGCAAAATTCTAAGATTTAAGGAAATCATTAAATAAATTGGGACAGAGTATTCACTAATAAAAATAGAGAGGATAAATGGATAACATTTAAAACTTTGTTAAAATACCATATGGTTATAAAAAAAAAGGCCAATGTGGCTAAATAAAAATGTGTTAAAAGAAATTAGGAAAAAACATAGGGCATTTAAATTATTCAAAGAAAATGGTACAGACTTAACATACCATATTTATAAGGAATGTAACAATGCATGCAAAAAAGCAATTAATTAGCCAAAATGGAAAATGAAAAATTAATTGTTAAAAATGAAATGCAAAGTCTAACCCTTAAAGGTTCTTTAAGTACATAAATAGCAGAAAATCTAAGAGGGACAATATAGGTACATTCAAATGCGTGGAGGGTAGTATGATTAATAGTGACAGGGAGAAGTCTGAGGTACAAAACCAGTGCTTTTCTTCAGTATAAACAACCTCACCTTGAGTATGGAGTGCAGTTCTGGGGACCGATCACAAAAAAAGATATTGCAGAACTAAAAAAAGTTCAGAGAATTGCCACAAAGCTAATAAGGGGAATGGAGAATGTAAGCTATGAGGAGACACTAGCCAAACTGGGTCTGTTTTCTTTAGAAAAAAGGCGCTTGAGAGGTGACATGACTACTTTATATAAATATATTCAAGGCCCATATACAGAGATGGCAGAAGCTCTGTTTATTCCAAGAAAATGTTTGTGACAAGAGGTCACAATTTAAGGTTGGAGGAAAGGAGATTTAATCTCCTGCAACGGAAAAGTTTTTTCACTGTAAGAGCAAAAGAGGTAGTGAATGATAATACCTTAGCTACATTTAAAAAATGTTTGGATACATTTGTGTCTAGAAACAAAATTCATGGATATGATTGCTTTTATTAAATGGGTCACCTTTTAGTAGGATTATTTAAGCTTAACTGGAGCTTTTTGTAAGTATTTTATATTTGTATAGGTTGAACTCGATGGACTTCAGTCTTTTTTCAACCTCATCTACTATGTTACTATGTTACTTCCCTAAAATGTTTCGAGAGGAGGTGGCCTTCAAATCCATGTTCTATATTTAATAATTGCTCTCTATTCCTGTCCCTTAAAGGGTGTGAGGTCTCTCCCAAATATTGTTTTAGGCAAGTATCAAATATGTTGTATCAAATATGCAACATTTTTATCAGTGCATTTGATCAAATCTTTAATTTTATATTCTTTTCACACAAATTGCACAACATAAAAGGTGAAGCTGATGCCTTGAAATATTTCAAGAAACAAATACTAAAAATGTAACTATACTTTTTTATATATATATATATTCCATAACTTTTTTTCAAAAATATCAGATCTTTTGGCTGTATCATCTACTTCAGGACTGGACTTGTCTAGTGAAATGGTTCTAAGAAATCTTGCAACATGAATAGAAGAAGAACACTACATATGTAAAAATTCTTCAATGCTACTTTCAGTGTAGGCCTATAAAGGGCTAGATTACAGGTGGAGTGGTAATTAGCGCTTTCGATAGAGCACTTACTGCACCAGCAGTAAGCCTTTTGCTTTCATTTGGGTTTTGGGTGCGCTGGTATTATGAGTTGAAAGTAAAATGTTATCATGCTAATGCTAACCCGACAAGCACAAAAAGAGGATCTACACACACAAACCCTATTTCCATAAGCCCCTACTCTAATAACCCCTAAACTGCCACATAGCCCACTGCAAAGTCCCCCCTACACTAATATACTCTAGACTGCCAGGCCCCCAATGCATAGTAAAACACTACACTATTAACCCCTAAACCGTCTGTCCCCAACGCCTAGTAAAACACTACACTATTAAACACTAAACCGCCAGCTCCCCAATGCTAAATAACCCACTAACATCAAACCCCCTAACCTAACACCCCCTAAGTTATCCCAAAATAGACTTACCTTTACCAAAAAAAACTACCTTTAAAAAAAATTAAAACTTACCTTTGAAAGAAAATAAAAATCTAATCTTACCTTTTAAAATAAAAAAAACTAACATTACTATTAAAGTAAAAAAATAAAAAAATTACATTACCATTTGGATGTTATTGGGTTAACTTGTATTGGGGGGACTATAATAATAGTGTACATAGGTAGTTTGTGATGTGAAAGGCTGGTGGTTTAGGGTTTAATAGTGTAGTGGAAACTTTGCAATGTGGGGTGCAGGCAGTTTAGGGGTTAACAGTGTAGAATTTTATTTTGAGGTGGGTGTGTGGCGGTTTAGGGATTAATAGTGTAAAGAGGTAGATTGTAATGTGGGGGTGGTGGTTTAGGGGTTCATAGTGGTGTGATCGCATTTACTTTCAACTTGTAATATGAGTGCATATTACTGCTCTACACTACCAATGGAAAATATGGGGAGCAAAAATTACCACGACTTCACGCAAATGATTTTGCGGTTATTTTAACAGTGCGCCACTTGCAATATGGATTTGAGCATAAAGAACACAGAGGTCTCGCAATCGCATTTACGCTCCTTGCGCTAACAATAGCTATCCCCTTGTAATCTTGCCCAAAATGTTTTAAAGGATTAAATTGGAGTTGGTAGCCTTGCCTCTCTTAATAAACTGGCAATGCTGGTTATTCAAAGTGACTGTTAGTTGTGGTCATGCACCCATAAATGAAAGCTAGCCTCCACCAGATCCATTCTTTACCTAAGGGTTTCCCTAGTTTTCAGAATTTGCACCATAAACCCATGCAAATGGTTTTGTCTTTCGACCTCTCTCTCTGCATACCAAAAAAAGAAAGTAGAATTGTAAGGTTGTAATCCACCTAACCTTACTATTTTTCATAAGCCTCTATACCTTGTTCATACAATAATGCTGTGTGCTATTTGTCTGGAGTAAACTCATAAGTAGACATGTGCGCCGTAGGCATGTGTTTAGTTTCATTTTCATTAGTTAAATAAATAATTTAATTTAGACAAATTAATTATGTTAAGTTAAATCGTTTTTGGGATCCATTAAGTTTTTCGGATCCATTCGTTATTTTGGATCCATTCTTTATTTATATTCATTATTCTATTCTAAAGTTTAGAATAGAATAATGAATATGAATAAAGAATGGATCCGAAAACCGATTTAAATTAACAAATCGCCAAAACTAAATAAAAAACCTATAAACCTCTAAACCGCCATCCCCCCACATCGCCAACACTAAATAAAAACCTATTAATCTCTAAACCACCGCCACCCACATCACCAACACTAAATAAACCTATTGACCTATAAACCGCCATATCCCCACATAGCCAACACTAAATAAAGTTATTAACCTCTAAACCACTGCCCCCAACATCGACAAAATCAACTAAACCTATTAACCCCTAAACCACCGTCCCCCCACGTTGCTCACACTAAATAAATGTATTAACCTCTAAACCTCCATCCCCCCACATCGCCAACACTAAATAAACTTATTAACCCCTAAACCTCCATCCACCCACATGGCCAACACTAAATAAACCTATTAACCTCTAAACTGCGATCTCCCCCCATTGCCAACACTAAATAAACCTATTAACCCCTAAACCGCCATCCCCCAACATCACCAAAACTAAATAAACCTATTAACCCCTAAACCGCCCCCACATCGCCAACACTAACTAAACCTATTAACCCCTAAACCCCCATCCCCCCACATCGCGACTCCCTAAATAAAACTATTAACCCCTAAACCGCCGTCCCCCACATCGCCAAAACTAAACAAGCCTATAAACCCCTAAACCCCCATCGCAAACACTAAATAAACCTATTAACCTCTAGCCAGGACATATTTGAAAACGAGAGAAATCTCAATGTATCCTTCCTGGTAAAATATTTTGTAAATAAATACAACTATTAATCTCTAAACCACCGTCCCTCCCCACATCGCAACTACCTAAGTTAAACTATTAACCCCTAAACCACCATCCCCCAACATCACCCACACTAAAGAAAACACTAAATAAACCTATTAACCCCTAGACAGCTGTCCCCCCACATCACCAACACTAACTAAACCTATTAACTTCTAAACCGCCATCCCCCCCACATTGCCAATACTAAATAAACCTAGTAACCTCTAAACCGCTGTCACCCCACATCGCCTACACTAAAAAAACTATTAACCTCTAAACCGCCGTTCCCCCTATGTCGGCGACACTAAATAAACCTATTAAACCACCATCCCCCAACATCTCCAACCCTAAAATAAAATATTAACCCCTAAACCACTGTCCCTCCACATTGCAAACACTAAATAAAACTATTAACCTATAAAGTGCCATGCCCCACATCGCAAACACTAAATAAACCTATTAACCTATAAACCGCCATCCCCCCACATCGCCAACACAAAATAAACCTATTAACCCCTAAACTGCCATATCCCATGTCGCCAACACTAAATAAACCTATTAACTTCTAGACCACCGCCCCCCACGTCGACAACACAAAATAAACCTATTAAACCCTAAACCACCGTCCCCCCACATTGCTAACTCTAAATACACCTATTAACTCTTAAACCGCCTTCCCACCACGTCGCCAACACTAAATAAAACTATTAACCTCTAAACCACCATTCCCCACATCACAAACACTAAATAAACCTATTAACCCCTAAACCACCGTCCCCCCATATCTCCAAAACGAAATAAACCTATTAACCCCTAAACCGCCACCCCCCACATTGCGACACGAAATAAAACTCATTAACCTCTTAACCACGGTCCCACAACATCGCAAACACTCAATAAAATTATTAACCTCTAAACCGCCATCCCCCCACATCGTAACTACCTAAATTAAAATATTAACCCCTAAACCTAACACCCCCCAATGTTAACATAATTAAAATACACCTAAATTAAAGTTACGATTACTAAATAACTACCTATTTAAAAATAAATACAAACTTACCTGTGAAATAAAAATAAACCTAAGTTAGCTACAATATTACTATTTACTAACTACCTAGTTAAAATAAATACAAACTTACCTGTGAAATAAAAATAAAACCTAAACCTAAACTAAAAAAAATAACATTACTTAAAAATAATAAAACCTAACATTACAAAAAAGATAAAAACTACAATTACACAAAATTATAAACACTAAAATTACAAAAAAATAGAAAAAAATAGCATTACAAAAATAACAAACGAAATTATCCAAAATAATTAAAAATTATTCCTATTCTAATACCACCGTTTAACCCCCCAAAAAAGTCTGATCTATAATAAACTACCAATATCCCATAAAAGGGCCTTTTGTAGGGCATTGCACTAAAATTAACAGCTCTTTTGCCAATAAATTAAAACAAATACCCCCTAACACTACAAACCCCCACCCCCCAACCACCCAAAATAAAAATAAAAAATCTACCCATTGCCCCGAAAAGGGTATTTGTAATGGCATTGCCCTTAAAAGGGCATTCAGCTCTTTTACAGCCCATTAAAAATAAAAAAAACCTAATCTAAGAAAAAAACTCCCCAAAAATAAAACAAAACGGACAATTAACCCAAAATTGGTACTCATAATTGATGAAGTCTGGACATCCATCATCTTCCCAGCAGCAAAACATCTTCATCCAGGCGGCTCCATCTTTATCCATCACGGGACCGGCCTCTTCTAACTTTATAGTGGAGAAGTCGGTGGATGCACGGAGGTGGAGCAGCGGCGGAGGTCCATCGGTCCAACGTGGAGGTCCTCTTCATATGATCGTCTGCCGCACACTGAAGATTGAATACAAAGTACCCCTTTAATATTGGGGTACCCTTGCATTCCTTTTGGCTGAAAATTCAAATCAGCCAATAGGATGAGAGCTGCTTAAATCCTATTGGCTGTTCAAATCAGCTCTCATTCTATTGGCTGATTTGAATTTTTTGAAGAGGACCTCCATGTCAGACCAATGGACCTCCGCCACTGCTCCGCCTCGGCCATGAAGATAGAAGATGCCGGTCCCACGATGAATGAAGATAGAGCCGCATGGATGAAGATGTTTCGCAGTTGGGATGAAGATCTTTCGCCAGACTTCAGGAATCATGAGTACCGATTTTGGGGTTAGTGTTAGGGTATTTTTTTATTTTTAATAGTGTTTTGGCGATGTGGGGGGATGGTGTTTTAGAGGTTAATAGGTTTATTTAGTGTTGGCGATGGGGGGGGATGGGGGGTTACATTAGAACAATGAAAAATTGTAAATATGAATAAAGAATGGATCTGAAAATTCGGAAACTGATTTATTAGTTTTTGGAATTTTTCGGGATTTTAGTTATGGTGCCGATTCGGAAATTCAGATTCATCCGAATCTCAGAATCAGCCAAAAAGAAATTCGACCAAAATGAATTGCACATGTCTACTCATAAGCACCTTGAGGTACTTTCTGAGACAAAAAGCTAATCCATGGACATCAATTTTGCTGCTGCTCATCAAATTCTACATATCCATAACAAGCTTCTTTGCTGAGAAATGTCTTTAATGGTTTTCCTATCATATTAATATCAGACACATATGAATGTTTGACTTATTTCAGTGTCTACCTTGTCCAGTAAACAAAAGTGGGTCGGCATTGACCTTGTTACCTCACTTTCCTTGTATGGGGCTCTATTTGCTTTTTGCATGCACAATACTCAAGTTAATTTGAGCACAGAATTTTTTTTTTTTTCTCAGACTCCACTGGTGTCTTTCAGACTATTTTGATGTACCAGCTCCTACGCAGCATGTGCAAAAGTTCCCAGTGTATCTGTATATGAGTCTGTAATTGGCTGATGGCTGTCACATGATATAGTAGGCAGGGGAATGGAAGCAATCTTTGAAATTTTTTAGAAGAAACAATAATTTAAAATTCATAGTAAGTGCTATTGCATTGTCTTTTTGTTGAGCCTTTGTGAATAATGTAATTCTATTATATTTAATGGTACCTGTTTTTAATTACATTTAAATGTATTAACTTCTTTGGCAATTGCACATGGCTGTGAGTAGCTTCATTTTCATTTTTGATAGCAAGGGGTTAATAAATAATATAACCAGCCTGCTAGATTGCTGTATATGCATCAATGTGTTATTTTAAATTACAAACATTTAAAAAAAATCGAAATATAAGGCAAGCCCTCAGCTGTAGCATCTTTAGATTCAGCAGGTCTGAATTCTACAAACACAAAGTAAACATTTTAAGGATAAATTGTGAAAAAGTAAACACCATTAGATAAATTAGTTAAATATACTGTGCCTTGTCAGTCTGAGCAGGGGATCACAAAGAACCCTACAATTAAAGGGACAGTATACACCAATTCCCATATAACTGCATGCAATAGACACTACTATAAAGAAGAATATGCACAGATACTGATCTACAAATCCAGTATAAAACCTATATAGGCTGGGACTAGGGTTGCCACCTCGGCCATGTTTTCCTGGACACTTATGAATTACACATGCTGCGGGGTGTGCAGAGAGGAACATGAATAGTGCTGCTCAGTATCACCATTTGAGTGCTGTCCAAAATTTAAATTCATGTTCCTCCCTGCACTCCCTGCAGCATGTATAACTTATAAGTGCCCAGGAAAACATGGCCGAGGTGGTAACCCTAGCTGGGACACTACCACCGAAAGGGACTGAGAAATCAGGAAGAGCAGAGCCCCCTCCCGCGCATATGAGAAGATCCATTACACAAACAGGAGAAAGCAGGAATCTGATACTTTGGGGCTTGGTTAGGAATCTGAAAATCAGCATAATGGTATAAAACAAATAGCAAAACTATACAGTGTTACAAAAACACTCTCAGATGGGCTATATAAATGGGTCATCTATAAAATATTTATGCAAAAAAAAAATCTAGTGTACAGTGTCGCTTTAAGAATTTGGACTTTTGAGCAAGCAAGATTATGAGCTATGACAAAATGAAATAATTTTTTTTTTAAAAATGTAGCTTCACTCCCGTGCCTATACGTACCTTGCCAGCCAGCTTCCCATATTTATTTGGTTAATATAGTGTAATCTTTCCTTTTACTGTCTGTTTCATTTTTCTTCACTTTTTCAATAACTCTTACTAAGGTTGAGACCCAATTAACTGCAGTAGAACTTCTTCATCTGTAAAGTCATTGCCACTTCTCTAAACAGTTATACAACATGAGGAAGACTGGGAAACACTGGGACAACATAAGTTTTGCAAAGTTACTCAATTCGAAAGTAGGTAATTGAGATGCTCCAGAATTAGGATGACCATATTGCCGCTTTAAAAAGGGACACATATGAAAAAAACATATGTCAGGGCTGTTTTCAGGGCTGTTTAAAGAAATGGTTTTGTATAAGAACCCTCACATATGTATTTTTCATATGTGTTCCTTCTTAAAGCGGCAATATGGTCAGCCTATTCAGAATTATATACCATGAGTATCTCATGTTGCCTAACAATATAAACAGATATGCTTTGCACAGAATAGCGGTCGAAAGTAAGACAAGAAATAGACACATTTAGAACCGTGATTTCCAGAGATCAGAATCGAGACTGTAATTTGATGGACAAACGATAAAGCTTTATTTGAATACAAATGTATAATTGTATCAGATTATATTCAGCTGGAGCTGTGTTAAGGATTGATAAGATATATTAATACTTTAGGCAGACCCGAGTGAATATAATTTGATGGAAATATGCATCTGTGTACAAAGAATGCTTTGTCATTCTGCCAATATTATTTATTTTAGTTTATATTCTCTTGGCTCAGGGTAAACGGTGTATATACATTACAGATTCAAAACAAAGGTAAAAGCACATTTTAAATTAAAAAGGATTTGTATAAAGTATGCTTTATCATTTAGCCAATAGTTGTTTTAGTTAAATTAGGGGGTTGATAATAATCTATTGCTTGATAATGATCTGCAAGTTAATGGCTGTTACCAATGTTAATGATGTTGACACAATAATAATTAGACATTTTCATTGTTTATCAGAAGCACTTTTTTATCTGTTTCAGGATAAATGGTCCTATACTTAAAGGGACATCAAACCCAAACAAATGTATTTCATGATTCAGGTAGACCAAACCATTTTAAACAACTTTCCATTTTTCTTCTATTATCTAATTTGTTTTGTTCTCTTGGTATCCTTTTGTTGAAAAAGTATACCTAGATAGATTCAGTAGCTGGGAGATAACTGCTGATTGGTAGCTGAACACATATGCCTCATCTTATTGGCTGACAGATGTGTTCAGTTAGCTCCCAGTAGTGGATTGCAGAACCTTCAGTAAAGGATACCAAGAGAATGAAGCAAAATGCAGTGTGGTGTCTTATCTTATCACCACTGCTGCGGTCAATAAGAGGCAGATATATAGCAGTATTAGGATTTAGAAGTCTGAGGTCTACTCTTTCAAATCTTGGATTAGAAAAACTCACAACTTTCAGAGATAAATTACGGGTAAAGGAGGGCAAATAAATAATGAAGCAATATTGCATATCTTAACTACATATAATCAAATTAAAGGGACTAAAACCCCCCAAAAATTATTTTGTGATTCAGATAGATCACTTAAATAACATTTGAATTTACTTTTGTTTAGTTTTCTTGATATATTTTGATAAAAACCATAGATAGGTAGGCTCAGGAGCTTGTAGCTCGTTGCTGATTGGCGACTGTACCTATATGCCTCTTGTCATTGGTTTACAGATGTATTCAGCTAGCAAACAGTAGTCCTTTGTTGTTCCTTCAACAAAGAATACCAAAAGAATGAAACAAAACTGATAATAGAAATATATTGGAAAGTTGTTTGAAATGTTATACTGAAGCTGAAACAGGAAAGAAAAAAATAGGGGTTTCATGTCAGGCATAAATAATCTGTTTGTCCTGGAAAGTAGCAATGTCCTCACCAAAGTTAAAATAGAAAAGGGTTTATTTTCCAGGCCTAGCATTAATAATTATTAGCTGTTTACTTTCTATTTGCACCATTTATATCCTTTCATCTGTGAGGAAACACTGTATAAGATGTAAATACAGCTCTGGCATCCTATTAAGCAAAGAAAAATGTTTAAAAAAAAATGAATGCAACAAACAAATCCCAGGGTGCTTCACTGCCATACCCCTCTTTTAATAATGCCTTATTTATAGTTATATGAAACTTCTGTGATGCAGTAAGTTGTAGCAGCATGGATAATTTATTGCATCTAGGATGATAGAATACCAGCTTTGTACATCATTTAGCTGGCAAACCTGAGCAGCTTCAGTTCCTTAATGGTGTCATTTTGGCTGAATACTATTAACAGATTACCCCTGCCTAGAGCAATGGCGCACGTGCACTAGGAAGATAACCTTGTGTTTGTAATTTAATATAAAGTATTTTTCTCCATAGTCCCCTCTTTCCAGTACATTAACAACAAACCAATATGGCCTTGTCCCCTGTGGTCATTTTCTACAGCAAGAAAATGGATTACAAGATAGCAAGTTCTTGAAGATTTCAAATGAAGTATTACAAATCACTCAACGCCTGATCTGCAGAAATGAAATATAAACAGGCTTAGATTCAATCAAATAAAATTCCGTCAAATTAGGTTTGCCTCTACTTCAAAGCATACCCTTTTAATGTTGTGGATAACAAATTTTACAGTCATTTTACCATTTCTGATACTTAAAGCTTGCAATCGTGCTTAACATACGCAAAGATTAAAAGAAAAACTTTGATTTTTTTTTGCACATTTTTGTGGAGCAATTTGATATAAAAATGTAAGCCGTTTAAAGCACAATCTTTATAGAATTTTCATCCTATTCCCTTCCTGCAAGCTAAATTTATATCCTGCATTAGCTATCATAGCACTAGAGTATTAGACTTTTCAGTCTGCAAGCAGTTCAGAACTATGTAAAGGCCCTATCGCACTGTACCACTCACATACACAGGCATTATGCTTCTTTATCTCATCTTCTGCAGCAGGTACATAGCCCAATTCATTCCTCTAGGTTACTTTACTAATAACCTATTCCTTATCAGGCCCTTTCCACCTCAGCTTGTGATCAAAGACCCAATTAATGGAAAGGAAAAAGGTGAAGCACTGAAATAATGGAGACAGCTGTTTCCTTCTGTTAGTGAAAATCTATTTGTATCGTTATCTTGGCTTCATTTTCTGCAGCACCAGTTTAATTCAGTCTCTCTCTATTCCTGCAGATGATAAAAAAAGTCACAATGAACTCAGCAGAGAATTGCTGAAATATCACCCTTTTTTCAACTCATCCTGGGAGTTATCAAGTTAAAGAGAAAATATTAGTAGATAAGGGGGTAAATGTTCAACAAAGACTATGTAAAAAACAAAAACAAAACATTTTTTAAGAATCTTCACTTTTGAATTCTGATTAATGTTATGATTTTAGCCTGAAAAGTTGCTAATACAGGAATAAGTATTGTTTACATCAATGGAAATAAAATTCAAGATGAAAAATAATCACATATTGTAACTCACCACATGGTGACCTGAACATAATATGATTATATAGTATATAATAACAGTTCTATACTTACATTTCTTTCTTACTAAGTTATAAATTGAATTAGTTCCCTGATGCTTGATAAAACTGCTCAATGTTTTTTCCATAATCTTAATATATTAACGTACCTCATATTTAGCTGACATTAAAAATAGTGATAGTTATTTTGTTGGAATCATTTGCTTTTCACTTGGTTTCTAAAAATTATGAAGATTTATACATATCACTCATACACACACATATGTACATACTTACAGTACACTTTTTATTTGAAATATTTTTATTTGAGTTTTCCATTTAAAACAAACATAACAATTTGTAAACAATTACATTGTACAGTAGATCAATGTTGTTACTTGTATTAATACAGGCACAATAACCTCACAGTTATTATTTTCTTGTAGTTTGTCCAAAAGCTTATAAGTAAAGAACAACAACAAAAACAATATGATGAAACATTGTTTGGAGAAAACTTTCTTTTTTTCCCTTAGAGAGACAATAGTTGAAAATATAGATAGAAAAAACAAATGCAGAGGGAGAATGAAAAAGAGGGGGTGAGGAGAAGAGGTGGTGATGTCACTAAGAAATAGTAGCGGGTGGTCACTCCTGGTCATATTACCAAATTAGTAGTTATCTCATATCAGGGTCCATTCTAAGACTTTGCCTGTTTTGCATTCTTTGTTGGTCTGACCATACACTCCAATCCTCCCAAGTATTTAAATACTCTTGTCTGTTATCTAATAATACAGATGCAGTATCTGCCATTTTATGGTAGTACTTTAATTTGTTTAAGACTATATCAAAGCTTGAGACAAATGTTTTCCAGTATTTTGCAATAGTGGTTTTAACTGCCGTGCAAATTATGCCTACTAATTTCATTGATGACTTGGTGAGATCATGTATTGGGAACAGAAGTAGAGCCTGTTCCATTGTGATCAGAATTTGCTTATTAAATATTTTGCTTAATAATTTATTGGTATGTATCCATAATTTTTTGGCTTCTTTGCATGTCCAACACATGTGGACATATGTCCCTGCTTCTTTTCATTTAAATCTACTAGGGTGTAGATACCATCTATATGCTACCTTAATGTAGCTTTCCTTTTAAGTTGGCACTTATAGAGCAGGATATTCCCTTTTTGAGAATGTCTGCCAAATTCTTTATTTCCTTTGTTAATTGCCCTTCTTTTTCCCATCTTTGGATAAAATGGGGTTTGTTTATGGAGAGACCTGCGTCTAGATTACTGTATGGACTCAAAATAGTTCCCTTAACTCTGAGAGGTGTAATGCATAGTTTTTCAAAGAATGTCAAATCTGACATAGATTGTTTCTTTCTATTTTCAGTAGCGCTTGAGATTAATTGTAGATAATGGTACCATGAACTTGGTGGGTTAGGTGATATGTTCCTGTACTGCTCAAACTTGTGGTATTTCCAATGTATATATCTGCTATTCGATATAGGCCCCTATTAGCCAAAATGTTGCTAGTGGAGGTCTTGATCTTAGTTGGAGGTGTGATTAGTGGAGTTGGCCATGAGTTGTGTTGAATTAGGTGAAACTGCAATTGAAGTTTGTCCCAAATTTTAATAGTGTGTGAAATTGTAATGTATTTTAACCAGCTCATTGGTCTGTCTTTTTTCTGGGTCCATAGAATCTGATAAATTGGGGACAAGTTAATCTTTTCACTTTTTAACTTTACCCAAGCTATATCATTATGATTATGATTCCGTAAAGAGGTTTGTGCTAATCTTACCACATTGAAGTAAGATTGGAGATCCGGAACTCCCAGCCCCAAGTACTTTTATGTCCTATCATCGTTTCTTTACATACAGTACACTTTTTATATCCACTATACATTATTTTTAAATGTGCGCTGGTATAAAAAGTTTTCATCAATGCGAATGTGAGATCGCTGGGAAGCATTGCATCATGAGAGCGCACTTCCATAGGCTCCTATGGGAGCCTCGTTCTGATGCCATCACAGGGGGCATCAGAACATTGCACAGCAAAGTAGGTAAGTAGTGCAGCGATGGCAGCAAATATAAATATATAAGTATATGCTGATATACATATATATTTATGTGTTAATATGTGTATATACACAAATTAACACATAAAAATATTTATATAGGCATATACATATATATTTACTGGGAACACACAGTTCTCATTGGCCACAATATAAAGGCATTTTTCTCCCACCAACTTCACCCCCAAAATACTGCCTACTGCAGTTATTTTATTAGAAAATTAAGATGCTGCTATCTTTCGGCTAGATTATGAGTTTTGCGGTAAGAGCTGCTCGGTACTAACTTGCAAGTTATTGTCACCGCTTACCTCCCTACAGCGCTGGTATTACAGGTTTGCAAAAACCCGGCATTAGTAGGCAATATTGCAGCGTAAAGCAAAATTGAGCTCCATACCACACTCCAATACCAGCACTGTGGTGAGCTGCGATGAGCTGGTTTTACGCGCTCGTGCATGATTTCCCCATAGACATCAATGGTTAGAGATGGCTAAAAAAAGCCTAACACCTGCAATAAAGCAGCGTAAAGCTCCGTAACACAGCCCCATTCATTCCTATGGGGAAATAAATAGTTATGCGAAAAAGGGGGAGGAGAACAGCACCCCTGAGATAGAACAAAAGCTAGAATAACTTCCATGCCTGTTCATTTATATTGCAACTCAGGGTGCTTGTTCTTTTTGCACACTATGCCCCTTCACAGAGAAAAAATATCCTGTAGCATATCAGTCTGATCCTGCCCAATGACAGTCCAGCGCCGAAATACCAGGCAATTCTTCTCTGAACAAGGGAAGCAACAACCCCAGACAGGCATGGAAGTTATTCTAGCTTTTGTTCTATCTCAGGAGTGCTGTTCTCTTTCTCTTTTCACTTTTATGTAAATTACTCTTGGGTCTCCCTAAGAGTAATGGGTAAGCCAGACGTGGAGCCCGTGCACACATGCCGTTAGAGAGATACAACTGCACCTCACTGACGAGGCCCACAGAAGGCCGAATCGATCGTCTGGGGTTGTTGCTTCCTTTGTTCAGAGAAGAATTGCCTGGTATTTCGGCGCTGGACTGTCATTGGGCAGGATCAGACTGATATGCTACAGGATATTTTTTCTCTGTGAAGGGGCATAGTGTGCTAAAAGAACCTGCACCCTGAGTTGCAAATATAAATGAACAGGCATGGAAGTTATTCTAGCTTTTGTTCTATCTCAGGAGTGCTATTCTCTTTCTCTTTTCACAAATAAATAGTTATGTTTACACCTAACACCCTAACATAAACCCTGAGTCTAAACACCCCTAATCTGCCGCCCTCAACATCACCAACACCTACATTACACTTATTAAACCCTAATCTGCTGCCCCGACATTATACTTATTAACCACTAATCTGCCGCCCACGACACCGCCGCCACCTACCTACACTTATTAACCTCTAATCTGCCGCCCCAATGTCACCGCCACCTACATTACACTTATTAACCCCTAATATGCCGCCCCTAATATCGTCGCCACCTACCTACATTTATTAACCCCTAATCTGGCGCCCAATCGTCGCCGCCACTATGCTAAAGTTATTAACCCCTAAACTTAACCCTAACACCCTTACTTTAATATAATTAAAATAAATCTAATAAAAAATTCCTATCATTAACTAAATAATTCCTATTTAAAACTAAATACTTACCTATAAAATAAACCCTAAGCTAGCTACAATATAACTAATAGTTGCATTGTAGCTAGTTTAGGTTTTATTTTTATTTCACAGGAAAGTTTGTATTTATTTTAACTAGGTAGACTAGTTAGTAAATAGTTATTAACTATTTACTAACTACCTAGTTAATATAAATACAAAGTTAGCTGTAAAATAAAACCTAACCTGTCTTACACTAACACCTAACCTTACACTACAATTAAATAAATGACATTAATTAAATACAATTAACTAAATTACAAAAAACAAACAAAAACTAAATTACACAAAATAAAAATTAAATTATCAGATATTTAAACTAATTACACCTAATCTAATAGCCCTATCAAAATAAAAAAGCCCCTCAAAATAAAAAAACCCTAGCCTAAACTAAACTACCAATAGTCATTAAGAGGGCCTTTTGTGGGGCATTGCCCCAAAGAAATCACCTCTTTTACCTGTAAAAAAAATACAAACAAACCCCAACAGTAAAACCCACCACCCACACAACCAATCCCCCAAATAAAATCCTAACTAAAAAACCTAAGCTCCGCATTGCCCTGAAAAGGGCATTTGAATGGGCATTGCCCTTAAAAGGGCATTTAGATCTTTTTCTGCCGAAAACCCTAATCTAAAAATAAAACCCACCCAATAAACCCTTAAAAAAAACCTAGCACAAACCCCCAAAGATCCACTTACAGTTTTTGAAGACCTGACATCCATTCTCAACGAAGCGGCAGAAGTCCTCATCGAAGCCGGCAGAAGTCTTCATCCAGACGGCATCTTCTATATTCATCTATCCGGCGTGGAGCGGCTCCATCTTCAAGGCATCCGGCGCAGAGCATCCTCTTCAATCGACGTCTTCTTGAACAATGAATTCTCTGTTCCAATCAGCCAATAGAATGCGAGATCAATCCTATTGGCTGATTGCATCAGCCAATAGGATTTTTTCACCTTTAATTCCGATTGGCTGATAGAATTCTATCAGCCAATCGGAATTCAAGGGACACCATCTTGGATGACGTCATTTAAAGGAGAATTAATTGTTCAAGAAGATGTAGATTGAAGAGGATGCTCCATGCCGGATGTCTTGAAGATGGAGCCACTCCGCATGGATGAAGATAGAAGATGCCAGCTTGGATGAAGACTTTGGGACACTTGGATGAAGGCTTCTGCAGGCCTCGATGAGGACTTCTGCCGCTTTGTTGAGGATGGATGTTGGGTCTTCAAAAACTGTAAGTGGATCTTCGGGGGTTAGTGTTAGGTTTTTTTAAGGGTTAATTTGGTGAGTTTTATTACTAGATTAGGGTTTGGACTGAAAAAGAGCTAAATGCCCTTTTAAGGGCAATGCCCATACAAATGCCCTTTTCAGGGCAATGGGGAGCTTATGTTTTTTAGTTAGGATTTTATTTGGGGGGTTTGATTGTGTGGGTGGTGGGTTTTACTGTTAGGGCGTTGTTTTTATTTTTTATTATAGGTAAAAGAGCTGATTTCTTTGGGGCAATGTCCCGCAAAAGGCCCTTTTAAGGGCTATTGGCATTTTAGTTTAGGCTAGGGTTTTTTTTATTTTGGGGGAGGGGCTTTTTTATTTTGATAGGTCTATTAGATTAGGTGTAATTAGTTTAAATATTTGATAATTTATTTTTTATTTTGTGTAATTTAGTGTTTTGCTTTTTTTTGTAATGTAGTTAACTGTATTTAATTTATGTAATTGATTTAATTGTAGTGTAAGGTTAGGTGTTAGTGTAAGACAGGTTAGGTTTTATTTTACAGGTAAATTTGTATTTATTTTAACTAGGTAGTTATTAAATAGTTAATAACTATTTACTAACTAGTCTACCTAGTTAAAATAAATACAAACTTGCCTGTGAAATAAAAATAAAACCTAAAATAGATACAATGTAACTATTAGTTATATTGTAGCTAGCTTAGGTTTTATTTTACAGGTATTTAGTTTTAAATAGGAATTATTTAGTTATTAATAGTAGGTTTTATTTAGATTTATTTTAATTACATTAAAGTTAGTGGGTGTTAGGGTTATGGTTAGGTTTAGGGGTTAATACCTTTAGTATAGTGGCGGTGACATTGGGGGCGGCAGATTAAGGGTTAATAAGTTTAGGTAGGTGGCAGCAACATTGAGGGCGGCAGATTAGGTGTTAATAACTGTAATGTAGGTTGCGGCGATGTTAGGGACAGATAGATTAGGGGTTAATAATATTTAACTAGTGTTTGCGATGCTGGAATGTGGCGGTTTAGTTGTTAATATGTTTATTATAGTGGTAGCAATGTTGGGAGCGGCAGTTTGGGGTATTTTAGTGTTTGCAATGTGGGAGGGCCTCGGTTTAGGGGATAATTGGTAGTTTATGGGTGTTAGTGTACTTTGTGACACTTTAGTTATGAGTTTTATGTTATGGCCTTGTAACATAAAAGCCATAACTACTGACTTTCAGTTTACGGTATGGATCTTGACGGTATAGACTGTACCGCTCACTTTTTGGCCGGACAGGCAAACTCGTAATACCGGCGCAAAGGAAGTCCCATTGAAAAAGGACTTTTTGAAAGCTGCGGTAGTTACGTTGCGTTACGGCCAAAAAAAGTGTGCGGTGCAGCTAAACCTGCAAAACTCGTAATACCAGCGGTAGTGAAAAAGAGCCATAACGATGCTTTTTCACTCATACCGCAAAATTTGTAATCTAGCCATTTATTTTTTAAATAAAATACACTTCATGGCATTTTGGGGGCATTTGGGGCACATTTAAAAAAATAACCAGAGATCTAGTTAATTTTATAAGCACTAATTGCTACCGCGAGCTCACGGTAGTAATAACCAGCCACTACAAATTTGCCCTTTTGCGACAATTTAGCGCTCCACTTGTAATCTAGCCCTTAGTATTTACTTCTGCCCATGACTGAGTGCCAGCTAATTTATTTTGTAGTATTTATGTGTGGGATATGTATATGTGCCTAACACTTTGCTTGAGGTCTCAAGTTGCAGAAAATATTGTAGCAAAACATAGCTCACAACTTGTAATATGAGCTATTTTTAGTGTGGATGCACTATCCGTTGAAAGTATAGGGAGCGCTAAACTTATTTTCTGGTAAGTCTGTTTTACCACAGACTTGCGTGCTAATCTTAACGTTAACCCACATTATTGATAGCTCACCCTATCAGTACCTTTCCTTCTAGGCCTTAAAAGGATATGAAACCCAAAACCATTTTAAAAAATGTTTCCAATTTACTTATATTATCAAATTTGTTTTGTTCCCATGATATTCCGTGTTAAAGAGATACCTAGGTAGGCATCTGGAGCACTACATGGCAGGATATAATGCTGCCATCTAGTGCTCTTGCAAATGGATAACATTATTGCAAAACTGCTGCTATATAGTGTTTCCAGAAATGGCCTAGCTCCTAAGAAAACTTCCCAGCTTTTCTACAAAAGATACCAAGAGAACTAAGAAAAATTGATAATAGAAGTAAATTAGAAAGTTGGTTTAAATCGCATGCTCTATCTGAATGATGAAAGAACAATTCTGGGTTTCATATCCCTTTAATATTAAGTGCATTATTCTCAATTTCACACAATTCTCATGTGTGCTAAACTCAAGTTAAAATATGAATATTTCAATGTTCTTCACATGGAAGAATATGTTCTATATATTCATAAAGAAATGTTTCTACATATACAGTATCTGATGTTATTTTGGTACAATATATATCTATACCTGTATGTATATATATATATATATATATATATATATATATATATATATATATATATATATATATATATATATATATATATATCCAAACAGTTTCCAGGTCAGCCCACCAAGAGACAGCAGCCTGGGTGCAGATATAAATAGCATATATGAACAAAGGTAAATGCACTCTCAGGTCTTCCACAATTTTCTTTATTCACAATAAAGAAAATTGTGGAAGACCTGAGAGTGCATTTACCTTTGTTCATATATATATATATATATATATATATATATATATATACAGTATATATATATATATATATATATATATATATATATGATTATGTTTATACTGTTGGGAAAGCCTGCCCAGAGTGCAGTCTATTGTGGGGACAGAACCACCAAACCACCCTGCCATTTTCGGAGAGGCAGCCTATTATTGTGACGGAACCACCCTGCCATTTTCGGAAGGGCAGTCTATTGTGGTGAAGGAACCACTCTGCCATTTTCGGAATTTTACGCTGCATCCAGGTGAATTCCGAAAATGGCAGGGTGGTGAAAGAATTCATCCAGGTGGATTCTTTCACCACCCCTTTTGCTCTATCTCGCTCCTCTCTTTTGCTCTCTACCCCCTCTCTTTTGCTCTCTCTCCCCCCCTCTCTTTTGCTCTCCCTCTCCCCCTCTCTTTTGCTCTTCCTCTCCCCTCTCTTTTTCTCTTTCTCTCCCCTCTCTTTTGCTCTCTCTCTCTCCCCTCCCTTTTGCTCTCTCTCCCCCTCTTTTTTGCTCTCTCCCCCCTCTCTTTTGCTCTCTCCTCCCCCTCTCTCTTGTTTGCTCTGTCTCTCCCATTCTTTTGCATCTCTCTCCCCCTCTTTTGCTCTCTCCCCCCTCTTTTGCTCTCTCTCCCCCCTCTTTTGCTCGCTCTCCCCCTCTCTTGCTCTCTCTCCCCCCTCTCTTTTGCATCTCTCTCCCCCTCTTTTGCTCTCTACCCCCTCTCATTTGCTCTTTCCCCCTCTCTTTTGCTCTCCCTCTCCCCCTCTCTTTTGCTCTCCCTCTCCCCTCTCTTTTTCTCTTTCTCTCCCCTCTCTTTTGCTTTGTCTCTCCCCTCTCTTTTGCTCTCTCTCCTCCTCTTTTTTGCTCTCTCCCCCTTCTCTTTTGTTCTCTCTTCCCCCTCTCTCTTGTTTGCTCTCTCTCTCTCCCACTTTTTTGTTCTCTCTCGTCTACCTCTCTTTGGCTCTGCTTCCTCTCTTTTGCTCTTCCGCTCCCCCCTCTCTTTTGCTCTCCTTCTCCCCTCTCGCTTTTGCTCTCCCTCTCCCCTCTCTTTTGCTGTCTCTCTCCCCTCTCTTTTGCTCTCTCTCTCTCCCCCCTCTCTTTTGCTCTCTCACTCCCCTCTTTTGCTCTCTCTCTCCCCTCTCTTTTGCTCTCTCTCTCCCCTTTCTTTTTCTCTCTCTCTCCACTCTCTTTTGCTCTCTCTCCACTCTCTTTTGCTCTCTCCCCTCTCTTTTGCTCTCTCTCCCCCCTCTTTTGCTCTCACTCCACCCCCTTTTGCTCTCCCTCTCCCCCCTCTCTTTTGCTCTTTTTCTTCTCCTCACTTTTGCTCTCTCTCTCCCCTCTCTTTTGCTCTCTTCCCTCTCTTTTGCTCTCTTCCCTCTCTTTTGCTCTCTCTCTTTTGCTCTCTCTCTCCCTTCCCTTTTGCTCTCTCTCTCTTCCCTCTCTTTTGCTCTCTCTCTCTTCCCTCTCTTTTGCTCTCTCTCTCTTTTGCTCTCTTTCCCCGTCTCTTTTGCTCTCTCTCCCCTCTCTGTTGCTCTCTCTCCCCTCTCTTGTGCCCTCTCTCTTTTGCTCTCTCTTCCCCTGTCCTTTTCTTTTTATTAGAGCATTTCCACTCCCTCCCCTTCCCTGCTGAGCCGCCCACCTGCCACCCGGCCACACCTCCCACCGGCAAAAGCAGAAGATCGTTACAGAAGATGACACCGTCTGTAACTATCAGGTATCTGCTCTCATATGGAGGCGGAGCACCGATCGTGCTCCGGCTCCATATGCGGCAGATGCATGAAGCTTCAGGAGCTCCAGCTCTCAGCTGTTATGTTATGTTCCTGAAGCTGTCTCGTGCCGAGGTGGCTGTGTGCACATCCAACTCTCCTTTGAGGATGCGTGCACAAATGCCTACAGCAACAAACGCGATTATTGTTTAGATATATATACACACATGCATACAAATATATATATATATATATACACTGTATATATATATGTAGGAATATCTATTTAAAAATACTTAGAACATATTCTACTATGTACAGAATATTGGAATGTAAACTATTTACAGTAAATACATAGTTTATTAAAAATGAATATTGCATAAATATGTTTTCTCCGCCTAAATTACGAGTTTGGCGTTAGGCTTAAAAAGCAGCGTTGGCCGGTCCTAACGCTGCTTTTAAACGCCCACTGGTATTACGAGTCTTGCAGGTACAGGTGTACCGCTCACTTTTTTGGCCAGACTTGGAAATACCGCAAATCCACTTATGTTAATTGTGTATCCTATATTTTCAATGGGACTTGCATAGCGCTGGTTTTACAAGTCTGACAAAAAGTGAACAGTACACCCTCTCCTGTCAAAACTGGTACCGCATTTAAAAGTCAGTAGTTAAGAGTTTTACACTACAACACCGTAGCATAAAACTCTTAACTAAAGTGCTAAAAAGTACACTAACACCCATAAACTACCTATTAACCCTTAAACCGAGGCCCTCCTGCATCGCAAACACTAAAAGAACATTTTTAACCCCTAATCTGCCGAACCAGACATCACCGCCACTATAATAAATATATTAACCCCTAAACCGTCACACTCCCGCATCCCAAACACTAGTTAAATATTATTAACCCCTAATCTGCTGTCCCTAACATCGCCGACACCTACCTACATTTATTGACCCCTAATCTGCTGCCCACAACATCACCACCACTATATAAAAGTTATTAACCCCTAAATCTAAGTCTAACCCTAACCCTAACACCCCCTAACTTAAATATAATTAAATAAATCTAAATAAAATTACTATTATTACCTAAATAATTCCTATTTAAAACTAAATACTTACCTATAAAATAAACCCTAAGCTAGCTACAATATAACTAATAGTTACATTGTAGCTATCTTAGGGTTTATTTTTATTTTACAGGCAAGTTTGTATTTATTTTAACTAGGTAGAATAGTTACTAAATAGTTATTAACTATTTAATAACTACCTAGTTAAAATAAAGACAAATTTACCTGTAAAATAAAACCTAACCTAAGTTACAATTACACCTAACACTACACTATAATGAAATTAATTCCCTAAATTAAATACAAATAAATAAAATTATCTAAAGTACATAAACACTAAATTACAGAAAATAATAAATCTTCAAGGGTTACTGTTAGTTTTTTTTTTAAGGGGGTATTGGGTGGGTTTTAGAGTAGGGTTGGTTGTGTGGGTGGTGGGTTTTAATGTTGGGGGAGGGATTTGTACTTTTTTTACAGGTAAAAGAACTGATTACTTTGGGGCAATACCCCGCAAAAGGCCCTTTTGAGGGCTATTTGTAATTTAGTGTAGGGTAGGGCTTTTTTATTTTGTGGGGGCTTTTTTATTTTGTTAGGGGATTAGATTACGTGTAATTAGTTTAAAAATCTTGTAATTTGTTTATTATTTTCTGTAATTTAGTGTTTGTTTTTTTGTACTTTAGATAATTTTATTTATTTGTATTTAATTGTATTTAATTTAGGGAATTAATGTCATTATAGTGTAGTGTTAGGTGTAATTGTAATTTAGGTTAGGTTTTATTTTACAGGTAAATTTGTCTTTATTTTAACTAGGTAGTTATTAAATAGTTAATAACTATTTAATAACTATTCTACCTAGTTAAAATAAATAAAAATGTGCCTGTAAAATAAAAATAAACCCTAAGAAAGCTACAATGTAACTATTAGTTATATTGTAGCTAGCTTAGGGTTTATTTTATAGGTAAGTATTTAGTTTTAAATAGGAATTATTTAGGTAATAATAGTAATTTTATTTAGATTTATTTAAATTATATTTAAGTTAGGGGGTGTTAGGGTTAGATTTAGATTTAGGGGTTAATAACTTTAATATAGTGGCGGTGACGTTGGGGGCGGCAGATTAGGGGTTAATAAATATAATGTAGGTGTTGGCGATGTTGGGGGCAGCAGATTAGGGGTTCATAAGTATAATGTAGGTGGCGGCGGTGTCCGGAGCAACAGATTAGGGGTTAATAATATAATGCAGGTGTCGGCGATGTGGGGGGCAGCAGATTAGGAGTTAATAAGTGTAAGATAAGGGGTTTTTAGACTCGGGGTTCATGTTAGGGTGTTAGGTGTAGACATAAATGTATTTTCCCCATATGAATCAATGGGGCTGCGTTAGAAGCTAGACGCTGCTTTTTTGCAGGTGTTAGGTTTTTTTTCAGCCGGCTCTCCCCCATTGATTCCTATGGGGAAATTGTGCACAAGCACGTTCAGCCAGCTCACTGCTAACATAAGCAGCGCTGGTATTGAGGTGAGATGTGGAGCAAAATTTTGCTCTATGATCACTTTTTTGCGGTTAACGAGTTTGTAAAAACCTGTAATACCAGCGCTGTCTGTAAGTGAGCGGTGAGCATCAACTGCTCGTTAGCACCGCATAGCCTCTAACATAAAACTCTTAATCTAGCCGTATGTTTTTTAATGTTTTCATCTACTTAATTGCAAAGAGCTCAAATACAGTATATATGTCTTATGTGTGTAAATATGTATTTATGTGTTTATATGTGTATATATGTCTGTAAATACATATATACACGTATAAAAGCATATGTATGCATATATAGACATATATCTACATTTATAAAAGAAGAAGTCCTGTCTGACTGACTGACTCATCAACACCCAGCTCAAACCATTTAACCTAAGAATGTGAAATTAGGAAGATGCATTGTTTTATAACGCATTAAGGAAGGATTTTTGGAAATTACGTCCCTAAGGGGGTGAAAAGGGGCGTGAATTTTTTTATGAGGATACCTAAATCTAAAAACCAAACATGTTAGACGTGAAAATTGGTATTTAGATTCTCCTTTAAAAAAAAAGACACACGTGTTTTACCATTTCCCTGAAAATCCACTTAAGTGGGGTGAAAAGGGGGGTAATTTATGGGGATCCCTATATCTCAAACACCGAAGATGAAAAGTAAAAATTATAATTTAAAAGTTTACATGCCATATGTTGCTCCTAACTTCACTAGTTCTAAAGATATGGCTATCACATCTGACAGTTGAGTCATAATAAATAATTACAATTTAATATTAAACTGATTGTAAACAGAATATTTTTCACATCTGACAGTTGAGTCATAAGGGTAGATTTATCATAGTACGAGTGGGCATGATACGATGTAGCATATCATGTCCGCTGCACATCGATAAAAAGTTCTTGTGAACTGCTGGTGCAATGCCGCCCCCTGCAGATTTGTGGCCAATCGACCACTAGCAGAGGGTGTCAATCAGCCCGATCGTATTCGATCGTGTTGATTTCTGTCCGCGGCCTCAGAGCAGGCGGACAAGTTATGGAGCAGCGTTTTTTAGACCACTACTTCATAACTTCTGTTTCCGGCGAGTCTGAAGGCTCGTGTGGAAACAGGGGCATCAAGCTCCATACGGATAAATCGACCCCATAATATATAATTACAATTTAATATTAAAGTAATTGTAAACAGAATAATAACATATTTTTAATGTGCTGGATGTACACCCCTCCCACAAATTAGCTGATTGGTGCCCATGTATGAGAAACACTGAGAAATAATGAAATCTCACAAAGTTTATGTCAGCGAGTGTGCAATTCGAACAACCCCGCGCACGATATGGCTTTTTAACATTTTGCATAGCACTGCCATTACAAGTTTTTTTAAAAAAAACATATTTAACACGCATGCTATGCCACATACAGTGCATAAACCAAGTTCAGACTTGGCGTGCACGTGCATGTATTCCCCGCATTTTTACATTCCCCATTAAAATCGATGGAGAAAAAAAGTGGATCAAAAACAAAACACCCTACCATATGTCTCTAGTCTAATAACCCCTAATCTGCCATCCCCCCACATCGCAAACACTAAAAAAATCTATTAACCCCTAAACCAGCATCCCCCACATTGCAAAGTATCTAAATATATCTATTTAACACTAAACCACCATCCCCCTACATCGCAAACTCTAAATAAGTCTATTAACCCCTAAGCCGCCATCCCCCCACATCATAAAGTATCTAAATACATCTATTAACCCCTAAACCGCCATCCACCCACATTGCAAAGTATTAAACTAATAGCTAAACCCCCTAACCTAACACCCCCTAACTTAACCCCAATTAAAATACACATAAATTAAATTAAAAATATACTAACTACCTTAAAAAAAATACCTGTAAAAGAAAATTAAAACCTAAGCTTAAACTAAAAAAATTAAAGGGACACTGAACCCAAATTTTTTCTTTCATGATTCAGATAGAGCATGACATTTTAAGCAACTTTCTAATTTACTCCTATTATCAAATTTTCTTAATTATCTTGGTATCTTTATTTGAAATGCAAGAAAGTAAGTTTAGATGCCGGCCCATTTTTGGTGAACAACCTGGGTTGTTCTTGCTGATTGGTGGATAAATTCATCCACCAATAAAAAAGTGCTGTCCAGGGTACTGAACCAAAAAAAGCTTAGAAGCCTTCTTTTTCAAATAAAGATAGCAAGAGAACGAAGAAAAATTGATAATAGGAATAAATTAGAAAGTTGCTTAAAATTGCATGCTCTATCTGAATAACGAAAGTAAAAATTTGGGTTCAGTTGCCCTTAAACATTACTTTTAAAAAAAAAAAATTACAAAAAAAAAATCTACATTACAAAAAAACTAACATTACAAAAATACTACCATTACCAAACATAAAAAACCTACCCTTACAAAGAATAACAAGCAAAATTATCCAAAATAAAAAAAATGTTGCTATTCTATTACCCCTAGAAAAAAAATATCCACCCCAAAATAAAAATAAACCCTAATCAACAAATAAACTACCAATAGCCCTTAAAAGGACGTTTTGTAGGGCATTGCCCTTAAGCTAACCGCTCTTTTGCATAAAAAATAAAACAATAACCCCTTAACATTACAACCCCCCAACCCCCCAAAATAAAAAAATCCTAACTAAAAAAAAGCTAATCTACCCATTGCCCCGAAAAGGGCATTTGGATGGGCATTGTCCTTAAAAGGGCATTCGGCTCTTTTGCTGCCCATTAAAAATAAAAAAGCACCATAAAAATAAATACAAATCTAACACTAACCCCTAAAATTGGCTGTTAAGTCTTTGAGGGTTTGATGGTCGGCGGCAACGTCAGTGGTCCTCCTCAGAGCAAAAACAGGGATATCCTCTTCATTTGGTCTCTGGCTGCACACTGAAGATTTAATGCAAGTATCCCTTTTATATAGGTGTACCCTTGCATTCCTATTGGCTGATTATTCAAATTCAAATCAGCCAACAGGATGAAAGCAGCTTTCATCCTATGTACTGATTTGAATTTTTTAAACCAATAGCAATGCAAGGTACCCCTATATAAAAGGGGTACCTTGCATTCAATCTTCAGTGTGGGGCTGGAGATCACATAAAGAGGATCACCGTCTTCACAGCTGCCATCGGGATGAAGAAAGAAGATGGACTACAGCGGGGATAAAGATTGAAGAAGATGATCCTGCGATGGATGATGATGGAGCGCCGCAGGGATGAAGATTGAGCACCTCTTTTCATCATTGGTGAGTACCAATTTTGGGGTTAGTGTTAGTTTTTTTTTTGGTGTTTATGGGCAGAAAAATCTAAATGCCCTTTTTGGGGCAATGGGTAGATCATTTTTTTTTAGTTAGGATTTTTTATTTTGGGGGGTGAGGGTTGTAATGTTAGGGGGTAATTGTTTTATTTTCTTATACAAAAGAGCTGTTAGCTTTAGGGCAATGCCCTACAAAAGGCCCTTTTAAGGGCTATTGGTAGTTCATTTGTAGATTATCACCTAGATTTAGAGTTAGGGGTTAATACATTTATTAGAGTAGCGGCGAGGTCCGGTCGGCAGATTAGGGGTTAATAAGTGTAGGTAGGTAGCAGCAACATTGGGGGGGGCAGATTAGGGGTTAATAAATATTATGTAGGTGTCGGCGGTGTTAGGGGCAGCAGATTAGGGGTTTATAGGGATAATGTAGGTGGCGGCGGTGTCCAGTCGGCAGATTAGGGGTTAAAAAATGTATTATAGTGGCGGCGATTTGGGGGGCCTCAGTTTAGGGGTACATAGGTAGTTTATGGGTGTTAGTGTGCTTTAGAGCACAGTAGTTAAGAGCTTTATGAACCGGCGTTAGCCTAGAAAGCTCTTAACTCCTGACTTTTTTCTGCGGCTGGAGTTTTGTCGTTAGAGTTCTAACGCTCACTTCAGCCAAGACTCTAAATACCGGCGTTAGGAAGATCCCATTGAAAAGATAGGATACGCAATTGGCATAAGGGGATCTGCGGTATGGAAAAGTCGCGGCTGGAAAGTGAGCGTTAGACCCTTTGCTGACTGACTCTAAATACCACCGGGTGGTAAAAAGCAGTGTTAGGACCCCTTAACGCTGGTTTTGACGGCTAATGCAGAACTCTAAATCTAGGCGTATGTTTTTTTATTTTGGGGTGTTTTTTTAGGGTATTAGAATATAATTTTTTTTGTTATTTTCTGTAATGCTAGGTTTTTCATTGTTGTAATAGTAGGTTTTTTATTTTTGGTAATGTAGGTTTATTTTTGTAATTTTAATGTTTTTTTTTAATTTACGATTAGGTTTTGATTTTCTTTTACAGGTAATTTTTTTTAAGGTAGTTAGTATATTATTTATTTAATTTATGTGTATTTTAATTGCGTTTAAGTTAGGGGTTTAGTTATTATTTTAATACTTTGTGTTGTGGGGGGTGGCAGTTTAGGGGTTATTAGTTTTATTTAATGTTTGCTATGTGAGGAGATGACGGTGTAGGGGTTAATAGTTTTATTTAGTGTTTGCAATGTGGGGGGATGGCAGTTTAGGGGTTAATAGTTTTATTTAGTGTTTGCAATGTGGGGGGTGGTGGCAGTTTAGGGGTTAATAGTTTTATTTAGTGTTTGAGGTGTGGGGGGATTTTTTTGGGGGGTTAATAGTTTATTTAGATACTTTGCCATGTGGGGTGATGGTGGTTTAGTGGTTAATAGTGTAGTTTATGGGTGTAAGTGTACTTTGCAAGGTATTTTTGATGTGTTTTGTGAAACTTTTTTGTTTTGCAGAACACATAACTACAGCTCTTCGAGTGTGGAATGGATTGTTGTGGAAAAGACAATATCATGAGCAGGAAAGACAGAATGCGTGACTTGAAATATCAAGTCAATGAACATTGCATCGCACGGAGAAAAGCCATGTCCGCACAATATCACTAAATGCGGACAGTATACGCTGTCGGCATTTAACATTGCACAAGCATTTCTTGGGAAGTGCTGGAAAAGCAGTTGTAAGTAGAATTTTAAGTTTGTTGATGTCCTGTCAAGCAATAAGGACTGCAACAACTAAAATTATTGAAATGGTTAACAGTAAGCATAACTTGAAGATGTTACTTAAAGGGCCATAATACCCAAATGTTTAAACACTTGAAAGTGATGCAGCATAGCTGTAAAAAGCTGATTAGAAAATATCACCTGAACATCTCTATGTAAAAAAAGAAAGATATTTTACCTCAAAAGTTCCTCAGTAGCCACCTCCCATTGTAAAGGATTTCTAAGCAGAATTTTAGTGTGTTTGTCCTGGGACATCTGAAGGGACTAGCATCGTGCACTCTCATATTATTTCACCAATCAGGTAAAGGAAGCTTACTATGAAATCTCATGAGAGTTAAGTCAAATCTCATGAGATCACAGTAAGAGTTCATGACCTCAGCACTGCTGATGCTGATTGGCTGCTGTTCATTTCTTCATTTTTTTAAATTTGTTTACCTGCAGCTGGGAGCAGCTGAGTATAACTTTTTACACAGAACTTACTCTGCTGAGCTGAGGAAATTGTGAGGTAAAATATCTTCCTTTTTTACATAGTGATGCTCAGGGGATATTTCCCTGTCAGCTTTTTACAGTTATGCTGCATCAGTTTCAAGTGATTTAGCATATGAGTATTATGTCCCTTTAAATATACATGAAATCAGTACAAGAAAAAGATGTCAAAAAATAGACTAGCTAAGGACAAGGAGATACAAGACGATTGAAGAAATAGAAGAAATGGAAAATTAAAAATTCATTATTGTGTTGGTGGTTGGTTATTGGATTTAGACCTCCAATAAATGCTACGTTGTGGAATACAGGTGATAAGGGAGATTTAGGAGTAGATATTCATTTATCATTTTTGATAGCATTATACCAGACAGAAAATAAGACTATTCCTGATCTCTGTATTGCTTGTAGCCAGCAAAGTCATCCAACTGAGGGTAATTTAAGGATATTGCAGTCTATAGAGACCCAAGTACTGTCATTCTAACACTCTATGCAGGAAAGTCGATTGATAATATTTATATATATATATTTATATATATATATGGAACACCCAATTCTCCCTTGTCCCTTGGGTGGCACAAAGTGGCCCTGGCTATTCTAGGTTTCTGCTTCCACAAATAAAATTATTCATAGTAGTTTGTAAATATTGGAATTATAAGGTGTGAAAAGTTATTGGGACTGTCTGTAAAATATAAAGTATTCTTTCCAAGCTTGTCATTTTGATATGGCCCGTATCAAAAAGAGTTTCTGCTTCCAATTACAAAAAAACAATTGTACATTTAATAGGAGGGGTTTTTAATTAAGTTGAAATAGTTTGTTGAGGTTGGGAGATAGAAGAACCCCCAAGTATTTGATGGAATCTGACTGTAATTTATAGGGGCATACTGTAGCTAGGTATTTGAATGCAATAGGATTTATGTTTATATTTAGCACCACTGACCTTTGATTATTGATAAGAAAATGTGATAGTTTGCAAAATATTTGAAATTCTTGGACTAAAGACACTAGGGAAGTGGAAGGCTACAAAAGGGTGAGTAAAACATTGGCATACAGACTCATCTTGAATTCATTAGTACATATTGGCACACCCTTAATTGTTGTATTCTGTCTAAGATGCACAGCTAGGGGTTCCATGGCAAGAATAAAGAGAGTCGGAGAGAGAGGCTATTCCTGTCTTGTTCCAATATAATAAGGAAAGAATCCGATAATCTGATATCTGAGCAGAGGGGGTACCACACAGGCTAAATATTCTGTGTATCATTCGAGGGTCGAAGCCATACCCTTTTAATGTTAATAGTAGGAATTGCCAATTAAGCTCTTCAAAGACGCTTTCGGCATCTGTGGAAACCAGGACTATTTCTAAATTATTTGATTTGACATATTCGATCAAATGTATCACTCTGATTGTGATGTCCCTGGCCTCCCTGTTAAGAAGTTACCTTGGCCATCTAATGATTGAAATAGTTTGACCAGATGTGGTGTCAGAGTTTGCTTATATTGTTTGTAATAGGCATTTGAGAAGCCATCTGGTCCCGGACTCTTTTGAGAGGGTAATGCATCTATAGCATTAAGTACCTTTTGGTACTCCAGCTTCCCTATGTCCTCAAGGCTTAATGTCTTTAGTTGAAATAATTTTTTATTGTAAAACGTTTACAGAATACATCACACATTGTACAATTTCCATCAGCATTTACAACAGTTCTCTTTTCCTCTGTTGTTAGAACGATAGTTCAGAGTCTGTTGTATGTGTTATGTCTTTATAAACAAAGTCAGGAAGCAAACAAAGTCTCCAGCTAAACAACTAATGTTCCATTGTTGCGTTCGGAAGGATCTGACATTTAGTGTGAGTAAACCAAAATTTCCTTATTTCGGCAGAGAGTGAAGGGAGTAACAAGCAAACTACAGAGGCTATGAAATTACTTCTGGTTTCCACCCATTCTCCGCACCTCTTTGTTATTTTTCCCCCTTTCTCTTTAAACCCCCCCCCCCTCAAAAACAACATGAATAACAATAAACAGTAAACAATAAACAATAGTCCCCCCTCCCCCCCCCTTAAGTTTGACATCAAACTTCAACTTGTCCGACTTCATGCTCCATCTGTCGTCGATCCAGGGAGAGAGCCCCCTTATTATTGGTCATATCTGAGTCTCTTGCGTCAGTTGTCACCTTTCTTTACCTTGTATGGCTCAGTTCATGTCTCCTGTCTGAACTAATGGTGTACCTATCTATTCTTGTTTTATCTGATCAATTTCCGCTTAATATCCAATAGTTCCAAACTTTTAAAAATTGGTCGTGGTTAGCCATTATGAATGATGCTGTTTCAGATAGCTTGTATGTGTTCCTAATTTTTCCCAATATCTCCCCCCATGAGGGTACCCCTGTCCTCCAGTATCTTGCTACGCATATCCTAGTTGCCGTACAAAGGATGTGTATGAATGTATTCGTAGTTGAATTAAAGGGTTTTATGCGTTCGTTTAACAGAGCTTGTGTCATTGTCAAAGTAATATTTTCAGACAGCACCTCGCTTAATAACTTAGATAGATTAGACCATATTTGTTGAATCTGTGGGCATTCCCACCACATATGAATATATGTTCCCATCACAGAACAGCCTCTATAACAATGTTTGCTTTTGTTTTGTGTGTAGTGTGACGTGATTATTGGGGTGAGGTACCATCTGAATACCGTTTTAATACAATTTTCTTTAAAGTCTGCACATATCATACCTCTTCCTGAGTCGTGAAAGATACCTTCCCATTCTTCTTTAGAATATCTTGTATTAGTATCAAGTTCCCATTTCTCCATTATAGGTGATTTAGAAGTGTGTTTAGCTGTTTGTAGCGTCATGTATATGGAGGAGATGAGTTTTTTATGTCTGGGGCCTGTAGTACAAAGTCTTTCCAGTGCAGTCAAGCTCTGTCTAGGGGTTTGGGGTAAGAATTTAGTGATAGTCGATGCTATTTGTAGGTATAAAAACCAATGTAGTTTATCTGGTAATATTTTTTCTTGTATCTGTTGATATGTGGCTATTTTACCTTTATGAAGAAAATCAGCTACCCTATAGAGTCCTTTATTTGCCCATTTGCCAATTTGCCCCTGGAAGTCTTAACCCATGAGTGTCCTCAGTGGTCTTATTAATGAGTCTGATGGTATTAGTTTTAGAGTGGTGGATATCGTGTGCCACAAGGCTTAATGTCTTTAAAGGGACAGAAAACCTAAAAAATAATGTTATTTAATTCTGCACATAGTGCAGAATTATATAACATTATTTTAGTGCTATCATTATTAAACCTTTTTTTCTATTTTAATTTTTTTTAAATATGCCTGTTTTGCAGGGTCTGTTTTTTTTACACAGCGCATCGGGCCAGCTGTATAGTCACAGCCCGACCCGACCGCGCAATACCATTAAGTGCAGCTCGCTCCTGCTGTCAGGCAGAGCAGGAGCGAGCTGCACTTAATGTTATGGTGCGGTCAGGCCGGGCTGTGACTATACAGGTGGCCCGATGCACTGTGTAAAAAAAACAGACCCGCTCAGCAGAGAGCGGGTCTGTAAAACCGGCATATTTTTAAAAAAATAAAATGGAAAAAAAGGTTTAATAATGATAGCACTAAAATAATGTTATATAATTCTGCACTATGTGCAGAATTATATAACATTATTTTTTAGGTTTACTGACACTTTAAGCTAGCCCTAGTAATATTAAAGTCTATATCATTCATGGTTTTATTAGAGACTAGTTGGTAAGCCTGCCCAGAGGGCAGTTTATGTGTTGTTAATAAAAAAAATTGAACTACAGAAAAAAATAAACAAATGATCAAAAATAAAAATTTTTTTAACTTAATCCCTATGGCCTAGATTTGGAGTTTGGCGGTAGCCGTGAAAACCAGCGTTAGAGGCTCCTAACGCTGGTTTTAGGCTACCTCCGGTATTTGGAGTCACTCAAAAAAGGGTCTAACGCTCACTTTTCAGCCGCGACTTTTCCATACCACAGATCCCCTTACGTCAATTGCGTATCCTATCTTTTCAATGGGATTTTTCTAACTCCGGTATTTAGAGTCGTGTCTGAAGTGAGCGTTAGAATTCTAACGACAAAATTCCAGCCTCAGAAATAAGTCAGTAGTTAAGAGCTTTCTGGGCTAACGCCGGTTCATAAAGCTCTTAACTACTGTACTCTAAAGTACACTAACACCCATAAACTACCTATGTACCCCTAAACCGAGGCCCCCCCACATCGCCGCCACTCGATTAAATTTTTTTAAACCCTAATCTGCCGACCGCTACCTACGTTATCCTTATGTACCCCTATATTATATTTATTAACCCCTAACCTGCCCCCCACAACGTCGCAGCCAGCTACCTACAATAATTAACCCATAATCTGCCGACCGCAAAGCGCCGCTACTTAAGTTATCCTTATGTACCCCTAATCTGCTGCCCCTAACACCGCCGACCCCTATATTATATTTATTAACCCCTAATCTGCCCCCCACAACGTCGCCTCCACCTGCCTACACTTATTAACCCCTAATCTGCCGAGCGGACCGCACCGCTACTATAATAAAGTTATTAACCCCTAATCCGCCTCACTAACCCTATAATAAATAGTATTAACCCCTAATCTGCCCTCCCTAACATCGCCGACACCTAACTTCAATTATTAACCCCTAATCTGCCGACCGGAGCTCACCGCTATTCTAATAAATGTGTTAACCCCTAAAGCTAAGTCTAACCCTAACACTAACACCCCCCTAACTTAAATATAATTTAAATCTAACGAAATTAATTAACTCTTATTAAAGAAATTATTCCTATTTAAAGCTAAATACTTACCTGTAAAATAAATCCTAATATAGCTACAATATAAATTATAACTGTTCCGATCAGCCAATAGAATGCGAGCTCAATCTGATTGGCTGATTGGATCAGCCAATCGGATTGATCTTGATTCTGATTGGCTGATTCCATCAGCCAATCAGAATATTCCTACCTTAATTCCGATTGGCTGATTGAATCCTAACAGCCAATCGGAATTCGAGGGATGCCATCTTGGATGACGTCCCTTAAAGGAACCGTCATTCTTCAGTTGGACGTCGCCGGATGAAGATGGGTCCGCGGTAGAGGTCTTCAGGATGGAGCCGGTCCTTATCGGATGAAGATAGAAGATGCCGCTTGGAAGATGATGGTTGCCGGTCTGGATCTACTCTTCTTCCCGGATAGGATGAAGACTTTGGAGCCTCTTCTGGACCTCTTCAGCCACTGGATGATGGATCGCCAACCCCCGCTTGGGTTGGATGAAGATTTTGGAGCCAGGACCGATCGGTGATACCCGGTGAGGTGAAGACAAGGTAGGATGATCTTCAGAGGCTTAGTGTTAGGTTTATTTAAGGGGGTTTGGGTTAGATTAGGGGTATGTGGGTGGTGGGTTGTAATGTTGGGGGGGGGTATTGTATGTTTTTTTTTACAGGCAAAAGAGCTGAACTTCTTGGGGCATGCCCCGCAAAGGGCCCTGTTCAGGGCTGGTAAGGTAAAAGAGCTTTGAACTTTAGTAATTTAGAATAGGGTAAGCATTTTTTATTTTGGGGGTCTTTGTTATTTTATTAGGGGGCTTAGAGTAGGTGTAATTAGTTTAAAATTGTTGTAATATTTTTCTTATGTTTGTAAATATTTTTTTATTTTTTGTAACTTAGTTCTTTTTTATTTTTTGTACTTTAGTTAGTTTATTTCATTGTAGTTATTTGTAGGTATTGTATTTAATTAATGTATTGATAGTGTAGTGTTAGGTTTAATTGTAGGTAATTGTAGGTATTTTATTTAATTAATTTAATGATAGTATAGTGTTAGGTTTAATTGTAACTTAGGTTAGGATTTATTTTACAGGTAATTTTGTAATTATTTTAACTATTAAATAGTTCTTAACTATTTAATAGCTATTGTACCTGGTTAAAATAAATACAAAGTTACCTGTAAAATAAATATTAATCCTAAAATAGCTATAATATAATTATAATTTATATTGTAGCTATATTAGGATTTATTTTACAGGTAAGTATTTAGCTTTAAATAGGAATAATTTCTTTAATAAGAGTTAATTAATTTTGTTACATTTAAATTATATTTAAGTTAGGGGGGTGTTAGTGTTAGGGTTAGACTTAGCTTTTGGGGTTAATACATTTATTAGAATAGCGGTGAGCTCCGGTCGGCAGATTAGGGGTTAATAATTGAAGTTAGGTGTTGGCGATGTTAGGGAGGGCAGATTAGGGGTTAATACTATTTATGATAGGGTTAGTGAGGCGGATTAGGGGTTAATAACTTTATTATGATAGCTGTGCGGTCCGCTCGGCAGATTAGGGGTTAATAAGTGTAGGCAGGTGGAGGCGACGTTGTGGGGGGCAGATTAGGGGTTAATAAATATAATATAGGGGTCGGCGGTGTTAGGTGCAGCAGATTAGGGGTACATAAGGATAATGTAAGTAGCGGCGGTTTACGGAGCGGCAGATTAGGGGTTAAAAATAATATGCAGGGGTCAGCGATAGCGGGGGCGGCAGATTAGGGGTTAATAAGTGTAAGGCTAGGGGTGTTTAGACTCGGGGTACATGTTAGGGTGTTAGGTGCAGACGTAGGAAGTGTTTCCCCATAGCAAACAATGGGGCTGCGTTAGGAGCTGAACGCGGCTTTTTTGCAGGTGTTAGGTTTTTTTTCAGCTCAAACAGCCCCATTGTTTCCTATGGGGGAATCGTGCACGAGCACGTTTTTGGGGCTGGCCACGTCCGTAAGCAACTCTGGTATCGAGAGTTGAAGCTGCGTTAAATATGCTCTACGCTCCTTTTTTGGAGCCTAACGCTGACATTATATGGACTCTCAATACCAGAGTTATTTTAACGGAGCGGCCAGAAAAAAGCCAGCGTTAGCTACGCGGGTCCTTACCAACAAAACTCTAAATCTAGCCGTATGAAAATTAAAAATACCCCTCCCCCAAAATTAAACACCCCCTAATCTAATGCTAAACTACCAATAGTCCTTAAAAGGGCTTTTTGTAGGGCATTGCCCTAAGTTAAACAGCACTTTTGCCATTACAAAATTTTTTATGTCCCCTCTAACAGTAAAACCCACAAACCCACCAAACCCCCCCAAAATAAATAAACCTAACACTAAAAAACCTAAACTATCCATTGCCCTGAAAAGAGCAATTGTATGGGCATTGCCCTTAAAAGGGCATTCAGCTCTTTTGCTGCCCATCCCTAATCTAAAAAAAATAAAAAATTAAAAAAAAACTGTCTAAAACCCCCCAAAAATAAAAATAAAACCTAATCCCTATGAAAATTAAAAGCCCCCCAAAATAAAAACACCCCCTAATCTAATGCTAAACTACCAATAGCCCTTAAAATGGCTTTTTGTAGGGCATTGCCCTAAGTTAAAAAGCTCTTTTGCAGTTTCCAAAAATTATAAATCCCCCCTAACAGTAAAACCCATCACCCACCAAACCCCCCAAAATAAATAAACCTAACAATAAAAAACCTAAACTATCCATTGCCCTGAAAAGGGCATTTGTATGGGCATTGACCTTAAAAGGGCATTCAGCTCTTTTGCTGCCCGTCCCTAATCTAAAAATATATATATATATATTTTAAAAAAAACTAAGTCTAACCCCCAAAAATGTAAAAATTAAACCTAAGTTTAAATTAAGCTAAAATTACAGAAAAAAAATCTAATATTAAAGAAAATAAAAATAAAAATTACCAAAGTTTAAAAAATTAAACCTAATCCCAATGGCCTAGATTTAGAGTTTTGTCAGTAACGACCCGCGTAGCTAACGCTGGCTTTTTTCTGGCTGCACCTTTTAAATACCTCTGGTATTGAGAGTTCACAGAATGGCTGCGTTAGGCTCCAAAAAGGGAGCGTACAGGCACATTTAACGCCACTGAAACTCTCGATACCAGAGTTGCTTACGGACGCGGCCAGCTTCAAAAATGTGCTCGTGCACGATTCCCCCATAGAAAACAATGGGGCTGTTTGGGCTGAAAAAAAAACTAACACCTGCAAAAAAGCCACGTTCAGCTCGTAACGCAGCCCCATTGTTTCCTATGGGGAAACACTTCCTACGTCTGCACCTAACACTCTAACATGTACCCCGAGTCTAAACACCCCTAACCTTACACTTACTAACCCCTATTCTGCCGCCCCTGCTATCGCTGACCCCTGCATATTATTATTAACCCCTATTCTGCCACTCCGTAAACCGCCGCTACTTACATTATCCCTATGTACCCCTAATCTGCTGCCCCTAACACCGCCGACCCCTATATTATATTTATTAACCCCTAATCTGCCCCCCCCAACGTCGCCTCCACCTGCCTACACTTATTAACCCCTAATCTGCCGAGCGGACCGCACCGCTATTATAATAAAGTTATTAACCCCTAATCCGCCTCACTAACCCTATAATAAATAGTATTAACCCCTAATCTGCCCTCCCTAACATCGCCAACACCTAACTTCAAACATTAACCCCTAATCTGCCGACTGGAGCTCACCGCTATTCTAATAAATGTATTAACCCCTAAAGCTAAGTCTAACCCTAACACTAACACCCCCCTAAATTAAATATAATTTAAATCTAACGAAATAAATTAACTCTTATTAAATAAATTATTCCTATTTAAAGCTAAATACTTACCTGTAAAATAAATCCTAATATAGCTACAATATAAATTATAATTATATTATAGCTATTTTAGGATTTATATTTATTTTACAGGTAACTTTGTATTTATTTTAACCAGGTACAATAGCTATTAAATAGTTAAGAACTATTTAATAGCTAAAATAGTTAAAATAATTACAAAATTACCTGTAAAATAAATCCTAACCTAAGTTACAATTAAACCTAACACTACACTATCAATAAATTAATTAAATAAAATACCTACAATTATCTACAATTAAACCTAAGACTACACTATCAATAAATTAATTAAATAAAATACCTACAATTATCTACAATTAAACCTAACACTACACTATCAATAAATTAATTAAATACAATATCTACAAATAAATACAATTAAATAAACTAACTAAAGTACAAAAAATAAAAAAGAACTAAGTTACAAAAAATAAAAAAATATTTACAAACATTAGAAAAATATTACAACAATTTTAAACTAATTACACCTACTCTAAGCCCCCTAATAAAATAACAAAGCCCCCCAAAATAAAAAAATGCCGTACCCTATTCTAAATTACAAAAGTTCAAAGCTCTTTTACCTTACCAGCCCTGAACAGGGCCCTTTGCGGGGCATGCCCCAAAGAATTCAGCTCTTTTGCCTGTAAAAAAACACATACAATACCCCCCCAACATTACAACCCACCACCCACATACCCCTAATCTAACCCAAACCCCCCTTAAATAAACCTAACACTAGGCCCCTGAAGATCTTCCTACCTTATCATCACCATACCAGGTTCACCGATCGATCCAGAAGAGCTCCTCCGATGTCTTGATCCAAGCCCAAGCGGGGGGCTGAAGATGTCCATGATCCGGCTGAAGTCTTCATCCAAGCGAGAGCTGAAGAGGTCCATGATCCAGCTGAAGTCTTCTATCAATGGCATCTTCAATCTTCTTTCTTCGGGAGCCATCATCTTCCAACCGACGCGGAACATCCTCTTCTCCCGACGCCTACTCGCCGAATGACGGTTCCTTTAAATGACGTTATCCAAGATGGCGTCCATCGAATTCTGATTGGCTGATAGGATTCTATCAGCCAATCGGAATTAAGGTAGGAATATTCTGATTGGCTGATGGAATCAGCCAATCAGAATCAAGTTCAATCCGATTGGCTGATCCAATCAGCTAATCAGATTGAGCTCGCATTCTATTGGCTGATCGGAACATCCTCTTCTCCCGATGCCTACTCAAAATAAAAAACCTAACACTAAAAAACTAAACTATCCATTGCCCTGAAAAGGGCATTTGTATGGGCATTGCCCTTAAAAGGGCATTCAGCTCTTTTGCTGCCCATCCCTAATCTAAATAAAAAAAAAAAAAAATAACACTAAAGCCCCAAATAGATACTCATGGGTCCTGAATTCCGGCAGAGAATGTCCTCTTCCATGCAGTGAAGTCTTCTTCCAAGCGGCCAACATCTTCTTTCAAGCCGGGACCTCTTCATTCTTTATTCAGGACAGTGGAACTGAAGACCGGCAACGGCCTTTTTTCTTTTTGTAATCTTTGCTTTTTTTATTTTTTTGTGACTTTAGTATTTTTTAGTTTAGATAATTTGTGCTAATTTAGGGGGTGTTAGGTAAGGGGGTGTTAGGTTAGGGGGCTTAGTAATTTAATTATGGCTAGATTACGAGTTTTGCGGTAAGAGGGGTGCGGTGTTAACTTGCAAGTTATTGTCACAGCTCACTTCCCTACAGTGCTGGTATTACAGGTTTTCATAAACCCGGCGTTATTAAGCAAGAAGTGAGCATAGAGCAAAATGTGCTCCATACCGCACTCCAATACCAGCACTGCTTAAAGCCGCGGTGAGCTGGTTTTACGTGCTCGTGCACAATTTCCCCATAAACATTAATGAAAAATAGCCTAACACCTGCAAAAAAGCAGCGTATACCTCCGTAAAGCAGCGCCATTGATTCCTATGGGGAAACAAAATTTATGTTTACACCTAACACTCTTAACATGAACCCCGAGTTTAAACACCCCTAATCTTACACTTATTAACCCCTAATATGCCTCCCCCGACATCGCCGACACCTACATTATACTTATGAACCCCTAATCTGCTGCCACCAACATCGCAGACACCTACCTTATATTTATTAACCCCTAATCTGCTGCTCCCAACATCCCTGACACGTACATAATGTTATTAACCCCTAATCTCCCACCCCCAATGTCGGCGCAACCTACCTACACATATTAACCCTTAAACTGCCATACTCCCGCATTGCAAACACTAGTTAAATATTATTTTATTTTTTTATTTTGATAGGGCTATTAGATTAGGTGTAATTAGTTTAAATATCTTATAATTAATTTTTTTATTTTGTGTAACTTAGTGTTTATTTATTTTTGTAATTTAGGTAATTGTATTTAATTTATGTAATTGATTTAATTGTAAAATAAAAATAAACACTAAGCTAGATACAATGTAACTATTAGTTAGTTATATTTGTAGCTAGCTTAGGGTTTATTTTACAGGTATTTAGTTTTAAATAGGAATTATTTAGTTAATGATAGGAATTTTTATTTAGATTTATTTTAATTATATTTAAGTTAGGGGGTGTTAGGGTTAGGGTTAGACTTAGGTTTAGGGGTTAATAAATTTAGTATAGTGGCGGGGACATTGGGGACAGCAGATTAGGGGTTAATAAATGTAGGTAGGTGGCGACGATGTTAGGGACAGCAGATTAGGGGTTAATAATATTTATCTAGTGTTTGCGATGCAGTAGAGCGGCGGTTTAGGGGTTAATATGTTTATTGTAGTGGTGGCGATGTCCAGAGCGGCAGATTAGGGGTTAATAATTGTATTTTAGTGTTTGCGATGCGGGAGGGCCTCGGTTTAGGGGTTAATAGGTAGTTTATGGGTGTTAGTGTAATTTTTAGCACTTTAGTTATGATTTTTATGTTACTGCGTTGTATTGTAAAACTCATAACTACTGACTTTAGATTGCGTTACGAATCTTGCGGGATAGACTGTACCGCTCACTTTTTGGCCTCCCAGAAAAAGATTGCAATATCGGCGCTATGGAAGTCCCATTGAAAAAGTCTTTACACAAATTGCCATACGGCCAAAAAAGTGTGCGGTACAGCTTTTTTGACAAGACTCGTAATAGCAGCGGTAGGGAAAAAGCAGCGTTATAACCCATAATGCTGCATTTTCACTCATAACGCAAAACTCGTAATGTAGCCGTTAGTTATTTGCGTTGTTGGTTTTGGCAGTTTAAGGGGTTAATAGGTTAATTAGGTTTATTGCGATGTGGGGGGTTTTCGGTTTAGGGGTTAATTAGGTTTATTGCGATGTGGGGGTTTTGCAGTTTGGGGGTTAATAGAGTAAATAGGTTTATTGTGATGTGGGGGTTTGCGGTTAAGGGATTAAGGGGTTAATTACTATATTATTTTGTGATGTGTGGGTTTGCGGTGTATGTGTTAATACTTTGTGTGGGAGTTTTTTTTATTTTGTTAAACTTCGTTTGGGCGGTGTTTTTTGTAATGCTCCATTTGCCTTCACTGCATGCCGGTGGATTCTGAAAATGGCATCCACACTAAGGACAGGGCCCCTATATAGCCCACCCTTAACTGCTTAGTTACTGTTTGTGCAGCTGTCAGTTCTGCGTTAGCTCCTGATCATCTGCCACCCGACCCCACTCACAATTACTAGCGTAGCTGTCCATGATGCAGCTCCTCTAGCTAATCTTTGAACTTGGCAGGAGGGCTATCATCTCTGCTCTAGCTCACTGAACCAACTGTGACTTTGAGCATAAACAGTACACTAGGAGTGCCCCCAGTGGTCCCCTTGGAAATGAAACTGGTGGATTACCTTATGTGCAGGGCCCTTAGTCCAGGCCCTAATGCCAAATGCTCAGTCCACCCCTGTGTGGTTGCTGGCTTAGCCTCCGCAAACAGCTATTAAGATGGGGGGCTCAACAGCTTTTGCTTTGGGGCCGAGCATGGTCTAGTTACACCCCTAATTATTTCTCATAACAAAAACACAAGGACTAAACAACCTGCATGGAATAAAATAGTTAAAAGGGACCACTGTGGAGAGCTATGTACCTTTTTGTAAACATAATTTATGTAAGAACTTACCTGATAAATTAATTTCTTTCATATTAGCAAGAGTCCATGAGCTAGTGACGTATGGGATATACATTCCTACCAGGAGGGGCAAAGTTTCCCAAACCTCAAAATGCCTATAAATACACCCCTCACCACACCCACAAATCAGTTTAACGCATAGCCAAGAAGTGGGGTGATAAGACAAAAGTGCGAAAGCATAAAAAATAAGGAATTGGAATAATTGTGCTTTATACAAAAAAATCATAACCACCACAAAAAAGGGTGGGCCTCATGGACTCTTGCTAATATGAAAGAAATTAATTTATCAGGTAAGTTCTTACATAAATTATGTTTTCTTTCATGTAATTAGCAAGAGTCCATGAGCTAGTGACGTATGGGATAATGAATACCCAAGATGTGGATCTTCCACGCAAGAGTCACTAGAGAGGGAGGGATAAAATAAAGACAGCCAATTCCGCTGAAAATAATCCACACCCAAAATAAAGTTTAAATCTTAAAATGAAAAAAACTGAAATTATAAGCAGAAGTATCATACTGAAACAGCTGCCTGAAGTACTTTTCTACCAAAAACTGCTTCAGAAGAAGAAAACACATCAAAATGGTAGAATTTAGAAAAAGTATGCAAAGAAGACCAAGTTGCTGCTTTGCAAATCTGATCAACCGAAGCTTCATTCCTAAATGCCCAGGAAGTAGAAACTGACCTAGTAGAATGAGCTGTAATCCTTTGAGGCGGAGTTTTACCCAACTCGACATAAGCATGATGAATCAAAGACTTTAACCAAGACGCCAAAGAAATGGCAGTGGCCTTCTGACCTTTCCTAGAACCGGAAAAGATAACAAAATAGACTAGAAGTCTTTCGGAAAATTTTAGTAGCTTCAACATATTATTTCAAAGCTCTAACTACATCCAAAGAATGCAACGATCTTTCCTTAGTATTCTTAGGATTAGGACACAATGAAGGAACCACAATTTCTCTACTAATGTTGTTAGAATTCACAACCTTAGGTAAAAATTGAAAAGAAGTTCGCAACACCGCCTTATCCTGATGAAAAATCAGAAAAGGAGACTCACAAGAAAGAGCAGATAAATCAGAAACTCTTCTAGCAGAAGAGATGGCCAAAAGAAACAAAACTTTCCAAGAAAGTAATTTAATGTCCAGCGAATGCATAGGTTCAAACGGAGGAGCTTGAAGAGCCCCCAGAACCAAATTCAAACTCTAAGGAGGAGAAATTGACTTAATAACAGGTTTTATATGAACCAAAGCTTGTACAAAACAATGAATAACAGAAAGACTAGTAATCTTTCTGTGAAAAAGAACAGAAAGAGCAGAGATTTGTCCTTTCAAGGAACTTGCAGACAAACCTTTATCCAAACCATCCTGAAGAAACTGTAAAATTCTCGGAATTCTAAAACAATGCCAAGAAAAATGATGAGAAAAACACCAAGAAATGTAAACCTTCCAGACTCGATAATATATCTTCCTAGATACAGATTTACGAGCCTGTAACATAGTATTAATCAGAGAGTCAGAGAAACCTCTATGACTAAGAATCAAGCGTTCAATCTCTATACCTTCAAATTTAAGGATTTGAGATCCTGATGGAAAAAAGGACCTTGTGATAGAAGGTCTGGTCTTAACGGAAGAGTCCATGGTTGGCAAGTGGCCATCCGGACAAGATCCGCATACCAAAACCTGTAAGGCCATGCTGGAACCACCAGCAGAACAGACGAGCACCCCTTAGAATCTTGGAAATTACTCTTGGAAGAATAACTAGAGGTGGAAAGATATAGGCAGGGTGATACTTCCAAGGAAGTGACAATGCATCCACTGCCTCTGCCTGAGGATCCCTGGATCTGGACAGATAAAGGGAAGCTTCTTGTTTAGATGAGAAGCCATCAGATCTATTTCTGGAAGTCCCCACATTTGAACAATCTGAAGAAATACCTCTGGGTGAAGAGACCATTCGCCCGGATGTAACGTTTGGTGACTGAGATAATCCGCTTCCCAATTGTCTATACCTGGGATATGAACCGCAGAAATTAGACAGGAGCTGGATTCCGCCCAAACCAGAATTCGAGATACTTCTTTCATAGCCAGAGGACTGTGAGTCCCTCCTTGATGATTGACATATGCCACAGTTGTGACATTGTCCGTCTGAAAACAAATGAACGACTCTCTCTTTAGAAGAGGCCATGACTGAAGAGCTCTGAAAATTGCACGGAGTTCCAAAATATTGATTGGTAATCTCACCTCCTGAGATTCCCAAACCCCTTGTGCTGTCAGAGACCCCCAAACAGCTCCCCAACCTGTCAGACTTGCATCTGTTGAAATCTCAGTCCAGGTTGGAAGAACAAAAGAAGCCCCCTGAATTAAACGATGGTGGTCTGTCCACCATGTCAGAAAGTGTCGAACAATCGGTTTTAAATATATTAATTGAGATATCTTTGTATAATCCCTGCACCACTGGTTCAGCATACAGAGCTGAAGAGGTCGCATGTGAAAACGAGCAAAGGGAACCGCGTCCAATGCAGCAGTCATAAGACCTAGAATTTCCATGCATAAGGCTACCGAAGGGGAAGATTGAGACTGAAGGTTTCGACAAGCTGAAACCAATTTCAGACGTCTCTTGTCCATCAGAGACAGAGTCAAGGACACTGAATCTATCAGGAAACCTAAAAAGGTTACCCTTGTCTGAGGAATCAACGAACTTTTTGGTAAATTGATCCTCCAACCATATTCTAGAAGAAACAACACTCATAAAAGACTGGAAAGGTTCTTTCTAGTGAAAATGAGCAAAGGGAATTGAATCCAATGCCGTGGCCATAAGACCTAAAACTTCTATGCATATATAGCAACTGAAGGAAATAATAGAGACTAAAGGTACCGACAGACGGAACCCAATAGAATTACCCCTTGTCTGATAGAGACAAAGACAGTGACACAAACTTTCTGGAAACCTAAAAAAGGTGACCCTTGTGTGAGGAATCAAGAGCTTTCGAAAAAAAGATCCTTTAACTATGTCCTGAAGAGCAAGTGAATCATACAGGGAGTGCAGAATTATTAGGCAAGTTGTATTTTTGAGGATTAATTTTATTATTGAACAACAACCATGTTCTCAATGAACCCAAAAAACTCATTAATATCAAAGCTGAATAGATTTGGAAGTAGTTTTTGGTTTGTTTTTAGTTATAGCTATTTTAGGGGGATATCTGTGTGTGCAGGTGACTATTACTGTGCATAATTATTAGGCAACTTAACAAAAAACAAATATATACCCATTTCAATTATTTATTTTTACCAGTGAAACCAATATAACATCTCAACATTCACAAATATACATTTCTGACATTCAAAAACAAAACAAAAACAAATCAGTGACCAATATAGCCACCTTTCTTTGCAAGGACACTCAAAAGCCTGCCATCCATGGAATCTGTCAGTGTTTTGATCTGTTCACCATCAACATTGCGTGCAGCAGCAACCACAGCCTCCCAGACACTGTTCAGAGAGGTGTACTGTTTTCCCTCCTTGTAAATCTCACATTTGATGATGGACCACAGGTTCTCAATGGGGTTCAGATCAGGTGAACAAGGAGGCCATGTCATTAGATTTTCTTCTTTTATACCCTTTCTTGCCAGCCACGCTGTGGAGTACTTGGACGCGTGTGATGGAGCATTGTCCTGCATGAAAATCGTGTTTTTCTTGAAGGATGCAGACTTCTTCCTGTACCACTGCTTGAAGGAGGTGTCTTCCAGAAACTGGCAGTAGGACTGGGAGTTGAGCTTGACTCCATCCTCAACCCGAAAAGGCCCCACAAGCTCATCTTTGATGATACCAGCCCAAACCAGTACTCCACCTCCACCTTGCTTGCATCTGAGTCGGACTGGAGCTCTCTGCCCTTTACCAATCCAGCCACGGGCCCATCCATCTGGCCCATCAAGACTCACTCTCATTTCATCAGTCCATTAAACCTTAGAAAAATCAGTCTTGAGATATTTCTTGGCCCAGTCTTGACGTTTCAGCTTGTGTGTCTTGTTCAGTGGTGGTCGTCTTTCAGCCTTTCTTACCTTGGCCATGTCTCTGAGTATTACACACCTTGTGCTTTTGGGCACTCCAGTGGTGTTGCAGCTCTGAAATATGGCCAAACTGGTGGCAAGTGGCATCTTGGCAGCTGCACGCTTGACTTTTCTCAGTTCATGGGCAGTTATTTTGCGCCTTGGTTTTTCCACACACTTCTTGCGACCCTGTTGACTATTTTGAATGAAACGCTTGATTGTTCGATGATCACGCTTCAGAAGCTTTGCAATTTTAAGAGTGCTGCATCCCTCTGCAAGATATCTCACTATTTTTGACTTTTCTGAGCCTGTCAAGTCCTTCTTTTGACCCATTTTGCCAAAGGAAAGGAAGTTGCCTAATAATTATGCACACCTGATATAGGGTGTTGATGTCATTAGACCACACCCCTTCTCATTACAGAGATGCACATCACCTAATATGCTTAATTGGTAGTAGGCTTTCGAGCCTATACAGCTTGGAGTAAGACAACATGCATAAAGAGGATGATGTGGTCAAAATACTCATTTGCCTAAAAATTCTGCACTCCCTGTATGAGATTCCGCATCCTCAGAAAATAATCTGAATGAAAACAGAAAAATGAAAATATGCATTTATTGTATCTAATGAAAACAAATAATGCTATCAATGACCATAAAAAGGCAAAATAGTTTGAATAAAACCCGGTTCCTAAAAAAGGAACTGGAAGAAATACCCCAGAAGATTCCAGGTCTGAGCAGCGCTTGAACCCCATGGGTGCCCAGCCATGCTTCAACAGTACCCAAAATATATAGGACAGAAAAACACTTAAAGAAAGTGTTAGCCTTACTGGAATAAAATCAAAGAAATTTGGACAAAATAGAACCAAATAAATTTCAAAGAAGTCTTAACCTGCCTCTTACCAGCCAAGCTGGAATACGGCACGTACATCGCAATATTAGGGAGCTGATTTCGAACCCCAATTACAAACATGTTTCTTGGGAAAGAACTCAGGAATTCGTTCCTTAATAAGAACAACTAAACTAGTATAAGATTAAAGTTTTAGTCTTAGATCTCAATCTTGAAGCCCAGAGTAACAGTTAAGAATTTAATCCAATTATAAAACAAATAATTGATTATCTTAGAACAAAATTCTTCTAGCTAAAATAGCTAAAGAGATAGATTAACCCTCATTTGCAAAAATATTCAATAAAATGAAGACACAAATGAAATTATTAGCATGATAGTCCAGTTTAAAGGACCAGTCAATACAGAGGACTTGCATAATCAATAAATGCAAAACAACAAGACAAATGCAACAGCAAGTAGTCTAGTAAATGTTGTCCTTTAACAATGCTAAAATAAATCATAATCTGATACTTGATCTTAAAGTAAACAGAAAAAATGAAGCAATTGCAATATCCAAATAAATCACAGGACCAAGAAAAGTACCTGAAACTAAATAATTTTCCATAAATAAGATACAACTATCTAAAGGAAAATAAATACTATTTTGCTATAGAAACAATAGCATAATTAGTAGAAGTAGAGATAGCCCCAATAAATTGGAGAACCCAACTGCTGGCAAAGAATATAGTTTAAAACCTTTGAAAAAGGAATAAAAGAAAATTCTCAGCCTATTCCATTCCCTAGAATGGGGAATTGGAAAGAAAACCTCTGAAAACACAGAAGAAATAAATAGGCAGAAATAGTGTCAGCTAGTCTTAAATAACTAGTTACCTTAATATCCAAAATAATCAACACCTTTTCAACAAAGAACAAATGTACTTTAATAATAGAAAAATAATAAAAAAGTAGATTTGTTAGTGTCAATATCTGAATTTTCTGAAAGAGAAAAAACATCATCAGAGAAGGATAAATCAGTATGTTGTTGGTCATTTGAAACTTCAATAATTAAAAAAGAAGTGAAAAAGACCTAAAAATTTTATTAGAAGGCACAAAGTCAGGACAAAGCCTTTAAAATAGAATCAGAAAATATTTCTTATAAATCTTCTAAATATTTCTTGTACATAAAATGTAAGAAAGGAAATATATAAAGCATAAACACTAATGGATTCTGCATGTAAAAGTATATCATAATACCTTATTACAAACCATAGCTAAAGATAAACATTTATAACATTTAAAATAAATGAACTTAGCTTTGGTAGAACTGAAACTCAGTTAAGCGTTTTTCCAGAAGTGGCTTTTGATTCAGGGACAATCTGAGACATCTTGCAATATGTAATAGAAAAAAATAAAAAAAAACAAAAAAAAAAACATATAAAGCAAAATTGATCAAATTCCTTAAATGACAGTTTCAGGAATGGGAAAAAAATGACAATGAACAAGCTTCTAGCAACCAGAAGCAATAAATAATGAGACTTAAATATTGTGGAGACAACAATGACGCTCAAATTTTTTTAGCACCAAAAAAGCCGCCCACATTATTTGGCGCCTAAATGCTTTTGGCGCCAAAAATGGTGCCACATCCAGTAACGCCGACATTTTTTGGCGCAAAAACGTCAAAAAAATGACGCAACTTCCGGCGACACGTATGACGCCGGAAATGACAAAAAAAAAAATTGCGCCAAGAAAGTCCGCGCCAAGAATGACGCAATAAAATGAAGCATTTTCAGCCCCCGCGAGCCTAACAGCCCACAGGAAAAAAGTCAAATTTTAAGGTAAGAAAAAAATTATTTATTCATATGCATTATACCAAATATGAAACTGACTGTCTGAAATAAGGAATGTTGAACATCCTGAATCAAGGCAAATAAATGTTTAAACACATATATTTAGAACTTTATATAAAAGTGCCCAACCATAGCTTAGAGTGTCACAGAAAATAAGACTTACTTACCCCAGGATACTCATCTACATGTAATAGAAAGCCAAACCAGTACTGAAACGAGAATCAGTAGAGGTAATGGTATATATAAGAGTATATCGTCGATCTGAAAAGGGAGGTAAGAGATGAATCTCTACGACCGATAACAGAGAACCTATGAAATAGACCCCGTAGAAGGAGATCATTGAATTCAAATAGGCAATACTCTCTTCACATCCCTCTGACATTCACTGCACGCTGAGAGGAAAACCGGGCTCCAACCTGATGCAGAGCGCATATCAACGAAGAATCTAGCACAAACTTACTTCACCACCTCCACAGGAGGCAAAGTTTGTAAAACTGATTTGTGGGTGTGGTGAGGGGTGTATTTATAGGCATTTTGAGGTTTGGGAAACTTTGCCCCTCCTGGTAGGAATGTATATCCCATACGTCACTAGCTCATGGACTCTTGCTAATTACATGAAAGAAATACAATTTCCAATTTAATATAACAAAATAAGTGTATGCATGCTGTACTATGCTAATTGTTGACAGTGATGCAGCCACGCATTACTATCTAGCTCAACTAAGAAGTGTGAACACCTTAAAGCCCAAGTGAAAAACATATACAGAAGCTGAGGAGGTTCTTGCTTGAGAGTTGCTATTAACTAAGTATAGTATGTTGCTTTGTTCTTATTAACCCCTTTGCAGGGGTTAAATACACAGAAGAGCAGACTCGATAGTTGGAAAATGACATGTTCTAACAGATTAGACCATGTAATTTTTAGACTATAATGGCCCTTTAAATATTGTCACAAATTGTCACATATTTACAAGAGGTGTATTTGTTTATACTGAACAGCTAAATTACCACCATTTTTATTAAGGAATTTATTAAATTACGTTTTTATATCGTTTTTGCAGCCTACAGTATAAAATGCAATATTTTCCTTTCCTAATCACGTTGAATATAGGCCATATTTTTAATTTAAACAAACTATAATCTTAATAGCATTTTGTTTTTGTGTACCAGGTTTTTATAAATTAATTGAGCGGAAGAAAATTGAGTAGGAATTTCAGATTTGAAACCAGTGGAGACTGAGAAAATCATATAAGCGATACATTTAGCCACCTGGGGCCTGACTGGATGCAGGCTGGATCATTGATAGGCACCCCCAGATGTATGACTCAAATAGCCCATTAGTGTCAATTCTTGCATGCAGCTTTGCTTATTCTATATCTGAGAAAATGTGAGGAAAATATATGCTTTACTGTTAAATACAGGCAGGAACATTTTCTATTAATTAGAGTCATTCCACAACTATATTTCTTCCTACTGTCTTACAATTCATTCACCTACGGATAATTTCAGGATGGAAAATGTTATGGACCAAAACACTGGAAATTTGATGCTGTTAAAAATGTGTATTATTTTTGTCACTGTGTTACAGCTTAACATTGTGAAAAAAATGCTGACATATTAGGTGAGAAGCCTAAAACATTTGGAATTTAAAGTTGTCACATATTCAAAGCAGTTGTCTATTTTTTTTGCTGAAATCCTAGTTAGGGGATAGTCGAATGTACTGCCTTTACTAACCATGCTTGTTTCAATATTATAAGTAAGCTGGATCTGCATATCATACCCAAAATAGGCATGTCTTAACTGTACTTGATTATTTTGTTTGGATATTAGGTCCTTCTTCAGTATTCTGCCTTTAATATGTATCTTCCCAGAGACCTCTGGCACACACTATATATTTGATCAAGGCTTTTCAGTTACTATTTAAATAAATTTACACCTAAATCTTCATGAAAAGTAAAATAAGGTGCACCTTTTGAGACTCAAGAGTGGTCTCCTCCTTTTCAAAATTACCCTCTGTAGTTTACATTTCCCATGTTACTAGGAGGTCCACAAGACACCTCAGATATATTTTTAAACCATAAAAATGTGAGAGCAGAAAACTTTTTTTTTTTTATCACATCTTCTCTTTTTTTTATTTGGGTTGCCAAACAAATTAATCATGGCGAGCAAAACATAACAACAGCTGGCTCCAAATTACCGTTGCACTCTGTCTCCTAACTCTCTAATACAGAGTCCTCTGTATCTTCTTAAACTTAAAGCTCAAAAATGAAACTTGCTATAAGATTATCATTCTTCTTATTGTCTCAACAACCAAAAAAAAATTGCTACAACATCACAACTTTAAAATTGTACACTTGAAAAGGGTTTGTAACCTCCGATTTTCCTATCTATGGGCTACTCTCCATTATAATCAATAGAGCAACATCTATCTTGTAACTACTCACTTCTTGGCACACAGAAAATGTTCCTCTGTGAAGTCCAAAAAATTAAAGAAAATGCCTTTAAAACATATCAGAACAAAAATATAAAATGAGGAAAAATCCTTCCTTGATAAAATGTATGCAAATAAAGAAAATAAAGCAAATAAAGAAAACTTGGAAAAATAAAAGAAAAAAAATTAGATAACTTCATTAGCTTTGCATTAGTAAGACATGCCTTCATGGTACTTCACACATTCCTTATGCTTGGTATAAATATAGGTGAAAAATCCCATCCACACCCCAGCACTCTGCGGAATACCCCTGGCCAGCCTTTGTTTGGGTCTGGGAGGTCTCTTTTTTATCCAGTGACTCTACTTTTCCATAAGAATTTTATCCTTATAAACATTTGCATTCATATACAAAGTCAATAAAAGTGCTAAACTCACTTACCCAATAACCTCCATGCATCACCTCTTCATTGCGGCACAAGGCAGGGGGCTCGTATGTGAGCACTGATGCAGACAGTGTCCTTGCCTCATCTGACACTAAAGTGCAACAAGATTGTCCAGAGTTCTCACAAACACAGATCACAAGACTCCTTAAGTATAAAATTCAAAGTTTATTCCCAAAAAAATGTAAAATCATAATCTCCAAGCAAGCGGGTGAAAAACAACAACACAGCCAAAATTTTGAAGTGTTCAAGATCCATCATGGTACCAGTGCGGGCATGTTTTGTTCGCATGCACACTTGATTACTTCATAGTGGGGCCATGATTGTTAAAAGAATATAAAGACATTACTTAAAGTTATAATGCCTCATTTCATATTTTCATTATATTAAATTCCCTAACTCATATGTAACAATATTTAAAGCAACATGCTACTAAATAATGTTCAGCAAAATGTTTTAAAGTTGAACAGCATAGTACACAACAAATATATATGTATAGTACAATCTTAAATATGTACGTACAAATCTAACAAATTGTGTGTAAATAAAAAAAATGAAGGTGCCGAACATCATTTTTAAGATGACTTAACAGATTTACTACTTAATGCACCAGTAAACACAGTAGATTTGCATAATCAACAAATGCAAGTTAAAAAGACAATGCAATAGCACATGGGGGCCGAATTATCAAGGGCTGAATGGCCCTGAATACCCCTGTTTCGGCTTGAGCAATGTTACAGCGTATCATGTCCGCCAGACATTGATAAATCAGCCCATTAGTCTGAACTTCAAGTAAGTAGGAGATTTTTTATTGACAGTTTTAAAAGTTATGTCTATTTCCACTCCCCCTGTACCATGTGACTCCCATCAGCCAATCACAAATGCATATACGTTTATTCTTTACATTCTTGCACATGCTCAGTAGGAGCTGGTGACTCAAAAAGTTAAATATAAAAATATTTAAAGCTGCTGTGGTTGTAATTTCAGTTTTTCATCTTTGTGTGGAATTATTATTTAATGAGAGAGATATGATGTATTGGGCACCTCACACACCTATAGTAATGACAGGTGTGCCTACTATCGAATATGGGAGGTGAGGCTCACTGAATTTAGAACACAATGTTTTATTCACAGGAAGGCCCCCCAGGGACCTCACAGTCATCTATGTCATCTATAATTTCAATCTAACCTTAGGTTACACAAAAAAAAACATATGATATGGAAAGGAAAACATTAACTATTGTATATTAGTTGATTAGTGATTGGTGTTCCGTTAATTTAATGGCCTGGAATACTGAGCAGAGGAGGAGTATGTCATTTTTTTATTGGGAGTGTGTGTTTGATGCATTCACTGTTTCTATTTCCATGATGGATTGTAATCTGAATCCGTTCTCAGTAGGAGGAGTCAGTAGCGTTTAGTATTTAGGTGTGTGATAGGTTATTTGTGAGGTCAGAAGTCACAAAATGTATAGCTTATTATATGTTAGAACTACATGAGTAACTCCTTAGAGGTCCAAATGTAAGCATCTTGTCTATTATAAAGATTTGATTTGCATGGCATTCATGTCCCTGAAATGTAAATAATACCTACTGAATAGGATTGGTAGAGGAGGTGGAGTTGGTGATGAGGAGAATGCACGGATAGGTAGATTGGTCTAATTTATAAGGGGAAACTTGGGTAAGAGAAGGATCATGCCAATTCAAAATGTGGGAGTTATCAAAGCCGCCAGAAAAAATGTGTTTGCTTTAATTATTATTTTTTAAAGATTTTAAAAGAAAGGTAATGTTTATGGGGGTCTTAAATTGAGGGGTTATATTGTGTGGGTAAATTTTATTGATCATTAATTAAGTAAAAATAATTATTTTAATGGGGAATGTGTATGAAAGGAATTTCAATGTGGTGGTTACTAATAAGGGAATTTTGTGTGTGTCCTTTAGATTAAAATAGAGTTTTATTGAAATGCTGAATTATTTAAAGGTAGATAATTATGTTAAGTGGTATTGTTGCAATATTGGAAGGATACAGTCATGCTTATTTTTCAGGTGGGTCTGAGTGAATGTAAGATAACATAAATTATGGTTTGGGGGATGGATGAGCAGCGGTTAGGGCTAGTTACAGTTTTGGTTGGTTGAGCAGTGGTCAAAATTAATTGTGGTAGGGGTTCAACAAATGGAGCTGTTGAAGGCATCGTGGCTGTAGTTATGACATGACTCTGTTACTATCAGTTGTTGTAAGAGTAGGATCTAGGCCTAAGATATGATTTGAAAAAACAAACAAAAACAATATAAAAAATGTGAGTAATTTAGGGGGGCGGAGCCTGGCCACGCTGGGTGATGGCTGAATAAATTTTGGCTCTGATGCCTCACGCCCGGTCAAAGTAATGATAATAGGGAATATCATCCTAACTTTAGCTCAGATGCTACAGGAGTAACCCCTGCACACTGCCCCGCAACTGCCACGACCAAAAAAGCAACAGAAAACCGACACCATCTTAGAGATATCGGCAGCTCATCTATCTGAGGCCTAGAAGAAGCGCTGCTCTTCACGCCACTGACAGTTATCACCATCTGTGCTGATACGGCTCTTCTCCGGACCGCCGCCTGCCCGACACCACACATCTGAGACCTCCACAATCCACCCGCTTGTAAAGAGGGAAGGCTGATAAGCAGCAACATAGCTTGCCCATTACCCATCACGGTCCTAGACAAGTCGGGTGGAGAAAGCGCTTGCGAGGCTGGCGGCGGAGATTGGGGACACTGAAGGAGACACCTGATACTGCATATCTCGCTCTGACACCCGGTGAGTAAACACGCCTGATCTGAGCAACTACCAAGGGTGGGCAGTGAACTGAGGGTAGAGGCATTTCCACAACAGGGAATTTACTACAGGCCGCACTGAATTTACCCACGTGGCCATAATACCCCGGGACACGTCGCTCCTGTTATAAACACCAAACATCAGTGGTTGCGAGCAGTCAAGGGGAGTCCTGGCTCAGTGTGTACCAGCAATACACAGCAGGGGATAGGTACATTTTGCTAGCATTAACTCCGACCCGGGGTGTATGAGCCTGATAATCACGCTTATGGGCACCAGGAATTTTTACTGAAAAGGCCTATAACATAAGGCACAAATCCCTTACTATCTACAGTTCTACCCCATAAGGATCTTGTATAAGTATTAATACCGGATAATAAAGACCTAACCTTTCTGAGAGACTTTTGCGGTTTACCCTCACTAATAGTATGTCACACAGAAAACACAGTAAACTTGAGAAAGGGCACAAATCCACAAGTCTTACAAATTATCTCAAGGCCGCCCTACCCTCTACTGACTTATCAGACACAGGGCCTCCATCTCCTACTGATTGCACAACAGACATGACAATGCCTGACCATTTGCACCAGCAAGAATACTTAACAAGAAGAGACCTTAATACCATCTCATCAAAAGAAGACATAGATAAGGTCCTTTCAGAAATGAGGTCCCTGTTTGGGGATCTGAAAAAAGATATCACACAGGTCACGCAACAAGTACAGGCGCTGGAAACCAGTCACGAAACCCTCCGGGGTACAGTTAAAAATAACTCCCTACAGATTCATGAACATGAGGAACAAATACAATTTTTACTTTCAAGAATGGAGGACTTAGACAATAGGGGGAGACGGAATAACATTAGGATCAGGGGGGTGCCGGAATCTGTCGCCAATGTGGCACTGGAGGGGTACCTTTAGGACTTATTTCGTACTTTAAAGGGAACACCAGAATCTGCTAATATCCCCATTGAAAGAGCTCATAGGGCCCTGAGACCTAGGCCTCCCCCTAAGGCCCCGCCGAGAGATGTCATTGTCAAATTCCTCAGTTATAAAGATAAGGAATCAATAACTCAGAAGGCAAGAACTCTCAAGAACGTAACGCATGCAGGGATCCCCCTACAGGTTTTTTCGGATCTAAGCCTGATCACCCTCCAGAAGAGGAGAGACCTTAAATTTATAACAACCGAACTTCAAGCACATGGAATACAATATAAGTGGGGTTTCCCAGTGTGCATAGTGGCATCTAAAAATGGAGCGCAAGCAATCTACAGAGTGCCGTCCGACTTACCAGAGTTTTGCAGAGCACTTGGAATTGATATCCAGCACCCTGAGCACAGTGAGCACCCTTTACATAATGCTCCAGCACAGAAGTCTGGGGACACAGCTCAGGTGATGGACACCTGAGGGAAGACCACCAATTCCTCGTTGCAATCTTGCAAGATACCAGGGTCCCTGATAAGTATATCTGTCCTCTTTTCACTGTACCGTCAATGACATTTTCCCCAAACGGGGACATTGGTCCCCACAGAAGGGGCAATGCACTGTTGCCATTGACTATTCACTAGAATGCTATGTAATGTTATGTTTTTTAGGCCTACACTTGTTTATTATGTGTTGTTTAGCGGTTTTATTTGTTTAACCCCAACGGCCTCTCATTTTAAACTCGTTAAATTGCATAGTTGGTAAAGGCAATTCTCTGGATGTACCTCGCAAGCTGAAGGATCCCAATTAGATAGACCCCAAAATATTATGCACAATGGGGGAACAGGGGGCTAGGGGAGCACACCCCGTCTAGATCTTGAAGACACAAATGAGCCCCTGAAACCCTCTCAAACCTACTACTACAACATCCCCTATGGCATGGAGCCTTAGGCTGTATAATATAGTTTACTAGGATATTAATACGGCAGATAAGCCACATACAGCCCTTCTTGAAATAAGCCTCCCACGTGTTTGCATAGGATAATACAGTCTCAAATATCTCTTAATCTATCAGCTCACCCTATAACGTAACTAGCAACTTAGACACGATTGGAAGGAGGCAAGAATAGCACTGTTTAGTCCCCAGCTACACAAAGTACAACTCTCTTAAAGGTACACAAAAAATATTGTTGCTGAAATGTTTAGATATAAGAGAAGGTTCAGAATTGATGCTTACTAGAAATCCAGGATTTACCTGCTTGAATCTGTTTGTTGAATTGTAATTTGTCTTGTTAAATGTGTTTATTCCTGTTGTTCTCAGAATTTTTCAGATTTGTTATCTGTTCCCTGAAGCTCAGACAATCTTCACTCTTTTTCTCTTTTTCACTCTTTGACCGGGCGTGCGGATACTGACCCCACGCTTAGTGAAGCAAACAGTAAACGCAGCCTGTCAATATGATTAAGTGCTTGTAGGGGGCGCAAAACATGCCGAAGCTTTTACTGCCATGTCTGTTACCTTTTTAAAGTTGTCCAATAAATTTTCAATTTTTATTGTATATTTGGGATTGAGAGTCTGCCGCCTTCCTATCTATTGACCCCACGCTTACTTTGCTGTTTCTTCTCGTCTCCCCTTGTTGTAGCCGGGAGGAATAGCATAAGTGTTTTCTGCTTTCTCTACACTTTTTCAGTTTTACTGAAATCTTATTACGCTATAACTGATCTTCATTTCTCCTTCTCTTATTTATCCTTAACTCTTCTTTTTCTTCCTTACATTTTTTTTTTCTCCTCTCCATCAGCACGCACCCTTTCTCCCCACTGCCCCATCCAGTCCCTCCACCACTCAGCCACTGTACAGGATGGCGCTTAACGTCAAGGGTATTAACATACCAGAAAAAAGGTCTAATTTAATACGAGATGTAACTAGACTGCACTGTGACATAATATACTTGCAAGAGATCCATTTTAAGAAAGGGAGGAAACCCCGCTGGCTAAATACCAAATTCCCACTAATGTTCTTTGCATCAGGCCCTACTAAAAGAAATGGGGTAGGAATCCTTATTAAACACTCAACGGCCTTTAAGGTGACACATGAAGAAAGGGATCTTGAGGGCCGCTATCTGATAGTAGTGGGTTCCCTACATAACAATCCAGTGACCCTGGTGAACGCATATTTTCCCAACCAAAACCAAAACAAATTTATGACAAAATTAGCAAATAAAATATTGGAACTGCAGAAGGGAGCATTGCTCCTGGCAGGAGATTTTAATATGCCTCTAGACCCACAACTTGACACCTCAAAGGGAGTTACCTCTATACCTAAAAGAGCCATCAAACAATGTAATGCCAGGTTAGAAGAGCTAGCAGTACACAATACATGGAGGACCCAGTATCCTACAAGACGTGACTACACCTTCTTCTCACACCCCCACGACTTATACACAAGAATTGACTACATATTCACTGACCAATTGACACTAGCTCATGTGGCACAAACACAAATCCTCCCTATGACCTGGTCTGATCATGCTACTGTCCTATGTAAATTGCATTGGCCATCGACCACGGACTGCCCCTTTCTTTGGAAATTTGACGAACACATGCTCAACAACCCAATAATCCAGGGCAAGATAGAGACTGCGCTTAGCGACTACTTCCATTTAAATGACACAGCAGAACTTCCAAAACACACTATATGGGAGGCACATAAGTGCGTATTGAGAGGAGAATTGATCAAACAAAAGGCCATTTTGGCAAAACAGACTAGAACTAAATTCTCATCACTCCTAACCACAATACGTGATCTAGAAAAGCTTGACACCCACATTCTTGCAGAACTAAGGCAGGCTAGAGGGGAAATTCAAAATCTGCACACAATTGAATACCAAAAGATGGCATTGAGAACTCAGCAACAGTACTATGAGTTTGGAGACAAACCTGGGAAATTGTTGGCAAGAGCCATCAAGAGAAAGTCATTGAAAGCCCATATCCACTCCATGGGAGATAGACGTAACACTGTACACACAAATAGTCCAGATATTGCTGAGACCCTACGCACATACTACCAAGACCTTTACAATATACAGAACCCTTCCCATCTCCCCGTGGAAAGAGGAGTAGACTGGCCCCCTTCAGACCTAAGTTCCTATTTGGACTCCATTACTTTACCATCCCTCTCACAAACATATAGGGAGACGCTAGACGCCCTGATCACTTTAGAGGAAGTTTCAAAGGTAATTGACGATCTGCCAGTAGGAAAAAGCCCTGGCCCTGGCGGCTTTAGTATCAAATACTATAAACTCTTTAAATCAATACTGTCACCCCACCTTGTCAGCATGTTCAACTCTATAGATACCTCCCAGGGATTTCCCCCCTCTATGCTTTTGGCCGACATTACTACCATCCCAAAACCAGGCAAGCCACCTAATAAGCCCGAGAACTTCAGACCTATTTCTCTTCTCAATGTGGACATAAAGATATTCGCCAAAATTCTCTCCAACAGGCTAAATAAATTTTTACCTCATCTGATATCGCCGGATCAGGTGGGTTTTGTGCCTGGCCGAGAGGCCAGGGACAATACCATAAAGGCCATCCTTCTCAGTAACTTTTCACAGATCCAGGGAGTCCCGGCGATTCTTGTGTCCACAGATGCGGAGAAAGCCTTCAACAGGATCAGCTCGAATTTTCTGAAGGCGGTCCTGTCGAACATGGGGTTTGGTTCGGCCTTCGTACACAGAATTTTCTCCCTTTATATAGCCCCTTCAGCACAAATTAGGGTAAATAACATCCTCTCTGACCCATTCAATATTTCGAACGGCACCAGACAGGGGTGCTCCCTATTGCCACTGTTGTTCGCCTTGGTCATGGAAGTCTTAGCCCAGAGAATTAGAGATAATGGGGATATATCCAGTATCCGCATAGGAGATCGGGAACACAAGTTATCCATGTATGCGGATGACGTTCTGCTCTCACTGTCTAATCCCTTGACATCACTTCCAGAGGTGTTGAAGGAATTTGAGGTGTATGGTAGGTTTTCAAATTTCCTCCTAAACAAATCTAAATCTAAACTTTTAAACATTAATCTTTCGCAACAAGAACTAGGCCAGCTCTCATTGCTGAGCCCTCTGCGAATCCAGACCCGCTCCCTCAAATATCTGGGGATATATCTCACCCCGTTGGCTGACGCACTTTATGAAGTGAATTATATACACCTGCTAACCACAGTCACAGGAGATCTCTCTTCTTGGAGAAACAAGCTGATTTCTTGGCTTGGTAGAATAGGTATAGTAAAAATGAACATCTTGCCTAGAATATTATATTTTCTTCAAACCCTCCCGATACCCCTACCCACTCACTACCTAAATAAATTGCAGGGCGTGCTGGAGGAATTTATATGGAAAGGAATAAGACCACGCATTGCGCGAAAAACTCTCTATCTACCTAGGGACAGAGGAGGTCTTGGAGTTCCCAATTTGGTTGCATACAAAAAAACAATCACCATCTAGCACCAGGTGGAGTGGTGTCATGATTCAAAAGACAAGACCTGGGTCCAAATTGGTAAAACAATCCTAGGAGCACATAATATGGGATCCTTGGGATGGGTCCCCCATAAATATAGGCCAAAACTAATTAACAGCTACCCATTCCTTAGGGAATTCTTTGCAAGTTGGGACTGTATTATAATTGAGTACCCTCATATAACCTCAAATCCGTCCCCACTTACTCCATTCTTAGACAATCCAGACCTGCCCTTCACTTGCACACAAAAGACATAGATCGAAAAAACATTGATATCACAAGTGACATTCCAACGCCTTCTCACAGACAAGAAACTCAGGAGTAGGGCTGACTTGGTTGGCTCTGGACTGGAGCTCTCATGGTATTTCCATACACAGCTCCAGCACTTCCTATCGACCAGTAAAAGCACTAGTCAGATAACTAGACAACCAACAACACTTGAATCCTTATGTTTACTAACTCACACACTTAGGCATATGATTTCAATAACCTACCGTCTGCTCCTCTCACAAGGGGACACAATGCTCCCCGGGTATACGAAACAATGGAACAAAGAACTCGTTCCACCTCCTTCTATCAAGGAGTGGAATAAGATATTCAGGGCCCATGCGAAAGCTTCTGTCTTGGCCAGAGTACTAGAATCAAGTTACAAATACCTGTGCAGGTGGTACCTTACACCTGACAGGTTACAGAAAATATACAAACAGAAAGATGGGAAGTGTTGGCGTGGTTGCGGAGAGAGGGGCACCCTGATACATATCTGGTGGGGATGCAGGTACATTGAACAATATTGGCACTCAGTCTTGAACAAAATGGAGACAATAATTGGATCCCCCATTCCTAGAACACCCAACCTACTATTATATCATGAACTCCCCAAATTTAAGGATAAACCAACAAAACAGCTGTTCCTCATAATGATTAATAGCGCTAAATCCCTCGTCCCGAGGAAATGGAAGAGCGATGAAACCCCCACAGTCCGGGAGTGGATCACTAAGGTCGATAGATTCCTGTCACTTGAGAGATATAGATTCCTGAGAGATGATAGGGCAGAAATTCATGAATATATGCTTGATCGCTGGAAACAGGTGTCTTCTGTCTCAGATGCAAGCGCACAGGGAGGTCGCTGATTACTTGATATTGAGTACTTGTTTGCCATGCTGTGGCTGGTGGAGACACCCTCCCCTTCTTCCTCTCCCTTCATTCCCCCCCCCCCCCTTTTTTTTTTTCTCTTTCTCTCTCTTCTCTTACTTCCTTTCCTCTCTAAGGGTTCCCTTGTTGCCGTTACGGGAGCTCTTACCTCTCTAATTTGTACTATCTCTATACCATCAAGTTGCAAATTGTAGAACAGTTATGATATTTCTTTCCTTAGTCATACATCAATGAAAAAGCGGTTGGAGCTATACCCGCCTTATTCGCCCCTCCCATTTCATTCAAAGACTTTGAAGACTTTGGGGCTCTGTTGTAGATAATGTGGTGGAGGTGGAGATTAACAATTTGTAATTTATCATTTCTCTTTTGATGTATGTACTGTTCTTTTCATTGTATCTTAATAAAGCTTTGAAAACTTAAAAAAAAAAAAAACTTTGAGTAATTTCATGAAATCTTATGTGTGGCTTTTTCGCATTTGGGGTTGCGCAGCTATTACAAGTAGCAAATTAACTTATTTTGCGCACGTGTTAAGCCGCTTAACCTAAACAGCCAAATCACATGTACGTTCCCGTTTTCAAAGTCAAAGTTTGACCAGTACTTGCACCAGGCACTCTGACGCAGCTGTGGGCCACTGTCAACCCAACTATCCAAGTAGAAAAATATAGAAAAATATAGCAATGTTGTGTCAGAAATAAAAATCCATTTATTACTGGAACATGGGGAACAACATAGAACACAACGTTTCGGGGCGGTCCCCTTAGTCATGTGATACCAATCTGTGATTCAATGCCATAATTTATAACACATTCAAATAATCTATTACAACACTTAAATTACATAAATTATAAAGGCAAATAATATATATAAATCAAGGAAGTAAACATTATTACAAAAAAGTTAAAAACATGATAACTATATTTCTGCATAAATGTAAATGTAACATAGCAACCAGTATATTGCATCTGGTTAAATATCCCCAAACACAAACATAAGATGCAATTTTTATAAAGTTTCAATTTGGGGTTATCCATCAAAGCCATAATATATTGTCAGTAAAAAAACAGACCAATTAATTTCTTTATTTAACCCTTTGGGTTCCATAGTATCTAATCTAAATATCCAGAAAACCTCACGCTGCTTTATAATCAGTTCCCTATTGCCCCCCCATCTCGGAGTGTTAATCCTTTCTATTACCTGAAAGTGCAACTGGTTAATTTGGTGACCAAATTCCATAAAATGAGCAGCGGCAGGGGCCGTTACAAACTTACATCTTATGTTGCTCTTATGTTCACTTATACGATCTTATGCCAATATTTTTATGAATTCCTATGAGGAAACGTTTGTTTTTGAAAATGATCTGTTTTGTCGGTGTGGCACCACTTGGTGGTGCTACATTGATGATACTTTTGTTATATGTATTGGCGACATTGGAGCCCTTGAGCTGTTTGTGAATTAACTGAATGGGTCAACTTATCACATTAAATTCAAGTTGACATGGTCTGAAACCAGGATATATTTTCTTGATGTATCTGTAATCAAACAGGGAGATGGATTTAGCACTGACATTTATTGTAAGGAGGCAGACCGTAATAGCCTCTTGAAATATGACAGCACCCACCAACAGTCTCTCATTAAAGGGACAGTTCACCCAAAAAAATCTCCCCTTTAAATTATTCCCAATGATCCTTTTAACCTGCTAGAGTGTACTAAATTGGTTACAAGTAGCTCCTTTACTCCTATTTCAGCATTTGAAATAGCTGATTTAGCCTTTGGTATCGCCACCTACACTGAGCAAATTAATACTGGAGTATAGGCTATTGAATAGCCTAAGTATACACCACCAGCAGAAGAGATTACACTCTCAGTGGGATGCAGGATAGTTAAGTAATAAAATGATCATTTTCCATTGTTCTCTCTATGTATTAAGCTTTGGTGTTCCAGCCAAATAAAAGATAAGGAAGCAAGTATGTTTGCACAAACTTAGAACATAATGAGATCTGATATCACCTTTAAGTTCAACCCATTGTAATAGGTTGTGGTTTCAAAGCACAAAATCAGCTACTTCATATACACAAATAAGCATGAAAATGGAATTTCTCAAATATTTTATACTCTGCAGTTGGTATAACAAGTCATTTAAAATACATTAATGGAAAAAACAATTTTAAGTCTCTTCCCTGTAGTCAGCTACTCCAGGTGAGAAAAATTGTGTCGGATGATAGTATTGTTCCTTTAAGGCTAGGGGAGATGGGTAATACATTTCTTGCAAGAGGTTACCCTAAGACTTTGATTGATCAGGTTATCTCTGAGGTTGAATCTGTTCCAAGAGATGAATTGATAAGTAAAAAGGCCACTAAGGTAAAAGACAAGAGGTTGACCTTTATTTCTGAGTACTGTCAGGAGAGCAATCAGATCACTAAAATAATACGTAAACATTGGTATCTACTGGGAGAGTGTATGTCAGACATAGAGGAATGTAAGCGACCTCCAATGCCAGCATTTAAGAGAAACAAAAATTTGAGGGATGTATTTATAAGAGCTGACATAGGCCCTAAGAAAACCTTGAAGCAGTCCTATATCTCTGATAAAAACTTGGATGTTTCCCATGTCTTGGCTGCATCAATTGCAGTTCGGTCATTAAGGGGTCTTATTTTACACACCCGTTGACTGGATACAGGTTTTAGCATCATGCGCATTACAAATGTCTTACATCTTATGTTGTTTAGCTTATCAAATGCCCTTGTGGGCGTGGCTACATCGGAAAAACCACCAGACATATCAAAGATTGCATAAGTGAACACAAGAGCAAAATAAGATGTAAGGTTGTACCGGCCCCTGTCGCTGCTCATTTTTTTTTATTTAGTCACCAAATTAACCAGTTGCGCTGTCAGGTAGTAGAAAGGATTGACACTCCAAGACAGGGGGGGGGGGGGGGTTCAATAGGAAACTGCTTCTAAAGCAGTGTGAGGTTTCTGGATATTTAGATTAGATACTATGGAATCCAAAGGGTTATATAAAGAAAGATGGGGGGCAATAGGGAACTACTTCTAAAGTAGCGTGAGGTTTTCTGGATATTTAGATTAGATAGTATGGAACACAAAGGGTTAAATAAAGAAATTAATTGGTCTGTTTTTTAATGACAATATATTATGGCTTTGATGGATAACCCCAAATTGAAACTTTATAAAAATGTTATCTTATGTTTGTGTTTGGGGATATTTAACCGGATACAATATACTGGTTGCTATGTTACATTTATGGAGAAAGATAGTTATCATGCTTTTAACTTTTTTATAATAATGTTTACTTCCTTGATTTTTATATATTCTTTGCCTTTGTAATTTATTTAATTGATTAAGTGTTGTAATAGATTAATTGAAACTGTTATAAATTATGTCATTGAATCACAGATTGGAATCACATGACTAAGGGGACTGCCCCAAAACGTTGTGTTCTATGTTGATCCTCATGTTCAAGTAATAAAGGGATTTTTATTTCTGACACAACATTGCTGTATTTTTCTGCGTTCACGTATCCCCCTTAGAAGTCAATGAAAAAGACAAATAGAAAAATAACTCCACTATAACCCTAATTTGTTGCGCAAAGCCCATTATGTATTCTCCTCGAAAAGTGTACATGAAAAACATAATTTATGTAAGAACTTACCTGATAAATTCATTTCTTTCATATTAGCAAGAGTCCATGAGCTAGTGACGTATGGGATATACATTCCTACCAGGAGGGGCAAAGTTTCCCAAACCTCAAAATGCCTATAAATACACCCCTCACCACACCCACAAATCAGCTTAATGCATAGCCAAGAAGTGGGGTGATAAGACAAAAGTGCGAAAGCATAAAAAAAATAAGGAATTGGAATAAATGTGCTTTATACAAAAAAATCATAACCACCACAAAAAAGGGTGGGCCTCATGGACTCTTGCTAATATGAAAGAAATGAATTTATCAGGTAAGTTCTTACATAAATTATGTTTTCTTTCATGTAATTAGCAAGAGTCCATGAGCTAGTGACGTATGAGATAAATGACTACCCAAGATGTGGATCTTCCAGGCAAGAGTCACTAGAGAGGGAGGGATAAAATAAAGACAGCCAATTCCGCTGAAAATAATCCACACCCAAAATAAAGTTTAAATCTTATAATGAAAAAAACTGAAATTATAAGCAGAAGAATCAAACTGAAACAGCTGCCTGAAGTACTTTTCTACCAAAAACTGCTTCAGAAGAAGAAAACACATCAAAATGGTAGAATTTAGTAAAAGTATGCAAAGAAGACCAAGTTGCTGCTTTGCAAATCTGATCAACCGAAGCTTCATTCCTAAACGCCCAGGAAGTAGAGACTGACCTAGTAGAATGAGCTGTAATCCTTTGAGGCGGAGTTTTACCCGACTCGACATAAGCATGATGAATTAAAGATTTCAACCAAGATGCCAAAGAAATGGCAGAGGCCTTCTGACCTTTCCTAGAACCGGAAAAGATAACTGTCAGGATAGGTAAAGTCCAGAGTTAGACCCAAATGCTAGAATGAGGTTAATAACACCATAGCACAGTGAGTATATACCAGGACCTGACCCTGTGACAGCTGTAGTATAATATACTCACAGTAATAGACTGGAAGATGGCACAACAGGGTCAGGAGAGGAAACTTCGTGTAGATAGGATAACCAATAGAGTAATCAGGCAAGCATTGTTCAGCAACGTGTAATCAGGCAGATAGGGATTAACCAATAGAGTAGTCAGATAAGCAATGTCCAGCAACGTATAATCAGGCAGGTATGGGTTAATCAATAGAGTAGTCAGGTAAGCAATGTCCAGCAACGTGTAATCAGGCAGGTATGGGTTAACCAATAGAGTAGTAAGGCAAGCAAAGTCCAGCAACGTGTAATCAGGCAGGAAGGGGTTAACCAATAGAGTAGTCAGATAAGCAATGTCCAGCAACGTATAATCAGGCAGGTATGGGTTAATCAATAGAGTAGTCAGGAAAGCAATGTCCAGCAACGTGTAATCAGGCAGGTATGGGTTAACCAATAGAGTAGTGAGGCAAGCAAAGTCCAGCAACGTGTAATCAAGCAGGAAGGGGTTAACCAATAGAGTAGTTAGGTAAGCAGAGTCCAGCAACGTATAATCAGGCAGGTATGGGTTAACCAATAGAGTAGTGAGGCAAGCAAAGTCCAGCAACGTGTAATCAGGCAGGAAGGGGTTAACCAATAGAGTAGTCAGGTAAGCAGAGTCCAGCAACGTATAATCAGGCAGGTAGGGGTTCAGGGTTCAGAATAATAAGGCACAGGTTCAGAAATACACAGGAATTGTACTCACATAGCCAAGCGAGAAAAAACAAACAGGCACCGATGAGAGGAGACGCCGGAATAAGAAGGCCTCCTGACATCATCAGAAGTGCCGACAGGAACAGGGTTGCTAAGCAACCAGGAAAGCGTTACCGCGCTGAGACAGAGGCAGGGAAAAAAGCGATCAGCAGCTGAGCGATCGCGACAGTGCCCCCCCCCTCAAGGACCCCTCCGGGGAACACGAACAGGCTTAGAAGGATTCTGGGCATGGAACTGTTTGATCAAAGCAGAGGCACGGACATGAGAAGCAGGTTACCAAGAACGTTCAATGATGGGATATCCCTTCCAATGGACCAAATAGTAGAGACGGTTACCCCGTAATCTGGAATCAAGAATTTGACTGATCTCGAATTCTGAAGTACCATCCACAAGGAACGGAGAGGGAACTCTACATTTGGTGGAAAATCGGTTAGAGACTGCTGGTTTAAGAAGAGATACATGAAAGACAGGGTGAATCCTCAAGTTGTCTGGTAAAGCCACCCTGTAGGCAGTAGAACATACCTTGGAGACAATCCGGAATGGCCCGATGAATTTGGGGCCCAATTTAGCACAGGGTTGTTTGAGTCAGATGAATCTGGTGGAAATCCAAACCTTGTCTCCAGTCCGAAAAGAGGGCGCCTTAAGGCGTCTGCTATCCGCAAATCGTTTATACTTTCGAGTAGAGAGAAGAAGAATTTCCCGAATCTTCTTCCAGTGTTTACAAAGACTTCTCACTGTACGATCTGCTCCAGGAACTCCAGAACTTCCCGAGGACATAGAAAAAGTTCTAGGTGCGAATCCATAGGCTGCCTTGAAAGGAGAAGTCTGTAAAGAAGAGTTGAAGCTTGAATTGTAAGCAAGTTCTGCTAAAGGAAGAAGTTGAGACCAATTGGAGTGCTGATGATTAACATAGTGCCTGAGGTAGGACTCAAGAGATTGATTTACCCGCTCAGTTTGACCGTTGGACTGAGGATGATGAGAAGTAGAAAGAGATATGGTAACTCCAAACTGTTTGCATAGAGATTTCCAAAATCTTGAGACAAATTGAACTCTTCGATCAGAAACGATGTCCAAAGGAAAACCATGTAATCTGGTGATATGGAGAACAAACAATTCAGAGAGTTTCTGGGCCGATGGTAATCCAGTTAATGGAACAAAATGAGCTGCTTTGGAGAACCTATCTACCACAACCCATATGGTCTTGTTTCCGGCAGAATTAGGAAGATCTGTAATAAAGTCCATGGAAACATGAGACCAGGGATAATATGGAACAGGCAGAGGTTGTAAGAGACCAAAAGGTAAAGATGAAGACTGTTTATTAGAGGTACAGGAATGACAAGCTGCAACATAATCCTTGACATCTTTGCCCATGGAAGGCCACCAGACATGTTGTTTGAGTCTCCACAAAGTATTACGCACTCCAGGATGTCCAGACAGAACATTATCATGAGCCCAACGAAGAAGTTTTAGGCGGAATTCATTAGGTACAAACAAGATCCCAGGAGGTATGTTATAAGATGAAGGAACATAAGCTTGAGCAGACTGTAATGCTTGTAAAGGAAACGTAGATAACTGAGCCAGAACTTTAGCAGGACGGAAAATGGGTTCAGAATCCAGAAATGTAGAATCAGAAGCCAGAAATTGTCTAGATAAAGCGTCTGCTTTAGTATTCTTAGAGCCAGGAATATAAGAGAGGACAAAATTAAATCTGGAGAAGAACAGAGCCCATCTGGCTTGACGTGAGTTGAGGTGTTTGGCAGTATGAAGATACAGAAGATTTTTATGGTCTGTGAGTATAAGAAATGGTTGAACAGTGCCTTCCAGCAGATGTCTCCATTCTTCCAAAGCCATTTTAATAGCTAGCAGTTCTTTGTTACCAACGTCATAATTCAGTTCGGAAGTATTGAACTTCTTGGAGAAAAATCCCACAGGAAGGATCTTGCTAGAAACAGGATTTCGCTGAGAAAGTACTGCCCCAGCAGCAATCAGAGAAGCATCCACTTCAAGAATGAATTGGAGAGTCGGAACAGGATGGCAAAGAATGGGAGCCGAAGTAAATGCAGACTTTAGAGATTCAAATGGCTGTAAGGCTTGATCAGACCAATGCTTGCAATCCTGACCCTTTTTAGTAAGAGCAGTAAGGGGTGCTGAGATGAAAGCAAAGTCCTTTATGAACTTACGATAGTAATTGGCAAACCCCAGGAACCTTTGAAGAGATTTTAAGGAAGTAGGTCTAGGCCAATCTAGAATAGCCGACAGTTTGTCAGAATCCATCTTGAATCCAGACGGAGAAATTATGTAACCCAGGAAAGGAATAGATTCTTGATGAAAAGAACACTTTTCAAGCTTGGCAAAGAGAAAATTTTAACGTAATCTCTGGAGTACTAATGTAACATGATGTATGTGATCCTGTACAGTCCGGGAATAAATCAGAATATCATCAAGATAGATAATAACGAATTGATTAAGATAGTCTCTGAATATTTCATTAACAAAATGTTGAAAAACTGCAGGGGCATTGCATAACCCAAAAGGCATAACTAAATATTCGTAGTGTCCAAACCTAGTGTTGAAAGCAGTTTTCCACTCGTCCCCTTTACGAATTCTGACCAAATTATATGCCCCACGAAGATCCAATTTGGTAAAGATGGAAGCACCCTGGAGACGATCAAATAATTCGGGAATAAGAGGGAGTGGGTAACAATTCTTGATTGTAATTTGATTAAGAGCTCGATAATCTATGCAAGGACGAAGACCTCCATCTTTCTTTTCCACAAAGAAAAAACCTGCCCCTACTGGAGAAGAAGGACGGATAAAACCTCGGGCCAGATTATCCTTGATATATTCCTCAAGTGAGACATTTTCTTGCCGAGAAAGTGGGTACGTTTTACCCTTAGGTAGAGGTGCTCCTGGTAATAAGTCAATGGGACAATCAAAGGTCCGGTGAGGAGGTAATACTTCAGCATCTTTTTTAGAAAAGACATCACAAAAAGAATGATATTGTTCAGGCAAAGAGTCTGGAACGTCTAATACTGCTACAACAGTACTAGAAGTTTTGGGAGCATTCCGTAGACACTGTGTGAAACAAGAAGATCCCCAAGCAACAAGCTCTCCCTTAGACCAGGAAAAAACTGGATCATGTAGTTGAAGCCAAGGAAGTCCCAGAATGAGAGGAAACTGTGGGGAAGAGATGATGTCGAAGCAAATGGTTTCGGAATGAAGTACTCCTACAGACATGAGAAGTGGAATGGTAGAATGACGAATGAAACCAGAACCCAAAGGTTGACCACTGACAGTAGTGACCTTAATTATTTGGCTCTTGGGAAGCAAAGGGATACGAAAAGCATTGACAAACTCTGAATCCATAAACATTCCTGCAGCTCCAGAGTCGATGAGTGCTTGAGCCTGAAATTTGGTGTTGCCATAGCGGACAGTAACTGGAACAAACAGCTTGGGATTGAGGGAAGAAAAAGAACTTTGGCTTAACTCAGTCCCTCTTCCTGGAGTTAAGCCCTGGCTTTTACTGGACGAGTTGGACAATCTTTTAACATATGCCCCTTAATACCGCAGTAAAGACATAGTCCCAGATTACGCCTTCTGAGACGTTCAGCTTTGGATAATTTAATAGCACCAACCTCCATGGGTTCACTTGACTCAGAGATAGAAGTATTTGGAGTAGGAAGTTTTGGAGTATGAGGCATAGGACGAAAGGAAGCTCTGATAAAGGATCTTCTGTTACGGTCACGTTCATGGAGACGCTCAGAGTAACGAGCATCAAGCTTGATACATAAGTTGATAAGATCTTCTAGAGAATCGTGAAGATCCCTATAAACCAATTCATCTTTTAAACGATCACAAAGACCTTTACGAAACGCTGCACGCAGGGCTCCATGATTCCACATAGTTTCAGTAGCTAAAGTCCGGAATTCTATAGCGTATTGTGCTACAGAAAGAGATCCCTGTCTTAAATCTAAAAGTCCTGCTTCAGCCACTGCTGATCTACCAGGTTTATCAAACACAGAAGAAAATATAGATACAAAAGTGTCAATATCCTGGAGCAAAGGATCATCCTTTTCCAACAGTGGAGAAAACCAAGCCAGGGTTTTACCCTTCATAAGGGAAATTAAAAAGGTGATCTTGGAGGAAGAAGAAACGAACATCTGAGGATTATTTCTGAAGTGAAGATGGCACTGATTAAGAAATCCTCGATAGTCTTCTGGATTGCCATCATATTTATCCGGTAGTGGAATTCTAGGAATAAATTGTTCTGCAGGTTGTGGCGGATTAAACGAAGGGTTAGAGCTGGCCGCAGGAACAACAGGTGTTGCAGAGACTTGAGAAGGTGGAGACAAATTATGCAAAAGAGCAGTTATTTGATCCAATTTAGAATCCAGGGATTGCAAGTGTGCAGAGTGGGTTCCAAAAAGCTGTCCCTGTAGAGCCACAGCTCTGGATAACTCACCAGGGTCCATTATATGGCCTGTTTGTAATGTCAGGATAGGTAAAGTCCAGAGTTAGACCCAAATGCTAGAATGAGGTTAATAACACCCTAGCACAGTGAGTATATACCAGGACCTGACCCTGCGACAGCTGTAGTATAATATACTCACAGTAATAGACTGGAAGATGGCACAACAGGGTCAGGAGAGGAAACTTCGTGTAGATAGGATAACCAATAGAGTAATCAGGCAAGCATTGTTCAGCAACGTGTAATCAGGCAGATAGGGATTAACCAATAGAGTAGTCAGATAAGCAATGTCCAGCAACGTATAATCAGGCAGGTATGGGTTAATCAATAGAGTAGTGAGGCAAGCAAAGTCCAGCAACGTGTAATCAGGCAAATAGGGATTAACCAATAGAGTAGTTAGGTAAGCAGAGTCCAGCAACGTATAATCAGGCAGGTATGGGTTAACCAATAGAGTAGTGAGGCAAGCAAAGTCCAGCAACGTGTAATCAGGCAGGAAGGGGTTAACCAATAGAGTAGTCAGGTAAGCAGAGTCCAGCAACATATAATCAGGCAGGGTTCAGAATAATAAGGCACAGGTTCAGAAATACACAGGAATTGTACTCACATAGCCAAGCGAGAAAAAACAAACAGGCACCGATGAGAGGAGACGCCGGAATAAGAAGGCCTCCTGACGTCATCAGAAGTGCTGACAGGAACAGGGTTGCTAAGCAACCAGGAAAGCATTACCGCGCTGAGACAGAGGCAGGGAAAAAAGCGATCAGCAGCTGAGCGATCGCGACAATAACAAATAGACTAGAAGTCTTTCGGAAATTCTTAGTAGCTTCAACATAATATTTCAAAGCTCTAACTACATCCAAAGAATGCAATGATCTCTCCTTAGAATTCTTAGGATTAGGACACAATGAAGGAACCACAATTTCTCTACTAATGTTGTTAGAATTCACAACCTTAGGTAAAAATTGAAAAGAAGTTCGCAACACCGCCTTATCCTGATGAAAAATCAGAAAAGGAGACTCACAAGAAAGATAATTCAGAAACTCTTCTAGCAGAAGAGATGGCCAAAAGAAACAAAACTTTCCAAGAAAGTAATTTAATGTCCAGTGAATGCATAGGTTCAAACGGAGGAGCTTGAAGAGCCCCCAGAACCAAATTCAAACTCCAAGGAGGAGAAATTGACTTAATAACAGGTTTTATACGAACCAAAGCTTGTACAAAACAATGAATATCAGGAAGATTAGCAATCTTTCTGTGAAAAAGAACAGAAAGAGCAGAGATTTGTCCTTTCAAGGAACCTGCAGACAAACCTTTATCCAAACCATCCTGAGGAAACTGTAAAATTCTCGGAATTCTAAAAGAATGCCAGGAAAAATGATGAGAAAGACACCAAGAAATGTAAGTCTTCCAGACTCGATAATATATCTTCCTAGATACAGATTTACGAGCCTGTAACATAGTATTAATCACAGAGTCGAAGAAACCTCTTTGACTAAGAATCAAGCGTTCAATCTCCATACCTTCAAATTTAAGGATTTGAGATCCTGATGGAAAAAAGGACCTTGTGACAGAAGGTCTGGTCTTAACGGAAGAGTCCACGGTTGGCAAGAGGCCATCCGGACAAGATCCGCATACCAAAACCTGTGAGGCCATGCTGGAGCCACCAGCAGAACAAAGGAGCATTCCTTCAGAATCTTGGAGATTACCCTTGGAAGAAGAACTAGAGGCAGAAAGATATAGGCAGGATGATACTTCCAAGGAAGTGACAATGCATCCACTGCTTCCGCCTGAGGATCCCTGGATCTGGACAGATACCTGGGAAGTTTCTTGTTTAGATGAGAAGCCATCAGATCTATTTCTGGAAGTCCCCACATTTGAACAATCTGAAGAAATACCTCTGGGTGAAGAGACCATTCGCCCGGATGTAACGTTTGGCGACTGAGATAATCTGCTTCCCAATTGTCTATACCTGGGATATGAACCGCAGAAATTAGACAGGAGCTGGATTCCACCCATACCAGTATTCGAGATACTTCTTTCATAGCCAGAGGACTGTGAGTCCCTCCTTGATGATTGATATATGCCACAGTTGTGACATTGTCTGTCTGAAAACAAATTAACGATTCTCTCTTTAGAATAGGCCATGACTGAAGAGCTCTGAAAATTGCACGGAGTTCCAAAATATTGATTGGTAATCTCCCCTCCTGAGATTCCCAAACCCCTTGTGCTGTCAGAGACCCCCAAACAGCTCCCCCACCTGTCAGACTTGCATCTGTTGAAATCACAGTCCAGGTAGGAAGAACAAAAGAAGCCCCCTGAACTAAACGATGGTGATCTGTCCACCACGTCAGAGAGTGTCGTACAATCGGTTTTAAAGATATCAATTGAGATATCTTTGTGTAATCCCTGCACCACTGGTTCAGCATGCAGAGCTGAAGAAGTCGCATGTGAAAACGAGCAAAGGGGATCGCGTCCGATGCAGCAGTCATAAGACCTAGAATTTCCATGCATAAGGCTACCGAAGGGAATGATTGAGACTGAAGGTTTCGACAAGCTGAAATCAATTTTAGACGTCTCTTGTCCGTTAGTGACAGAGTCATGGACACTGAATCTATCTGGAAACCTAAAAAGGTTACCCTTGTCTGAGGAATCAATGAACTTTTCAGTAAATTGATCCTCCAACCATGATCTTGAAGAAACAATACAAGTAGATTCGTATGAGATTCTGCTAAATGTGAAGACTGAGCAAGTACCAAGATATCGTCCAAATAAGGAAATACCACAATACCCTGTTCTCTGATTACAGACAGAAGGGCACCGAGAACCTTTGTAAAAATCCTTGGAGCTGTTGCTAGGCCAAACGGCAGAGCCACAAACTGGTAATGCTTGTCTAGGAAAGAGAATCTCAGAAACTGAAAGTGATCTGCATGGATCGGAATATGCAGATATGCATCCTGTAAATCTATTGTGGACATATAATGCCCTTGCTGAACAAAAGGCAGGATAGTCCTTATAGTTACCATTTTGAATGTTGGTATCCTTACATAACGATTCAATATTTTTAAATCCAGAACTGGTCTGAAGGAATTCTCCTTCTACAATGAAGAGATTTGAATAAAACCCCAGTCCCTGTTCCAGAATTGGAACTGGCATAATTACTCCAACCAACTCTAGATCTGAAACACATTTAAGAAATGCTTGAGCCTTCGCTGGATTTACTGGGACACAGGAAAGAAAAAATCTTTTTGCAGGAGGCCTTATCTTGAAGCCAATTCTGTACCCTTCTGAAACAATGTTCTGAATCCAAAGATTGTGAATTGAATTGATCCAAATTTCTTTGAAAAATCGTAATCTGCCCCCTACCAGCTGGGCTTGAATGAGGGCCGCACCTTCATGTGGACTTTGGAGCTGGCTTTGGTTTTCTAAAAGGCTTGGATTTATTCCAGACTGGAGATGGTTTCCAAACTGATACCGCTCCTGAGGGTGAAGGATCAGGCTTTTGTTCCTTATTGTGACGAAAGGAACGAAAATGATTATTAGACCTAAATTTACCTTTAGATTTTTTATCCTGTGGTAAAAAAGTTCCTTTCCCTCCAGTAACAGTTGAGATAATAGAATCCAACTGTGAACCAAATAATTTATTACCCTGGAAAGAAAGGGAAAGCAAAGTTGACTTAGAAGACATATCAGCATTCCAAGTTTTAAGCCATAAAGCTCTTCTAGCTAAAATGGCTAGAGACATATACCTGACATCAACCCTAATGATATCAAAGATGGCATCACAAATAAAGTTATTAGCATGTTGAAGAAGATTAACAATGCTATGAGAATTATGATCTGTTACTTGTTGCGCTAAAGCTTCTAACCAAAAAGTTGAAGCTGCAGCAACATCCGCTAAAGATATAGCAGGTCTAAGAAGATTACCTGAACATAAGTAAGCTTTTCTTAGAAAGGATTCAATTTTCCTATCTAAAGGATCCTTAAAGGAAGTACTATCTGCCGTAGGAATAGTAGTACGTTTAGCAAGAGTAGAGATAGCCCCATCAACCTTAGGGATTTTGTCCCAAAACTCTAATCTGTCAGATGGCACAGGATATAATTGCTTAAAACGTTTAGAAGGAGTAAATGAATTATCCAAATTATTCCATTCCCTGGAGATTACTTCAGAAATAGCATCAGGGACAGGAAAAACTTCTGGAATAACTACAGGAGATTTAAAAACCTTATTTAAACATTTAGATTTAGTATCAAGAGGACCAGAATCCTCTATTTCTAATGCAATTAAGACTTCTTTAAGTAAAGAACGAATAAATTCCATTTTGAATAAATATGAAGATTTATCAGCATCAACCTCTGAAACAGAATCCTCTGAACCAGAGGAATCATTATCAGAATCAGAATGATGATGTTCATTTAAAAATTCATCTGAAAAATGAGAAGTTTTAAAAGACCTTTTACGTTTACTAGAAGGAGGAATAACAGACATAGCCTTCTTAATGGATTTAGAAACAAAATCTCTTATGTTAACAGGAACACTCTGAGTATTAGATGTTGATGGAACAACAACAGGTAATGTAACATTACTAAAGGAAATATTATCTGCATTAACAAGTTTGTCATGACATTCATTACAAACAACAGCTGGAGGAACAGATTCCACAAGTTTACAGCAAATACACTTAACTTTGGTAGATCCAGCACTAGGCAGCGATTTTCCAGAAGCATCTTCTGACTCAGGGTCAATCTGGGACATCTTGCACTATGTACTAGAAAAAACAACATATAAAGCAAAATTGATCAAATTCCTTAAATGACAGTTTCAGGAATGGGAAAAAATGCCAGAGAACAAGCTTCTAGCAACCAGAAGCAATAAACAAAGAGACTTAAATAATGTGGAGACAATAGTGACGCCCATATTTTTTAGCGCCAAAAAAAGACGCCCACATTATTTGGCGCCTAAATGCTTTTGGCGCAAAAAATGACGCCACATTCGGAACGCCGACACTTTTGGCGCAAAAAAAACGTCAAAAATGACGCAACTTCCGGCGACACGTATGACGGCGGAAACCAAAAAAAAATGTTTGCGCCAAAAAAGTCAGCGCCAAGAATGACGCAATAAAATGAAGCATTTTCAGCCCCCGCGAGCCTAACAGCCCACAGGGAAAAAGTCAAATTTTAAGGTAAGAAAAAAATTGATTTATTCATATGCATTATCCCAAATATGAAACTGACTGTCTGAAATAAGGAACGTTGAACATCCTGAATCAAGGCAAATAAATGTTTGAACACATATATTTAGAACTTTATATAAAAGTGCCCAACCATAGCTTAGAGTGTCACAGAAAATAAGACTTACTTACCCCAGGACACTCATCTACATGTAGTAGAAAGCCAAACCAGTACTGAAACGAGAATCAGTAGAGGTAATGGTATATATAAGAGAATATCGTCGATCTGAAAAGGGAGGTAAGAGATGAATCTCTACGACCGATAACAGAGAACCTATGAAATAGACCCCGTAGAAGGAGATCATTGAATTCAAATAGGCAATACTCTCTTCACATCCCTCTGACATTCACTGCACACTGAGAGGAAAACCGGACTCCAACCTGCTGCGGAGCGCATATCAACGTAGAATCTAGCACAAACTTACTTCACCACCTCCATCGGAGGCAAAGTTTGTAAAACTGATTTGTGGGTGTGGTGAGGGGTGTATTTATAGGCATTTTGAGGTTTGGGAAACTTTGCCCCTCCTGGTAGGAATGTATATCCCATACGTCACTAGCTCATGGACTCTTGCTAATTACATGAAAGAAATGCAAATTTTTCATTTTGCGTAACAGAATATGTTCTATTTATTTATAAATAAATATGTCTCTATATATGTGATGATTTTTGGACTGATAAATCTATTTATAGAGAGATATGTTTATGAAAATATATACTGTATATGTCTAGATATCTCAAGATCTATATGCTTTTTTTTTATAACACCCGAGATCTCCTATCTTTGAGCCCTTAATAACTTTTGTGTGCAATATTTTTTTTAAATAATGACAGTGCTAATATGAGTGTAACTGTACTTTTAAATATATTTTTGAAGTGTTTTGTGAAACTTTTATGTTGCGCAAAGCCATTAACTACAGCTCTTCTAGTGCGGAAAGGATTGTTGTGTAAAAGGCGAATGTGCACGCGCAATCACAATTTTTCAAGTAATACCTGTGCAATGGAAATTGATTGCGTGACTTGTAATCTTGCCCAAAATGTTTTAAGGAACATTTGGTAAACATTATAAAGAAAAAAACAAACAAAAAAATCCCCAAATTATAGCATTACAATAATTAATATATTCATCCAAGAAACTACAGCTTAGTGAGAAAAATTTCAATTGCATGAATTAAAAAAAAAAAATCTGACAATGTAATTTGCATTCTTTCCTTAAAATAAACAAATGTAAATAACTTTTTAATTAAAGGATCATAAAACTATCACCTCTTAAACATCGTTTTTTTATTTCAGTATGCCATAAAACTTAACTACATAATTGTAAAATGTTTCAAATTTAAAAAGTTAAATGACTGTGTATGTGAACTTTCCTCACCTCCATCTCTTGTTGTTGGCTCTGCTTGGCCAAATCTGTTCGCTCCTCCTTACTCCTACAACAGTAACTTTAGGTGTTTATTTTGTTGTATAGTTTTAATATGCACGTTCCTTCCTGTGATATCACTTTATGTGGTAACACTAAAAAAGCAAATTAGTAACAGTTAACATTTTTTTTTTTAAATATACAGGCCTACAGGTGTCTACATAGCTGTATTAAAGGGACAGTCTACCATAGAATTGTTATTGTTTTAAAAGATAGATTATCCCTTTATTACCCATTCCCCAGTTTTGCATAACCAACACAGTTATATTAATATACTTTTTACCTCTTTGATTACCTTGTATCTAGAAACCTTCTTCCAGCCCCCTGATCACATGACTGTGACTGTTTATTATCTATTGTCTTGCATTTAGCATTGCGTTGTGCTAGATCTTAAATAACCCCCTGTGCCTGAACACTGTGTTATCTATATGGCCCACGTGTACTTTGTCTCTTTGTGTTGAAAAGAGATTTAAAAAGCATGTGATAAGAGGCAGCCCTCAAAGGCTTAGAAATTAGCATTTGAGCCTACCTATGTTTAGTTTAAACTAAGAATACCAAGAGAAAAAAGCAAATTTGATGATAAAAGTAAATTGGAAAGTTGATTAAAATTAAAAGTCCTATCTGAATAATGAAAGTTTAGTTTATACTAGACTGTCCCTTTAAGGTGCATGATCTATAGCATGATCTATAGCTGTCAAAGGATGACGATTACATTGTAAACTATGGGTGCACAGACAGAGCCTAGAGCTGTGTATACAAAGCTGTCTATTAGCCATGAGCAATTCCCTGGTAAAACACATGCACCCACAAAAATAGTTTATTCGTATTAGGATCGCATGGGTTTGTCAGGGTTTTTTCCTGACTTGTTTGCCATGTGCTGCTGGCAGCCATTTTACTCACCTCTCTTGCTGACTAGGGTGCATTCTGGGAGATGCTGCTCACTTCCTGTACTTCCTTTTATTGCCAGACTGGTTTACATCATCCATGTGAGACAGGATGCAGTCTCAGAATTGTGATGTCATCACTTATTATTTAAAGGGCCTTTTGATCAGTATGCTTTGCCCTTGCGTTGTCTCAGACCTGTTTGTGAGAGCTCCTGTGTATTACCTGGCTGTCTGACGTCCCTCCTGGTTCCTGATCCCTGGCTTGTTCCTGACTCTGCTGTTCTCCTTGTTCCTGATTCCGGCTCGTCTGACTACTCGCTTTGGCTCCTGACTCGGCTTGTCTGACTACCAGCTCTAGTTTTGACTCCTGGCTTGTTATTTGACTTGTGGACTTTTTATTATTTTTTGCTATTAATAAAGGTGTGATTATTTTTGCACTTCTCGTTTTATACAACTATAGGTATATTCACCCACTAAATACAGCTATGACTCAAGCATCAACAAACAATTATCTCAATGATGCAAGGTGTAACATACACAGCTGCATACAGGTGCATGTCTCACATACATATGCACTTCCCTAATGTTCACCTCCCCAGGTCCCCTCCACCCTCAGCTGTCAGTAGACGTATGCCCGCACCCAAGGCACAACTGTACTGTACATAGGTAGCTGCACCCTCTACAAAGAAACGGATATCTGCAACTGCATAGACTATACCAGGGCCCTGGCAGTAAACTCACACATTGCCCACGTAGATCCGTGGTGAAGACCTCATTACGTGCTGAGAGTGCAGGCTGTAAAAGTCTTGCTGGTGCCTGCAGAGGTGGCGGACTGGCAAAACCCGGGGTCCAGGATGGAGCATGGCGGGGAACCACCCCAGGGGGCGGGGCCCTGTGGTGACACTCTACCTGATGGACCCACCTGATGACAACTTCTCTTCGCTCCCGCTGGAGGTCAAGTTCTCATTGGAGCTGCAGTCTGGAGTGTAACCCCCTCCCAAGTCTAGTTCAAAACTCTGCGGGGAGAAGGAACGGTGCAGCCAGGCCAGGCCAGGCTTCCACCATGAACCTACAGGGGCTATGATGCTGGGAGGCGGAGCATGAGCAGCCGCGGACACTGCAGCCTCTGCCGGCCGGCAGCCCACCGAGATTTTTCCCGGTATCCCGGCGGCCCAATCCGGCCCTGTAATTAACCAATCAGGAATGAAGTAGGCAGAGGAAAAACAAATCTCTTCTAAACTATGGGTCATGTGGTGTTCAGGTCATTTGCCACTATTTAATAACAGTAGATGCCTGAAATCAGACAAATTAGAATAAAAAGCAGTTTCTTATTTTTAAATGTGGCCCAAAAATGTTTGCCAATAAGCAGGAAGATTACAAGTAGCGAGTTATGAGTTTTCCCTACGCGATGTGGTCTTTTTGCAATCAATTGCACAGGTATTACAAGTCTTACAAAAATTGCAATTGCATGTGTGCATTCGCCTTTTACGCAACAATCCTTTCCGCACTCGAAGAGATGTATTTAATGCTTTTCCGCAAAAAAAAAGTTTCCCACTTAATATAATAATATTAAAGTAATAATAAAATTACTATCATTAATTAAATTATTCCTATTTAAAACTAAATACTTACCTATAAAATAAACCATAAGATAGCTACAATATAACTAATAGTTACATTGTAGCTATTTTAGGGTTTATTTTTATTTTACAGGTAATTTACACTGAATTTTTTTACAGGTAAATTTACAGGTAATTTACACTTAAATTACACTGAATTACAGAAAATTACAGAAAATAATAAAATAATTACAGGAATTTTAAACTAATTACACCTAATCTAATCCCCCTAATATATTAAAAAAAGCCCCCCAAAATAATAAAAATACCTACCCTATACTAAATTACAAATAGCCCTTAAAAGGCCCTTTTTCGGGGCATTGCCCCAAAGTAATCAGTCTTTTACCTTTAAAAAAAAAATACAAGGGGGCGGAGCCAACCACCTGAGAGATTGGTCGCACACAGCAAGAGCTCTTGCTCTAGATCTAGTTTTTGGGGTGAAATTATCCACTAGCACACTGTTCCCCGTCTTTACCGAAGACCCCTTCCAGTCTATACCATGAGGTATTTGTTCCAGTGAGTTTAGGACTCTACTTCTCTCATCTGCTCCCATTCTAAGTCCTACACCGTGATCACGCAGTTGCTGAACGCGGGAGCAGTTAATGGCGGACCTGGTACAGATATAGCGAGACTCATTACTTCCCCTACCTAAGAAGTGGCTTCCAGTCTGTCCTACCCTAGCTATATTGTGCCGTTGGAGCGGGTACACTGAAGATAGCGACTGCTGTTTTAGATATCTTAGCAAGGATAATGGCGACCGAGATGAACTGGGAGTCATTGGCATTGAGCTTTATAGAGACCTCCCATCGGCTCCTGGAAAAGTTTATACCTAGGATGTCTGCTAAGCCTATTTATGGTCTCACCTCTACAGCCCAGGCAGCAGGGAGCAAAGATATTTCCATGGCCTCGGAAACCTGTCGGCCCGCACCTACTACTTTCCACCAAGCAGCGGTAGAAGCTTTGCCCCATGTTGCGCAGTCAGCCATGTGGCCTCCGACACAGAGAGGGGAGATGTTGGGTCGACGGAGACTTCGCCCTTCTTATGCATTGGGGACTCTTTGCGCACCTGATTCTGGCGGCAGCCCTAGAGTGGCATTAAACTCTAGCTTGAGGAACATCATACAGTGCCTGCCCCCGCACTCGGACCTGCTTGACTGGCTGGCACAACGCACTGGGCAGGAGAGCCCACTGAGACTATCTTGCCTGCGCAAAGGACGCCATCATTGGAGATGCCCCACGCTCAGCTGTTACTGGCATATGTCCCAAGGTCGCTGCTGCTGTTATCGCTGCGCACACTCCTCGAAGCTGCAGTGGGACCCCGGAGGTTTACCTCTCTCTCATATACCCCAGGGACATTATCCCACACTGGCTCCACGCTAAGGTTTACAGGACACTCTGATGTAGCGTATGTGTTTTTCTGTACATACCTTTCTTCTTATATGCACTAATGCCCATACTGCTTTCCATTTGCAGCTCTCCCAGATAGCGTTCCCTTTAAGTTACTATTCTTATTTGGGTTGCAATGCTCAGAGGAGGGCTGTATGGAATAGATATTTCTTTACTTGTAGAGCATTACTTCTAACATGTCCATAATGTTTTGCATTGCCTCTACTTATAACACCCAAGAAAGCTCACTCCCGCTACTTTGCTCTTTATCTCAAATTGACCTCGAGTTTTTGATGTGTTTATATATAGACTTTTTGATGCTATTGCTAGAATGTTAACAGATGCTTCAATTTTGATGTTTGCCATTTGCAGTCCTATTTGGATATATCTTATATTTTAAACACAAAATTGCATGAAGGTTGCTAACCGGATATCTTTGTTTATCTGATTTATATGTCTTGTACCTCTCACTACTATTTTATAGATTGGATTCCCTTTTCTAACAGACAAATTCTGCTATAGCTAGACTTATATGTACTATGAGCAAAGCAATCCTTATACAGGCTCTTCTGGTGATTACTTTTTCCACACACAGGCATGCTTAGATCTTAATTTCTAGTTCACAAGGGATAAAAACAAACCTAACAGGGCTTACCCATACATATTGTGGTGCTATATATACAGCTAACTACCCTGATGACCATTGAGGTTGATGGACAACTAATTATCCCTTACCTAACTCTTTAAGTCATTAAATGTAAGTTTATAATGCCCCACAGTTCTACAGTACCACACATTTGTAGCCTCCTCCCTAACATATGTCACAGGGCTTCCTGTTCAGCCCTACCTTGTTTATGTGTACCTATCTACTTCTTTGGTTCAGCTGTGTGACATATAGGTTCTGCTCCTAGCCCATTTACTCCTGTTTAACCTTATTGTTCCGCCTAGCTCCTCGCTTAATATTGCATACACCCTCTATTACTCTCCATATAAACAGCGATCTATGACTTTGAACATATTTATATCCACCCTATCTATGTTAAAGTAGCCACCTTGGGTAACAAAGCTTGCTGCTATAGAGGACTTCACACTTTGATAGCAATTCTGAAAGGATTTCAGACTCAAATGCCAGTTAGCTTGGTATCTCATACATACCTCCACTCAATATATAATAGTCCATTTCTGAGCCTGAATCCCGTTACGATCCTATGAAACACCCTTGTTTATGCTCTACCACAAGCTACTGAGCCAGTAGACGCCAAAGGACACAGATGATAGCTGGTCTATTTTTCTGTGGAATATCGTATTTAACATACCATATTGTATCAACCGTCTCATACACCTTACATTGAGGTAAGCTTTTTGCTATGACTGGGTTCCTTGCTTAACACTGTTCCTTGCAGTGCCTAGGTTACTCAGTTTACTACTCCACCTCACTCCTAAAGTATACCTTTAGGCCAACACTAGAGATATCATTATATGGGGGTTAGGCTGTCAACGGCCGGGTCAGCAGGACCCCCTTTTCCACCATTTTTACTAGGTGCAGACCCTTATATACAACTGGGAGCCCAGAGACAAATAACTGCCTATAAACAAAACTGGTTCTCTCCAATATCCTCATTATAGCGGCTGAATATTTCGACATCTAAATATGAAACATATGCGATATACATTTATTTATTATATTCAAACTCCCACCTCCCCCCCCCCCCAATATGTCTCCCGGTTTGGGAGAATTTACCACGCGGTCTATCTTGTTCATACCGCATCCTAGTTATTACACCACACATACATATCATACAATTTTGTTATAGCAAAAGAGGGGCGCATACACTACAACTTTTGATCGAAACACTGATTGCCATCCTATTTTATGTCATTACTTTTTATATATTGCACCATGTTTACATATCCTAGTGTGTTATCTCAACATATAAAAAGCGCCCTTTTTGTTGATATTTTCTGTTCTACCTATAATCAACAGATTTTACCATAGGTTTATAAGCTCCACATGTTTTGCTGTGGTATAAAAGTTAAGGAAGACTCATGAAGACCATTCGTTATTACCATATAGTGATATATATACTATAGCTACTGTTTACACACGACACACTTTCAACGCTTTAAATACTTTTCAGTTGCAAGTAGGTGTATTACAAACATTCATATAGACCTGAGTTATGTATAGTATTACATGCTTGAATATTTCTATGTTTGTATGGCTTTGTGATAATATGTATGTAATCCTATTGCTTCTTCTATGTCTTCAATAAAAAGATTATTTAAAAAAAAAAAAAAAAAACCCCCCCAACATTAAAATCCACCACCCACACACCCAACCCTATGCTAAAACCCACCCAATCCCCCCTTAATAAAACCTAACACTAACCCCTTGAAGATCACCCTACCTTGAGATGTCTTCACCCCACCGGGCAGAAGTCCTCAACGAAGCCGGGCGAAGTGGTCCTCCAGACGGGCAGAAGACTTCATCCAAGCCGGCCAGAAGAGGACCTCCAGACGGGCAGAAGTCTTCATCCAGGCGGCATCTTCTATTTTCATCCATTCGGAGCGGAGCGGGTCCATCTTCAAGCCATCCGACGCGGAGCATCCTCTTCCATCCGATGACTAACACTAAATGACGGTACCTTTAAGTGACGTCATCCAAGATGGCGTCCCTTCAATTCTATCAGCCAATCAGAATTAATTCTATCAGCCAATCAGAATTAAGGTAGAAAAAAATCCTATTGGCTGATCCAATCAGCCAAAAGGATTGAGCTTGCATTCTATTGGCTGTTCCAATCAGCCAATAGAATGCAAGCTCAATCCTATTGGCTGATTGGATCAGCCAATAGGATTGAACTTCAATCCTATTGGCTGATTGCATCTGCCAATAGAACTTTTCTACATTAATTCCGATTGGCTGATAGAATTCTATCAGCCAATCAGAATTGAAGGGACGCCATCTTGGATGACGTCACTTAAAGGAACCGTCATTTAGTGTTAGTCGTCGGATGGAAGAGGATGCTCCACGTCGAATGGCTTGAAGATGGACCTGCTCCGCTCCGGATGGATGAAGATGGAAGATGCCACCTGGATGAAGACTTCTGCCCGTCTGGAGGTCCTCTTCTGCCCGGATCGGATGAAGACTTCTGGCCATCTGGAGGACCACTTCTGCCTGGTTGGGTTAAGATGTCTCAAGGTAGGGTGATCTTCAAGGGGTTAGTGTTAGGTTTTATTAAGGGGGATTGGGTGGGTTTTAGAGTAGGGTTGGGTGTGTGGGTGGTGGGTTTCAATGTTGGGGGGGTATTGTATTTTTTTTAAAGGTAAAAGAGCTGATTACTTTGGGGCAATGCCCCGCAAAAGGCCCTTTTAAGGGCTATTAGTAATTTAGTATAGGGTAGGGATTTTTATTATTTTGGGGGGCTTTTTAATTTTATTAGGGGGATTAGATTAGGTGTAATTAGTTTAAAATTCTTGTAATTATTTTATTATTTTCTCTAATTTAGTGGGGGTTTTTTTCGTACTTTAGTTTATTTAATTTAATTGTAATTAATTGTAGTTACTTTAGGTAATTTATTTAATTATAGTGTAGTGTTAGGTGTAATTGTAACTTAGGTTAGGGTTTATTTTACAGGTAAATTTGTACTTATTTTAACTAGGAAGTTATTAAATAGTTAATAACTATTTAATAACTATTGTACCTAGTTAAAATAAATACAAACTTGCCTGTAAAATAAAAATAAACCCTGAGATAGCTACAATGTAATTATTAGTTATATTGTAGCTAGATTAGGGTTTATTTTATAGGTATTTAGTTTTAAATAGGAATAATTTATTTAATTGTAGTAAATTTTTTTCGATTATTTTAAATTATATTTAAGTTAGGGGGGTTAGGGTTAGACTTAGGTTTAGGGGTTAAGACATTTAATATAATGGCAATGACGTTGGGGCAGCAGATTAGGGGTTAATAAATGTAGGTAGGTTTCGGCGATGTTAGGGATGGCAGATTAGGGCTTAGTAAAATGTAACTAGTGTTTGCGGAGGTTTAGGGGTTAATATATTTATTACAGTGGCGGTGATGTCTGGTCGGCAGATTAGGGGTTAAAAAATGTATTTAAGTGTTTGCGATGTGCGGTGGGGCCTCGGTTTAGGGGTTAATAGGTGGTTTATGGGTGTTAGTGTACTTTTTATCACTTTAGTTAAGAGTTTTATGTTACGGCGTTAGCCCATAAAACTCTTAACTACTGACTTTTAAATGCGGTAGGAGTCTTGACAGGAGAGGGTCTACCGCTCACTTTTTCCAAGACTCGTAATAACGGTGTTAGGAAAATCCCATTGAAAAGATAGGATACGCAATTGACGTAAGGGGATTTGCGGTATGCTCGAGTCGCGGAAAAAAAGTGAGCGGTACACCTGTACCTGCCAGACTCGTAATACTAGCGGGCATTAAAAAGCAGCGTTGGGACCTCTCAACGCTGCTTTGTAAGGCTAATGCAAGACTTGTAATCTAGGAGTATGTGTTTAATTCTTTCAAAAGGGTTAAACGTTTTCTTTCCCTGAAATTAACTCTGAAATAAGAGGTGGGCAGGGTCTGGGGCCAGGAGGGGTGGGGTCTGGGGCTAGTATTCTATCATTTCCAGGGCCGGTCTGGTTTCCCAGTCCGGTCCAGATTTATTACATAGTCAGGAATAATTAAACACAATCTACAAAATCAGTGAATGCAGTAAGGGTTGATCTAGCCCTAAATTGCTAACAAATGATGCTACAAAGATTTCAAATCAAGGGTTGAATTTAGAACCTGTGAGATGAGGGTGGCAAACGCATTTAAAAAAGGGACTGCCTTTTAGCTTTATGGTTATTAAAGGGCCATAATACCCAAATGTTTAAACACTTGAAAGTGATGCAGTATAGCTGTAAAAAGCAGACTAGAAAATATCACCTGAACATCTCTATGTACAAAAGAAAGATATTTTACCTTAAATGTTCCTCAGTAGCCACATCCCATTGTGAAGGACTTCTAAGCAACAAATCAGTATGTCTGTCCCAGGACAGCAGAAGGAGCGAGCATTCGTGCACACTTATCTTATTTCCCTATTCATTGTAAGGAAGTTTACAATGAAATCTCATGAGATCACAGTAAAATAGTTCATGACTTCAGCACTGTTGATGCTGATTGACTGCTGTTCATTTCTTCATTATTTTTTTTTACCTGCAGCTGGGCAGTAACAGAAGTATAACTTTTTACACAGAACTTACTCTGCTGAGCATAATCAGCAAATACATAATGAAACTATTTCAAATGAGCAGTAGATTTTTTTTCTTACAAGTTTAAAGGTTCCTTCCATTCCATGCCCCTTGTATTACGTGACAGCCATAAGCAAATAAAAGACTTGTATACATTTACACTGTGAACTGTTGCACATGTTCAGAAGAAGCTGGTCTATCAAAAAGTGTGTATATAAAAAGCTAATGGAAGTAAGTTTGAATTTTTTTTCTTTCATGATTCAGATAGAGCATGAAATTTTAATCAACTTTCCAATTTACTCCTATTATCAATTTTTCTTGTTCT